>NC_091955.1:59113834-60313834 GCF_031021105.1 Erythrolamprus reginae
ACACAGAAGGGAAAGATCTACAAGTGGCAAATGTAGCTGAAGTCCCTGTTCAGCATGCATCAGTATAAAGTTACTGCCCTCTGTCATTTCACTTGAAGAATTATCAAGTACTGAGCCATAACAGAACACCGGCAACGAGGAAGTGTCCTATAACTCCAGAAATAAAACTACGTGTGTATGCAAAAAAACATAAAAGCACAATAATAGATGTTGCTCAGTTGAAGTGCAATAAGGCAATTTAAGGACCATATTAATGTAATAACATGTTAACAAATGAAACACTTTAAAGGAAACAGAAATAGTTGAGAAAGGATATTGAATCTTTGGAATGTTGGGGTTTTTTTTAAAAAAAACAACCCACCACTTGTAGATCTGTAAAAACATTAGGTACATACTACTTGTATAGGAAAAAAGAAGACAGTGGTTTTTTTTTAAAAAAAAAACCCTTACATCTTTACAAATTAAAATGCTTACTTATTCTTTGCGTGATTCTGCCACGACATTTTCAGAAAAATGCTGACATGTTAGAAAACATTCAGATTAGGATCATTTATGACCTATAAAGCCCTTCATGGCACCGGACCAGATTATCTCCGGGACCGCCTTCTGCCGCACGATTCCCAGCGACCAGTTAGGTCCCACAGAGTGAGCCTTCTCCGGGTCCCGTCAACTAAACAATGCCGTTTGGTGGGACCCAGGGGAAGAGCCTTCTCTGTGGCGGCCCCGGCCCTCTGGAACCAACTCCCCCCAGAGATTAGAATAGCTCCCACCCTCCTTGCCTTTTGTAAGCTCCTTAAAACCCACCTCTGCCGTCAGGCATGGGGAAACTGAGATATTCTTTCCCCCTAGGCTTCTACAATTTATGCATGGTATGTTTGTATGTATGATTGGTTTTATAACAAGGGTTTTTAGCTGTTTTTAGTATTGGATTGTCACATGTTGTTTTTACCACTGTTGTTAGCCGCCCCGAGTTCACAGAGAGGGGTGGCATACAAATCCAATAAGTAAGTAAGTAAGTAAGTAAGTAAGTAAGTAAGTAAGTAAGTAAGTAAGTAAGTAAATAAATAAATAAATAAGATAGGGGGACTTCAGGATAGGCTAGGGAAATTTAGGATGTTCAGATTGGAGAAAAGAGTTCTGGGAGAATATATAATATCCATATTAAGGGATATATTTTAAAAAGGTGGTCAAAAATTAGGGTCAGAAGCAGCAGTTCTAAATTGAGATAATTAGATTTCATTTATATATAAGAAAAAAATTTCTGTCAGGAAATTCTGTACAATAGTGGAATAATCTATGGAGAGAAAGTTTCTCCATCTTTTGACAGTTTTAAACAAGAGTGTATATGACTATCTCTTGAGGATGATTTTGTTGGTTTTACTGCAGATCGCAGTGGTTTGGATTTAATAATCCTGTCGGTCTCCAAACTCCATAATTCTGATTCTGTGATTGATGAATCATAACTAATAAAATACCCAGTAAACATAGTATGAAAGAATGAATGTTTTTGTGTGCATGACTACTTTATTTGCATGCAAATAAATTATGTATTTAAAAAGTCTGTTCTCCTGAATGCCAATAAATGGAGAAAATAATAAAAACTGCACGAACATGGGCAACATAAACAGCCAATTAAAAATTTGTCACAGTATGCAAGTGGTCTTTCTCAAATATTCTCTTTTCATTTCCTATGGGTTTTTTAAATGCCACAGTGAATATATAAAAATGTAAACACATTTTCTCTGGCTTGCACGATTAAAAACAAATTTTAATGCACATTATAAAAGTGGGAAATAATCCACAGTTTTAGCTTCTGCAAACTGAAAGGGAACTGTAGTTACCTTGACTAAATCCCCAAGTATGGTACCCATTTTTACATTGGATGAAAATGCAAATCTGCTTACTTTAAATACCAGTCAGAAATAGAAATTCACTTGTAACTGAATTTTTCCTACAAAAATGTGCTATCATTTGACTCCATCCAGCTTCTGGATAAAGAACTATCCAGTGCCAATGCAAGGTACTATATAAAAACATAATCCTTAAAATTCTGGAAAAACTTTCATGTAATTATTTATTTATAGTTAGTTAGTTAGTTAGTTAGTTAGTTAGTTAGTTAGTTAGTTAGTTAGTTAGTTAGTTAGTTAGTTAGTTAACAGGAAAGTGAACACAAGAACAAGGGGACACAATCTGAAGTTAGTTGGGGAAAAGATCAAAAGCAACATGAGAAAATATTATTTTACTGAAAGAGTAGTAGATCCTTGGAACAAACTTCCAGCAGACGTGGTTGGTAAATCCACAGTAACTGAATTTAAGCATGCCTGGGATAAACATATATCCATCCTAAGATAAAATACAGGAAATAGTATAAGGGCAGACTAGATGGACCATGAGGTCTTTTTCTGCCGTCAGTCTTCTATGTTTCTATGTTTCTATGTTTCTATGTCAGTTAGTTAGTTATTTGTCAAAGAAGTACAGGATAGTAGTATGTATAAACATAACATAAGAAGTAATGATAAAATAAGACAATAGGACAGGGATGATAGGCACAATGGTTTGCTTATGTACACCCCTCAAAGACCTCTTAGAAAAAGGGAGAGGTCAACTGTAGACAATCTAAGGTTGAAGATTTTGGGGTTGGGGAAGAAACAACAGAGTCAGGTAGATCCTTGCCTATCCATCGCAAATCCTATCATCAGTGGATGTGGGCAAAAAAGAATGAAATTCAATCCAGGGAAATTGAAAGTGAGATACTGTGAGTAGATTGGGTAGATTGTCCATATTAAAAAGACAGCATATCTTCAAAAGAAATAGAATCTACTTAGAGGTTTATTGATTTGTACAGTAATAATCTAACCTAAACTGTTTTCCAATTGCACATTAAGTGTTCTTTTCTTAAATAAACTCTGATTAGTTTTTTCTAATGAAAACTAACATCTAACTACCAAGCACAAGGTCAAAGCTTTCAAAAATACTAACATTTCCTGGAAATTAAAAGCAGTACAGCTAAGACTTAGCTTTTATAAAAGTTAAGTTTCAACATTTAACTTGGGATCTACAGACTAGATGTGTAAGAGCTGGGCTACTCAAGAACAGTAATTGGATAAACCATCTCACCATGAACACTGGCATCTTTCCTCATTCCAGTTTTCCCCAAGGTAGCAATAGCTTTCCTGTAGAATGAATGGCTGAGATTCTGACTCAGGCTCTGAGATTCCAAGTGTAAAACTAAGAAAAATAGAGTCTGATACTGCCTCACAAAGGTCCTCTCAAAATCAAATTTCTCTGATTTAGGGGTAGTGATTTCTGATAGTCTCAAAATAGGTGAGCAGTGTGGTCGGGCGGTAGGAAAAGCAAGTAGGATGCTTGGCTGCATAGCTAGAGGTATAACAAGCAGGAAGAGGGAGATTGTGATCCCCTTATATAGAGCGCTGGTGAGACCACATTTGGAGTACTGTGTTCAGTTCTGGAGACCTCACCTACAAAAAGTTATTGACAAAATTGAACGGGTCCAAAGACGGGCTACAAGAATGGTGGAAGGTCTTAAGCATAAAACGTATCAGGAAAGACTTAATGAACTCAATCTGTATAGTCTGGAGGACAGAAGGAAAAGGGGGGACATGATCGAAACATTTAAATATGTTAAGGGGCTAAGTAAGGTTCAGGAGGGAAGTGTTTTTAATAGGAAAGTGAACACAAGAACAAGGGGACACAATCTGAAGTTAGTTGGGGGAAAGATCAAAAGCAACGTGAGGAAATATTATTTCACTGAAACAGTAGTAGATCCTTGGAACAAACTTCCAGCAGACATGGTAGATAAATCCACAGTAACTGTATTTAAACATGCCTGGGATAAACATATATCCATCCTAAGATAAAACACAGGAAATAGTATAAGGGCAGACTAGATGGACCATGAGGTCTTTTTCTGCCGTCAGTCTTCTATGTTTCTATGTTTTTCTCCTCCTCTCCTTCCACTGAGAATGAGTCATATTCCAGGGGCATTATGCTATCAAATCTCTTCAAAATCAGATTAAACTAGAATACTAAAGCTGATTAGCATCTAATATTATTTAAAAGAACTATGAACTTGGCTCCAAAGTGACTGCTCCAGGGAACACAACTAGTATTTCAGGGCCATAGCCAATGACAAAGTGTTGGAAATATCTCCACTAATAGATCAATCAAGGCAGGAAGGTTGTTCCATCTGCCAGTTCAAGCAAGTAAGTACTTATATTGGGCAACAATAATGTAGAAGGTGCTTTAGGCAGTTGGTCACTATAATGACAATGGCAAAGGCATCAATAATTGCTACATAGAAGAAAACAATTATAAACCACTTCTCTTCTTCTCTCAGGAAGACAGTAAGGATGGAAAATATAACATTTTATTTATTTATTTATTTATTTTATTCATTTGTCCAATACACAATACATATGGAAGAGAATAGACATGAAGTAATATATATAAAGATAATATGTAAAAATAGAGGAGAAGATATATGAAAGGAAGAAAATATATATGATATATGAGATAAAGGAAAGACAATTGGACAGGGGACGAAAGGCACACTAGTGCACTTATGTACGCCCCTTACTGACCTCTTAGGAACCTGGAGAGGTCAATCATGGATAGTCTAAGGGAGAAATGTTTGGGGTTAGGGGTTGACACTATTGAGTCCGGTAATGAGTTCCACGCTTCGACAACTCGATTGTTAAAGTCATATTTTTTTACAGTCAAGTTTGGAGCGGTTAATATTAAGTTTGAATCTGTTGCGTGCTCTTGTGTTGTTGTGGTTGAAGCTGAAGTAGTCATTGATCAGTAGGATGTTGCGGCATATGATCTTGTGGGCAATACTTAAATCATGTTTTAGGCGCCGTAGTTCTAAGATTTCTAGACCCAGGATTGTTAGTCTATTTTCGTAGGGTATTCTGTTTCGAGTGGAGGAGTGAAGGGCTCTTCTGGTGAAATATCTTTGGACATTTTCAATGGTGTTGATGTCCGAGATGTGGTATGGGTTCCAGACAGATGAGCTGCATTCAAGGATGGGTCTGGCAAAAGTTTTGTAGACTCTTGTGAGTAATGTGAGATTGCCAGAGCAGAAGCTACGTAGGATCAGGTTAACAACTCTAGAAGCCTTTTTGGCGATATTGTTGCAGTGATAATATAGTGATGGGCCCCTCATGTAAGATGGCACTGAATATGCTAAGGAAGAAGATCTGAGAATATTTTGGACTACTAAAGATATTTCTCATGTGGCTATTGGGACATCTAGTTGTCAATGCTGCTATAGGAGAAAAGAAAATCCAAATCTGCAAAGACAGACTCACGGTGAGAACCGAGAACATAAGGACCATGGACACAGTAAATTTCAGTACAATGAAAGATAAATTAAATTACTACAAATGACATCTTACAGATCGGTGAATTGAAATTGGGTTTTTTCCGGGGTGGTGCCATGGGGGTGTAGTATAAGTAGTGGTGCCGCCACTGGAATGGCATTCCCGCTGTTCCAGCACCTGGCCCATCCCCGCAACTGGTGTATTGTTGGAAAACTTGAAGGAATAGGTTAAGGACAGATCTTGATAGAAAAAAAACTTTCTCTATGTTTCCTAAGAGTCAGCATCAACTTGACAGTATATTTGTTTGTTTATCTACCTATCAATATCTCTGTCTAATCATTTGTATATAATTAAACAATGATGATTATGGCGAGATTATTGTATTATGTATGATCATAAACAACTTATAATTGATGGCAAAATATTCCTATGGCAGATAGAATACTGAAAAATGATTTATACAAATCTGAGCTCCCTAGAGGCCTTAGATATTAATCTAAAATACATGGAACAGTGATCGCTAGTGTCTATTACTTTAACTGCAGCCTGGTAACTTGCAATTTATACTTTCTGGATAAACTGAAATACATTCAGTAAATACATACTTTTACCCAAAATACTAAGACAGCTTAGCCAATAATCTAGAGCTGTCTGTAGTCATAAATAATATATTAATCATTGTTAATTATTAAACTTTATTAATAGATTGATACAAATTAGAAAGCATCCCACATATATAATTTTGCAGTTTTGATAGAGAAATGAACGTACTGTAGTATATTATTTATAAAACGTTGCAAATGGTAATTTAGATTTATATAAAATGTTTCTATTATACATACATACATACATACATACATATATACATACATACATACATAAGTCCACATACATATGTAGAGAGAGACTTTAAGCATCCAATCAATCTTTCTACTTTCAGATAAGATGTGAAATGAGATACTGCAAAACTGGATTGCTGTTTTTAAATATGCAATGTTTATGTTGTATAATGCAATTGAAACACTGTAGCATTGCGTTCTGCCCATGGATCTGGTCCTGACAATCAAATAGCTACTGACCATAATAAACTTATAATTACTAATATTTATAATCTCCATGTATCTGCTAATCCTAAAGATGTTCAGTTTGGTTGTGTGCATCACTATATAGGAGCATGTTTCATAGCTGAAAATCCACAGATATTTTATGAAAGCATCTTTAAAAAATATTTCTAGCTTCTTGGACAGGCTATCATTCCTTTTCTTGCTTATCATATTTATAAACTCTGTTTTAGCATAACACAACACTATGATCTCTGTCCAAATATCCCTGATGGATGAATTTGCACTTTTTGACTGTTTTTGACTATATGCTCATTTGGACTATCAAGAGCTTCATCATCATCATTCTCTTGAGACATGTGTTTCTGACCTGGACGCTTCCAGTTTAAACCCAAGCTTTCCCATGGGTTTAATTAAAAAGTTGTTCCTTTCCTTTTTGATGTTCATCATATCTTAATTGTCAGCATACTTATTCAAATATGCACACCATTCTCTGAACACATTCTATCAGTTTGGCAAACATAGGCATAAGGATATACTAGAAGAACTCTTGACGATTTATGGTAAATCAGAAAGAATACCTGACTCACAACTGTTAATCAACAGAATGAATCTCCTTCCTAAATTACATTATTGAAAAGAAGAAATCTATAAGAGTGATTACCTTGTTTATTGCCAAATCTATGGATTTTAGTGGAAGTTATTTGCAATGTTTATTCTCAAAAATACTCTGTGAGCTTTGGTTGATGACGAGACTTTAATTGAAGAGGTTTTTTAAAAATGAATGTTTTGCTTTGGCTTAAATTAAAATTAAAGAGAAAGAAATAAAACCTGAGAGGATTATAAGTGAACAAAGTCTAAAAACGGCAGAAAAGGCTATGAGAGAGAACAAAGAAAGAAGACGTGCATATTTTTCCAAGTTTGTGGAGCCATTCTAAAATATTTCTGACGTCAATATGAGAGGTGACTCTTCTGAAAAGATCAATGTATCAATGTATCCACCAAGTACACTATATGCTGATCAATTTCTGGTCACAATTCAAAGTGTTGGTTATGACCTTTAAAGCCCTTCATGGCACTGGACCAGGATATCTCCGAGACCGCCTTCTGCTGCACGAATCCCAGCGACCGATTAGGTCCCCCAGAGTGGGCCTTCTCCGGGTCCCGTCAACTAAACAATATCGGTTGGCGGGCCCCAGGGGAAGAGCCTTCTCTGTGGTGGCCCCGACTCTCTGGAACCAACTCCCCCCAGAGATTAGAACTGCCCCTACTCTCCCTGCCTTCCGTAAACTCCTTAAAACCCACCTTTGTCGTCAGGCATGGGGGAACTGAAACACCTCCCCCGGGCATGTACAATTTATGCATGGTATGTTTGTGTGTGTGTTTGTTAGAAAAATGGTTTTTTAAAAATATTTTAAAGTTATTTGGATTTGTTATGAATTGTTGTGTCTTACTGTGAGCCGCCCCAAGTCTGTGGAGAGGGGAGGCATACAAATCTAAATAATAAATAAATAAATAAATAAATAAATAAATACTCTATTTTTGGAGTATAAGACACACCTTTTTATCCCCCCCTTAAAAGAGGGTGAAAACTTGGGTGCATCTTATACACCAAATGTAGCCCTGCCCAGCCACCCTCTTGCCTCCCCCACCCCACTGTTCAGTCTCTGCCTGCCAGCAATTTACCTCCTGGCAGCAATTAGCAGCAGAACCTGATTAGCACAAGCCACTGATTATCTGCCTACTGACACTCAGCTGATTGATTGAAGTTGCCGGCAAGCCCACATGCTAAAATGAAAGTGAAACTAAAGCTTCACGAGGCAGATTGCTGGAGGGAGAGGCAAAGATAGAATGTTATTTTCTTGTTTGTGCTGAAACTGGCGGTTTGGTTTTTTTGCTGCAAGAAGGTAAGTAGAAACATAGAAACATAGAAGTCTGACGGCAGAAAAAGACCTCATGGTCCATCTAGTCTGCCCTTATACTATTTTCTGTATTTTATCTTAGGATGGATATATGTTTATCCCAGGCATGTTTAAATTCAGTTACTGTGGATTTATCTACCACATCTGCTGGAAGTTTGTTCCAAGGATCTACTACTCTTTCAGTAAAATAATATTTTCTCATGTTGCTTTTGATCTTTCCCCCAACTAACTTCAGATTGTGTCCCCTTGTTCTTGTGTTCACTTTCCTATTAAAAACGCTTCCCTCCTGGACCTTATTTAACCCTTTAATATATTTAAATGTTTCGATCATGTCCCCCCTTTTCCTTCTGTCCTCCAGACTATACAGATTGAGTTCATTAAGTCTTTCCTGATACGTTTTATGCTTAAGACCTTCCACCATTCTTGTAGCCCGTCTTTGGATCCGTTCAATTTTGTCAATATCTTTTTGTAGGTGAGGTCTCCAGAACTGAACACAGTATTCCAAATGTGGTCTCACCAGCATTCTATATAGTGGGATCATAATCTCCCTCTTCCTGCTTGTTATACCTCTAGCTATGCAGCCAAGCATCCTACTTGCTTTCCCTACCGCCTGACTGCACTGTTCACCCATTTTGAAACTGTCAGAAATCACTACCCCTAAATCCTTTTCTTTTGAAGTATTTGCCAACACTGAACTGCCAATACAATACTCAGATTGAGGATTCCTTTTCCCCAAGTGCATTATTTTACATTTGGAAACATTAAACTGCAGTTTCCATTGCTTAGACCATTTATCTAGTAAAGCTAAATCATTTACCATATTACAGACGCCTCCAGGAATATCAACCCTATTGCACACTTTAGAGTCATCGGCAAATAGGCAAACCTTCCCTACCAAACCTTCCCCTAAGTCACTCACAAATATATTAAAAAGAATAGGACCCAGAACAGATCCTTGTGGCACACCGCTTGTAACCTGACTCTGCTCAGAATACTCGCCATTAACAATAACTCTCTGATGTCTACGCTTCAGCCAGCTGCAAATCCATTGAACTATCCAGGGATTAAGTCCAATCTTCACTAATTTATCTATCAGCTCTTTATGTGGAACCGTATCAAAGGCTTTGCTGAAGTCCAGGTAGGCAATATCCACGGCACCACCTTCATCCAACACCTTTGTGACATAGTCAAAGAAATCAATGAGATTAGTCTGACATGATTTGCCTTCAGTAAAGCCATGCTGATTTGGGTCTAATAAGTTATTGTTTTTTAGGTGCTGATTTATCCTCTTTTTGAGTAGAGTCTCCATCATTTTAACTACAACTGATGTCAAGCTAACTGGCCTGTAGTTACCAGCTTCTTCTCTACTGCCCTTCTTGTGAATAGGCACAACACTGGCCATTCTCCAATCCTCAGGAACTTCTCCTGTTAACAAGGATTGGTTAAACAAATCAGTCAGGGGGGTAGCAATGACAGATCTGAGTTCTTTAAGAACTCTGGGGTGGATGCCATCTGGACCCAGTAAATAACTATAAATGCCTATGGAATGTTCAAATTATTAGACTTATTTTTTAAAGACTGCTTTATTATTGTTCTGGGCAACAATAACAAAATGAAGAAGCTTTTTAAAATAAATGCTTGATATGAAGAGGCCCAGCGCTAATTTATCTTCTTTTAAATAGCAGAGAATACTTTCAGAAAGCCATATCAATTTTAAAGATCTGTAAAAGAATAATCTGAAATGTCCTGTTTTAGTATTAAGTATTAGTATTAAGCATTAGTATTAAGATAAAGCAGCTGAGTTAAACCCTGATTTATTTATTTACTTACTTGCTTGCTTGCCTGCCTGCCTGCCTGCCTGCCTGCCTGCCTGCCTGCCTGCCTGCCTGCCTGCCTGCCTGCCTGCCTACCTACCTACTTACTTACTTACTTACTTACTTATTGGATTTGTATGCTGCCCCACTCCGAGGACTCAGGGCGGCTGACAGCACATCAAAAAACAGTATACAACATAAATTACTAAAATCCGATTAATATAACTAACTATTCTAAAACCCATTCTAAAAACCCTGGAATATTAAAAATCATTCATTCACATTCAAACAACAAGCATACATCATTCTTGTCGGCCAGAGGCTAGGGTCTAGTGACCCCAAGCCTGGCGGCATAGATAGGTTTTCAGGTTCTAACGGAAGGCGAAGATTGTGGGGGCAGTACAAATCTCTGGAGGAAGCTGATACCAGAGGGCAGGAGCCTCCACAGAAAAGGCTCTTCCCCTAGTCCATGCCAAGCGACATTATAGTCATACAGTCCTAAGTGGGAGGAAAAGGATGATAGGAATGATGACAAAAAACTAGTAGAAATAGAAGTGCAGACTTAGTAAATAGTTTGACAGTGTTGAAGGAATTATTTGTTTAGTAGAGTGATGGCGTTCGGGGAAAAACTGTTCTTGTGTCTAGTTGTCTTGGCGTGCAGTGCTCTGTAGCAACGTTTGAGGGTAGGAGTTGAAACAATTTGTATCCAGGATGTGAGGAGTCAGTAAATATTTTCACAGCCTTTTTTTTGACTCGTGCAGTATATTGGTCTTCAGTGGAAGGCAGGTTTGGCAGCAATTGTTTTTTCTGCAGTGCTGATTATCCTCTGAAGTCTGTGTTGGTCTTGTTTGGTTGCAGAATCAAACCAGACAGTTATAAAGGTGCAGATGACAGACTCAATGATTCCTCTGTAGAACTGTATCAGCAGCTCCTTGGGCAATTTGAGCTTCCTGAGTTGGCGCAGAAAGAACATTCTTTGTTGTGCTTTTTTGATGATGTTTTTGAAGTTAGGTGACCATTTTAGGTCTTGAGATATGATAGAACCTAGAAATTTGAAGGTCTCTACTGTTGATACTGTGTTGTCCAGTATTGTGAGAGGTGGAAGGATGGAAGGGTTTCTCCTAAAGTCTACCACCATTTCTACAGTTTTGAGTGTGTTCAGTTCTAGATTGTTCTGGTCACACCACAAGGTTAGTTGTTCAACCTCCCATATGTATGTGGATTCTTCATTGTCTCGAATGCGTCCAATCACTGTTGTATCATCTACAAACTTCAATAGTTTAACAGATTTTATTTATTTCTTAAATTTGTATGCCGCCCTCTCCGTAGACTCGGGGCGGCTCATAGCCGTAATAGAAAACAATGTAGAATACAAGATGCATCATTTGAGATGCAGTCATTAATGTATAGAGAGAAGAGCAGTGGTGAGAGTGCACAGCCTCAAGGGGCCCCTGTGCTAATTGTATATGTACTGTATCTGATATGATTTTTTCCTAGCTTCACCTGCTGCTTCCTGTCTGTTATTCAGGAGTTTTGGACATTTGTTATGCAATAGGACTAAACTCTGAAATCAAAGGATTTGTAAACTATTCTTTTTTCTCCTGAATTAAGAGACGTGAACTGTACTGCTGCTTCAAGTGTTCTATTTTATCCACAGCCCTGGAGCTATAACCAATTGATCTGCTGTTATAAACCTCTGTAACAT
The DNA here is from genome assembly GCF_031021105.1 of Erythrolamprus reginae. Taxonomy (NCBI): domain Eukaryota; kingdom Metazoa; phylum Chordata; class Lepidosauria; order Squamata; family Dipsadidae; genus Erythrolamprus; species Erythrolamprus reginae. The sequence goes on from NC_091955.1 coordinate 59,125,679, forward strand.
TTTATAGCCTTTACATTTTCCTAAACAGCCTTCTTAACTTTTAATGATTCTTTCACTGGCTTTCAGTTTTAAGACAATCTCACAGTAAATAAAGAAATGCCAAAATAAATGTAGTCATCTTCAAGACCCATTGCTTTGGAACAAATCAGACTCAACTGTTGCCATTAGGACAAGTGCTATTTCCTCTGGATCTATGTGACTGCATTGTACATCTTCACATAAATGTTACTAATGGATATTATCAACATTCACCACCTGCTATTCACAACCAACCCCAAATTGGTGATTAACAGCATATACCAGCTGTTGTCAAGATATACTGGGGGGTGGAATGTCAATATTCTTTGCTTTCTGACATGGACATTAACATAAATGCAGAAAAATGTAGTAGAAACTGTCCACATATAATTGTTCCAGTATTGACAATGGGGGAAATGATTCTATACACACTTGAAAGTATTGCTATATCCTTAGCTTATCTTGAATGAATTAATGCAGCTGCCTAAGAAGCTGTTTCCATGGTTACTTTGGAGACTTTCTAAATATAGTTCATGATGTAACTCTCTAAACTAGGGTGCAGAACTGAAGTAAACCTATGTAGGAAAACCTCATTTTTTGCATGATGTCCAAATTTCTTTATAAATGCCATTAAAAAAACATTTCAAGACTTCTTACATTTTTACGTTATGCGATATAGAAGTCCATCTTTCCTTTTTGCTTTACAAATTAGATACATAACAATTGCCTTTATGTTTTTTTGTAATATTTAGGCGACATTATATCTAGCCATGCATTCTTCCCCTCTTAAGGAAAAAGATTAAAGATGTAATCTGGATATAATTCTCTGTTTCAGTTATAGTTCAGCTTCTTAGATAGAAATGCACTTATTTTCTATCACTCATTCATCACAATTGTTACTATTGGAGTATTGTCAGCCAAATAGGAAAAATAATTCATCACAATTATATAACTTTCTGTCTATTTCTTAGAAAAACAAACTAGATTTTTTTCTTTTCTTTTTTCTTTTTTTCTTTTTTTCTTTTTTCTTTTCTTTCCTCCCTCCCTCGCTCCCCCTTTCTTTTCCTTTCCTTCTTCCTTCCTTTCCTTCTTTATTCGTTTCCATCACCCCAACCACATTTACCCCAATCCTGTATAAGAAACGAACACTTGATGTAATAGCAATAGAATTTAGGCATATACTGCTTTAATAGTGCTTTACAGCATTCTCTAAGCAGTTTTCAGAGTCAGCATATTTATTTTATTTATTATTTATTATTTAGATTTGTATGCCACCCCTCTCCGCGAACTCGGGACAGCTCACAACAAGGCATAACAAATCGTAACAAATCCAAATAAATTTAAATATTTTAAAAAGTTTAAAAAGAACCCCAATATACTAACAAGCACACACACAAACATACCATACCTAAATTGTACATGCCCGTGGGAGATGTTTCAGTTCCCCCATGCCTGACGGCAAAGGTGGGTTTTAAGAAGTTTACAGAAGGCAGGGAGAGTAGGGGCTGTTCTAATCTCCGGGGGGAGTTGGTTCCAGAGAGTCGGGGCCGCCACAGAGAAGGCTCTTCCCCTGGGGCCCGCCAACCGACATTGTTTAGTTGACGGGACCCAGAGAAGGTCCACTCTGTGGGACCTAATCGGTCACTGGGATTCGTGCGGCAGGAGGTGGTCTCGGAGATATTCTGGTCCAATGCCATGAAGGGCTTTAAAGGTCATAACCAACACTTTGAATTGTGACCGGAAATTGATCGGCAGCCAGTGCATATTTCTCTCAATGATCTGGGTATTCATTTGACCGACCCCAGAAGAATGGAAGGCTGAGTCAACCTTGAGCTAGTCAGGATTGAACTCCTGGCAGTAGGCGGAGTCAGCCTGAAATACTGCATTCTAACCACTGTAGCACCTGAAATTCACCAAATTGTGGCTTGTGATCTGTTTTTGCATGTCAGACCTGGTGGAGAACCATCTTTCCTTTCAAGATTACTCAAAAACAACAGCTATATCTGGGGATGTCTTCTCAGGGTGGAGAAACAGCCCTGCTTAGCATCTTAGATGCTGAACAAATACTAAATATGCAATGTAGTTTGAAGAAGAAACTATGAGTAATTGAGGCAGCAAAGAAAACACAAATTAAAATTGAAAACAAATCATAAATAATTTAAATGTAAACTTGTTGATCTTTCTTAAGAAATATAAAAAATAATCTCTGAACCAGAAGATTAGAATGTAATTTATGTAGCTCATTTTTATAATGGAAAACCTCATAATCAAAACCCTCTTAATTTATTTAATATTTTTCTAAATAAAATAACTGTTATATATTATTAAAGTGTGATGCAATAATAAAATAGTGTGTGATATTTTACTAAAATGTGACATATTGTTTACTACGTGATCATATTACAAATGGATAGTGAAGTAGACCCAGAGACAGGGTTTGAGCAATCGGTACTTTATTCAGCTCAGAGAACAAGTGACAGCTCAGCAAGGTAAGTGACAATTCAGCGAGTACCGACTGGCTCTGCAGGGAGAAACCGCTTCTTTTATACTTTTGCGGTTCCCGCCAAAGCTAGAGCCGGCCGCGTCTGAGCCAATCAGGAGCGACTTCCTGCTTGGGCTCAGACAGCGCTGGAAAAGAGGAACAAACTATTTACAGCGTTACAAGGTAGCCATTCCAGGATACAACACCCCTCCCCTCATAGTTGGACTCATCCATCAAGAAAGCCATGTGACGAAGTCGTCCAATCGGTGAGGCCTCCGAGGCTCTCGCGCTGACCTGCGCAGTCCAATTTCTCCTTCGCCACTGACTGTGGAGGATGGCTCGCCGCTGCTCTCCCGGTGCGGCGGACTTGGCCTGGCGGGCCCAACGAAGGCCTCGGAGGACGAGGATGGCTCGGCGTCGCTGGATGGTTCCCCCTGGCCCGATAAGTCTCTTTGCGTGTTTCTTAGTTCGGGCAATGTACTAAAGTCTGTTGAAGGGGGAGAGTCCAAGTCAGCGGGTTGTTGCAATTGGTTTTCAGTTCGTTTCCGAATGTGGTCTATGTGTCGTTTCCACAAACGACCATCCTCCAGTTTAACAATATAAGTCTTGGGTGCGTTTTGCTTAACAATAATTCCCTTCATCCAGTTTACATTTCCATCAAAACATTTTACATATACATTTTGACCCAAATACATTTCTCTTTCTGGTTTCATGCACATTTGGTTATTATTAACACAGAACCTTGGATTTAACCTGTCTAATGGTGACCTCAACTTTCTTCCCATCAATAACTCTGCAGGGCTTACATGTGTGTGCGAGTTAGGGGTAATGTGCTGGGTTAATAAGAATTGGTCCAAGTTCTGTTGCACATCCCCAGGGCCTGACCTGTGCAATGCCTCCTTTGCCACCCTTACGTAACGTTCTGCCAACCCGTTAGCCCAGGGCGAGTAAGGCGAGATGAGGGCATGCCTGACCCCTAGGCCATCTAGGAATAATTCGAATTGCCTGGCTGTTAGCTGTGGCCCATTGTCAGACACTAAGAGATCAGGGCAACCATGGGATGCAAACAGTCTGCTCAATACCTTGATAGTGGCACTTGTGGTTATGTTGTTCATTGCTATTATTTCCAACCATTTGGAGAAGGCATCAACCACTATTAGAAAGTACTGAGACCCCACTGGGCCAGCAAAATCAATGTGGATCCTAGACCAAGGACCAGCAGGCTGTTCCCACTCAGCCGGAGTTGTTTTGGGGGGACTGGGCCTTGACTCTTGGCACGGGTCACACTTTGCAACCCAACTTTCAATATCAGCATCTAGCCCTGGCCACCATAAATGCCCCCTTGCTAGGCTCTTCATCCTGACAATCCCAGGATGGCCCACGTGTAACATTCTGAGTACCTTTTCCCTTAGGCGTTTGGGGATGATCACTCTATCCCCCCACAGCAAACAACCTTTTACATATGATAATTCAAGCCTTTTGTTTTTAAAATCACACAATTCAGGTTTAACAATATCATTTTGCCATCCCTTTAGAACACAGTTCACCACTTGTTTAAGGATTTGGTCTTGCTGCGTGTGTGCAGCTACCTCTTTTGCTGTGGTTAGTGGGTTTTCCTCGAGTTCTATCATTAACACATCTGTGGCAGGAACAGGGTCTTCTACTAAGTCTGCTATGGGGCATCTGCTGAGGCCGTCTGCATGATTGATTTCCTTCCCCCCCTTGTGGGTGAGCTCATACTGATACCCTGAGAGGAAAAGGGCCCATCTGATTAGTCTTGGAGACATAAAAGGTGGAGTGGGCTTGTTGGGGGCTAGCAGGCCTAGTAGGGGTTTGTGGTCAGTGACTAGCTCAAAGCTTCTTCCAAAAATGTAATTGTGAAACTTCTTTACCCCTGCCACTAATGCTAGAGCCTCCTTGTCTAACTGGCTATAATTCCTCTCCGTGCTGGTCATGGTTCTTGAAAAAAATGCTATTGGGGCCTCTGTCTTATTGGGTAGAACGTGAGCTAAAACTCCTCCTATGCCGTACAGCGAAGCGTCGCACGTGAGCCTAATGGGTAGTGAAGCACTATATTGGACTACTACACTTTTAGAAGTTAATAAATTTTTTATTTGACAAAAAGCTTCACGTTCAGTTTTCCCCCATGACCAGCGGGCTTCCTTCTGGAGTAAACGATGGAGAGGCTCTGCTACTGTTGCCTTCTGCTTTAAAAAAACGGAATAAAAATTAAGGAGGCCCAAAAATGCCTGCAACTCACTCTTATCTCGTGGCTCTGGGGCTTCTCTAATTGCTCTCAGCTTCTCTGTTGTGGGGTGGATACCTTCTTTATCTATCTTATACCCAAGGAATTCAATACTGTCAGTTCCCCAGACACATTTATCAGGCTTGATTCGTAACCCTTTGTCCTGTAGCCTCTTAAGTACTTCCCTTATTCTTTTGTTCACTTGTTCCTGGTTTTCCCCTGCAATTAAGATGTCATCAAAATATGGAATTGCCCCATTTACCCCTGACAATAGGCGTTCCATGATGCTCTGGAATATTCCTGGGGCTATGCTTACCCCAAACTGTAACCTCGTGCATTTGAAAGCCCCCCTGTGTGTTACAATCGTTTGAGCGTTTGCTGTTTGTTCATCGACCGGAAGTTGCTGGTAAGCCTGCGCCAGGTCGATCTTTGCGAACCTTTTCCCCTCCCCCAGGGAGTGTAAGAGTTGTTGCACAACCGGAATGGGGTAGGGGTGGTGCTGGAGCGCCTTATTCAGGGTTGATTTGTAATCAGCGCAAACTCTTAAGGAGCCATCTGGCTTCAGGGGTGTCACTATGGGAGTTTCCCATGGCCCCTGTTCCACAGGGACCAAGATACCTTGACTAATGAGTTTGTCCAGCTGTATGTCTAGCTTGGGGAGAAGCGGAAGAGGAACCCTGCGAGGTTTCAGTCTAACCGGTGGGACCTTGGGGTCAATAGAGAAAGATATAGGGGGTCCCTTATACAATCCTAAGGTGGGGCTGAACACTTCAGGGAACTCTTTCACAAAGTTAGGCATAATATCACAGTTTACATTACACACACCCGAAATTTCGATCCCCAACGGTTCCATCCACGCTAGCCCTAGCAGGGAGTGTTTGGCCCCCGTCACAATAAGCATGGGAAGGGTACATTTAACATTCTTAAATGCAATAGGTACATTTGCAGTTCCCAGGACCGAGATTACCCCCCCTTGGAAGTCTCTGATCACCAAAGAGGTTTGAATTAGGTCAGCCTTAGACACATTAGGCATATATAGCTTAAATTTTTCCCAGGGCATGATGGTATATCTCGAGCCCGTATCCAGCTCCATTGAGCAAGGCTGGTTATTTAGTAACAATGAGATAACAATTTTAGCCCCCTTTTTGGTTGCCGTGTTATTCACGGAAAATTGAGAGTTACCTCTATTGTAGTCTCGGTTAGCGGTGGGGTAATTCCTTTGACCCGCGTTGCGGAACGGTCTCCTTTCTCGCGATTGGGGGTGGTGGTTTTGAGGTCGCTGGTATTGTTGTGTGGCAAAAGTTTCTTCTGGTGCCGTTGCCCTGCATGCGATGGCGATGTGGCCTCTCCGGTTGCAACGGTGGCAAGTAGCGTCTCGGAAAGGGCATCGATGGCGCTGGTGATTTCCCCGGCAGCCCGCGCAGGGGGCTGGGTGAGTAGCTCTAGGGTGTCTCGGCTGGTCTTGCAGGAGGAGGCAGTTGTCCCCGTTGCTAGTTGGCTGGCTGCGGTCGTCTGTTCCCATGGCGCTGGAAGACTCGGCGTCGATTTTGGCAATGATTTCTCGCCTTCCGTGCTCTTTTAACTCTCTTGCCGCTGCGTCAGCTGCTTCCGCGGTTTGCGCTAATTTGATCACGGTTTGTAGAGTCGGCTCTTCTTCGGTGAGGAGTTTATTTCTCACTGTGTTGCTCTTCATGCCGAAAACCAAGGCGTCGGTGAGGCGAGCTTCCGGGTCTTGAAACTTGCATTGAGCAAGTACCGTTCGAAGCCGCGTTGTGAATTGGCTTATCGACTCGGTTTCTCTCTGAGCCATCATGTGAAATTGATGCCGGTAAACCATGGCTGGTCTGGTTGGTTTGAAATGGCTCGCTAGTTTCTGTTGAAGGACGTCCCACGCTGTGGCTCTTGCTTGTTCTGGTTCGGTGAGAGTTTGGGCAAGTCTACGGATCTCTGCGCCGCAGTAGTTGAGAAAAATAGCCCGTCTGCGATCGGCTCCGACGTCCTGCATTCCCGCCGCCTCGAGGAATATCTCGAAGGTGGCCATGTACTCGTCCCATGTCATTTTCTCGGAATCGAAGAGTTCTGGAGCCTGGCCGATCTGGATTTTGTCCATGTTGCACGCGAAGTTTCTTCCGTTCGTTCGTCGCCAGTGAAGTAGACCCAGAGACAGGGTTTGAGCAATCGGTACTTTATTCAGCTCAGAGAACAAGTGACAGCTCAGCAAGGTAAGTGACAATTCAGCGAGTACCGACTGGCTCTGCAGGGAGAAACCGCTTCTTTTATACTTTTGCGGTTCCCGCCAAAGCTAGAGCCGGCCGCGTCTGAGCCAATCAGGAGCGACTTCCTGCTTGGGCTCAGACAGCGCTGGAAAAGAGGAACAAACTATTTACAGCGTTACAAGGTAGCCATTCCAGGATACAACAGATAGTTCTGTCTATCACACTTATTTTGAGAGTAATAATTAGCACATAGAGAAGAATTATTTAACAGAAATAAAATAAGAATTGGAAAAGATCATTTAGGTCGGTGGGTTCAAGTCCCTCTCCTTGTTTCTGGGCAAAACTTGGGAATTAATTATTTTAATATCACAGTTTTTTATGAAATGTTCAAGTTAAAGACAGCTGAAATACAATAAACATACACTAAGTTGTCATAATTCATTTAAAATATATAAACATTTACATATAAAAGAGCCCAACAGGGTAGTTTTCATATAAACAATATTCCTACATGGAACTTTCTTCAACAGCTCATCTTAATACCATTGACATAAAGATGCTTTTGCATGGATAGAATAAGCATCAGAACCACAAGAATCTTCAAGTATCTCAGCTCTTATTTATGGTTTATTATACTTCCCTTTTTTAAAAAGGTTTCAAAGAACATTTTTAATGTCATGGCAAAAATCAGTAAAGCCAGATTTGATTGCTGAATATTCTTAACTAAGGTTCTATTCCTGGACTAATAGTAATTCTCATCACCAAAGTGTTGTTCCTTTTATCTGACTCCAGGAAGCAAAGTGTGAAAAAGGACAAGCTTCAATCTGGTATTTGGTCTTGGAGGTTTAAGATAGGTAGAAACAGTCAAGCTCCAGCAGCAAATAGCTTTAAAGAAATAACTTTCACAAGTAAAAAGAAAGCAATAACATATTACTCTTCCTACATATCCTCATAAGTAGAGGATACAGTGGCAAATTGGAAACACAGCTTTATCAAAAAGCAACCCACCAAGTGCTCCATTACCAAAGTAACAACCCAACCTCACACAGGAGGAATTATGTAATACCATTACTCAGACAAGTACAAATGCACTGCAGCAAACCAGACTTAATAGCAGTGACTGTGAGAGGGATCTTGGAGTCCTAGTGGACAACCAGCTAAATATGAGCCCGCAGTGTGCCACGGCAGCCAAAAAAGCCAATGCAATCCGAAGTTACATTAACCGAGGGAAATGGTGCATGGCAATTGGAAACTGCTGCACATTGTTCTCTAGTCATGTGTGCAGGTGCACAGTCATGTAGCTTCTGATATTAGAAAATACAGCAGTTGGAAACTGCTGCATGCTATGCTCTCGTTACCTGTATGGCCATGCAGCTTAGAGAGACCATTGGAAGGCAACAAAGTACTGTGAAGTGCTATGTAAGTCTAAGTCCTATTGCTATTGTGACTTTGAGAGAAGGGGAGATGCCAGAAGTCCTTAACCCTGGTGTGCTGCTCAATAACACACCCTAATCTTCTGTTCCCAGGTCTATTTGACCCGGACCGCAAATTGTTCATTTTAGGTACTTATATTTGGTCTTTTTGAAAGCTTTTTTTCACTTGGAAACAAGTTTGAACATTTCTGCACACAATGAAATGAAAATTGAAATTCAATTCAAATTCAAAATTCAGTTCAATTTTCATATCATTGTGTGCAGAAATGTTCAGACTACTTTCCAAGTGAAAACAGTTTTCAAATTGACCAAACATAAGCACTTCAAATGAAGAATTTTCAGTCCCGGTCAGGGTGACCCGGGAACAGAACTCTAGGGCCTTTTTTTTTCAGCAAGAAAGAAGCCACCCACCCACCAAAAACATTTCTCATAGAGAGAACCCCTGAAATGATGCAAAGTCATGAAATTTCAAGTTTCAGATATGCAGGGAAATTTTTTTACACGGTCTCAAACTTTGATTTTGGGTCTCACAGACCGAACAGCACAGCAGATGCACTGGTTCACCTGCTCCTTAAGAGGTTAGGCATAGATGCAATGTAATTGGACAACTACCATACTATCTTTAACCTTCAAATTTGGAAAAATGTTTATTAATAAAGTGGTGAGACTACAATTATAAAGGGTTCTGCAGGATACTGATTTCAAGCTTCTTAATTTAAATTAAATTCTTATTTATTTTTTAACTTAGGAAAAAGGCTGCTATTGGAAGACAAAATAAAAATTAATAGGAAAGGAAGTTGGAATCATCCAACAAACCTAAATATTCAAGGCAGATAAAGGGACATTTTTGCTAATATATATTTAAACAATGAGATTCACTAGTCTATCCCTAATTCAGTAGCCAATGACCTGAATAGTTTTTAAAAGGAAATAAATAAAATTATAGAGACTAAAACAGTCACTGACCATTAATCATGATCAATAGAAGCCTGAGGATTTGTTCTGATCCAATTGGAACTGTCATCTTGATTTAGCTCATCAGTTCAGTCCTATTTGATGATTTCAAACAATTTAGAGCATTGGGTGGCTTTTGCACTTTTCTGAAGCACCAAACTAGTTCGGAGACATTAGATTTGATTCAATTGTCTGACTCAATTCAGAAAGTCAACTTGGTAAGAAATAAATCAAATCAATATTGAACTGAATCTCTGAACTGAAGTTTCACATTGCCACAATCACTATATGAACTGAAGTTTCACACTGCCATAATGACTATATACTTTCACTCTTACAACTGTCAGTTCAAGTACATTCTTAATTGTTTGCAGAATCCTTATGAATATCTTATTGGCAACTGTAGGAATAGAATATTCAACAGGTAGGAATTCAAAGGCAGGTTCTTAGACTGATCTAGCGATCTATTTTATGTATCTACTTCCTAAAAATCTATTGCACTGTAAAATAACAAAGCTGAGAGAATTGATTAAATGTTTTATACTTTTGATAGTCAGCCCAAATAATAATAATTGGCAATTCACATATAATTTGCAAGTAGTTATATTTAATTGCATTTTAATTGTTCTCAAACACAAAAGCATAACTTTATGATTTTCTATTCAGAAGTCTTTAAAAAATCAACAGAAACTAATTAAGATAGTATAACCAGTTAAATGAATACAGTACTGGATGATCACTAATTTTTTCAATCATTTTGTATCAATTTCTTCCCATTGACTTATGTTAATGTTTAACAGGGTCTTTTTAAAAGCAGTTGTTCTTTAGACTTTTTTTTAAAAAGCAATACATTAGATAGTATTCTGACATCACACAAGTTTCCTTTTCTGTCTTTAGGTACTAAATATCATTAGAAACATAGAAACATAGAAGTCTGACGGCAGAAAAAGACCTCCTGGTCCATCTAGTCTGCCCTTATACTATTTTCTGTATTTTATCTTAGGATGGATATATGTTTATCCCAGGCATGTTTAAATTCAGTTACTGTGGATTTATCTACCACATCTGCTGGAAGTTTGTTCCAAGGATCTACTACTCTTTCAGTAAAATAATATTTTCTCATGTTGCTTTTGATCTTTCCCCCAACTAACTTCAGATTGTGTCCCCTTGTTCTTGTGTTCACTTTCCTATTAAAAACGCTTCCCTCCTGGACCTTATTTAACCCTTTAATATATTTAAATGTTTCGATCATGTCCCCCCTTTTCCTTCTGTCCTCCAGACTATACAGATTGAGTTCATTAAGTCTTTCCTGATACGTTTTATGCTTAAGACCTTCCACCATTCTTGTAGCCTGTCTTTGGACCCGTTCAATTTTGTTAATATCTTTTTGTAGGTGAGGTCTCCAGAACTGAACACAGTATTCCAAATGTGGTCTCACCAGCATTCTATATAGCGGGATCATAATCTCCCTCTTCCTGCTTGTTATACCTCTAGCTATGCAGCCAAGCATCCTACTTGCTTTCCCTACCGCCTGACTGCACTGTTCACCCATTTTGAGACTGTCAGAAATCACTACCCCTAAATCCTTTTCTTCTGAAGTATTTGCTAACACAGAACTGCCAATACAATACTCAGATTGAGGATTCCTTTTCCCCAAGTGCATTATTTTACATTTGGAAACATTAAACTGCAGTTTCCATTGCTTTGACCATTTATCTAGTAAAGCTAAATCATTTACCATATTACAGATGCCTCCAGGAATATCAACCCTATTGCACACTTTAGAGTCATCGGCAAATAGGCAAACCTTCCCTACCAAACCTTCCCCTATGTCACTCACAAACATATTAAAAAGAATAGGACCCAGAACAGACCCTTGTGGCACACCGCTTGTAACCTGACTCTGCTCAGAATACTCGCCATTAACAATAACTCTCTGATGTCTACGCTTCAGCCAGCTGCAAATCCATTGAACTATCCAGGGATTAAGTCCAATCTTCACTAATTTATCTATCAGCTCTTTATGTGGAACCGTATCAAAGGCTTTGCTGAAGTCCAGGTAGGCAATATCTACAGCACAACCTTCATCAAACACCTTTGTGACATAGTCAAAGAAATCAATGAGATTAGTCTGACATGATTTGCCGTCAGTAAAGCCATGCTGATTTGGGTCCAATAAGTTATTGTTTTTTAGGTGCTGATTTATCCTCTTTTTGAGTAAAGTCTCCATCATTTTAACTACCACTGATGTCAAGCTAACTGGCCTGTAGTTACCAGCTTCTTCTCTACTGCCCTTCTTGTGGATAGGCACAACACTGGCCATTCTCCAATCCTCAGGAACGTCTCCTGTTAACAAGGATTGGTTAAACAAATCAGTCAGGGGGGTAGCAATGACAGATCTGAGTTCTTTAAGAACTCTGGGGTGGATGCCATCTGGACCCATTGCCTTATTTATCTTTAATCGTTCAAGTTCTTCTAAGACATCGGCTTCTAAGATCACTGGAGCTGAATTCGTACAGCTGGAAACAATGCTATATCCCTCTATAGTATTATTTTGTAAGGTGTCTTTTGAGAAAACTGAACAGAAGTAGCTATTGAAATGGTTAGCGATCTCCTTATTCCCATTAATGCATGTATTATTCCCGGTACTAAGCTTCGTGATGCCGCAGTTTTTCTTCTTCTTTCTTTTCATTCTTGTAACTCCACTCAAATTATTTCCCTCTAAAATATATTTTTGTACTCACTATGTCTCATTCATGCAGGATAGAGATTGGAACCATGTCTCATTCGCTCAGGATAGAGATTGATCAGTGGAATGACTGATGAATGACACAGGGCAAAGTTGCGCATGCCCTCCGATATGGCTCCACGTGCCGTCATGGTGCTATAGCATTTCCCTCATTCCTATTAAACAATTACATGAATCAGTTCTGATATCATAGGGCTGTGATGATGAACCTTTGGCATGTGTGTCACAGGTGGCACACAGCACCCTCTCTGTGGGCACCTGAGCCATTGTACCAATTTGGCTCCGCCACATATGCACATGTGCCTTCCACCAGCCAGCTGGTCTACTGTCTCTGCTACGCATGCATGGGGGGGCAGGGTGTGCATGGTGGCAGTGTGTGTGCATGGTGTACATGTACATTTACAGGGTGAAGCATGTGGGGGGCATGTGTGCAAAGTGCAGGAAGAGCATGTGTTGGGGAGCCACAAGTGAATTGCATTTTGGGGGTTTAGGAGCACTCACTTTGGGCACTCAGTCCAGTGAAGGTTAGTCATCACTGTCATATGGATATAGAGGTTTTGCATGTTATATTAACAATAATATAATTTTATATCCATAATAATCAACACATTTTGAAGAATAGATCGGTATATTGTATATCTATACAAAATTTGTATACGGAAATTTTCAGCTGAATTATTTGACCTCCCATTTTATTAACTGTTAATTGTCAGAATATCCCAGTCAAAGTAGTGGAGCAATGACGTAGATCTTTATTTGATAATCTTTAAAGATCTAGTTTTTTTATAATTAGATGGAAGGATAGCTAATTTAGAAATAAAAGTGTCTTGGGAATGTATTTCAATTCAGATAATAAAATACATTTAAACTAAAAAGTTAAATGAACTTTGATCATTACACTAGTACATTGTCTCTCTTCTCCACTAAACAAGCTGTTCCTCATTACTTCCTCCCCCCCCCCCCCCAAGTTTTGTTGATTCTTATTCAGGACATGTACTTCTCAATAAAGTAGCCCGGAGGCTAAATCCAATTTGTCTGCATAGAAGATCAGCTCAAACAATGATAGAATCATAAACTTATAGAGTTGGAAGAGGATCTTTAATTTCTGAGTTTCAACCTACTTATCAAGTTTGACAAAGGCATGCATTATATTTTCTCATTTCTTGGTCCTAATTCAAGAGTTAAGGATTAACTGCCATTTTCTCTCTCATTTCTCATTGTCTAGTGTCTCCCCTTCTTGGGTAAACCTTTGAATGTCTTATGTTCTCATCTTCTATGCTCTTCTGAAACTGTTGGCCCTTCAGGAAAGGAGGTTCAGAACATAGATATCCCAAGGATTATTGAAACCCTTCTTCATTGTTGTAGGGCATAATGACAGAGATTCCCTTTGCCCCCTCTCATATTAAGAGCTATCTTAAATTTATTTTTCACCCTATCTTCCTTCTTAAATTGAGGTTTATGAGTATTCTTTTATTCCTTCTAGGCTTATTCTATGTTCATCTATGTTAATTTTATTTATTTATTTATTTATTTATTTATTTATTTATTTATTTATTTTGTCAAACAATTATAGGGTGATAATTAAATAAAATAAAACATTATATAAGTAACAACAGAAGACAATAGGACAGGAATGGTAGGCACAGTGGTTTGCTTATTCACGCCCCTTACAGACCCAGTTTTGTATTGGTATGACTATTCTTGCTCAGCTTCTGGACCTCACCCACTGAATAATGCTATACAGTTTTCTTCAGTAGTTGTATCCTTGGTGTTCTCTGAGCTTGGTTGTTTACTTGCAGATGTTTCATTATCAAACTAGGTAACATCTCTTCAGTCCAATAATCCACATATTTTCTCTTTGATTAATCATAATATTATAGGCAAAGTTTTTTCTCCCATTTAATCACATACATTTTAAAATACTCATCTTCCTAGTTCATTTTCAAACTGAGTTTATATACCTTTGCAATAAAATGTATGTCATTACTAGCAAAGATGTAGCTTTACTACAGATAGCAGAGAAGAGTCCATTTGGTGTAATGATGAAAGCCCCTGGGCTATAAACCAGGACTCGAAACAGAATACCCTACAAAAGCAGACTATCAATCCTTGGTCTTGAAAGCTTAGAACTACGACACCTACAACAGGATCTAAGTATTGCCCACAAGATCATATGCTGCAATATCCTGCCTGTCAATGTCTACTTCAGCTTCAACCACAACAACACAAGAGCACGCAACAGATTCAAAATTAATATTAACAGCTCCAAACTTGACTGTAAAAAATATGACTTCAGCAACTGAGTTGTTGAAGCGTGGAACTCATTACCTGATTCAGTAGTGTCAACCCCTAACCCCTAATTGTCTCTCCTTATTCATTTTTTCTTCCTTTCAAATTTGTTCACCTATACTTTTATATCTTTTCTTCTATTCGTTTCTTTAGTTATATTACTAAATATCTATTCTCTTCAATGTGTATTATGTATTGGACTAAATAAATAAATAAAAATAAATAAATAAAATATTGTGTGAGTTGTAGTTCTGTTTTAGACACACCCCAGCCAGCTGATTTATTTCAGACCAATCATTCTCTCTCAGATCTAGGAATGTTGCTAAAGAAATCAGGGATTGGTATAGGCCATAGAGTCAGAACTGGTCATGAGGTGAGACTGACTTGAAAGCACTAACAATTATGAATGGATGTAGGGATGGATAGATAGATAGATAGATAGATAGATAGATAGATAGATAGATAGATAGATAGATAGATAGATAGGCAGATAGATAGATAGATAGATAGATAGATAGATAGATAGATAGATAGATAGATGGATGGATGGATGGATGGATGGATGGATGGATGGATGGATGGATGGATGGATGGATGGATGGACGGACGGACGGACGGACGGACGGACGGACGGACGGACGGACGGACGGACGGACAGACAGACAGACAGACAGACAGACAGATAGACAGATAGAGAGGCAGGCAGGCAGGCAGGCAGGCAACTGGAGTAGGAAGGGACCTTATAGGTTATCTAGGTTATGAGAAGAACCAGATTTGGATATCTACTTTTCCAAAATTATTCTATTTCAAATTATTACTGCCAAGTATCTGGTATGAGGAATTGCTTTTTTGTATAGATTGCAATTGCTTGTGGCTTTCAAGATCCTTGGAAACAATTATTTTGATCTAGATGAATATACAATACTACAATATAACCCAACCATTATATAAATATTATATAATAACCAGAAATATAAATATTAAACAAATAACACATTGAAAATCATTTTGCAACAATACTTTCCAAATTTAGCAACTTTTAAATCTTTGTGGAAGTTGTACATTAATCCCATTTGTCTGTTGCCATGATAGTTCAAGCTTGAGGTTATGCCATTACAATTATTTTAAAATATCATATTTTTCTCTTTTGAGAACTGGGTACTGCACTTATTCAAGACAGATGATTTGTAGGAATCTGTTCAGAGCTTGGCAATGGAATAGTTTTCATATAAAGCACAATTATTCTTTAGAAGGTCAGCAAAAGGCCAAAGAATATAGGGTATCATATATCTTCTTTATACAGAAATTAGAAAGGCTGTAGCATACAGATGCATGTTGTGTAAATATTTTGTTTTTATTACAATTATTACTATATAGCCCAATTTATTTATTTGTACATATTTGTACATATTTAGTCAATTTCCAAACACCATGATTCTAGATGGTTTACAAAGGCTTAGAAACAATGAAGAAAATACCCCAAAATATTAAGAGTCCACCATTTTGAATCAGATATGCATACCAACTTATGATCCTAATCCAAAGCTTGCAGGAACAGCCAAGTAACTTTTTATAAGCCAGTGATGGTGAACCTTTTTTGGTTCATGTGCCAAAAGATGGAAGCCTACTGCATCCCCCAGGAGGACCTCCAGAGGCTGGAAACAGCCCATTTGCCGACTTCATGCTGGACCAGAGGGCCTTTTTTTTTTTTGCTCTCCCCATGCTTCAGATACTTTCTAAGAGTCTGGGGAGGGCAAAAAGGGCTTTCACCACCTACTCCAAAGGCTGGAAACAGCCTGTTTCCCAACTCCCAGTTGTCAAGTTTCCAGGTAGCATCCAAACTAAATCAGAGTCCAAGTCAAAGTATTCTCCTCCAGTCTCCAACCTTCCCTTTGTAGGGAAGGTTGTTGAGAAAGTGGTGGCGCTCCAACTCCTGTGGACCTTAGAAGAAGCGGATTATCTAGACCCATTTCAATCTGGCTTCAGACTTGGTTACAGCATGGAAACTGCTTTGGTTACACTGATGGATGATCTCTGGTGGGCCCGGGATAGGGCACACTCCTCTATCCTGGTGCTTCTTTTCAGTGGCTTTCGATACCATCAACCATGGTATCCTTCTGAGACAGCTAGAGGAGTTGGGAGTAGGAGGCACTGTATTTCGGTGGTGTTCCTCCTACCTCTCTGGCTGATCACAGTCAGTGTTACTGGGAGGACAGAGGTTGACCCTTAGGCCTTATGATGTCAGGTGCCTCAGGGGTCAGTCCTCTCTCCTCTCCTATTCAATATCTACATAAAACCACTGGTTGAGATCATCTGACAACATGGGGTGAGTTACCAACAATATGGTGATGATACTCAGCTGTATATCTCCACCCCATATCAGATCAGTGAAGTGGTGGAAGTGATGTCCTGGTGTCTTGAAGTTGTAAGGGTCTGGATGGGGTTAACAGGTTAAAACTCAACCCCGACAAGACATGTGGCTGTGGGTTCTTCCTCCTAAATACAATTCCATCTGCCCATCCTTGGTGCTGGGGGGGATCAATTTCCCCTTGGATAGGGTTTACAACTTGGGTGTTCTCCTAGATCTACAGCTGAGGCTAGAACAACATCTCAAAGCTGTGGCTAGGGGGGCTTTTGCCCGACATCTTGTCCACCAGTTGAAGTCCTACCTTGACCAGGAGGCACTCCATACAGTCACTTATGCCCTCATCATCTCTCATCTTGACTATTGCAATGGGGCTACCCTTGAAGAGTATTCAGAGACTTCAACTAGTGCAAAGTGCAGCAGCGCGTGCAATAACAGGTGTACCGAGTTATGCCAATATTACTCCAACGTTATGCGAGCTGCATTGGTTGCCAGTCAGTCTCTGAACGCAATTCAGATTATTACATTTAAAGCCCTAAATTGCTAAGGGACAGACTATTTACGGGACCACCTCCTGTCTCATTCCTTGCTGCAGCCAGTAAGGACTCACAGAGTCGGTCTTCTCCAGGTGACATCCGCCAAACAATGTCAGTTGCTGGGACCTTGGGGAAGAGCCTTCTTTATGGTGGCTCTGACCCTGTGGAATCAACTGCCCCCGGAGATCCGCATTATCTCCACCCTATTGGTCTTCCACAAAGCTGTTAAGCCTGGCTTTTCTGGCAGGCCTGGAATTAGGATTGACTGTAAGTATGTATGGTTTTTATGATATTATTGTTTTTATTGCATTGTTGATTTTATTGTTATATTTTTATTGTTTTTTTACTGCTGTTGTATTTATGATTGCTCTTATCCACTCTGAATCCATTTTGGAGTGAGCAGCATATAAATACAATAAATAAATAAAATATAAAAACAATTGATATAAAAGCTTCCTAGTATTTGGACCACGCAAAGAAAACAAAAAGTGTTTAATTTAACAATTTAAATTTTCTCCATATGAATAAAATGTCATCTTAAGGATACTTTATCTTATTTATGTACAAACAAATGGAAGCTATAAAAATAAAGTATATCATTATGTCCCCTCTCCCAGTGACTTAATATTCAGAGGGGCAGATTCAATGATATACCTTATAATGATAAACTTTATCAATGTTCAGATAAAGTTTTCAATTTTCCATTTTACCCAATGAAGAGGATAATAGACAATATAACAGACTATTAGACAATATGAAAGAAGGAAACAGAATTGGCAGCTCTGTTAGAGATTATTTTATCAAACCACAGTAGTAATTGTACTCATAAAAGATTTCTCATATTATTTTGAACTTTGACATGAAGGATAGTTGAGCAAACATCTGAGCAGCAATTCAGTTTAGCAAAAAATACAGTGAATGCCCGGGCAAAGATTCAACCTTCCTAACATTTGCTTCAGATCAATTTCTCCACTGGTATGAATTTAGGTAGTATGTACAGTGTAAACATCTATAATCTTGAATGTGTAAAGGATGAGCAGACAAAAATTTAAGAGATGAGAATGTAAAGGAATTGTTTAAAAAAATGTCAATATGCAAGGAACACTAAAAGGTAGGATAAGAATTAATCGGTCATTTATTTTCTTTCTAAAATAGGTCTCTTAGATTTTTTTTACTCTTATAGTTTATGTAATCCAATAGCCAGGAAAGTCTGCTCTTCCAATATTTAATATATTTTGTAGCATATTTCCCCAACGTCAACTTCCAGAGATGTTGTGGATTAACTCCCATAATTCCCAACCAGACATTTTAGAGTTTTGAAAGAATATTCTCTGCCCTTGCAGCCTTCCCATAGTTCAACATTTCCTACAGTCTGTAAACTCAAAAATCTCACACTTATTCTGCTATTACAGGAAATGATAGCTTCAAATCAAATTGAATATTTAGTATGGATGTAGATGGGTATAGATGAGCTTTATTAGTGTTCTTATTACATTTACATTAGTGAACACTAAGTATATAACACATTTTCTATAAACTTCAACAACATAACCAATAAGAAACATTGCACTGTAAACCTTCATATCTGTCAAGTAATTTGAGTACACCAGAAAATCCTTTGGAAAATAAATGATACAATCAACACTAAAATAAGTAAGTTAGATGCAGTATTTTAGTCTAAGGTAAAAGGTATTTGTGTTTTTGGATTTTTGTTTAAAGTGTGAAAGTTAGAAAGTTAGAAAAGGAAAATCTGATTTGTTTAACCAATCCCTGTTAACAGGAGATGTTCCTGAGGATTGGAGAATGGCCAGTGTTGTGCCTATCCACAAGAAGGGCAGTAGAGAAGAAGCTGGTAACTACAGGCCAGTTAGCTTGACATCAGTTGTAGTTAAAATGATGGAGACTCTACTCAAAAAGAGGATAAATCAGCACCTAAAAAACAATAACTTATTGGACCCAAATCAGCATGGCTTTACTGAAGGCAAATCATGTCAGACTAATCTCATTGATTTCTTTGACTATGTCACAAAGGTGTTGGATCAAGGTGGTGCCGTGGATATTGCCTATCTGGACTTCAGCAAAGCCTTTGATACGGTTCCACATAAAGAGCTGATAGATAAATTAGTGAAGATTGGACTTAATCCCTGGATAGTTCAGTGGATTTCAAGCTGGCTGAAGCATAGACATCAGAGAGTTATTGTTAATGGCGAGTATTCTGAGCAGAGACAGGTTACAAGCGGTGTGCCACAAGGGTCTGTTCTGGGTCCTATTCTTTTTAATATGTTTGTGAGTGACATAGGGGAAGGTCTGGTAGGGAAGGTTTGCCTATTTGCCGATGACTCTAAAGTGTGCAATAGGGTTGATATTCCTGGAGGGGTCTGTAATATGGTAAATGGTTTAGCTTTACTAGATAAATGGTCAAAGCAATGGAAACTGCAGTTTAATGTTTCCAAATGTAAAATAATGCACTTGGGGAAAAAGAATCCTCAATCTGAGTATTGCATTGGCAGTTCTGTGTTAGCAAAAACTTCAGAAGAGAAGGATTTAGGGGTAGTGATTTCTGACAGTCTCAAAATGGGTGAGCAGTGTGGTCGGGTGGTAGGAAAGGCAAGTAGGATGCTTGGCTGCATAGCTAGAGGTATAACAAGCAGGAAGAGGGAGATTGTGATCCCCTTATATAGAGCGCTGGTGAGACCACATTTGGAGTTTTGTGTTCAGTTCTGGAGACCTCACCTACAAAAAGATATTGACAAAATTGAACGGGTCCAAAGACGGGCTACAAGAATGGTGGAAGGTCTTAAGTATGAAAAGTATCAGGAAAGACTTAATGAACTCAATCTGTATAGTTTGGAAGACAGAAGGAAAAGGGGGGACATGATCGAAACATTTAAATATGTTAAAGGGTTAAATAAGGTTCAGGAGGGAAGTGTTTTTAATAGGAAAGTGAACACAAGAACAAGGGGACACAATCTGAAGTTAGTTGGGGGAAAGATCAAAGGCAACATGAGAAAAAATATTTTATAAAATAAAATATTATTTTACTGAAAGAGTAGTAGATCCTTGGAACAAACAGCAGACGTGGTTGGTAAATCCACAGTAACCGAATTTAAACATGCCTGGGATAAACATATATCCATTGTAAGATAAAATACAGGAAATAGTATAAGGGCAGACTAGATGGACCATGAGGTCTTTTTCTGCCGTCAGTCTTCTATGTTTCTATGTTTCTAAGTCAAATTAGCAAAAGTATTTTCTGCTATGCCTATGGCATTAGATCTCTTTCTGATTGTTTTGGTGCTTTGGGAGAAAAGGAAAACCTGTGATTGCACATTGAACTTTTTATTTATTTCATCATATTTATAAGGTTGCCCATCACAAAAAAACACAACCCTCTGGCAGCATAAAATTGTGTACAGTTAACTATATCACCTATTGCTTTATGGATTAATTATCTAATTCTTGTCTTATATCAAATTTCCCAAAAGTTATATTATAATTCATCAGCTTTCTAATCTAAACTTAGTTAGATGCCATCAAGTGAATCTCAATGCCTATGAAGTGTATGGAAAAGTACATTCCCTGCTTCGGGTAATAGCGCCAGCGGACTCACCCTGCTGGTGGCATTTGTTGGAGGGTCGGGCAGGCACCGGACTCCTCATTGCGGTCGCCATCTTGTTTCTCGGCCGAAATCTCGCGAGACGAGATTTCGGCCGAGATTCAGGCCTGTAAGGCCTGTTTGGCTGCTGGGTCCGGGCGGGGCTTGCTGGCCCTATATAAGGGCTCGCAGGCCCGGGATCAGCCTTTTCGCCCAGACCTGCAGCCTGAGAGCAGACACTTTGCTGTGTTCTGCTCTTGGGCGCCATTTTGGAGCGGCCTCGTGTGGCGGCCTCCATTTTGTCTCCTATCCGGTGAGAAGGCCTTGACTGGATTCTCCCCCTCGGGCCCGAGGGGGAGTGGGTGATCACTAGCGTCCCCTTCTGGGGTTCAGTCCGGGGAGTGGGGTGCCCTGCCTCTGGTGCCAGCTGTGGTTGCTCGCCCAGTCTGCCACGTGGGCCTCTCTCTTGGAGGGCCTGTAGCATTGGTCTGGCTGCTGGGCCTCCCCTGATAGGGCTCTGGGCTTGGTGTTGGGGCCTTGCTGCCCTGCGCTGCTCCTGGTTGGAGCACATATTTGGTTTACCAAAAATAGAATTAGAGTTGGGGTATGGGCCCTAAGAAGAGGCGAGCTCAGGCCCGTCAGGCCCAACCTACAGGGCGGCCTAGGAGGGCGTTGAGGCCATCAGCCCGGGCTCGGGCTAACATGGAGGGGCCCCCTGGGGTGGTCCCACCTGAGGGGGTGGTGGGGTTTCTGCCCACCGCTCCTCAACCCGATGTTTCTCCCTCTCTCTCCTGGGCTAGGGTCCTGGAGAGGCTTGATGAGCTGGAGCAGTGGCGGTCGGGCTCGGGCCCAGGTGGACCCCTCGTGCCGGCAGCGGCGGCTTTACGAAGAGATCCGGCAGAAGTGGCAGCCCAGGCCGGGCAGATGGCCCAGACCGGGCGGATGGCCCAAACCCGGCAGATGGCCCAGTCCGGGCAGATGGCGTCGTTCCCGGGCCCCACGGTGATGGGGCCCCCCTGGATGTCTTCCACCCCGTACGGGGCAGGTGAGGCTGCACCACACGCCACATCTCCTTCACTTCTACCCTTGCCCACTGCGGGCCTTTACCCGCCGGGTTTGGGGAGTGGGGCTAGTTTCATGGGGTCACCCGCGGGTGCATGCGGTCAGGTGTGGTCCCCATCAGTTTCTTCGATGGCGCCGCCCCCCGGTGCGGCCCCTTTTCTAGGGCCTGGGGTATCGGGGGTTCCCGGGGTGCCCGGGGTGGGGGGTTGGACCCCTCCGGTGCCCGCCATTATGCCCCCGCCTCCTTTGATGGCCTATCCCCAAGGGTTAGGTGTTTTAGGTATGGGGGCCAACTCCGTGTGGGACCCGTTTGCGACTATTAAGCCAGGGGCCATTCCATGTGGGTTACCGGCCACTCCCTTAGGGTATCACCTCCACCCGTCGGTGAAGGAGGCGATTTGGAGGGGGGAGTACGTGGACCTCTTCTCTCTACTGAATAGAGAGGTCCCTAAGCAAGAAAAGGATTTAGTCCCAGGGGAAAAGCCCAAAAAGACCAAAGTCACCAAGTGTTTCAGCTCATGGCTGTACGCTTTCTTGACTTATGCGTCAGTGGTCATTCAACGGCAGCTGGCTAGGGCCTCTTCAATGCTCAAATACATCGACCTGATTGCTAGGGCTCATTTTGAGTACAAGGGGACTATTTGGCGTCACTATGACAAGGGCTTTAGAATGAGGATAGCTCATGATGCCCTCCTCCCCTGGGATACGGTGGTGCCGGACCTATGGTTCCAGGCCACGCACATGTCCGGCAAGGATGGGTGTGATAGGACCGATAGTGGTCATTTTATGGAGGAGGAGCCCGCGGCTTCCACACCAGCCAAGGCGGCTACGGGGGGAGCGGGGAAGGGAGCCTCCCCTGCGTGTCATGAGTTTGCTTCAAAAGGGGCGTGTTTTCGTCCCTTTTGTAGGTACAACCATGCATGCGGGAATTGTGGGGGGTCCCATGCCTCTTCTGTGTGCCCCCGCCCCAAGAAGGGGGTGGAAAAAAGGGGTGGGGGTCCAACCAAACCTCCCCCACCTGCTGGGGGAAAAGGGGCCCAGCCCAGTTAATTTAGTAGCACTTGAGGGTTGGTTGGCTGACTACCACCCTCGCTCGAGAGCGGCTGCTCTCTTGCTAGGTTTTTCCAAGGGATTCCGGATCCCTTACATGGGGATTAGGAAGGCCTTCATGTCTGACAACCTCAGGTCGGTTGTGGGACATGAAGACATTGTTAGGGAGAAGATTCGGAAGGAAGTGGCTGAGGGCAGGGTCCTTGGGCCTTTCCCGGAGCCGCCCTTCCCGAATCTTAGGGTATCCCCATTGGGGGTGGTCTCCAAAAAGGCGAGTGGTGAATTTCGGTTGATTCACCATTTGTCTTTTCCAAAAGGGGAGTCAGTGAATGACTTCATTCCTGACGAGCTTTGTTCAGTCCGGTACGCATCCTTTGATGCGGCCGTGGCCATGGTTAGGAAGTGTGGGGTTGGAGCCCTTATGGGTAAATGCGACATTAAGTCGGCATTTCGGCTCCTCCCCATACACCCAGACGACTTCGAACTGTTGGGCTTCCGCTTCGAGGGGGGCTTTTATGTGGACAGGGCTTTGCCCATGGGTTGCTCTGTTTCATGCTCTCTTTTTGAGAGCTTTAGCACCTTCTTGGAGTGGGCGCTCAGGAGACGCAGTGGTCTGGGCTCGGTCGTTCACTACCTTGATGACTTCTTGATGGCGGGGCCTGCGCATTCTGAGCAATGCTTTGCTCTGATGTGGGACTTCGAAGCCCTTTGTGCTCAGTTGGGGGTGCCATTAGCCTCCAAGAAGACCGAAGGCCCCGCTACCAAGATCACCTTCCTCGGTATTGAATTGGACTCAGAGGAGCAATCTTGTAGATTGCCCCTGGATAAGTTGGTTAAAATCAGGGGTAAGCTTGATGCGGTTCTGGGCTGCAGGAAGGTCACTTTTCGGCAGCTCCAGGAACTAGCTGGGGTACTTAATTTTGCCTGCCGGGTTGTGGTGCCGGGCAGGGCCTTTTCTAGGAGGCTGTACAATGTGATGAAGGGGCTCCGTTTGCCCCATCATCGTACCCGCTTGTGCGCAGGTGTCAGGGCTGACCTCTGTGTGTGGCGGGAGTTTTTAGACCAGTTTAACGGGCTGTCTTTTTGGAGACACAAGCTTCTTTTGGAAGCCGAGTTGCAGCTTTGCTCCGATGCAGCAGGGACTTGTGGTTTTGGGGTAGTGTTAGATGACCAGTGGTGCTGGTCGGCTTGGCCTCCGAAATGGAGTGCCTCTTCATTGGTTAAGGATTTAACGTTTTTGGAGCTCTTCCCTCTGATAGTGGCCCTTGAGCTTTGGGGGGAGCAGTTTAGGGACAAGACTGTGCATTTTTGGTGTGACAACCTAGCGGTTGTCCATGTTGTGAACGCCCTGTCCTCTAAGAGTGACAGGGTCATGCGGCTTGTCCGCCATTTTGTGCACAGGTCCTTGTCCCTAAACACATTGTTTTTGGCTAGGCATGTCCCTGGGTTGGATAACGGGGTTGCTGACGCCTTGTCCCGTGGTCAGTTGTCCAGGTTTCGGACCCTGGCCCCGTGGGCCCGAGAGTCGCCAGAAGTATTCCCCAGCCATCTCTGGGGCCTGGGCGGGCTCCCGACCGGTGGAGAGACGAGGCCTCCAGGGCTATTGCCCTCTCTGTAGCACCGGGCACCCTGCGGGCTTATCAGCGTGCAGGTAAGGAGTTTGGGGATTTTAGGCAGGGTAGGGGTTACCCCCATAGTTGGCCTGCCCCAGAGGAGCACCTGGCAGAATTTTGTGTCCAGCTTAGGCAGAGTGGCCTTTCAGTTAGGACTATTCGGTCCAGGTTAGCCGGCCTCGCCTTTCTGTCCAAGGCGGGGGGGTTTAGTGAATTTTCTGGTGACTTCCGCATTCGGAAGATGCTGGAAGGCTGGGTGAGGGAGCGACAGGGGATCCCTTCTGACACTCGTCAGGCCCTGACGGTTCAGCAGCTGTTCCTGATTAATCAGGCCTTGGACAGTCTGTGTGCCTCTCTGTACGAGGCCCGTCTTTTTAGGGCAGCGACTTGTGTCATGTTTTTTGGGGCCCTTAGGGTCAGTGAGGCGATGGCCTCCTCGCAGGCTGACGTGTCGCTCCGGGCCTTCCAGTACACTGATCTAGCCTTTAGGCAGGGGGGTGTCTCCCTTTTGGTGAAACATTCCAAGACGGATCAGTTGCACAGAGGGGTTAGAATACAGCTCAGTGCGGCCACCGACCAGTCCGTGTGCCCGGTCGCTGGTTTACAGCATTTTTGTAGCTTGAGGGGGTCGGGGCAAGGGTAACTTTTTAACCATCAGGACGGTACCCCTTTGACCTGTTATCAATTCTGGGCATTAGTGTCTAGGGCAATGGCCCAGGTTGGCATGGATCCCGCCGGCTATGGAACGCACTCGTTCCGTATCGGCGCCGCCACTAGCGCGGCACTTTCTGGTTTCCCGGCCCATCGGATTCGGGAGATCGGCCACTGGCGGTCAGCGGCATATTTGGGTTATGTTAGGCCTGCTGAGGATTCTAGGCAGGGCTTAGGCTAGGTAACCTCTCTGTGTGTGTCCTCTTCTGGGTCCCCATGCCAATCAGAAACCGACGGCGCTGCTGTGTGGCCACAGCATGGTATTTTGGGCCGGCCGCTCAGCAGCCAGAAGTGCCATTGGGACCCAGTTGTCATTGGGACGGTGGGTCAATGTTGTTTGGATGGGCCGGAGAGGTATGCGGTGGGAGGGTCTCCTACCGACGTTGCTGGGTGGGCAGCATCCCATGGCTGCACCCAGCGGTGCTGGGCGGGCGGCTACCCAGGGTCGTGCCCAGTTTGGCCTGGGTGGGCGGCATCCCATTGCTGCACCCAGATGGCTGGTCTTGCACCTCGGTGGCAATGACCTATGCCTGCTTGGTGGTCTCCCTTTGATCATCCAGGCGCGCGAAGACCTGCGGTGGCTTCGCACGGTGTGGCCAACCATGCAAGTGGTGTGGTCAGAGATCCTTCCAAGGATCGTGTGGAGGGACGCCATTTCCCTTAGGGCCATTCACCGGGTCAGGCGTAGAGTGAATAAGGCCCTGGGCAAAACAGTTAGGGAATTAGGTGGGGTAGTAGTGGCCCATCCCCTCATCACAGTAGATCGGCCGTGGCTTTACCGGGCCGATGGCGTTCACCTGTCAGAACAGGGGAATGCCATTTTCTTACAGGACCTGCAGCGGTCTCTGCGTGAGCTGGCGCAGATAGAGGGGGGAGTTGGGGGGCCAAGATAGAGATCTGACCCCCGCTCCGTGGCAGGTTAGGGGCGGAAAACTGGGTGGTGGTTTAGCAACTGCGCGTTCTCCCTTGGGCATCTTTGGGGATGATTGACAGGTTCTCTCCAAACTCGTGGTGGGGGCTACCTGAGCAGTTGGGGGGAACCTGTCTTTGGGTCCCGCACCTGGAAGTCCCCTGGGAGGGGTTAGCCCGCGGGACCCCCCTCATGCAAGTGCATGGCAGGGTCTCAGGTGAGGGAGTGGTCCCTCACCTGGACTAGCATCGAGCTACGCCCATATGTTGCCCAGGAATGTTATTGCTACATCATTTCTGCCCCGGAAGTATTTGTTTGACCCTGCAGGTCCATTGCTTGGGTCATAGTTGAGTATGTTAATTTATGCTAATTTAATTAAATAAATTATGCTAATTTATTATTAATAAAAATGACCCAGTTTAAATCCAGCTCTTGTGTTCGTGTCGTTACTCCGTCTCTTCAACAATAGTTTGTAGCTCTTTCAATCACATTATACTCACATTATACATGATACCCTTTATTCATTAATTCTATCTCCCAAGCAGAGTAAATCTTTTAATAGTTAATCATCACCTCACAGCACATGACCAAAGTGTGTTTCTGCTTGCTGATCATTGCCTCAAAGGAACAGTAATTTTTTCTTCAGTCCAGAATTGATTGATTAGTTTTTCATATAATCCATGATATTGATAGAAAGCTTCTCTAAATCCATATTTAAACATCTATATTTCTTTTCACTGCCTCAACATTTACCAATATACTACGGCAGTGGTCCCCAAACTACGGCCCGCGGGCCACATGCGGCCCACTGAGGCCATTTATCCGGCCCGCCGGTGAGTGACAAGAGCACAGGGAAAAGAGAGAGAGAGAGAAAAAAAAGGGAAAGAGAGGGAGGGAAGGAGAAGTGGAGAGGAATGAAGGAGGGAAGGAAGGAAGGAAGGAGAAATGGAGGGAACAAGGAAGGAAGGAAGGAAGAATGAAATGGAGGGACAGAGGAAGGAAGGACTGTTTTGGGGGGGATAATTTTTTTTAATTTTTCTCTCAACATACATTCAAACAACATAGTGTACCATCTAATTTTCCATGAATAAAATGCAGTATTTTGTTAGTAACTAATATCAATCATCAAAAAAGTTGCAAAAGGTTTTTTTTCTAATTTTGTCATCCAGTTACATTCATTTTCTTTTAATTAAATTTCCTCCTTAATGTTCCTTCAAAAAGTGCAACACCAATTATATTTCTAACTTATTAACCATTATGCCAAAGTGCTTCCTTTTTTCTTTATACATTTTTCATAAGCCAAGAAAACCTTGTATAGCCAATCAGATGTCAACAAAAGAAAATTTAAAACAAAACATAAACATATATGAATTTCAGACCTTCTCCCCCCTCTAAATAGTACATTCCCATTTTGTTTTTTACTTTAAAAGAAGGTATGTGCAGTGTGCATAGGAAATTGTTCATAGTTTTTTTTAATAGTCCGGCCCTCCAACAGTCTGAGGGACAGTGAACTGGCCCCCCGTGTAAAAAGTTGGGGGACCCCTGTACTACGGCATGGAAAAACTACTGTTTTTAACCATTCTTATCTTTACTGTCATAAAAATAGTCTTATCCTTAATGTTATTGATTTATTTAGACTGATTTAATCATTTTCTTCAACAAAATACTATGTACCTTTATATTTGAGCCTAGAAACAAAGCTATCTAAAACCTTCTCTTCTTGGCTGTCAGCTAGAAGTTCACTAAGCATGCAGATTAATATTATTTTCGTTCTACATATTGGTCATTGGCCCTTTTTTTAACTTTTCATTTTTTAAATTTTCCACTTCTGAAACTAATAAAGTAGTCCAGCTTGCAAAAGTACTATTATCTACTGCATTTTTCGGTCTATAAGATGCCCTTCCCACCCTCAAAAAAGTGGGTGGAAATGTATGTGTATCTGATAGAGCAAGTGTTGCTAAAGCTCCTGCCCATCCTCCAACCTTCAGCCTCAGCAATTTGCCTCCTTGCAGCAAACAGCAAAAAGCTTGGTCAGCTTCAGCACAGGCTGATTTAGCAGAAGCAGCTGAGTTGCGGTTGGATCTGCCTCCCGGAATATCACTGATAAGCTGTTCCAGGCTGCAAGGATTGCCACCCCCTATCGCCAGCACCACCTCACATCTCCACTGTCACCTATTGACGCTTCCATGTGCCCCATTGTTGGCCTCTGCAGAGCCCATTTTTGGCCTCCACACTTGTTTTCAGCCCATTCCAGGCAGCAGTAGTAGGTGGCGGCGATCCCCGCGGCCTGGAATGGGCCGAAAATGGGATGCACGGAGGCTGAAAATGGGGCACTCAGAAACCAAAATCGGGACATGTGGAGGCCAAAAACTGAATGTGCAGAGGCAAAAAATGGGGCACAGAGAGGCAGCGCTAGGCAGCAGCAATGGGTGGCAATGTGCAGCCACAATCCCAGCAGCCTGGAACAGCTGGTCAGTGGTATTCCAGGAGGTTGATCCAGCTGCCAATCAGCTGCTCGTGCTAAATTAGGCTGTGCTGAACCTGACCAGGCTGTATGCTGTTGGCTGCAAGGAAGCAAATTGCTGGGCGGCAGGAGATGAAGCAGATTTTTTTCTTGTTTTCCACACCAAAAGCTGGGTGCATTTTATAGACCAGACCATCTTATAGTCCAGAAAATATGATATATTTCTTAAACAGCTATTTCAACCTTTTATTTTGAATCCTGTTTTCATTTTTTTTAAATTCTGAAATTCCTTTTTACTGCTTTTAATATAAATATAACATAGAAAAAGGAAAAATAAAAATATATTGAAGGACAAATAATAAGGAAAAAAGCAATAGATAATATCAAATGCAAATCTATTAAAATGCTCTTTAAAATAAAACATATTATTTGGTTAAATATTGATGTCTTTCCTTTACATCAGTATGAAATCAGTTCATAGGTGCAAATAACATCAGTTTAGGGTTTAAAAAGCAATCCTGCCATTCGTATAATAGATTTACTACATAAATTACACAGATGTTAGTATAGTATATATTCCTTGCTTCACATTTTTCACAGTTTCAGTTCTTAGTTATTCCATGTATTTTGTTCATTATAAAGGTCATTCAGAAGAATAAGCAGATTCTGGCCCACAAATTAGCCTTAATATATTCCATATTCCGACTTGATTTATATAAGATCTTGCTGGAATCAATAAAGCAAATTCTCTTGTTCTCTTCCTTTGTCTAATTTATGTTAGCATTTGATGTCAGGTCCATGTCTTTTGTGTTGGGATTTAGCACAGTGATTCAATAATTTGCTCATTCTCTTTCATCTCTCCTTGTCAATTTGGCAAGGTGTCACTATTAGCTATGTACTTATTCTTTGTGGTGGTAGGTCAGTCAATAAGATGATGGTGGTTTTCATTTTATCAATATTTTTCAGTTCTAGAATACACAGTCTTGTTTCACAGTTCTTTGTGTAAAACTGTTCGCAATTTAACTGTTTTCTCCAGAAGAGATTTAATATTGGCCCTTTTTTCTGTGTTTTCTAGTGGAGCTGGCTCCTGAATGTCATTTATTTGTAAAAATGCTTTTATCTATGAAATCTCAATTGAGAAGGGTTACTGGTCAATTTCCAGAGCTGTTCAGAGTGTTCATTATTGTCAAGGTCTATATGGCCTGGAATTAATGTGCTTGCAGGACAGCCTTTTCCAACCAGAATCAGCCCATTCCAGAGGTGGGTTCCTCCCAGTTTGGACCGATTTGCACAAACTGGTAACAACCCACTGGTGATGTCACAATGACATCACGGAACTATTTCAGTCAGTGCTGGTCCGTGGCCGCTGCCAACTCTTTTGAATTTTTTTTTAAAAAAAATTGAAATTTTTTTGGATTTTTTTTCTGTACATGCTGAATTTCCAGCACAGCACATGCATCACCATCTTTTTTTAGACTTTTGGGGGGAGGAATTTTTTTGGCACTGCACATGAGCACATTAATTGCATGCACACCCATGAGGCATGGCCATGAAGCACGGGAGGAAGCGAACTGGCAGTGAGGTATGGCCCATTCCATATAGTTTTCTTGGGAGGAAACAGAATTGGGGGGACTAGTGATCCAAAGATGTTGTCTTTCTGTCATAAAGTCCCATGGGACTGTTTCCTCTTATAAGTCTAATTTGCATAACCTGCTCCAGAAACTAATGAAGATATAACTCTTCAGAATAAAGAGGTGTCATTGTTAGCTATGTACTTATTCTTTGTGGTGGTAGGTCAGTCAATAAGATGATGATGGTTTTCATTTTATCAATTTTTACTTATTATCTTATCTTGTGGCATTTTGGTGTTTTTGCTTAAATTAATTTATGTGGATGTTCTAATTGTATTATTCATTATTGTAAACCGCCAGGAGGCTGTGGTAGATTCAGCATGTACAAATGGAATAATAAAATAAAGAGTCTTTGTATATTTCTTTGTTCATTCTACCTTGATGTTGACAATTTGCATTCAGTCTTTGTATGTCCTTGTTGCCAAAGGCTTTCATCCATTCTCTTTGGCTATCAATATAATTTGTTCTGAAAGCCACTTGGATCTTTACTTCTTTGAAATTTTAAGGAAAAAAAATACTGTTTTAGTTTTCATATCTCTTCTCATGGCTCCTCAGGGATTTTTCATTAAAATCAGTACACAAAACCTGTACCTTAGAGTGATTGCGTTTTAAATAAATATACTGCTGAGTTAATCAAGATTAGAGATAAATAACCATTTCCCCCACCAATTATTGAATTAATGTAACTTCAAACATAATAATCATAAAGGTGATGCAAAATTATGTTTTAAACAGACTTAAAATTATTCCATTGCTTGACCTGATTTGTATTCATACTCCTACATTGTTGAATGATAATTCTCTTATCCAGCTTTCACTTCCCCAAAATTCACAGTTTGGTGGTTCCAAATCTGAGGATGTAGTGAACAAAACACACATGGCAACTTGTCTAAGTTGATATTAACAACTCTATTGATTTTGTCCTGAAAAGTGAGAACACTAGGAAAACACCAAACCATTTAAATTTATATTGCAATCTCCAACACCAGAGCAATTATATATCTCCACCAGGTTAAAATTTTACTAGTATGCTTACTCTGTTTTCAAAGTTTTGACTATGTATTTACACAAATTATTCATGGTCTATTTGGTTATCTGTATCTAGATATGTTCTAGCCAAGTGGATTGTATTTCTGCATTTTCTGTTACTACCGTATTTTTTGGTGTATAAGACCCACCGGTGTATAGGACGCACTTAGATTTTAGTGGAGGAGAACAAGGAAAAAAGTATTCTGAACCAAATGGTGTAGTATTAAATAGTAGAATAGAAGAGAACAGAACAGAACAGAATAGAATTCTTTATTGGCCAAGTGTGATTGGACACACAAGGAATTTATCTTGGTGCAGATGCTGTCAGTGTACATAAAAGAAAATATAGATTTGTCAAGAATCATGTGGTACAACACTTAATGATTGTCATAGGGTCAAATAAGCAATGAAGAAACAATCAATATTAATAAAAAGGTTACGATAGAAGCAACAGGTTACAGTCACACAGTCCTAAGTGAGAGGAAATGGGTGATAGGAATGATGAGGAAAAAAACTAGTAGTAATAGTACTGCAGTCTTAGTAAAAAGTTTGACAGTGTTGAGGGAATTATTTGTTTAGTAGAGTGATGGCGTTCGGGGGAAAAATGTTTTTGTGTCTAGTTGTCTTGGTGTGCAATGAAATAGTAACCTCTCCAGCCACGAGGGGGTAGGTTTGTGGCTCCTGGTGTTTTCTGTGGGAAATGTCTCCCTTCCTTCTTTCCTTCCTTCCTTCCCACCTTTCCTCCTTTCCTCTCTTTCCCTCCCTCTCTCTTTCCCTTTTCTTTCTTTCTCTCCACTTCTCTCTCTCTCTTTTCCCTCTCTCCCCCCTTTTTGCACTCATTTGTTTCTCCCCCCCTTTTGCTCTCATTTCTCTCACTTTCATTTCTGGTTTTCTCTTTCCTCTCTTTCTCTTTTTCCTTCTCATCTCTTCTCTCTCATTTGTTTGTTCTTCCTCTTCCCCGTTCTTCCCCTCCATCAGTTTCTCATTTTTCTCTTTCTCCTTTTCTTTCACATTCCCTCCCCCTCTCACTTCCTTTCCCCTCTCTTTTGCTCCATTTCTGTCTCTCCAGGGACAAGCCAGCAGCCTACCCCACTTCTTCTTAGCTTGTCTTCCGGGGAAGAGTGGGGCATGTGGCATCCAGCTGGCGGAGGAGCCTGCAGGGCAGCTTTGATTATCCGGCGGGATGGGGCTCAGATCCATTAGGCCCCACCCTAATTTCCCACCTTTGGGGGCACCTTTGGGAGGGTGCAAGGTGCTCCAAGCATAGGGCGCCAACTGAAGAATTCCTGAGCTGAGGCAGCTTTGCTTGAAGCACCTTCGCTGACTGCTGCGCCCTCCCAAAGGTGCCCCCAAAGACAGGAGACTGGGGGGGCTGGTTGAGCAGAGCCCCATCCGCAGGATGATTGAAGCTGCCCTGCGTGCTCCTCCACCGGCTGGATGCCACGTGCCCCACTCATCCCTGGGACCGAGCTGCCAGCCTCCAGCCAATGACTGCCGGGAGGCCTTGGAACAGCCACTGCCACTGCTGGGGCAGTGTTGTCAGGGACCCTGGGAGGAATGCCCAGAAATCCCGCCACCGGGCAGTTGAGGCAGGGCGCAAGGCAGCAGCTTCCAAGAAGTGGACAGGTGTTCCTTCTACATATCCAGCTGGCGGAGGAGCCCGTGGGGCAGCTTCGATCATCTGGCAGGATGGGGCTTAGCTCCATCAGCCCCCACCCTAATTTCCCACCTTCAGGGGCACCTTTGGGAGGGCGCAGGGGTCAGCGAACATGCTCCGAGCAGAGGCGCCAGCTGCAGAATTCCAGAACTGAGGAAGCTTTACTCAGAGCGCCTTCGCCGACCGCTGCACCCTCCCAAAGGACCCCCAAAGGTGGGAGATTGGGGTGGGGGCTGATGGAGCCGAGCCCCATCCCATCAGATGATCAAAGCCACCTCACAGGCTTACCCATTGTTTTCACTAGTAGAATTCTGGAATCTCTGTAGTTTAAGTTTAAGTTTAATTTTAAACTTAAAGATTTGTATGCCGCCCCTCTCCGCAGACTCGTTTCTTGACTTGGTGCTTCTTTTTCTTGCTAATTCTTCCTTCCTATTCAACTTAAACAACTCCTTTTTTACTCTTAGTAAAAGTATTTCTAAGATGCTTTTTAAAAACTTTACTAGACAATCCATATCAGTTCCAAGCAGAGATGAGACAAAGAAATCCAATTGAGTTCAATTCTTTATTTGCTTACATTTAGTAGACAGAACCTTGCCAACTAAAGTTACACTTTTTTAACCTACTATATAAAGACTATGAAATTCTAGGATGGCTATACTGTATCTATTTTCCCACCTTCATTTTGTAACTGCATAGTTTCTTAATATGGCACTCTTTTTGGGAAACCATCATGTTGCTAAAAGACGCCCCTTTATACCCATTCCACTACATCCCATTGGATCATTGATTCAGAGATATTTCCTTACCTAAACTTAAATATATAATGACCATGAGTGGGCAAAAAAATCACTTTACCTTGTGGTAAACTAGCAATGAGTGTTGGAAATATCTCTCTCTCTCTCTCTCTCCCTCTCTCTCTCTCTCTCTCTCTCTCTCTCTCTCTCTTTCATTGTCTCTCTCCGTAGACTCATTTTGGAATTCTTTCTCCTAAATGGGATTGCTAGTCTGATTTACATTTAAATCTCATGATTTACATCATATGTGGATTACCTCCTTCTTCTCAACCTTATTAGCAAAGGTGATTCAACCACAATTTCATACTTCAGTTTATATTGTTCTCACAGATATGTTACCAATAAACCCTCCCATCACATTAAAGTAATAATGTGGTGGGTATTAAGCTATATATTGCATAATTTTTCCCACTATAATTTAATGTTCTCCAGAATTTTATCATGCTCTAAACCTTTTTTGGGTGTGATTCAGTTGTTTTTATGTATATATTTGGTAAATTAAACATATTTACATAATTTTGTGAGGGGGGGAGGTTTCTTTTATACTGAGAGGTTGCTGGCTTTATTATACCTATTCAAAGCTGCTGTGCAAATGTACTTCCTGAAAAATAGGATACTTGAGAAAAGATGTCACTTTTTCTAATATCATGGGCATTGGAAAGAGTGCTCGTATTCTGTGACAGCAAACTCAAGGAAAAATATGTTAGATGTCATAATAATTGCTCAGTGTGGGTCTCAACTAATCAGACCCGGAATACATTCTTAACAAAATCTGAAATGCACCCAACGTTTTAATTAGAAACAATTGCATAATTATGCTTACTCAAAGGGGTTTACTGTAAAATAATATAAAGTTATCTCTTTCAATTTCTCAGACCATAAATAAAATTTGATGTCTTTCTTTATACTGTTGATGTTTGAGGAAACTGTTTTTAATTGATGCTGACAAATTTTCTGTTTGATAGGCTGTGAAGAAACTCAGAAAAGTGTTGACTTAACTATTTCTTTATACTATCCTTCCTGGAGAAGAGGAATGAATTAACTGCTCATCCAGGGCAAGTCATCAAGTCTCAAACATATTAATCTGGAATTGCCAGATTGGATAGGGAGTATTAAAGAGAACCATCTGCTAGAGCTGCTTAGAGTTATAGACTATAGATAGTTCTTGCCAATATAGGGAGGGCTGAAAGATCAGCGTAAAGAACTGCAATGTCTAGAGGATTGTGTCTGGCATTTTCTGTATCCAGTTCATACATTTTTAAATTTATCACATGGCAGCAAAACAAGTGCAACATGAATTGAAACTTTTTGGAAAAGTTTCCACTCTCCAGATAAAAAAGGGGTTTTTTTTTACAATCATCTAGTTTCATAATGGATCTATTTTAATCTGTTTAAATTTTGAGTTCAAAATTTTTACTTTAATGAACTGAAAACGAAGAAAAATATTACAGTAAAACTGCAAACAATAGAATATCTACCTAAATTAAGTATCTTTTAACAAGGGAACAACTTTCTCCTAAAGTGCAGTAGGCTGGGTCTAGAATTCTGGAAATTCCAGTCAAATACATTTTCAGAGCAACATGCACATGAAAGTTTGTTTTAATTTATTTATTCTTCTTCAGATTTCCACTGATGACTCTTTGAAGGTTACAAAAAGTAATGTGATGCAACAGCTCTCCATACTACCCTATTCTATTCTATTTATTTATTTATTGAAATCCTTGTCCACACAAATGAACTGAGTGGCAAAGTTACCAAAAATATCTTTGTACAGGGGAAAAAATGAGAGAAAAAATTAGACCAACTGCATTAAAATGCAATGGGACTTCTCTATTTAAAAACAGGAAAAATGGAATCCCACTTTGGGAATCTCATGGTCAATCCCAATATTTTGCATTTTATCTTTCATCTTCAAAAGATTTTATTTTATTTTGTCAAGAATGTATAAGATAAGATAACAGATATAATTATAAACATGATTATGAATACATAAAAGTCTTCGGAGAGGGGTGGCATACAAATCTAATAAATAATAATAATAATAATAATAATAATAATAATAATATAGTAATAAGAATATTAATAAGTATTATTATTATTATTATTATTATTATTAAATGGATACAAATAAATGGGGACATTAGGACAGGGACAGTAGGCACGATGGTGCACTTATGCACGTCCCTTACATAGGACAGTCCTGTTGTACATGGAGGCATAGAAGTCTTAAAAATCTATTTACACAATTGAGGATATGAGCACATGTTCTCAGTGTAACTTCTTATAAAACTATGTACAGCATACAGTTTAACATTGGAGAAATACCTATCATTAATTCAATCTGCTGTTAGAAATCTTAAGAGCAACATGCTGTTAAACATTTACAGATTGACATTTTAATATCACAAAAATAAGAGGTATATGAATCAAGACTAAAAAATATGTTGAATATTGTTCTGTCTGGGTCACTCCAGAAGCCAATACCAACCCAAAAAGAGAAGTCAGACACGCTGGTAAAAGGCAAAGGCAGTTTTATAAAATTCAAGAAAAACACAGGTAACAGAAAATGTCCTTACAAACAGGAAAATGCTGTATCTTCAGATATATCCACGAAGGCAAAAGTCCATGCAGCAATACAGAATTCTTGCTGCCAAGCCAAGGCTGTAGATAGCAGACCTACACCTCCCACGGGTCTTCCAAAGCTGCTGTGCCACAAGCCAGGAACAGAGATGCCGAGAAACAAGACAGGATAACGCAACTCCAAACTGATAACACTCCACATGGCTTCAAGGGCATGCCTGCCTTTTAAACCCTGCTAAGGAGGACCACACCCAAACCCAGCTGTTCCTAATTCAGTGTTGATAATACTTTAATTGCTCCTTTCTTTGATCTGACCGTCTCTGTCGCATGTCAATGACGGCTTGTGCGTCATCACCTAATGACTCCAAGCTACTGGCTGGGGAGAGCTCCCCCCCCCCCGGGGCTCTCATGCTGTTCTCCTTCATCCCATTCCTGATTTTCCTCTCCCCCGTCCAACTGTTCGGCCCCGTCCTCTTCGCTGTCCTCCTCCTCCGGGCATGGAGCCAGCAGAGACACAGCTGGTCCCTGAGCAGCCTCAGGCTGAATTACAACAAATATTATATGAAAATACTCCTTGCTTAACATTTGCTAATAAAGGTTGTTTTCTTTATTTCTTCTGGGATAGGCGACAATTCTGAAACAAAGTGATTGTACTGGTCAATGACTCAAAGAACTATGAAAATCAAAACTGGAGCAAAGTGAAAGAAGCTTTAAACTTCCTCCAGTAATCCTGATTTGAATTTAAGTTCAACACATACTAAAGTAGAGTGGGATTACAGGGTCAGCTGTATATAATGCATTTGATGTAATGTCAATTTTTGATTCCAGGCTATAAGAGGTATTTTTATAACCTGATGGATATCATTTGCCAAAATTGTCTGTTCAGTAACAGCATTTTGTAAGTTCATCAGTGACAGAATCTAGCTACCTTTGTTTCTGTCGGCCTCTTTTTTTACTGCCTTCAGTTGTTCATCTTCCTTTGCATTATGTTTCAAAAACATTTCAGCTTTAGTTTTACTATTACTGTTTTCCAGGAGCAATCTGTTTCCCTTCCCTTTTCAAATTATTTGTCCTTCCTGAGTGCCAAGGTATTTTCAACCATTTTCTCGAGCATAACAATTTTCTTAATTCAGCTTTTCTGATGATCTAGCTTTTAAAGCTAGATGTTACAACTGGGAAATATGTACCTTTTTCTTTATGTTATATCTCTAGACATTAATATTTTGTCTATATCTGCAATAGTTTTTTCCCAGAGAAAATACATATCTTCAGTTCTTTTCCCTGTCAATCTCTGAGCCTAGTAATTTTAAGGTTTATTGCCACTTTAACTTTTCTCCCAATCTGTATTGGATTGGCATTGGCTAGTAAGATATGTTTTATGGGATATAGTGGTGGACTCTTCAACCAGAATGCATCTCTTCAGGCAGACTTTATATCCTTAGAAGTATCAGAACATACATGACATTGGAGTTGAGGCTCCTCGCTGAGGCTGCAATGAGCTTGCTCATAAGGCACTGCTAAGTAGGGGCCCCAGGCTTCTCTGTTTATTTACAGTATTTGTCCCTATTTATTTTCCGGTTCTAACCAACTTTGCATGGCTACCAAAAATAAAGCATAAAATACAATATGAAGATCAAAACCTAAACTAGCTTAGTGGAATGCAACAGCCTCAATAACTAAGTAAAGAAACAAATACTTATTTCATTTGAATTGAGGGTACAATGTGTAAAAACCTCAGGGACCGCCTTCTGCTGCACGAATCCCAGCGAACAGTTAGGTCCCACAGAGTGGATCTTCTCCGGGTCCCGTCAACTAAGCAATGTCGCCTGGCAGAACCCAGGGGAAGAGCCTTCTCTGTGGCGGCCCCGGCCCTCTGGAACCAACTCCTCCCAGAGATTAGAACTGCCCCCACCCTCTTTGCCTTTCGTAAACAACTTAAAACCCACCTCTGCCGCCAGGCATGGGGAATTGAGATCCTCTTTCCCCCTAGGCCTTTACAATTCTATGCATGGTATGTATGTATGTATGTATGTATGTATGTATGTATGTATGTATGTATGTATGTTTGGTTTTTATATTAATGGATTTTTAATCATTTCTAATACCAAATTACTATTGTACACTGTTTTATTGTCGCTGCTAGCCAGCCTGAGTCTCCGGAGAGGGGTGGCATACAAATCCAATAAATAAACAAATAAAATAAGTGAAAAGCTTGTCCATTCTCCATCTAGGTTTACAATTAACGTCATACAGAAATATAGGAACAATGTATATATGTATTCATCTATTTTAAATCATATAGTGTATTTGTTCTGTGTATGAATGACTAAGTAATGAGGAAATTAACTCAGTTTGGGGAACTGCCAAGTTTTGTTAAAAACAATGTGAGGGCAAGTCACCAACACGTTGGAATTCATTCCTTACTTTATGACATGCATGCCATCTGTTTTTCATTTCTGAACAGGTGAGAGATGAAAATATCCTACTGCCAATGTTTTTTCAGCTATTGATTATGTGTAATGAGTTTCCATGCAATCTTAAGTGAATAATTCCTTGTGAGTACCAATTCTAGATTGGAACATAGAGATGTGCCAAAGTATTGTTAATGAAACTACTGAAATAAGCATCTATAGAAAAATATAACATTTATAATTTCAAGGTTCACTGATACATGTGAAAGAAATATATAAATCAATTAAATACCTAATGCTATATGCATATACATAGTGACAAAATGCATTTTTCAATTTTCCTGTTAAAAACACCTTATATCTTTCTATACAATTTTCAAGATATTTTAAAATATCTTTCAGATTCTTAATTGGTGTTTCTTAAAGTAATAGATATATGATTCAGATGCAAAATTTAATGTCCAAAGGTGGCAAGATTCCATTAAAACTTGAGATTTAAAAGCAACAAGATTCAATATGGTTCAAGATACAAGCATAAATTATCATAAGAAAGTGTTTCATATGTACTAGTTTCTTTTATATTTTTCTATTGACATGAATGGAAACAACGAAATATACTGTAGACTATTTTCACTAACTTTCTTCACAGTTTCAGCCATATAAGTTCGAGGATTACACAACAATTTTTGAAATATTTATCTTGCATCACTTTTTAGGCAGTTATACCAGGGAGTAGAAAAGGACAGCACAAGAACCTCTAAATTGTTCCAGAAAGCACCACAGAGGTCTTTCATTGAGCCATTTCTGGCTTAAAAATTAAAACTTTAAAAAATTGTTTAAAAAGTAAGCTTTAGTAAAGATCAAAGAGTTTATCATCCTCTGTTGGCTTGCTTTTCCATGCTGGCAGGTTTATTGGCATGGCTCACTGGCCAGCTATTCATGTCAATATCAGAAAGTTCATCACATCACTGATCTTCCTTCCAGCTTTATTCTTATGTGGAAGAAAAGCTGCAAGTCTCTACAAAGCTCAAAGCATCAGGAAATCCAATGAATTTCTAAATCACCTTCAAATCTCTCTAAAGTTTTTGAAGGCACATGATATGATTAACCACATCAAATCACCCATTTGAAACTTCAAAGCACTTTAGTGTTTAGGAGTTTATTTTCTTGATTCAAAGTGACAGAAGAAGTTGGTGTTCTGGCAACAGCACCTGATTTGTAAAAATTCCATATCTGAGATTTGTTCCAATCCTCTTTTATATATTAAGTTAGGGTAATTCTTTTCCAGCATGGATTTGAAGATATCATTAGCTATTCTACAAGAAATGACAGAATGACTGCATTACTAAAATACTTTGTAGGCTGTTTGTTTTTCAAAAAAAAATCTGAGAAATGCATAATTAGTCCACATCATACTGAACATTTAAATATATAAAACAGTTCTACTCTTATATTGCACCTGGTGCTGTGGACTGAGAAACATTAATTTACCAAAAATCAACTATAAAAGAAATATTAAATCATGTAAATTATGACTTACGTCAGTCAAAATTAATATGTCTTAGATACTGAACCTAAAGTTTTACTTTAGCTACTGTAGCACAAGCATTGATACAGGAATGAATTCAAATTTCTCCCCTATTGGTTCTGTGGGCATGGCTTGGTAGACGTGGTTGGTGGGGAGGTCATTGACTGAGGTGGCAAACATGACATCACTCATGATAAGGTGGTGAGGCACCACCCCAGCAAGCCACACCCCCAGAACCAATAGAAAGGTCCATCCAGGTCTTCTAGCTGCTTCTTGCCTCCTCATATTTGTTCTGTGTGTATAAGCCAGAGATGGAGAGGAGCGGGAGGGGCAGGGAGGGGCCAGTCAGTGGTGTGATTTACCAGTTCTCCAAACTGCATTTAATGCTGCCACCGGTTCTATAGGACATGTCCAAACCTGCTGAATTTCATCCCTGCATTGATATCAATATTTAACACAAACCTATCATTTGTTTATCTTAGCCATAATATTAAAATGGGAATATGCTTCTCCTAAAAGCATTTGGAAACTTCAGATCATGCAGAATGCAGCTGCAAGAGCTATCATGGGCTTTCCTAAATATGCCCATGTCACACCAACACTCCGCAGTCTGCATTGGTTGCTGATCGGTTTCTGGTCACAATTCAAAGTGTTGGTTATGACCTATAAAGCCCTTCATGGCATCGGACCAGAATATCTCCAGGACCGTCTTCTGCCGCACGAATCCCAGCGACCGGTTAGGTCCCACAGAGTTGGCCTTCTCCGGGTCCCATCGACTAAACAATGTCGTTTGGCGGGACCCAGGGGAAGAGCCTTCTCTGTGGTGGCCCTGACCCTCTGGAACCAACTCCCCCTGGATATCAGGGTTGCCCCCACCCTCCTTGCATTTCGTAAGCTCCTTAAAACCCAGCTCTGTTGTCAGGCATGGGGGAATTTAGATATCCCCTTCCCCCTAGGCTTATAAAATGTATGCATGGTATGTCTGTTTGTATGATTGGTCTCTTAAATTGGTTTTTTAAAATTACTTTTTAATATTAGATTTGTTATATTTGTCTTTTTTACTGCTGTTAGCCGCCCCGATTCTGCGAAGAGGGGCAGCATACAAAT
Organism: Erythrolamprus reginae; assembly: GCF_031021105.1. Classification (NCBI taxonomy): domain Eukaryota; kingdom Metazoa; phylum Chordata; class Lepidosauria; order Squamata; family Dipsadidae; genus Erythrolamprus; species Erythrolamprus reginae. The sequence goes on from NC_091955.1 coordinate 59,167,108, forward strand.
CTAATAAATGAATGAATGAATGAATGAATGAATGAATGAATGAATAAAATCTGGTTCTGGGTGCAATTCTACATCTTATTAGGATTTGGGTGAATAATGCTGCAATCACAAAAGTTACCAGAGATCAAAGAGAGAAGCAACTTAGAACTCAGACTTCAGAGAAGGGCAGCATATAAGTCCAATTAATAAATAAACTAAGGAAAAATTTTCTAACAGTTAAAACAATTAATCAGTGGAAGAGCTTGCCTCCGGAAGTTGTGAATGCTCCAACACTACACATTTTTAAGAAGATGTTGGATAACCATTTATCTTAAGTAGTGTAGGGTTTCCTGCCTAAGCAGGGGGTTGGACTAGAAGACCTTCAAGATCTCTTCCAACTCTGTTATTCTATTCTATTCTATTCTATTCTATTCTATTCCTGTTTCCTTCCCACTTAAAATAAAGACTTTCCCAGGGAATTTACCTATGATAGATCAAGGCTGGTTTAGAACTGTAGAGATGAAGTTTACAGAGCCTAGTTTACCTCTTTTCTCTTAGAGAAGCTAGAGTTGCTACCATAATTGCCATGTCATGTCCATTCTTCGGAACATTTTTCATGATATAATCTAGTTTCAGAATCTTACAACCTTGGCAACTTTAAGCTTTATGCTTTGTTGGCTGGGGAATCCTGGGAGTTGAAGTCCACCAAGCTTAAAGTTGCCAAGAATGGAGATCCCTGATTTAGTTGTTTCTGATAGGCAAATAATTAAAGATACTATGTATTTAGTTTAAAGTGCACTGCTGGTAAATTTTACCATCCATTATAAATGCAAGCATAAATTAGATGACTTTTTAAAATAAATTGCCACTATAGACCTATATTAAAATGCATATCAAAATGTTTATAAATAGTAATAGAACATAATGTTCTTAACTCCATACTCATCAATGCAAAAAACATTCTACAAATTTAAGTTAAAAATCAAGGTTCAACATTACTTTTTCCCCAACAAGATATAGATTATACTGTGTTTTCAAGTATACACAGAACTAGATATGTGCTAGAATTTCAAGGTCATATCACCATCCATCAAAATACATATTTTTGCCTATGACATACTGTATGCTAATCACAATCCAGCATTAATAACGTGGTACCTTAGAGAAAAGTTACCCTTTAGATGGAAGATGAATGTGAGATTGCTATTTCACAAAAGCATTATACAGAAATGAAAAGAGGAATTCAAACAAACAAATAACACCAAAAATTTCAGAGGCAACCATTTGGGAGTCAGTAAAAGCTCATACAAGAAAACTTTTTTATAAACATTGTGGTAAAATAGAAAAATGAATATAAAAGAAAATGAAACTGGAAGAAAAAAATAAGAAAATTCATAGGACAAATCCAATGAGGCAAATGAAAAAATTGCAAAAAAATTAAGTAATAATTAGAATTCCTGGAAACGGGTAGACTACAAAAGATAACATTTGCTAAACACAGAATTTTGGAATGCAAACAATCCAGGGGAAATTTTGGCATATGAGATTAGAAAAGAAAATGAAAGATGGACAGTAACAACAATAAAGAATAAATTAACATACAGGAGTCTAGAAATTATAGAATAATTCTGTAGAATTGTAGAATTCTTCAGGAAATTACATGTTCTTTTTAAGAAAGCCAGCTTGAATAAATATATTAAGGGCTTTACACTCAAATAATTTAATGAAGAATGTTGATTACATTTTTAAAAGTACAGTGATCCCTCGATTATCGCGAGGGTTCCGTTCCAAGACCCCTCGTGATAATCGATTTTTCGCGATGTAGGGTTGCGGAAGTAAAAACACCATCTGCGCATGCGTGCCCTTTTTCCATGGCCGCGCATGCGCAGATGGTGGAGTTTGCGTGGGCGGCGGGGAAACCCCGATCTTCGTCTGCTCGCTGCTGCTGCGGCCGCCCAGCAGCTGATCTGCTCGGCGGCAGCAGCAGCGAGCAGACAAAGATGGGGTTTCCCCGCCGCCCACGCAAAGGGGAAAGCCCGGCTCCTCGCTGATGCCCCCGCTCGCCCGCCCGCCCGCCGCCCGCCGCCCGCCAGCAAGAGGGGGAGAGATAGAGAAAGGGAGAGAAGGAAAGAAAGAGATGAGAGAGGGAGGAAGAGAGTGTGAGAGAGGAAGAAGCAAGATAGAGAAAGAGAGAGAGAAAGAAAGATGAGAAAGGAAGGAAGAGAGTGACATCATCGGGTGGGAAAAATCGCGATATAGCGTTTCGCGAAGATCGAGATCGCGAAAATCGAGGGATCACTGTACACTATTAGCTGAACATTTAAAAAAGCATTTTCCAAATATACTGCTCAAAAAAAATAAAGGGAACGCTCAAAAATACATCCTAGATCTGAATGAATGAAATATTCTCATTCAATACTTTGTTCTGTACAAAGTTGTATGTGCACAACAGCATGTGAAATTGATTGTCAATCAGTGTTGCATCCTAAATGGACAGTTTGATTTCACAGAAGTTTGATTTACTTGGAGTTATATTATGTTGTTTAAGTATCCCCTTTATTTTTTTGAGCAGTGTATGGATCACAGTGTTTATATTGTCAAGAGAAATAATGACAACAACTTTTTAATAACTGTAGGAATACATCAATAAGAAGAAAAAAGTACCATTTTTTATGCACAAAGCTTTTGATAATGTTAATATTCAGTACTGAATAAAATAATTCTCAGGAAAAAAATTAAAGCTTAGGTCAATGGCAAATGACAAAGATTTACAATAATTGCAGTGCCTTGCAGTCATCTGATTGTAATTTGCAACTTTCCCAACCACCTTTCAACAAACAAAATAAATTGAAGACGCTGAATTCCCTTAATGACCATGTGATTTGCTTAGCCATCATGGTGATTCACTTAATTGCAATAAAATTGATCATAAAATTGGGTCTAGACACATAATGAGTCCTCAAATGAGTGCCAACCTACCTCTAATCTGGTGGTATCATTAGAGATCAGGTAAAGAATGTGCTACTGTTTTAAGAATTTTTTTCGTCTTCATTTAAGAAGTGAAAAGCTTTTGTAAATGCAAATCTGAGTTCCATGTAGCATAATGCTAAGGATTCCATATTTTAATAATTTTAATAATAATACATCCTCTGAGTCCTCGGAGAGGGGCGGCATACAAATCCAATTAAATAAATAAATAATGATGCAGGTATAAAGTTGTTTCCTGGCCAACTAGAAAATGTGTTCAATGCTAGAGGTATTTTTGAGCTTTCATATGTAATTCTCTTAATTGATGACTCCAGCATGTAAAAGATCAGAAATGAATACATAGTAATTTAAAACATTTCACTTGCTCAACGAGTATACCACTAACTGTCTAGCTTGATGAATTATCGGAGCATCTTCTAGAAAAAATCAAAACTGAATGGCTGCATTATCCTTATGAAAAAGGCGGTGATTGGATATGAGAGAGGGATGACATTGCAATATCATTAATGTAAATGTTAAACAATGAACAGACAGGCTAATGTATATATACTTTATATACATTTATGTTTAATCCCGATATGGAGATAGACTCCATTAGGTCACCAAAATGAGTGCCTTTAACCCATATACTAATATTGCTGGCTAGCTAAATAATTACAATGAATTAGTTGTGCAATTCATTGTGATTTCACTTTACATGTGCAAGGTGAAGCTACAACAATGTACTTGTATGATATCCCAATGTCTGATGAGGAACATCATTACTATGAGGGTTATCCAGAAAGTAAGGTTACAAGGCACGTAGCTCTTGTGGCGAATGTTTGTGGAGGAAGTTGGTATTACTATAGTGTATTGGGAAGCCAGCAGAAGAGAATGTGCCACCCGAGAATTTATTGACCATTTTGAGATTGAAGGCAAGGCTTTTCTGAACTATATGAAACTTGGGTTTATCACCATACTCCAGAGAGCAAATGTCAATCAATGCAGCACGCCATACCCATTCTCCTTCAGCCAAAAAATTCAAAACTCAGCAATCTGTGAAAAAAATCTTGGGCACCCATTGTGCACCAATCTTGGGCACCTGTAGCAGCAGCAGTCATGCCCTTAGCATTCAGGCAGTGTATTACAGTGCACACTCCACACTTGGAGAGAAAAAAATGAGGATACTCATCTCTAACCTTCAACATACCAGTCAATGATCTACTGACCCCTGGCACTGCTTGTTTTCTTCTGCTAGCTTCCCACTGCCCAATAGTAATAACGACTTTCCCCACAAACATTCCCCACAAGAGCTACGTGCCTTGTAACCTTACTTTCTGGATAGCCCTCGTATGATTACATCAACACACATCATGTGTGTAGCTCCCATTTTGTTACCTCAAGCAGACATTCATCTGCAACACAAAATTGTACACTTTTTAAAATGAAGTGATTATTTTTCATAATAAAGCAAGAGGCAAGCAACTGAACTAATGAGTTATGGTTCTCAGGTATATGAAGGCTACTGTAACGCTCTCTACATGGGACTACCTTTGAAAAGTGTTCAGAAACTTCAGATCGTGCAGAATGCAGCTGCGAGAGCAGTCATGGGCTTCCCCAAATATGCCCATGTTACTCCAACACTCCGCAGTCTGCATTGGTTGCCGATCAGTTTCCGGTCACAATTCAAAGTGTTGGTCATTACCTATAAAGCCCTTCATGGCACCGGACCTGGATATCTGCGAGACCGCCTTCTGCCGCATGAATCCCAGTGGCCGGTTAGGTCCTATAGATTTGGTCTTCTCCGGGTCCCGTTGACTAAACAATGTCGTCTGGCGGGACCCAGGGGAAGAGCCTTCTCTGTGGCGGCTCCGACCCTCTGAAATCAGCTCCCTCCAGAGATTAGGACTTCCCCCACCCTCCTTGCCTTTCGTAAATTTCTTAAAACCCACCTCTGTCGTCAAGCGTGGGGGAACTGAGATATCTCCACCTGCCTATGTAGTTTTTGTGCATGATATGACTGTATGTATGTTTTTTATATTGGGATTCCTTGCTTTTTAGACTTTTTTAAATGTACTATTGTTATTTTAGATTCTAATTATTAGATTTGTCATTATGTATTGTTTTTATCACTGTTGTGAGCCGCCCCGAGTCTACAGAGAGAGGCAGCATACAAATCTAATTAATAATAATAATAATAATAATAATAATAATAATAATAATAATAATAATAAATATTGAAATATTGTGAAGTGATTTTTTAAAAAAAATATTGCTAATCCAGAAATCTCATTAGATATCTTTCCACAATGGATGCTTCTGATCTATCCATTATTTGGGTACCAGATTGTACTTCACTCCTTATAAACATAAGCAAACTACTATTCTGTCAGCTACACTGTCAACATCTTCAGAAGACAGCTGTTTAGGTCAGTGTTCCCTCTAATTTTTTGGGGGGGTGGGCGGAAAAGTATAGCGTCTGAGCGGCAGTCCCTTCGGGACTGGGTGGCACAGAAATAATAAATAAACAAACAAACAAACAAATTAAAAACCCACCCTGTTTTGCCTCAGAGAATTTCAAAATAAAATACTGTACTGTGTGTCTATAACAGTGAGCTCATAATAGGGCAACTCTATCAATATCAAAATGCCACTTAAATAGTTTAGCTAGTATCAAACTAGATTTTGATTTTCTTTCTCTCTTCCTTACTCCCATTCTTTTTCTTTCTCTTTTCCTTCCTCTCTTTTTTCTATCTGTTTCTCTCTCTTCCTCTCTTCCTCTCTCTCTCCTTCCCTCTCACTCTTTACCTCTCGGCTTCTGGGCAGGTTTGGAAAACTCTGAGTTGATGATGATTTTTAAGTGAGCGATTGCTCACTGCTCAGCTTAGAGGGAACTATGGTTTAGGTTTTAGGAAGCACCCCTATGTAATATTTATGAGGTGTTTCAGTTGATAGAAAATGCCCTAGATGTATTTCATTTAGAATGATATAAAGAGTTAAAAGATCTTGTGCATCTGTTTTTATAGGACCTTTTAAATATAGCAGTTAAAATCAGAACACTACCAGATTCATTTTATGAAACCTATAACCAGTTTTTAAAACCAAAGAAAGATCCCAGTCAATATGCTAGCAATAAATCTATATCATTAATTTACATAGACACTAAAACAATATTACATTAAAGTTTTGTCACATATTTTCACTCAGCTAGCTTTCCACAATTTATACAAGCTTTGTTAACAAAAACACAAAATAATTCACAGTGTTAGTATAATTAAATGTTTAAAAAGTCTTAGATACAGTTCATATTAATTTTTAGAAACAGGTCATGGTTAGATATGGATTCCCAATATTTTCTTCGATAGAGATCAATATATTAAACATCACCTATTGTTAGACTTATTATAAATTGCCTGATGTCCATTATCTTCATTACTTTTTAATTTAGTCTTAGAACCAGCAGTGATACAAATTAGAATAGCTTCAGATATAAGTGAGATAAAGACTGGTTCTTTTGAACAAAGTTTTTTCCCTTTGTCAATGATATGTTGATTATACTTAATAATTGTACTTCTTTATTAGCAGCCCTAATAAGTAAAGTTTAGTCATATAGAACAATATGTCAATGACAGATTTATGATTTCTACTAAAGTTATTAAATATTTAATGGATTTATACTATATTCCTAAAGATATTTTAACATTTCTCCAAATTAATATGTCCAAATAGTACTGAGACAAATTACATTAGATTTTGATAGATGATATAGAATATTGTACCTTTAATCTGGTCAAGTTAAATAAATGTAATTAAAATGAATATAATTCCTAGACTTATATGTTTTAAGAGTGATACCTGTGTTTAGGCAAATCACATCAGATACCTGTACAATTAGCACAGGGGGTCCCCAAGGCTGGGTGCTGTCACCACTTCTCTCTATATACCAATGACTGCATCTCAAATGATCCATCTTTTAAATTACTGAAGTGAATTTTTTAGCTTCGTGATATGACCAGAAAATCTGGAATTGAACATATTCAAAACCATAGTGGTAGACTTTAGGAGAAACCCTCCTATTCTACCACCTCTTACAATACTAGACAACACAGTATCAACAGTAGATACCTTCAAATTTCTAGGTTCTATCATATCTCTAGACCTAAAATGGTCACCTAACATCAAAAACATAATTAAAAAAATGCAACAAAGAATGTTCCTTCTGCACCAACTCAGGAATCTCAAACTGCCCACGGAGCTGCTGATATAGCAGAGTCTGATACTATATACTGAGTCTGTCCTCTGCACCTCTATAACTGTCTGGTTCAGTTCTGCAACCCAACAAAACTGACACAGACTTCAGAGGATAATCAGAACTTGAGAAAAAACAATTACTGCTAAGCTGCCTTCCATTTGTTCTGCTGGGCTCTCTGATAGGAGCCTCCCGAAAATTCAAGGGTACAAATTTCAGACACACACACGTTTCAAAATTCAAAACAATGTTCTTTATCACAAAATTCAAAATAAACTAAGCACTCTTTTTGCATTGCAAAGAGCACTCGTCCCAAAACAACCGGGTAGTCTGTACAATTAACCTTAAGCAGTCATTAAGTACTTAGCTAGCAGCTGTGAAGAAACTTCACAGCCCTTCTTCTTCCAACGAAGTGAGACACACAAAAACACACGTTGCTCTGCTTTGTTTTCAAAGACGTGAAAAATCAACAAACAAAGTCCAGAAACCAGCAACACAGGATTCCTGACGAATTGCGATCAGATACTCTTCCACAATGGCCAAACCCACATGCTGCTATTTATAGCAGCAACCCTAATTACTGGAACCCCACCCAAACACAGGTGGCCGCTCTTATCTCCTGTAATATGTCCTTACTTGGTCTCTTCTATGCATAATTCTGCGCTTGCACGGGTCCAAAATGTCTTCATCCGAATCAATGGAAGATAAGGGAGATTGACTGCCTGGGCTGTGTGCCAAGCCCCCCTCTGCCGAGTCACTCCCACCTTCTTCTTCGTCTGAGGAAGCTAAACTCTGAACTGACTCTGGCGGCAATAACACAGGCCTATGACATGTTGAATTTTCCCCTGCATCCACCTCCACATTCCCTGGGGCCGGAGCTGGGCCAGAGCCAACCACAACATGCAGTATAGTGTGTAAGCATATTTTATCAAATCCATTAATTGTTATCAAATTTTGATTCCAGTATCTTCTAAGCTTATATTATATCTTCTTGCTTTCTTCTAGTCTTTTTCTTATTACGTTAACACATGAGAATTCAGATCTGATAAAATACCACAATTATTAATAATATTTGTCTTCCCTATATTACAAATAATTTTCGTTTCAGGGTATTGGTTTGTACTGATGAAAGCTAAATGTGTCTCTATGTCTTTACTATAAAAATAAAAATTCAGTCAATGCTGCACTGCTTAAGTGTTATTGATACTTGAAAATAAATCCATGCATTCAACTTACTACATTATAATAGGATTGCATTTTTGCAACAGTTTACTGTATAGTACCAACACTTCCTGAACTGATTTTAACAGCTCACATAATTACAGAATTTTTAAAAGCAAAATTTTGAGAACCGGTAAGATTTCTTATGTGATTTTTAAAAACTTTGTCCTGTTTGTTTATATTCTTTTTAAAATATTTTTAATATCTTCATTTAAGTACTGATCCAGTTAGCTCTGAAGCTCAAACTAGGTCTTCCATCTGTTGGTAGAGATAAACACCTAGACATCATCAGGTGGATTCAAATAATGAAATCTGTGCCATAGCATTGCAATGTAAATTCTGACCATTGTTTGTGATGTCTTGATTGAATTATGAAAACCTAGAGCTTTTATTATAGGTTATGATTTATGCTTTATCTTTTGATACAGATAGAGGTATAGATAGTTAAAGGTATAACAAGCAGGAAGAGGGGGATTGTGATCCCGCTGTATAGAGCGCTGGTGAGACCACATTTGGAATACTGTGTTCAGTTCTGGAGTCCTCACCTACAAAAAGATATTGATAAAATTGAATGGGTTCAAAGACGGGCTTCAAAAATGGTGGAAGATCTTAAACATAAAACTTATCAGGAAAGACTTAATGAACTCAATCTGTATAGAGGACAGAAGGGAAAGGGGGAACATGATCGAAACATTTAAATATGTTAAAGGGTTAAATAAGTTTCAGGAAGGAAGTGAACACAAGAACAAGGGGGCACAATCTAAGGTTAGTTGGGGGAAAGATCAGAAGCAATGTGAGAAAATATTATTCTACTGAAAGAGTAGTAGATGCTTGGAACAAACTTCCAGTAGACATGGTTGGTAAATGCACAGTAACTGAATTTAAACATGCCTGGGATAAACATATATCTATCCTAAAAAAAAATTTTAAAATACAGATAAAGACTTGTAATGGAGAAGAGGGGGAAGGGAGGGAGGGAAGGAAGGAGGGAGGGACAGAGAAACAGATAAATTCTATACATATACGTTGGCAAAACTAGAATGGCATTTCTCCTTCAATACGTTGAATAAACAATGGAGAAAAATCTAACCCATCTGCTCTCATGTTACTGTTTATTTAAAGGTTTTACTTCCACATATTGTAAATTTAGAATTTAGGGCTTTTTATAAGATATCTATGGGTAGATGTTATTCTTGTTATAACCGTTTTTACCGAAAGATAGGATAAACTAGAACCAAATTTGAGGAAACAGAAAAAAAACATAGAATATTATACATTAGTTAAAAGCAAAGGGTTTAAATCAGGGTACGAAAATAGTCCTGTAGCTTGAGAAAAACCAAGCCACTTTATTTTTCTTGCTTAATGAATTCAATTCCTATCCACGTAATGACAGCATGCTTTTGTTGACACTTTGTTAACAAGCATTTTAAACTAGAATGGTTTTATTAGCTTGTTTACTTCAGGATAGCTTGCCATCTTTGATTAAACTCCATGTGGATTTATAACAATGTTCCCCCTATGCTTCCTTGACCTTTAAGGCACAGCCGATAAAAATCAAAGGTCATGGATTCCAGAAGAACAGTAACACCTGGCATTTTTTCTATAAAGAGAGGTTTCCTTTTTATATATCTTTCTCTCCATTCTGTTTTTTTTCCCCTATTGTTCCAGGCCTGACTGAAAATTAGCGTGAATAAAATTAATGGTTTAATTTTGCAGGAAAGAGAAGAGGGCTTGATAGCACTCCGCTAGGGAAAAGGAGCTTTTGCCTTTGTTGATGACCTAAACATGCCTGCCAAGAAGAGAGACGGTGCCCAGCCTTCCATTGAGCTGCTGCAGCAATGGATTGACCACGGATACAGGTATGACAGGTGCAATAAATATTAATTAGTGCGCTTGTCCATAGAGGAGGAATGGTATACACTCTTTCTGTGAAGCGTTAAATTGTGGCGTTAGTCTTTATAATTCTTCATTTTCTCCATCACAACAGGAACATTTTCAGTTACACGATTCCTTGTATAGGAATAGAAATAAAGGTTTATACGGTGTAGCAAATTTCAGCAATATGAAAGTAAGCCTGAAGCAGGGAATGTTATAATATATACCTGTGGTATATTTTGTGGAAAAATACAGCAGTATTAAATGGAGTTGGAAGGCATTTGGTGAACAATTCCAAATTGACTATTAACTTCCAGGTAATTAGAAATGAAATGACATGAATTTGGTAACACAGAATTCATCTGAAAGTACTTTTATAGCAAATAAAAGTACCTTTATAGCAAATAAAAGTACTACGTAGCTTCTGCTCAGGTAATCTCACACTACTAACCAGAGCAAACAAAATTTTTGCCAGACCAATCCTTGAATAAAGCTCATCTGTCTGGAACCTGAACCACATTTTGGATATAAACACCCTAGAAAATGTCCAGAAATACTTTACTAGAAGAACCCTCCACTCCTCCACTTGTAGCAGAATACTCTAAGCAACTAGACTTACAATCCTAGGTTTAGAACTACATCATCTTAAACATGACCTAAGCATAACTCATAAAATCATCTGCTACAAACGTTCTTCCTGTCAATGACTACTTCAGTTTCAACCACAACAATAGGCGAGCACACTATAGATACAAACTTAAAGTAAACTGTTCTAAACTCGACTGCAGGAAATACGACTTTAGTAAACAAGTAGTTGATGCATGAAACTCATTACCAGATTCTATAATATCATCACCTAACCTCCAAAAATTTACCCTTAGATTATCCACGGTTGACCGCTCCCGATTCCTAAGAGGTCAGCAAGGGGCGTGCATAAGTGCACCAAAGTGCCTTCCGTTTCTCTTTTACTAGGATCATGTATATAAATATTATATCACCAATACATACTGACAAAACAAATAAATAAAAACAAATAAAATAAATAAATAAATAAATACATTAGACTTAGAAGTATAAAACCTATTTCCTGTTCACATGGGTGTGAATGTTGTCTGCTATAAGTTGAATAAAGGCATATGTTATGGTTGTAAAATACAGTAGACAAAAGCAAATATAAAGTCTGTAATAGTCACAGCACTATTGACTAACTAAAGTATGACCCTAAGTACAAAGAATAGGATCACACATGTTATCCCAAATGTTTCTGGCTTCCCCTGTATCTACAATATGATTGTACTCATGTTTGCTAGCATGCATTAAAAACATGACCAAGACACTGAGTTATGATGATTCCAGATTATGCAAAGGATTTCACTGATATTCAAGCAAAAGTCAGTTACAAGACCATTGCAGGGCAAAAGCCAAAATAAAATGACCCCCTCCTCTTCGTGGCAGCTTCTCAAATATGGAATATCTTCCCCCACCCACCCTACACTTTCTTTTCTATATGCTAGCCAAACCCAAATCCTGCAACCATTCTTCATAGGTAGTGATGGGCAAATCCAACAGAGTTCAGGTTCAGCGAGTTTGGTCAAACTTTGCGTGAAGTTCGGCTGAACCCGAACTCCGAGCACTCCGTGACATCAAAGCTCCACCCCCCCCACAAGCAAAAGTAGCTGGGGAATCCCACGAATGGATTCTGGGGGCAGAGCTTTGACATCACGTATACTTCTTCCTGGCTGGCTGAAATAAAGCCACACCCCAGGAAAAGTCTCCCTGTCATCAAAGCTAAAAAATTTCCACAGGGGCCTTGCGCAAGCCTCATGCTGGCTTCAGGGCGGGCGGCCAGCTGGGAGCAAGCACACAGAGGAAGCTCTGGGCAAGCGAGGCCCTACGCTGACTGTTGTGGTGGTGACGAAAGCACCCCCCCGTCCTTTCAAGATTCCAGGGGCGGCACTAGAGTAATGGTGGGAGGACGGAATCCAGGAAGTGATCACCCTGGTGTGCTTAGCAACCTGCCTCTAAGCGGCGGTGCATGGAGGTAAAGACCAAAATTGTGGGTGCCCCCGGAATCCAGGAAGTGACATCAAAGCTCCACCCCTGGAATCCCTTTGTGGGATTCCCCAGCTCCTTTTGTGCCTCCCTCCCAGCCTCCCAACCGGCTGACAGCTCCCCGGTGTTTGCCTTCCTCCGCCGCCCCCAGCGCCCGGTTCCTCCTCCTCTTCTCAGCAGATGACAGCCAGGTGGTGGTGCTTCATGGTGCTTGGCATGAACGCCGAACCGGAACACGAATTTCGGTACCACAAAGTTCGATACGAATCATAACTGTGCAGGTTCCGTTCGCCCAACACTATTCATAGGTTTTAGTCTTCAGGCCTTTAATCATCTTCTTTGCACTTTTTTAAAAGTTTCTTTCTTTTTTAAACTGAAATTTAAATTTATTCATTTTCCACATTTTTGTGTGGCCCATTTTCCTCAAAGAGGAAACATTGCTTAATCTAAGCAATTTCTAGGTGTGCAAATAAAAAAATTATCCTGCAATGTATTTTCTCATATTCTTAAAGTCATTGTAGATTGATTTTTAACAATTGGAATTAAATGTGTCAACCATGTAGAAGGTGTTATGAAACAAAGTTTAAAAATGCTATTGCATAAGCATAGACATCCTTTTCTATGAAAGGGCTGTTAAAAACAAAGATGTCAGAGTGCATTCAAGAAGAGCAGGAAGTGTTAAGTGGTTTGTGACATACAGGAATAAACTGGTAATGCTTTTGTTAAACCTGTGGAGTGCGAAAAACAGCACAACGGACAATCCAGAAGTCCATTTTTTTCAAACTTCCAGTTTGCCCATTGGGCCATCTTTTGCACTCTGGCGTTTCAGGAAATCTTCCCTGAAACCTCCAGAGGGGGAAGGCAATTTGTCCTTCGAAATTGCCTTCCCCAAGGCCAAAAATCAGCTGGCCAGCTTGCACATGTGCCCTGGAGCTGAGATGGCAATGCCTCACATGCCTTCTGATATGCTCCATGTTCCATCTGTGGTATGTGTGCCATAGGTTTGCCATCACTGGTCTAAAACATAATACAAAAATCAAAACATCCTGTACAGTGTTCCCTCGATTTTTGCAGGTTCAAACTTCACAAAAAGTCTATACAGTACCACGGTTTTTCAAAAATATTAATTAAAAAATACTTTGCGGTTTTTCCCCCTATACCACGGTTTTTCCTGCCCGATGACGTCATATGTCATCACCAAACTTTTGTCCACCTTTAATAAATATTTTTTTAATAAACTTTAATAAAGAAACATTGCGAGTAATATTATTGTTATTTATTATTATTATTGTTGTTGTTATTATTATTATTATTTATTGGATTTGTATTTATAATCTAAATGGTTGCTAAGGGAATGGGAAATTGCAATTTAGGGGTTTAAAGTTTTAAGGGATGGCTTGTGATACTGTTCATAGCCAAAAATAGTGTATTTACTTCCGCATCTCTACTTTGCGGAAATTCAACTTTCGTGGGCGGTCTCAGAACACATCCCCCATGAAAATCGAGGGAACACTGTATACCTTTTTTGGAGAAGCTACAATGAAACCTAGAAAATATGATCTGATTATACATAGCATTCTCCAAAAAAGGCAAACATATTTTTTAAAAAACTACTTCTATTTGATATGCAGCCTTTGTTTTATATGTTGAGCTTGTTTGTCAAAATTTAATGACAAACATTCAAAAAGCTAAATAAATGCCAAAAATCAGAAAGCAATTCCTATTACACAATTCCCTTGTCATTTGTTTCCGCATATGAATTATAATCCAATCCATCTTGTATTAAATGGAAGTCAAACCAGAGTTTGACATTTTGCTTTAACCAACTTGCCCAGACAACAGCTTCCTAGATTTAGTTGAACTGAAAAAAAACCTGCAATTTATTTTGAAATCAAAACCTAGAGTTTTATCTCCACTCTTTTTCACAAAAGAGATGAAATACAAGGAATCAAGTGCATTTATGTTGCTTCCCTTTTCTGTAGCACCCAAAACCATGCTAGCACTATTATTGAAAATGGGAAGTATGTTTTCATCCTATTTTGAAGCAGGAGTTTCAGAACAATTGTAATGTAAATCCTAAAATAAGCTCTAAAAGATAAAGAAATACTAAATTGTATTCGATGCCCAGGTAACAGCATCCAAGCCATTTTCTTCACAGGGTTATGGAAGTAATTGCTTTTTTATAGATTTTTTCCTCCAATTTCCCATTTTACTGTTCAGTTCTGGAGTTCCATTCAAGTACTTAATTGGAACCAAATCTACTTAGCTTCCAAAATCAGCCTAGATTGGCTATATGCTGCTTAGGCCAAAACAGCATTAACCCTTTCAAAAACAATAAAACTCTCATGTCCTTTACCTCAACCAGGCATCACCACCATCAGTATTACTACGATGGGGCAACAAGAATGATCAAGGAAATGGAGCACCTCCCTTATGAAACCAGGTTGTAACGCCTTGGTCTCTTCAGCCTTGAAAGACGGGGCCGTAAGGGGTGACTTGATCGAAGTGTATAAAATCATGCATGGGATAGAAAAGGTGGATAGAGCAAAAATTCTTTTCGTTGTCACACAATACTAGGACGAGGGGGCACTCCCTAAAGCTCATAGGTAAGAAAGTGAGGACAAATAAAGAGAAATATTTCTTCACCCAGAGGTTCATAGGTTTTCACTTTTCACTTTTATGGAATTCACTTCCAGAAGAGGTCGTGACAGCTGTCAGCCTGGATAGCTTCAAGGCAGAATTAGATTCATGGATGCCAGGTCTATCGGTGGTTATTGAAACGGATGTCCAAATGCCGCCTCTATGTTGGTTGAGGCAGGCAGGAGTCCCTTGGGTACTGTTTGTTGGGGGTCAAGGGAAGGGGAGGGTTTTGCCTTCTCTTTCTGCTCAAGATCCCCATGGACAATTGGTGGGCCACAGAATGCTGGACTCGATGGGTTTTGGCCTGATTCAGCATGTCTTTTCTTATGTTCTTATTTATTTATTTTATTTATTTATTTATTGGATTTGTATGCTGCCCCTCTCTGCAGACTCGGGGCAGCTAACAACAGCAATAAAACAGCATATAATAATAATCCAATACTAAAACACTTAAAAACTCTTATTATAAAACCAAACATACATACAGACATACCATGCATAAAATTGTAAAGGCCTAGGGGGAAAGAGTATCTCAATTGCCCCATGCCTGGCAGCAGAGGTGGGTTTTAAGCAGCTTACGAAAGGCAAGGAGGGTAGGGGCAATTCTAATCTTTGGGGGGAGTTGGTTCCAGAGGGCTGGGGCCACCACAGAGAAGGCTCTTCCCCTGGGTCCCGCCAAGCGACATTGTTTAGTTCAGTGATTTTCAACCATTTTTGAGCCGCGGCACATTTTTTACATTTACAAAATCCTGGGGCACACCACCAATCAAAATGACACTCTAAGACACTCTCCTCTCTTTTTCCATCCCTGTCTCCCCCCCCCTTTGTGTGTGTGTGTGTGTATACACACTCTTGAACCATTTCCAAAAACAGGTGAGGGCAGGGGGATTTTTCTCTCTTGTTCTTTGGGTGCTTTTTATCATATGCTTTAAATCAAGAGTCACTTCTCTCTCTCTTTTGTTTATCTCTCTTCCCTCTCATTCTCTGTCTCAATCATTTTCTCATTTCTCTTTTTCCTCTCCTTTTTGCTCATTTCTCTCTCTCCCTTCCTCTCCTTTTCTCTCTCTCTCTCTTGCTTTCTTTCTCTCTCTTTCTTGCTTTCTTTCTCTCTCACTCTTGTGTTCTCTTTCTCTTTTCTTTCTCTCTCTCTTTCTCTCTCTCTCTTGCTTTCTTTCTCTCTCTTTCTCTCTCTCTCACTCTCTCTTTCTCTCTCAGCAAAAAGTTGCGAGACTGGAACCCGAGCTTCCTTCTTCGCGGCACACCTGACCATGTCTCGCGGCACACTAGTGTGCCACGGCACACTGGTTGAAAAACACTGGTTTAGTTGACGGGACCCGGAGAAGACCCACTCTGTGGGACCTAACTGGTCGCTGGGATTCGTGCAGCAGAAGGCGGTCCCTGAGATAATCTGGTCCGGTGCCATGAAGGATAGGTCATAACCAACACTTTGAATTGTGACCGGAAACTGATCAGCAACCAATGCAGATGTTCTTATGATGGTCATATCTACCTATATGGCACAGCTGCACCCTCCCACTTTGCATTAGTTCTGTACCTAGTACTGCCCACAGATGTTAAGTGTGACTCCATCAAAATATTGCTCATCCCATATATGACAATTTCAATTATGATAAAGATTTGAAATAGACACTTTACAAAATCCAATTCTATAAATATTTATATACAGAAGTAAGTGCCACTAAATTCAGTGAGGCTTACAAAATAATATTAATTAAGATTTCAGGTGTGTTTTTGTGTGTGTGTGTGTGTGTTTTAATCAACTTTGCTCAATCTGCTTTCTTCTTACACTGAGAGAAGCAAGAGATTCTTCCCAGAAGCAACTTGAGGATATTCAATAAATAAAGATAAATAGGTGTGTCAGGAAGAAACATATCACAGCATGCTGTAAGGCTTGTGGCTGCCTTGTAGGCTTATAAAACCAAAAGTGACACTGATAAGCCCCATCCATGTATCCCTATCCATGTGTGACAAATCAATCAAATATCTGCACAGCAGCTACGCATTCCAGCAGCATATAAAGCAGCACAATAGAACTTGATTTATTATTTTTCCCCATGGTGGCACTGATCACAAGATTATAAAGTTAAATGTATGTATATCATATTTTGAAAATTACTAGAACCAACTGTGTGGGTTGTTTATAGTTGATTTGTTAAAGAGAGAATCCATAACTCAGGCATGAAATCAAAAGTGTTGCTGGGCTACAATCTGCTTACTTTGATGACAAGGAAAATGTTTAACAGTTGCCTTTGACTTCAGGGCTTTCTTCCCCCACCCCATCTTTTCGTTTCTCTCATTCAACATACTCAACAAAAATGATAAATGTTAAAATTATATTATTTCTTCAATAATGTTTTTTCTCTCTCTCTCAGAGATACAGTATATCGTGACAAAGACATATTGTGATATCTCACATTGAACAATAGCTTGATTCTGAGGGTAGGAGATATGTTGCACTTATAAAGAACTAAAAACAGACATTTAGGATAGAGAAAAAGCAGAAGACGTGTATAAGGATAACATGTGCAACAATGGCAATATTTGCATAAATTACAATTAGCATATTTGGTCTTCTTCCTTCTTTTATAACGTGAACATATTCTGAACTAGCTCAAATAGCTCAGTTCCATCTGAAGCAGTTCTACCAAGGCAGCTTTCAAAATATGCATCTTGAATAAAATGATCTGGACTCACAACACCAATTTGAACAGAAGCCAAAATCTGCAGGGGGAATGGGGAAACGTTCAATGTTGGCTGCTACACCAATTGAAGACTTATTTAGATAGTGGAATCCCTGGGTGCAGTGATTTGCTTTCATCCCCACTCACTTAGATTATAATAACGTACTCTGTATGCAGTGAAGGGCTACCAAAAATTTTACTACCACACTGTGGGTGTGGTTTATGTAGGACGTCCTGCATTTTCTTCCAACATCTTTCAGTGCAAATTGGTTGCTCTGGGGTGGAGCTCCATTTTTGCTACCCCACTGCGTTTCCCCCCCCTTCCCGTTCAGGCAGTAGCCCATCCCTGTCTGTATGCAATTGTCTCTAATGTGACCTAAAATGAGAATTGTTACAAAATAGAGTGATTAGGAGACTGTAATATAATTGCAATTCTTTGCTTCCCACATTATAGAAGGTGACCAGGCTGAGGATCAAACACATAATCAGTTTGGAGTCTCTATGCCCCCATAAGAGATCTAAGTCCAGCACCTCTTGAAGTCAATTGACTCTTATCTGGCACCAGTTTGCCTTCACTGTTAATATTCTTGTGTACAGGTACCATGAAATAAACTTATAGATTTTTTTGAATTGTAGTTTGGTTCCTGGTTCATTGCATCTCACAAATATTGGATTATAGATTATGGGTTTCTAAATGGTTTGGCTTCCAAATACCAGCAGAGATCTTACCAGTCCATATGCACAAAGCAAGGATGGAACACATAACGGTTTAGCAGGCATTGGTAATTGATTTTGTGGTATTGCTTTTATGACTATAAAAACTTGGGTTGTTGTTTTTTATTGAGTTAATGTCCACATTTTTAAAAATAGATAAATGAATAATTGGAAAGCACGCAGAGTTTTAGAAATTGGGTGATATATAAATAAATATGCTACAGTTTTTTCCATAGGAATGTGAACACTTCAATGAAAATGTATGTTTGTTTAAAAGTAACATAATTTTGTTTAGTTCCTCTGTACATTTTATATATGATGTGAACAAGTTGGTCTAGTGCTAAGTAGAAGGTCCCTCCTACTTCCTGAAATGGATTGGTAGTGTTAAATCCTCGCAGTTACGACCACGCTGACTGCTACTCAAGCCTGATTGGCTCTGATAATATTTGTAAGCACGTTTAACTATGGAATGCAACTTCTGACAAGAGAGGGACGGTAAGGAACTCATATTTTGTTCTGTGTTTGTTTGTCTTGTATTATCCTATATTAAAAAAAACCCTTTTAATAAAAAAGGAGAGCATTTGACAGCTCCAGTATAAAAGGAGCTGTCAAGATGCCTGTTCTCTGTTCTGTTTCTGTGGTTCTGAAATAAAGGTTTGTTATTTTCTGTTCACTTCTGATTCTGACACTGTTCCTGTCAGCTTCACCCACCAATTTAATTCTGTTGATGAGGATGGAATCAAAAGTTTGAAGGAATGTACAGAAGCCAGACTTATTAAGAGCGAGTCACTAGAGCTGAGCCAAGAGTTGAATTGGCCACAAGTCGAGCAATTAGAGGTCACTGAATGCTTACTGAAAAAAGATATCCTTCTCAGGATGACCACTCTACCAGTTTTTGCTCCATTCAAACCCTTGTTAGAGACCTGAGACAATTAAGTAACCCAATTCGAGTGCATCCTAAGAGTAAATTACTTCACGGAGCTGTCAGGGTCTGGAAAACTGGGTTATTTCCTCCTGCACATGTGACATGTTTGCCACAGCCAGAGCCCTAACAGCACTGCAACCCATCTACCTGGTTCCATGGGAGACACTGATTAAAAAATTAAGGAACTACTACTCTCCAGCTCCTTCATGCATCATTAGGAGATATGCATTCCATAAGTGGTTCCAGAAAGAAGGCGAATCAATTAATGATTATATAGCTGCCTTTAAAACTGCTCCTGCCAAATGTGAGTTCTCAGCTCTTGACAACCTCCTCCTGGACCAACTCATTTGTGGAGTACAAGATCTGAGGCTCCAGTGCCATTTGCTGGCCTGAAAAGAGTTGACACTCATGGCAGCACTAGACAAAGCCAGTGATTCTGAGCTATCAGAGAAATCTGCCACAGAAATACGGCATTCCTGACCACTGAGAGTTCAACCTAGGAACCAATCGGTGCATTATGAGGACACCAAATTAGACATTTCCTCAGATGAAGAAGCAGATGTTGGCCGCTTCCAAACCACATGCAGGAAATTTACCTCAGGTGACAAATTACCTCAGGCAATTTGCCTTGGCTGCAGCAGGAACCACAGTTGAGCTGACTACAGGTTCAGAAGCCCCATCTCTTGCTGCTATGGCAAGAAAGGCATTGTCCAGGGTGTGCAGCGCCTCCCTGCCTTCCTCCAATCAACCTCCAGCACCTATCTATCCACTAAGATCTTCGCCTGCCCACCAGCCAAGATCGAAGAGAAGACCTCCTCCCATAAGATATAAGTGTTTCTCCATCTTCAGAACCACCCAGCCTCACACCATGGCCATGAGCCAAGCAAATCTGTCCAATTCGCCTCATAAGCTATTTCTCACTGTCCACCTCAAAGCCAGCCATGACTTTGAGGCTAGCCGACATGGAATCCTCCAAATCTTTGCTTTCTTGGGCAACCATCAATCAATTACTGCCTAACTTTGACAAATAATGCTTTCAACCCTGCTTAGTGCCCATTAAAGACTACCAGGGCAACTAATCCCTATTGTGAGTGATGGGTCTTTTCATGTCTCTCATGCAGGTTCCCAAGGGGAGCTACCTATCATCATTGTGAATGGCCAGCTGCCTTCGCTCCTGGGGCTAAACTGGTTTTCTGCCTTGGCCTCACTGTCACCAGCATCCATGCTATCAGCTATGACATCTTGAATGCTCTCACCTCTGACTTCACTGACTTTTTCAACCATGGCTTGGGTAAATTTACAGGGAACCCCATTTTTTCAGGTGGACCCAATCCAGCTGAAGCCAAGGCATATCCCCCTGGCTCTGTGGCCTAAGATAGACATAGAATTAGATAAATCTAACACCCAAGGGGTCTTAGAACCTATAGATCACTCAAAATGGGAGACCCCTATTTGTTGTGGTTGGCTCTGGCCCAGCTCCTGCCCCAAGGAATGTGGAGGTGGATGCAGGGGAAACATCAACATGCCATAGGCCTTTTTTACTACCGACAGAGTCAGGTAGTGCAGTTTCCTCAGATGAAGAAGAAGGTGGGGGTGACTTGGAAGAGGGGGGGCTTGGCACACAGCCCAGGAAGCCAATCTCCATTATCTTCGGTCGATTTGGATGAGGAAGTGTTAGACCCATGCATGCGCAGAATTATGCATAGAAGAGACCAATTGAAGAAATATTACAGGAGATAAGAGAGGCCACCTGTGTTTGGGTGGGGCTCCAGTAATTACAGCTGCTGATATAAATAGCAGCATGCTGGCTTGGCCGTTGTGGAAGATTATCTGATTGTTGTTCTTCAGGACTGTGCCTTGCTGTTTCCGGACTTTGTTTGTTGATTTATCATGACTTTGAAACCAAAGCAGAGCAAAGTGTGTGTGTTTCACTTCATGGAAAAAGGACGGCTGTGACGTTCCTTCACAGCTGCTAGCTAAGTACTTAAGGACTGATTAAGGGGATTGTACAGACTACCAGGTTGTTTTGGGACAAGTGCTCTTTGCAATACAAAAAGGGTGCTTTGTTTCTTTTGAATTTTTGTGATAAAGAACATTGTTTTTGAACTTTCAAGTGTGTGTGTGTGTGTGTGTGTCTGAAATTTGTACCCTTGAATATTCGGGAGACTCGTACCACAGAGCCCGGCAGAACACCTATTGTTATCTCTTTGAAATCTGATGGGTGCATTAGGATTTGTGCAAACTATAAAGCAACCCTTAATAGGGCACTGCAGGCCAACCCACATCCAGTCCCTGTAGTCCAGCACTTCCTGCATTCCTTGGGCCAGGGCTCCATTTTCACCAAGCTGGAACTTGCACAGACCTGTCAACAGCTCCTGGTAGATGACGCCACTGCTATGGCTCAAGCCATTGTCACCCACTGGGGAGCTTTCAAATGCAAGCACCTGCAGTTTGGTGTGAGTGTAGTCCCTGGCATATTTCAAAGCCTTATGGAGCAGCTGCTCCAAGGTTTGCAGGTGGTGGTACCCTACTTTGTCAATGTCCTAATTGCTGCCTTCAGCCACTCTGACCTCATAGGCAAATTGAGGACTGTTTTCCTCTGCTTCCATGAGGACAAATTTAGCATTGGGGTCCCCAAGGTAGAGTTTTTAAGATTCCTTATTGATGCTGAGGGTATTCAAACAATACACTCCGAAATTGAGACCATTCGGCTCACTCCTCTCCCTTCCTCCAGGGTCCACTTTCAGGCTTTCCTGGGTTAACTTTTATTCTGCATTCCTCCCTCATAAGGCCTCTGTAGCTGATCCCCTGCATTGCTTACTTGATGCCATGTCGCACCATTTCTCTGCCTTCCACCGTTGACTTTTCGTCACTTGCCTCACCTGCTCTCCAGTTTTGGCTAGGCCTCCTAAAATGGCATCACCCATGTCTCCAGCAGTTCCAGGGACCTGCATTCCATCTCCTCATCCTTCTTCAGCTTCCAGTCCTATACTGAGATGCTCTGGAAAGAGTCGCTGCCTACTCGAATACTATGCATGTGCCATATGGTGTGTGTTGTGTGAAGGGTGCTGTCCTCTCAGTTATGACCATGCCGCTGTTAGTCAAGCCTGAATGACTCTGACACAAGCAGCCGGCTTGTAGGAAATTGGAGCCCTGACATTGGTTGAGAGTTTGACAGTTCCATTTTAAAAGGAGCTGTCAAGACACCTGTTCTTTGTTCTGTTTCTGTGGTGCTGAAATAAAGGTTTGCTATTTGCTGTTCACTTCTAAGTCTGCCACCATTCCTGTCAGCTCCATACACCAATTTAATAGGTACAATGTGTTTTATTTTTGCATGATTTTACTGACATTGTGATGGGGTAACATTCATAATTTATTTTTAAGAACCATTTTTTTCAAAGTTTGTCTTGGGTTTAAGCAATATGTAGACCAATATGACACTAGTCAAGAAGACAAGCTTGGTTGCAATATGGTTCCCACGATGGTTTCCTGGCTAATTGAATACAATTTAAATTAACGCAATACAGGAAGCACATGCCAGATATCCATTTACAGAGTTCTCTATTTCTTTTGGTACTCTTCTCATATAGTTTAAAAAAAACCTTTAACCACAACCCATTGTGATGTGGACAATTTCTTATGTATTTAAAGAACAATGTTAACAATGGGCAAATTGTTTGGCACATTGCAAATTGTATTTTGATTCAAAACTTTTTAAAAATATTTAAAATAAATACCCTTTACCAAATTAAGATAAATTTGTCTTTCCTAGATACTATCGCTTAGATGCTGGGTGTTTCTTTCAGAGAGTGAATGTTTATATGGCTTATCAAAATTTTAGATTGGAAGGATGTTGAAATCACAGTAGGCAAAACATTATATGTTTGCAATGCAGAGGGAAGTATCAGGGCACTTGAAAGTAAAAACAAATTGAAACAAGGATTAAAAATCATCTTGATTGTGCATAAGGCAGATCACCATAAGACTGGCTGAGGGATAATGAGAAGCTGTATAGGTGCCACTGACATCTAATCTTAAGGAACGTTACTGTATGTAAGGAAAGGGTCCTAATGTGACCAATGAAAATTTATGAAAACAGAAATATTTATACTGCAGAACAATATTTTCTTCTGGGTGTGAGTCATGGTACTGGCTATTACATTCAAAGTTCTACATGGCTCAGGGACTTGGTATCCTTCAGACAATATTCTTTAAGTTGTATTTTGTCACGCTGAGAATTGCCAGCCAACAGAGACTTTCCTTAGTTAAAGTGTTGCTGTGTTTCTTTATTTGCTCTGATCACACCCCCTCTTACATCACTCCCACAATCCTTATCTTTCTCTGTTTCCTATATATATATCCGCTTGCTTATGTGAGCGAGCACATTCTAATCTAACCTTCTTGTGTGCTTGTAGCCATGTTTTTGTTAGAAGCTGCTTGATAAAGCGCAGCTGGCTCAATGAACTTTTCTGTTTATAAAATAAAGTTTGTTTTCACTATGGTGCCTGCCTGCTGAAGTCCTGCTTTAAAATCCATCCCCAACATGGTACGCCGAGAGATGGTTCGTTTATTTTTATTTTTAATTTAATCAGGCTGATATGCCTGCTAAGAAACGGCGGCAGCAAGCTTTTGATTTTTCTTCTTCTGAACTTCAAAGCATCATGCCGACTCCGTCTGAACATCTGCCGGGCCTCGCTCAAAGTAATATTTCAACTCAGCAGACATCCATCGAACAGATAAGTGAAGTTACTAACTTGCTTAGTTTAACTGAGCCTGTAAATCAAATAGGTGAAGCAAGGGCAATTAGCCCACATTTTCAGGCAGAGATAGCTGTAAATCCTAGTTTACCGGAACAGCTAGGAGCGAAACCAAAAGTTAAATTTCAACAAAGTTTCATGTCTAAGCCAACTTTATATGAGAGCAACTTTTTAGACGATGACATAAATATTCAAATTACTAAGTCCTTGGCAGATGATTTAAAGCATGATATTGCTGCAATACAAAAATGTTTATTAGATTTGAAACTGGATAAAGAGTCAAAAGATCTTAGCCAGTCTGAACAGGATCTTGCCCATTTCTACAGCTCTCAACTTATTGTCAATGAAAGGAACCTGAGCCGGATAAGAAGTGCACAAGTAGAATACTGTGAAGGGAAAATACATGACTCATTAAAATTGAAAAATATGGTCTCTGTTCCAAGACAGTCTGTTGAGGCCACGCATTTACCAGCATTCAAGGAACTAGATGCAGCACCACCCAGTGGCCAAATTGAGAAAACACCCAGTTTAACTTTTCCTCTGGGATTTGGCTCAATTCCAAGCCAGATCCAAAATGCGCCACCTGGTGGACAACTTAAGCAACTGCATCAAAATGTTGTTTTATCGCCAGAGAATTCAGGAGCGCCATCTAGTGACCGTTTGAAGCAATATAAGTTACCAGATGATCGGAGAAATGTTGACTCGGCGCAAAGTCCACTTCAACCAGCTCAGCCATTATTGGCACCACGCCCTCAACTGCAACAACAGATGCTGGCTGCATTTCCAAGACAATTCTCTACCTTGTCACCATTGCAAGGTGAGTCTCAACTTCAAAATAATGGGCAAAATTATAAGACGTGGTTACACCAGATCACGCTGATATTAGCTGCAGAAGGGGTTGACACCATTGTATTCAACCCACCAAACAGACTCTGGACACAAGAAGAAAGAGCCTTAGATAGAAGAGCGACCATTTTGATTCTCATGTCTTTAGTTACAGATTTATCTATCAGATTCTCTCTTGCCAATACTGCAAACGCCGTAATTACCGCGCTCGATGAACTGTACCGTCCTATCTCTCCTGAGGGCACAAGCCTGTTGTTCACTGATTTTTTTAATGCGAAATTACAACCTGGAGAGAAAATTGCTCCACACTTGTCGAAGCTTTTGGCGTTGCAGAAGGAATTGATCGAAAGAGGATACAATATTGACCATATACAAATGACTACTGCAATCCTCACGTCGTTAAATGAGGACTGGAAAGAAGCTATCACGAAGTGTCTTAGTATACCCATACCTCAACGCACTACAACCAGAGTTTGCCAAATGTTGACCGAAGAAGAAATCATTATGGAACGAATGCGGAAACCCAGATTCACTACTATTAGATTTCCAGTGAGTCGTGGTTACCAACAAAGGAGTAACCAGTCTAGAAGATCAGATTTTCAACGCTCTCAATCTGCTGATCCACAACGCTCTCAATATCCTGCCCAGAATAGAGGAAGACGTTCCACAGGCAGTAGACGCAGAGGTTCCAGTACCTATAGGTCAGCTCAACGAGGTTCCGGAAGCGAATCACAATCAAAAATCAATACTGTGCTGCAGAAAAACGTTCCTGACTTAAATTGTGAGTACAACACAAAACGTTTATGGACTATAGATAGTGGAGCTGCTTTTCATATTACTCACCAAAAAGAACTTTTTACGGAATTACGTGAATCTGACATTAAGGAGGTGTATGGATTCTCAAAAAACTTATCCCGAGTCGAAGGAGAAGGAATAATCTACATAGATGAACTGGACCAGACGATTCCACGCGTTCTCTACATTCCAAATTCTGAAAGCAACATACTCAGCCTTCATCGCCTAAACAAAGACTTAGGCTACAAAGCAATGCTATTGAACTCTGATATCCACTTGATTAGAAATGGCACTGTTGTCGCACATGCCATTCCGATTGGTGGTGTTTTCTACCTCAAGCCGAACTTTCATTCATTGGTAGATGTAAGTATGAGCGTTCCAAAACATGAAAGCGCAGGCCCAGAGAGAAAACCTGCTGCTATTATAAAATCAGAGGCTCATAAAGCCAATGAATCACAAGATGTTCCGCATAATGTTGCAAATGCTAAACCTTTACTAAAAAATAAACCTTTTCATTCTAGGTGCATCCACCGTTGGCATCGACGTTTGGGCCATGCTTCCTATGATGTATTATCTAAGATGCCTGAGTGCGTGAACGGTTTCAAAGTTGATAGTAATTGTCCTATTTATCTTGATTGTTTTGTTTGTAATAAATCTAAATCAAAGGCTGCCCCCATTGCTAAACATGCCCTTCGTTTGTCTTCACGCATTTTCGATTTGGTTCATACCGACATTGTCGGTCCATTTCGGCCTACTAGGGGTAACAATAAGTATTTTTTAACAATTGTTGATAGTTTTTCTAGATATGGCTTTGTGTATCTAATGAAACAGAAATCAGAGACGTTTCAGATCTTTACAGACTTTGCTGCAAAGGTCTTCAATCAATTCGGTGTCCGTATTAGAAGAATCCAAAGTGATCGTGGTGGTGAGTTTATGTCTCAGCGATTCCAGAACTGGATGAGACGCAAAGGAATACGGCACCAAGCTTCAGCACCTTACACTCCGGCCCACAATGGGATAGTTGAACGAAGGCAAGGTGTTCTACAGACTATGTATCGCTGTCTCTTAGAAGACGCTGATCTCGATAATGCTTATTGGGGTGAAGCATTAAGGTATGCAAACTACCTTGTTAATCGTACTTGGAGCAGTGTGTTAAAACAAACTCCGTACTATATGTTTTATGGGAAGAAGCCTGACATTCAAAACCTTCACATATTTGGCTCGTATGCCATGGTTAACATTCCACTGGCTCAAAGAAAGAAGGGTGGTCCAGTGGCACAAAAACTGAGATTTATAGCTTTTGATGAAAGTTCCAAGTATTATAAATTTACTGACTCTAATTACAGAGCTATTGTTTCCAATTCAGCAAAATTTGAGGAAGATACAAATTGGTCCAGGATACACAGTAACGACACATCAGTTTATTTTCCTAAAGATGTTCAAGGTACAGCGCAACCTGACTCTCAGATAGATGTTCCAGATGTTCCAGTTGTCCCAGATGTTCCTGATGTACAGTCTTCATCAGTCGCAGATGATGTTATTAGCGATGTAAATGAAGATGGAGATGACCAAAATGAATGGACCACGGTTCTACGACGTTCCAAGAGAACCACAAAAGGAGTTCCTCCTCAGAGATATCAAGCGCAAGTAGCTCAAAAATTGTTTCCTGTTATTTGTAACAATGTTTTACTTCCTCCCGATAATTTTTATCAAATAAAACATTTACCTGAACCTGAACAGGAAAAATGGTATAATGCCATGCAAGCTGAACTTGACAGTTTAAAGAAATTGAAGGTGTACAAACATGTTGACCCTCCAGAACATAAGAAAGTTATTGGCACACGATGGGTCTATAGAATTAAGCGAAAGCCAAACGGTGAGGAACTATACAAAGCTAGATTAGTAGCACAAGGCTACTCTCAGACTTTTCCTGATGATTACACCGATACTTATTCACCTACTGTCAGAAATGAAAGTGTCAAAATTGCCTTAACAACTGCCGCTGCCCTGAATTTAGAAGTTTTCCAGTTTGATGTTGAAACTGCATATCTGAATGCCGATCTAGATGAAGAAATCTACGTGAAAGGCGCACCCGGATTCCAGGACCAGGAAGGATGTGTCTGGCGACTGCAAAAGAGTCTATACGGATTGAAACAATCTGGTTTAATGTGGCATAGATGTCTAATTGACAAACTAAATTCAATGGGCTTTATTAAGTCCGACTCTGATCAATGCGTGTTTACAAAAGGGCAAGGTAATGTTTATGAAATTGTTCTTGTGTATGTTGACGATATTGTGTATATTGGTCCAAATCAACATATGAGTGAGAATTTTGCAAAGGGTTTAGCAAAACATTTCACACTAAAAAGCTTAGGACACATTCATGATTACTTAGGGGTTCAAATTCAGAAAACTAAGAAGGGGTTTAGTCTCTCACAATCAAACAAGATTGATCAATTGTTACAACAATGCAACATGGCTGATGCACGCCCATGTCGGTCTCCAATGCAGACAGATTTTTATAGGTTGACATACCAAAATAGTCCTTTGTTTAAGGACCAAACACTTTATCGCTCAGTAATTGGGTCATTGTTATATATTAGTAGTTGGACAAGACCCGACATTTCACTTAGTGTGAATTTGTTGTCACGACACGTAGGCAACGCGACTGTATTTCATTGGTCATGTATAAAGAGATTGCTCAGATATATGAAGCACACGATGGACATAAAGTTGTTCCTGGAACCAGAACAAAACAAGTATCCTAAACTGATTTGCTATGCAGATTCTGATTGGGCGAGTGATATTGAAACTCGTCAAAGTACTTCTGGTTTCATAATGTTTTTGAATGGGTGTCCAATATATTGGAAAGTCAGAAAGCAGAGATTTATTTCTTGTTCCTCCACTGAGTCCGAATATGCTTGTGTTTCTGACTGTTGCAATGATTTAACCAATGTTTCTGCTCTCATTACTAGTATCTGGGCAGAGCCAATGAAACCTATTGTCATTATGGAAGATAATATTTCAGTGAAATTCATTGCTGATGCTGAATATGTGGGAGCACGTTCACGGCACATCGATTTATGATATAAAAATGCGAGAAAATATGTGCAACAAGGATTCGTGACTCTACAATATGTGCCTTCAAATGAACAGATCGCTGATGTGCTGAATAAGCCACTGCCAGCTGACCAACACGAATACCTTTCTGAGAAACTGTGCCTGAAGTGAATCAAAGTCCCTGATGACTGCCAAAGAAGGGGTGTCACGCTGAGAATTGCCAGCCAACAGAGACTTTCCTTAGTTAAAGTGTTGCTGTGTTTCTTTATTTGCTCTGATCACACCCCCTCTTACATCACTCCCACAATCCTTATCTTTCTCTGTTTCCTATATATATATATCCGCTTGCTTATGTGAGCGAGCACATTCTAATCTAACCTTCTTGTGTGCTTGTAGCCATGTTTTTGTTAGAAGCTGCTTGATAAAGCGCAGCTGGCTCAATGAACTTTTCTGTTTATAAAATAAAGTTTGTTTTCACTATGGTGCCTGCCTGCTGAAGTCCTGCTTTAAAATCCATCCCCAACATATTTGCCTATCCTGTGAGATCTGGCAGAGGTGACAAATATCTGTACAGGAACTTGCTGTTCTTTAAGTTTATATAATAGTCTTGTAAGGCTCTAATAAGTTTATGTTATTTTTGTGCGCCGTTTGTAATCTTTAGAAATGGGGTGCTGTATAAGGGAAAGAAAGAAAGAAAAGGAAGGAAGGAAGGAGGGAAGAAAGAAAAGGAAGGAAGAAAGGAGGGAAGGAAGGAAGGAAAAAAGAAAGAAAGAAAGGAGGACAGAGGGAGGGAGGGAGGGAAGGAAGGAAGGAAGGCAGGCAGGCAGGAAGGAAGGAAGGAAGGAAGGAAGGAAGGAAGGAAGGAAGGAAGGAAGGAAGGAAGGAAGGAAGACTACAGAATTAGCAATTTAGCAATTGTAAAAATACATTATTAACAAACAAGTATAATACATTGTTATAGAGTCTATAATATAGACGCACCCAGAAAGGCTGAGAATCAGGCAGCATAAAAATGTAATAAATTACTCTTATTGTTATTTATGTAATCATTCTTAACAAACTTCTTTCTTTTTTTCTTGCTAGCTTGCTTGCTTGCTTATGAAATCATGAAGTCAAAGTATAATAAAAAGGGCAAATCAACTTTGTTATTACTTGGTCTAAGCAGTATCAGCCTGAATATAAGAGATAAGGGAATTCAACTTTTATCAATGTGAGAAAGTTTTAGTTCAGTTGTTCCGTGACTCAATTCTCTAAGGCACTAATACATATTAAAACCATTCCAAATAAGGCGTGCATGGAAAAATTGAAAATAAACATAAATACTTGCCACAGAATTTTGCATTATGAATATTGTATCTCATAAAAAAACAGGGACAGATGAATATTTTACCAATTTCAATCTCCCTTTTTTGTGCATAGAATCTTTCATAAGTTGTCAGATATCAGAAACATTAAACTCCATTAAAGCTCCTAGAGAATTCCGTGTAAGCTATATGTATATCTGAAGCAAAATACAATAAGGTGTTTTATGCTAAATCAGTATATCAGTAAGAAGGGATCACAAGCATTGGGATGGAAATTGCTATCCTGTCTTCTTAATATAATTATTTTCAGAAGGAAGAAACAGTTTTCTGCTTTGCTGTACAAGTGACTAAACTTAGGTCTTAATTCTCTATTGCATCTTTCAAAGTAAGACAATAATACAATAATAGAAAGAGGTTGCTGATATTTCTGTTGTTTTTACTACAATGGTTTTTTCCAACAGTCTGTATTCTAAAGATATATACTTTTAGATTTTAACTACCTTTAACATTTTATTAGTATTATTGCAACAATGTATAAATTGGACTCATTAATTGAATAGCCACTCATTAACAAATAGCATAAGTTAATATTTGTTTGATTTCCATAAATTAAATATGTCATGTTGGGTAAAAATATGACTGTTCAAGCTTTGAGTATTAATTCTTCTCTTCCCATCCACTACTGTAATTTGTCCTTCTGCCGGTTATGCAAATGGTAAAATTAGTAATTTCCTGATTTGGAATATTAAACTCAGAGCATGAAAAATGCAAGGTTCATTCATACCAGTATCTGAAATAACCTCTTTTATTTTCAATTATTAAGAATTTCTTCATCAACAATATATATTTTCCATGATAGCTTCTAACTCTTACTTTCATCATAAGAGTACTTCTTTTTAATGTATTTTTTATTTTTAAAAATAAAATAGTCAACAATCTTTATTTTTGTTTTTCTCTAATTTATCCTTTTCACAAGAATCTCGGTTTTGCACTTGGATTCGTTTAGATTAAGTCTCATATAAATGATGTTGCCATTAACTTTTCACTTCTTTGCTGAATCAATAGTAATAGTAATAGTAATAGTAATAATGTATTAACAAAAATAAGATTCAATACTTATTTATCAGATGGTTACATAATAAAAACTGGTGGTCTCTCAGCAAGTAGAATTATGAATTCTTCTGAATGCTTTAGGGATTTGAAGATTGTTTCACTTTGTTTCTGTTCAATCATGTTCAATTCTCAGACAATGTCTGGGCAAGTCTCTGTAGTTTTCTTGGCAAGGTTTTTCCGAAGTAGTCTGCCATGGCCTCTTTCCTAGGACTGAGAGAAAGTGCCTCGCTTTCTTCCCCAGGTCACCCAACTAGCTTTGTGCTCAAGGAGGGATCACAATCTCTTTGTTTTTATCTGATGCCTTCTATCCACTACTGGCTCTAATTTGAAGATTGTACCTGAAGGAAAATCTACATAAATCAACAAATGCAAATCAAATAACATGACATAAAATTCCATGCTTGGCATGATTAGGAAGGGAATCAAAAATAAGTCAGTAAGTGTTGTATTGCCTCTATACAAATCGATAGTGAGACCACACTTGGAGTACTGTGTACAGTTCTGGTCACCTCACCTCAAGAAGGATATAATGGAACTGGAAAAGGTGCAAAAAAGGGCAACAAGAATGATCAAGGAAATGGAGCACCTCCCTTATGAAACCAGGTTGCAACGCCTTGATCTATTCAACCTTGAAAGACGACGTTTAAGGGGTGATTTGATCGAAATGTATAAAATCATGCATGGGATAGAAAAGGTGGATAAAGAAAAAATCTTTTCTCTATCATACAATACTAGGACAAGGGGGCACTCTCTAAAGCTCATAGGTAAGAAAGCGAGGACAAATAAAGGAAAATATTTCTTCACCCAGAGGTTCATAAGTTTTCATATTTCACTTTTATGGAATTTATTTTCAGAAGAGGTCGTGACAGCTGTCAGCTTGGATAGCTTCAAGGCAGGATTAGACAGATTCATGGATGCCAAGTGTATTGGTGGTTATTGAAACGGATGTCCATGTGCCGCTTCTATGTTGGTTGAGGCAGCAGGATTCCCTTGAGTACTATTTGTTGAGGGTCAACAAGGGAGGGTTTTTCCTTCTCTTTCTACTCAAGATCCCAATGGACAATTGGTGGGACACAGAATGCTGGACTCAATGGGCTTTGGCCTGATTCAGCATGGCTCTTCTTATGTTCTTATGTTCTTAAATGATGTAGCTGCCTAATTTTAAATTTGGAACTCAATGGACATATGAATGCAATAAATGCATTTCTTGGGAATAAATTTTGCTTTTGTAAAGAATTATATGCCTTAGAATAAATATAATACAAAAATCAGCATTTGAAAGTACTATATATATTTTTTAATTTAAAAAATATTTTAAAAATGCTGCAGCAAACAACATGATTCAGGCCAAGAATTTATTTCCTGCCATTTCATGGCTAATTATCTCTCCTCTAAATTGTAGAGTCCTGCATTTCAATTCTCAGATCTCCAATGCCAGCTTTATCACCAAAAAGGGACAAGTAAAATGAAAGAGAAAATCCAGTAAGATGATCAGAGATATTAAACAATACCTCCCTACACACACAATGTACAATGTCTTCTGCACCCCTGTTTTTGTTTTTTGTTTAAATCCAGCATTTTGAACAATAGAAATCACCCAGGGTAAAATTTCCTCTTAAGGTTCAGCAGCTGCTCATAAACAAGCAAAGCCTCTGGAGTCTCTTCATGACTTATATTCAATCTAGACCCATCTGCTATTGTATTTATTAGAGCTGATGTTCCCAAACAATGTTTGCAAATAATATTACTTTTCATTATTGGCACTTCTTTGTACAATAATGATTTGCAAATATTAATTCTCCCTATTCTGCAATCAGGCGTGCTATTTGTCTGAATAACAATATGGTAATGCACACACCCACACATATACAAATCCTTTGAATCTTTTGGATTTTCTCCTGCAATTAGCATCTGTGCAGAAATAAACTCTATTGACAGGGATTTCAATCCCATGATAACTTAGGTTTCCATATTTTGTAATTTATCAGTGCATTAAAACCTCCTTTCTTGTCCTGTTGATGTGATAGATTAAAATTATACAAATATTTTATTTGAAGGACACACATACATACACTTGATAGGATATGACTTTTGTTTTTTTAGAATAGAATAGAAATATATTCCATTTTTTAATATTATGCCTGGGTCAATAGTCTTCAATGTGAAATAAGAACTACATTTACTATTAAGAAAGATAAACTAAATAACGACACGGATTGTGGGGGCAATATGCTGGCTCTGTTAAAAAAGCGCTATTGCTAACATGTTGTAAGCCGCCCTGAGTCTAAGGAGAAGGGCGGCATAAAAATCGAATAAATAATAAATAAATAATAAATAATAAATAATAAATAAATGCACTTGGGGAAAAGGAATCCTCAATCTGAGTATTGTATTGGCAGTTCTGTGTTAGCAAATACTTCAGAAGAAAAGGATTTAGGGGTAGTGATTTCTGACAGTCTCAAAATGGGTGAACAGTGCAGTCAGGCGGTAGGGAAAGCAAGTAGGATGCTTGGCTGCATAGCTAGAGGTATAACAAGCAGGAAGAGGGAGATTATGATCCCGCTATATAGAATGCTGGTGAGACCACATTTGGAATACTGTGTTCAGTTCTGGAGACCTCACCTACAAAAAGATATTGACAAAATTGAACGGGTCCAAAGATGGGCTACAAGAATGGTGGAAGGTCTTAAGCATAAAACGTATCAGGAAAGACTTAATGAACTCAATCTGTATAGTCTGGAGGACAGAAGGAAAAGGGGGGACATGATCGAAACATTTAAATATATTAAAGGGTTAAATAAGGTCCAGGAGGGAAGTGTTTTTAATAGGAAAGTGAACATAAGAACAAGGGGACACTATCTGAAGTTAGTTGGGGGAAAGATCAAAAGCAACATGAGAAAATATTATTTTACTGAAAGTGTTGAATCCTCCTCAGTAAATATTGTAACCAGGGAACTTATGTAAATAGGAGGTCGCACCTGATTGGTTGAGGCGCTGACAGCTCGGTTTAGGCGGGAACCAAAATTGTATAAAAGGAGAGCTTTCTCCCCGTAACAGCTGAGACGCGTTCCAGCTGATAGTCACTTTCAAGAGCTGAATAAACGGAACTGTCTAGTTACTTGCTGTCTCGAGTCACTTCACCTGGCGACGACGGAAGAAAGAGCCTTCGCTTCCCGCTATGGATTCCCTGCCTGTCGGGAGAGCTCCGGAGTTTTTCGACCCGGAGAAGTCTACATGGGACGCCAACCTCGCGAAATTCGAAATATTCCTCGAGGCTGCTGGCTTGAGGGAAGCCGACAACAATCAGAAAAGAGCGATCTTCTTGAACTACTGCGGCTCGGAGATGTTCGATCTCGCCCAGACATTGACAGACCCGGTGCCGGCAAATTCCATCGCCTGGGATTCACTGAAGACAAAGCTATCTGCCCATTTCAAACCCACGAAGCCGGCGATCGTTTTCAGACACCAGTTCTCGCGAATGGGACAACTAGAGTCGGAAAGCATCAATCAATATGCTATGCGCCTACGAACCGTGCTGTCAAAATGCCGTTTTGACAACCCGGAAGCACGCCTGATAGATGCCCTTATCTTCGGAATGAGAAATTCTACCGTCAGAAACAAGCTCCTGACCGAAGAGGAACCTTCACTGCAATCGGTCATCAAGTTAGCCCAGACTGCTGAAGTCGCCGAAGCAGCAGCAAAAGAGCTAAAACAAAACGACAAGCAAGAAGTCGTGGCTCACATCAGTTCGCCCACTTGCCGCGCCGAGTCTCCAAGCAAATTGAGCCCATCCGCACCCTCCGAAGACGACTGCTTCTTAATCCACCAAGACCATTCTCGCTCCCTGAGGCAACCTCGCTCAACACTTCCGTGCTTGGGCTGCCGGGGAAACCATCCGCGCCACCGTTGCCCTTTTCGTGATGCCAATTGCCACCGCTGTGGCCGCCGTGGTCACATAGCCGAAGCCTGCAGAGCCCCCATGCCGGAAGAAACGTTCTCCAATCAACGGGCACCAAGATTTCCAAATCAACAGTGCGAAAACAGAGGATTCAAGTCTTTCGGCCGAAATAATCACTCCAACTTTAACCGCGACTACTCAAGAGGTAACCGGGACATTTCTATTAATAACACGGTAACGGCCAACAAAGCCAAAATCAATATTTCTTTACTTTTAAATTCACAACCGTGCCAGATGGAACTAGACACTGGTTCTCGATATAGTATAATGCCTTGGGAAAAGGTCAAACTGTATATGCCACATATTGGCAAAACAGATATAATGGCTTCAAATTTAATTATTAAGGATTTTCAAGGAGGGTTAATTCCTGTAATAGGGAAACTGATTGTATCAATTGTTTTTAAACATGTTAACGCTAATCTTCCATTGATAGTGGTATCAGGACCTACACACTCCCTTTTGGGATTAGAGTGGATGGCTCCCTTAGGAATAGAAATCTCGGGCATTCACAAACTAACAAACAATTTCATTCCAGATTTCTTAAAGGAATTCCCAGAAGTTTTCAGTTCAACTCTGGGGTCCTATAAAGGGCCACCAATATCATTTTCTCTTGACCCTAAGGTGCCCCCTGTCCGCCTCAAACCAAGGAGAGTCCCCCTGCCACTACTTCATAAATTGGATATTCAATTATATAAACTCATCCATCAGGGCATTCTGGTCCCAGTGGACCAAGCTCCATGGGAAACACCAATAGTAACTCCTCTCAAGCCAGATGGCTCCTTACGAGTCTGTGTCGACTATAAATCTACCCTAAATAGAGCCTTACAACATCATCCATACCCCATACCTGTCGTACAACAACTGCTTCACTCCCTGGGGGAGGGAAAAGTCTTCGCAAAAATCGACCTTGCTCAGGCATACCAGCAACTGCCTGTCGATGAGCCTACCTCGTTAGCACAAACTATTGTTACCCATAGAGGGGCTTTCAGATGCACCCGGTTGCAATTTGGCGTAAGTGTAGCCCCGGGGATTTTCCAAAGTCTGATGGAGAGGTTATTGACAGGAATCGGGGGAACAATACCCTACTTTGATGATATTTTGATTTCGGGGGAGGATCAAACCCAGTTAAACATAAGGATAAGGGAGGTATTAACTAGACTGCAGGACAAAGGACTCAGAATTAAACCAGAGAAGTGCGTGTGGGGTACCAGTAGTGTCGAGTTCTTGGGATATAGGATAGATGGCGAAGGAATCCATCCCACCATTGATAAGGTCAAGGCAATCCAGGAAGCCCCAGAGCCCAAGAGTAAGGCAGAATTGCAGGCCTTTTTAGGCCTTCTAAATTTTTACTCTGTTTTTTTGAGACAGAAGGCCACAGCAGCAGAACCTCTACACCGGCTGCTTCAGAAAGGAGTTCCTTGGAAATGGGGGAGAATTGAAAATGAAGCTTTCTCATGAATAAAGAACCTGTTAACTTCCAAAAGCGTAGTGGTACAGTACAGTACATTACTTCCTCTACGGCTTACGTGCGATGCTTCCCCCTATGGGGTGGGTAGTGTCCTGGCTCATGTGCTGCCTAACAACACAGAGGCCCCTATAGCATTCTTTTCAAGAACTTTGTCCAGCACAGAAAGGAACTACAGTCAGCTGGACAAAGAGGCTTTAGCATTGGTAGCTGGAGTTAAAAAGTTCCACAATTACCTTTTTGGGAGGAAGTTTGAGTTGGTTACCGATCACAAACCCTTGTTAGGCCTTATTGCCCCAGACAAACCAACTCCGCCCTTCATGTCACCACGGTTAATTAGATGGGCTATATTTTTGTCAGGATACCAATATGAACTAACGCATAGGGGAGGGACAACCATAAACCATGCGGATGGCCTTAGCAGGTGCCCCATCCCTGAAATAGTAGAAGACCCTGCCCCTTCTGCTGATGTATTACTTATAGAGTTAGAAGATAACCCCCTGACAACTGCCAAGGAAGTGGCTGAACATACCAAAAAAGACCCAATACTCATAAAAGTAATTAATTGTGTATTAAGAGGGTGGAGTAATGAACATGATGGAAAAGACATGTCTGAATTTAAAAGTAAGAGATTGGAGTTATCCTATGTTAAAGGTTGTCTATTATGGGGTGACAGGGTGATAATTCCTGACAGTCTGAAGTCTAAAGTTTTGAATATGTTGCATGTGGGACATCCAGGCATCGTGAGAATGAAGGGGTTAGCAAGGGACCATTTCTGGTGGCCAGGACTTGATGCCGAAATTGAGGGGTGGGTGGCCAAGTATGACCGCTGTCAAGAATCAAGGCCAAAACCTCCAAAAACTACACCCATGGATTGGGAGCAACCCAAGGGGCCATGGTCCAGGATACACATTGATTTCGCTGGTCCCATTGGCTCAAAGTATTTCTTAATTGTAGTAGACGCTTATTCTAAGTGGGTTGAGATAATTGTAATGCATAATATCACCACATGTGCAACTATAAGAGCTCTGCGCCATCTCTTTACCACACACGGCTGTCCAGACATATTGGTATCTGATAATGGGCCCCAACTGACAGCCAGACAATTTGAACTATTTCTAGACCAATTAGGGGTAAGGCACGCCCTCATCTCTCCTTTTTCGCCATGGGCGAACGGATTGGCAGAGAGATACGTTCGTGTTGCCAAGGAGGCCTTAAGAAGGGCTGGCCCTGGAGAGGTGCAAGATCATTTAGATAAATTTCTATTGGCCCAACATATAACTCCAAATGCAACAACCCACAGAAGCCCTGCAGAAATCCTCATGGGCAGAAAGCTCAGGTCAACTCTAGATAGGTTACACCCTATGTATTGTACAAATAATTTCATGTCTGAAAATGCTGAAAGACATATGTTTTTGGGGCAATGTATTTTTGCAAGGAATTTCGATGGAGGCCTGAATTGGCTAAAGGGTACCATGGTGCAACAAAAAGCACCTAAAACTTATGTAATAAGGTTAAACGATGGCCGAATATGGACTAGGCACATCGATCATTTAAGGAGGTGCCCAGAAACTGAGACTATTCCAAGTGCTAAAACACCTGTTGTAAATACTAAAACGCCACTTATAAATGACGCAATACCAACATTAATAGAGTTAAAATTGGACTCACCACAACGAAGCTGTTAAGCCAGCACCACGGGGCCATCTTCGTCAGCAGAGGTCGGTGATGTGCCAGCCAGCTCGACTCTGGGGGCCGGAGCTCAGCCTCGGCCCTTGGAAACCAGAGGAGGTACCGACGAACCGACCTCCTCTTCTGCCGACGGCGAAACTTCAACTGAACTGCGCAGGTCGGAGAGGACCATACAGAAACTGCGCCGATTGGATGACTATATCACATGGCTTTCTGACTAACTGGGGTTTTTTTGTTCTAGGAAGGGAAGGGTGTTGAATCCTCCTCAGTAAATATTGTAACCAGGGAACTTATGTAAATAGGAGGTCGCGCCTGATTGGTTGAGCCGCTGACAGCTCGGTTTAGGCGGGAACCAAAATTGTATAAAAGGAGAGCTTTCTCCCCGTAACAGCTGAGACACGTTCCAGCTGATAGTCACTTCCAAGAGCTGAATAAACGGAACTG
The DNA here is from genome assembly GCF_031021105.1 of Erythrolamprus reginae. NCBI lineage: Eukaryota > Metazoa > Chordata > Lepidosauria > Squamata > Dipsadidae > Erythrolamprus > Erythrolamprus reginae. The sequence goes on from NC_091955.1 coordinate 59,205,866, forward strand.
TCTAGTTACTTGCTGTCTCGAGTCACTTCAGAAAGAGTAGTAGATCCTTGGAACAAACTTCCAGCAGACATGGTAGATAAATCCACAGTAACTGAATTTAAACATGCCTGGAATAAACATATATCCATCCTAAGATAAAATACAGAAAATAGTATAAGGGCAGACTAGATGGACCAGGAGGTCTTTTTCTGCCGTCAGACTTCTATGTTTCTATGTTTCTATAAATAAATAAACTAACTGGTAAATATGACTGGTTTAAAAGATGCCTTAAGTGCCTATTATTATAAGTTTTATATTTTCACTTCTTTGGAATAGAGAATTGCAGTGAACATGAACACAAAAAATCAACATGAACACAAGAAGCATGTACATGAGAAAACTTGACACAGTGAAGGATGAAATGAAACAGCTAGAAACTTGACATTTTAGGCATCAGTGAATTGAGATGGATTGGCATTTGACACCTGCAGTCAGAAGATCAAGATTTTGTTAATGTAGCCTTACAATAAAGTAGAACTAACTCATCATGTTTGGTTTACTTGGAGGGGCTGATAATCGGTTACTCAGAGCATGAAGAACAAGAAATGACATTGCTTTCATAGTTAAAAAGGATACAGTAAAAATAGTACTTGGCTCCAATATAACCAATGAGTGGTTAATGGGCAACCCTTTAGTAGAGGGGTGTCAAACTTGCATCATCACTGTAGCATCATGTGACATATTGCTACTTTTCCCCACTTTGCTAAACGGCATGGGCGTGGCCAGCGCGTGGTGCATCAGGGCCACGGGCCACAAATTTAATAGCTCTGCTTTAACCCCAGGATATTGCAACTGTGCAAATACATGCCTGTTGCCAAACATCCAAATTTTGATCACCTGACCCTGAAGGTGGTACAACATTGTAACTTTGAGGAAAGGTCAAAGGTCAAAGTCACATAAGTCACTTTTTTCAATACTATTATTCCTCTGAACTGTTGTTAAGCAAATGGTTGTAAATTGAATAATATGTGTAACACAGTCCTTGTCCTATAATGTCTTAGAAGAGTGCTTGTATAGGACTGGGAAAAAGATGCCATCATGTGATTTTGCATAAAAATACTATATACTTTTAAATGATACAAATATTGTTCTCTTAATGACCATGTGATTCACTAATCAATTGCATGATTCACTTAAGTATTATGGCAAAAATGGTTATAAAATTGGGTTCAGTCGCATGATTTGTGTAATATAATCACATCGCTTAGCATAAAAATTCCAGTCTCAATTGTTGTCATAAGTCAAGAACTACCTGTAGTCTCCTGTGGTAAAACAAAAAACAAAAAACCAGGATAGCACCTTTTCTGACATATATTATTGAATGGCACAGCTTGTTCTAGAGATAGTACAGTGGTGCCTCTACTTATGAACTTAATTCATTCCGTGACCAGGTTCTTAAGTAGAAAAGTTTGTAAGAAGAAGCAATTTTCCCCATTAGAGATCAATGTAAAAGCAAATAATGCGTGCGACTGGGGAAACCACAGGGAGGGTGGAGGTTCTGTTTCCTCCCAGGAAATTCCTAGAGAGGCCCTATGGAGGCTTCTCCCTGCCTTTTCTGGCCCTGTTTCCTTCCAGTAGATTCCTAGAGAGGAAGGCTTCTCCCTGCCTTTTCCGGAGGCTTCTCCCTGCCTTTCCGGAGGCTTCTCCCTGCCTTTTCCGGTTACAGTTTTGGAGGCTCGGGTTTGTAAATGGAAAATGGTTCTTGAGAAGAGGCAAAAAAATCTTGAACACCCAGTTCTTATCTAGAAATGTTTGTAAGTAGAGGCGTTCTTAGGTAGAGGTAACACTGTATTTGCACCCAAACAAATCTCGGAATAAATATCTGAATAAAATATTATACAAGATAGAGCAGTACTGCAATATTATTTTCCCATTGTGGCTTTTGTTCTTGAATGCTTCTTTGCTCTTAAATGCCATCCTTGTAGGGTTATAGCAATGGGGAGGAAAATAATAGAATTACAGAAACATGTATAAATATTATTCATTTTTTCTAAATGATTTTATCAGTCTTCTGAGTAGCCTAAGGGCACAAAAATATAGACATATTCACTTTAAACTGAAAAGCAATTTTTCCTCCTTTCCTTTTTTCTTTCCCAAGAAACACAGCTTTCTGTGAACAAGGTACTGTCAAAGTCCTGAATAAGGCATCTTCTTCAGCATTTGAAATCTAAATATGAAGGCTCCTGCCGATAAAACTAACTTTCAATGTGACACTTTGAAATGTTAATATTCAAAGAAAAATCGTTGTCAGTGTCTTCTTTTCCTAATTTGAATTTTGTTTATAGTCCTCTAACTGGCTTTGAAATTGGCCACAACAACATACATAGCGAAGTTTCAAGGGCAATTTCTTCCTACACTTTTTACATCTCATTAACCTATGGTCTAATGGATTTTTCAAATATAATTTAGAAAACAGTAATATTGCCCAAAAAATCTGTACTGAATATAGATTGTGGGTGGGTGTGTAAAAGAGATATATCTAAGGAAACACAAATTGCCAATATCAGAGGAAAATAAAAGATGGAATGTGTTCCAACTAAAGCTAGTTCTTATTCAATAGCCAAAGAATAATTACTCAATATCCAAAGGAACACCATGAACCATGATATATTCTGCTAGTGGAAATAAAATTATAAAATTATAAAAAAATCTGAATTTTATTCAGATCTTGGTGATTTTAAAAGAATGAAATACAGCACACTCTGCCTCCTTCCCCGGAGCTTTAAAAGGTTTTTTTTTTTTAATTAAACAGCAATAAAGCAGGACATAAGGAATTTGAATATAGATCAACTTCAACTTACAACAGTTCATTTAGTTTGAAGTTACAACAGCATTTTAAAAGATGATTTATTACTGTTTTTAACACTTGCAACCATTGCAGCATTTCCAAAGTTTCCAAAGTTACATGATCAGACACTAGACAACTAACTCATATTTATGACAGTTGCCTGCCCTGGAGTCACGTGAACAACTTTTGTGACCTTCCGACAAGCAAAATCAATGGAGAAGTCAGACTCACTTAACAATTGTGTTACTAACTTTACAGCTCCAGCGATTCATTTAACAACTGTGGCAAAGAAAGGTCATAAAATGGGAAAATTCACTTAACAACTATCTCCCTTAGCAACAGAAATGTTGGGCTCAGTTGTGGTCATCGGTCAAGTACCATCAGTACAAAGCCAGTTTATAAATGTATCAATGGAATTATGAATTATCTTGACACTTGTATGGCTCCCATTCTGACCTTGTAAAAATCCTTAAAGACCTGCTTATTTATCCAGACCCTGGGGGAGGATACATGCAATTGTGATGTTTTATCTTTGCCATTGTATTTATTTATTTTTATTTGTTTGTTTGTTTCTTGGATTCATATGCCACCCCTATCCTTTTTATTGGATTTCCATTTTCTGATCAAATTTGTACTTGCTTGATTTTTCTGTGTGTGTGTATATATTGCTGTTTTCCAAATAATTTTGTTGCTGTGAGCTCCCCAGAGTTGATTAGAGTTGGGTGACCCCCAAATATAAACAAACAAACAAACAAGCAAACAAACAAATCTTCACGTTTTGGTATAAAGCTATGGTGTCTATAGCTTTATATTAAAATACACCAGCAAAATCAGATTCTGCATGCTACTAAATTGCCCAGTCTGATAGTTAGCTCACATCAAGAATCGAGAACTTTATGATTTATTAAATAAAATGCAACACCTATGATATCTACACTGAACTTTGCCAACATCATTTTTACTAAATATAGCTAGAGAAAATACCATCTTTGTCATTATCCAAGAACTCTTGTAATTTATCAAAATGCCCTTTGGTTTACATGAAGTTTTTACCAATGTTAATGGTGCAGTATTGCAAGGTTGAAGGAAATGCTATGAGTCCTCTTCAGATGACATTATCATATGTAGCATAACAGGGATTGTAATTTAAGACACTCAGAAAAAGTCCTAACCACACTGTAAAATAGATCATTATAAATCCAACCAAGCATTACACTGAGTTTAAACTAAGAAATATCAAAGCAAACCAGATAAAATCAAAACAGGTAAAATTAGGTTGTATCTGACAAAAACAAAGCCATTCCTGGGATTGGTAGTATATTGGAGTCATTATATTTTCACTGTTCCATCACAGCTCAACTCCTTATAGACTTGATTTTTTTAAAGAAAAAAAGGAACCCAAACATGTTCAGTGGACTCCATACTGTCAGAAGGCATTTCATGATTTTAAAAAAGCTGTCCAGGTTTGAAGGGATGTAATTTTCAATGGCTCTTTGTTCTTCGAAAACCTGCCTCTGATTTAGGATTAGATGCCATTGTCAGTCTTCAGAACATAAGCAGGAATAAACCACTTAGGTAAGGTCACAAAAAATACAGAAAAAGTAATAGTGCAAAGAATAGGAACCATAAGAAAAGAATTCCAGCAACTATCATGATTCAAGAGCTAGCCATGTACAATATATAAAATGGTGGTTAAAATCTTCTTGTGCTTTGTTTTTCTTCCTGTCTATATAATTGTCATTTGCCCTTTGTATTTGCCATCAGCTTTTATAACCAATATATTTTCTACTATGTTGCTTTTCATTTGCCATGGGAAAAATAGGATGACTAATTCTCATTCCATCCCCTTCCGTCCCCTGTCCTATAGTCTCTCCTATATCTCGTATTTCTTCTCTACTATATCCTCTATAACCTTCATTGTGTATTATTGTGTATTGGACAAGATAAATAAATAAATAAAATAAATCCTTATTCTATGCATGATTGATGAATTTACCCAGTAATTTGTCTTCCCAGGAAACTAATATCTATAGATAAGCAATATAAAACTATTGAGAAGGATGTTTACATCTAAAAACAGTATAACTATAGAACTGTATAACTATTGATTGTTATAAGAGACTGCCACCATCTTGTTTAGTTACAGCAAATGAGATATAGTAATAAGCTTATCATATATTGTTATTTATCTATCCAGTTCTACAAGTTTAGGGTAATCCACCAAGGAGGAAAATAAAATGTAATACTGTAATACACTTTTTTAAAATCCCAATATGGCAAAGACATTTTGTTTTTAAGAAATAAAAGTGTTTTTAAAAATGAGAAAGAACATAATTAAGGATAAAAGGAGTTCTTCAGCCTTAAATTGTAGCAAGATATGTGGAAGAAGGAAATGGCTTGCCCTCCCCTTCCTTGAGATTTTTAAAATGGCCCCACCTTGGACTACACCACTTCCTTTTGGTAGCCTACCATTTGACATATAGCCACAGAAACTGAAGAAATTAAGGGGACAAAGATGGAAGAAAACGGAGAAGATGGATGGTAATGAGGATAATTCCACTGCAATGGAGACCATGAGCAAAGATGACAAGAAGTGGAAATATCATTCACAATGCTGGAATGGAAACCTGCCCCACTCTAGTATTGGAAAAAAGTTTAAGGGCACCTAGGAAAATGTCAGTGAGGTTGAACCTTGAACGGCTAGCATTGCTAGAAGGCAATAAGCCTGAGCAGAACAATCAGACCCAAACAAAAGAGATAGAGGAGCCAGCAGGCAATATTTTAATCCCTTCCCGACATATAATTGTAATTAGAAAAACTAATTGATTTGTTGATGAATTAGCACCAACAGAAAAGCCATAAGTTTGCTGAATAGCACTGAAGAACAATGTGCAAGTGTCCAAAAGTTTTTCATGGTCTTCTTGTTCACCATGGACACAAAGATCAGAATGAGAAAAACAATAGTTCTTAAACTGGCAGATCTTTATTTACGTAGACCTAATATAAAGATCTTTTGGTGAGGTAGTCAAATAACATTGTTTCTGGGTTATGCTATCTTGACAAGATCCTAATATAGTGATCATCCTCTTCATACAATTGCCATGGATTGTGTATCTAATTGAATTCTGCTTTCTCTTTCATTTTCCAATTGTGATATTTATGTTTTTGGATGCTCATTGTTTTACGGATTGAGCATATGTTTGTATTCTCATGTAAAAGACATTTTCAAATGTTTTCAAAAGAGTAGGATGGGACAATTTAATAAAAGCAATTCTTCATAGCGGAGACATGCAGCAGTGAACAAAATTTGCTATATTTAGCTCAATGTTTTCACAAAGAAGAATATATTAAGGCGTTTTAGTGGTGTTTTAAAATGGATACATTATGGAAAATGGAGTACAAAATTATTTGTGGTTCATTCATTTCAGCATATTAAAGAAAGTTGAGATGAATAAATAAGTGGACAATGAAAGTGGATTTCCCAAATGTTAAAAAAGGCAGAAACATTGATAGAACATAAAATAATATATTGATACAGACAAAAATGTAACAGTTATGCAATTCTTTGGATTCAAAGGCAGAAAGGTGCCTTGGAATGCGTCGGCAATCAGATAGCACCTGCTGGCAATTCCCTCTTGCAAAAGTGCCCTCTAATACAGGGGTCGCCAACCTTTCAGTCCTCAGGGACCACTAAATTCATCCCACAGACCACTAATATGAATTTTTAAAATATAAATAGCTCTTAGTGCAATATAAAAAATGAAAATATTTTTTCTGAGGACCATCAAAATTTTCAGTTTATAGATCACCCGGTTGATGACCACTGTTCTAATATACAATCCTTAGAAAATATTAAGAGTTACTGTTAGAAGTTATATATGTAGTGTATACCAATATTTGTTTCAAACAACATTTTTTTAAAAATATATATATATTTCTAAAATTTAGAATAACTTTAAAAACCATGTTAGCAATATCCTAGATTATTGTCCAGATTATTGGTAAATTCGCATAGCTAAAGTATCTTGCATACAGTAAATTAATATCTGGATGAATAAATTTGTACAAGAAACACTGTTATACTTAAAACTATCCTGAAATTGTGTATATCTTCTGAGCAGCTTAAATAAGTTGATGAGGAGAAGAGAAGATGAATTAAATTATGTCAGAAGGCGTTGGTGACACCAAGATCAGACACATGGCTTCAGGCATTGCAACAGCATTAGCAAAGGAGGCTATTATGTTTCACCTTTTGCATTTCTACCTTAATGTTCAAATCAGAAAGTGTATGGGAGAATGTGCACAGTTTGTGTATTCCATTTCAGCCATCATACTGGAAGATCAGACAGTAGAAATACCAAGTTTGGTTTTTTTTAAAAAAAAGTTACTTATTGGCACTTTTTGAAACATCTGAAGCTGATGGTCACTGCACAAATTCAATATTTCATTGAACTGTCTCTTTGATAAAGCATCTGAGAAACTTTACTGGAGATTTGTCAAAGAAATGTCTTATCAAAGACTGCAATTATATCAAATCCACAGTTTCCACACTGAGTTATTTTCAAGCTATATCACTTGCCACCAAAGTCTCTTAAAGATTGGTAGTTGAAATCTCATAATAAAATGTGAACAATCACCCAGGGGGATTCACATCTACTCATTTTGTATCAAATTAATATTTTGCCCATCAAAAATTTCTTAGTGCTTGTAGAAATGGATTAAACTTCATTTTTAATCTATCTATATAATATCTAACCTTGATATTGCCTCATAAATATAAAAAGCATGGGTAAGTGTGCATATTTTTCTTATAGTTTGTAAAGATTTTGAGTTTATCTGTATTGTTTTCCCTGACCAAACTTTTCAGCCATCACTCATGTAATTATATGCACCATCGATTCTGAAAGATTCATATTCTCTGTTTATACTTTTATTGATTGGGTAGGGGCAATTTTCTTGAAAGTAGAACAAGTACCTCAAGGTATTAAAAGAGCAGAAAGAAATTAATGTGACTTATAGACATATTAAATCCATTGGGTCTTTTGAGGCTGACTTTCAGACAGCTAAGAAAATAAACTTTTCTTCCATACCATACATGAAATGATAAAATAAGCAAGCCACTTATTTAGGCATTTTTCTACTTGTACAATTATGTCTGGAAAATATATTTCTTGCATTAACTATATTTTCCTAATGAATCTAAAATATAATCATGCTAATGAAATTCTGTTTTAAAAGTTACAGTTTACACCTCTGACTCTGAGATAAAAGAATTAAATCTTAAATTAGAAATGAGGATTCCAGCACTAAAATCTGAAAACCTAATTATTCTTTGTAAGTCCATAAGTGATTATCATATAACCTGCTCAGAGGCTGAAATAATATTCCCTTCATTTATTTTGTAATTATATAGTATTGTATTACTGGAATACTATATTGAACTTGACAAAATATGCATTAATTCTATTGATTAGTATTTGGTCATCTATATAAATGAACATTCTGCTCCAACTGTGATTCCTCACAAAAAGAAAACAGTTTCCTAAACTTATTCTATGTCCATTTGGCTAATCCATGAATACTAGAATGGAGAAGTCTGTTACTCTTCCACTCTCTTTTTTTCTTGGAGGACTAGATTTGCAAAGTCTGAAAAAGTCTTTAACCCTATCATAATTGGACCTATTCTAGATTAATTTTAACCCCTTTTCTATTCTGATAACATCTTAAACTACTTACGTATATTCTGGATACAAGGACTTTGAATACAGTTTTCAAGCCAACTGTGGATTCTATACATTCCCCAGACTTTATTTAATTAGTTTTGTAAGTAATATACCATGGAGATTTTTTCAAATGCTTTGTTGAAATTGTAGAATATTGTAACTTTAACACGCCCAGAAACTACTAAGAACATTGCTAATTTAATAGAAATTAGATTAGCTTGATAATATTTACACTTACACTGCAAAAACCTTTGGATCACCCAACTTGATCAGGGTAAATCAATTGATGCAATCTATATCAACTTTTGCAAAGCCTTTGACTCAGTTGTTCATGACAAACTTCTTCTGAAACTTAAATCCTATGGCAGCTCCGGACTGCTACACGATTGGTTAACAGCATTCCTATCTAACAGACAACAAGTGGTCAAAATTGGAAGTGCCACATCTAATCCTGCTCCTGTCAATAGTAGTGTCCCTCAAGGCAGTGTTTTAGAACCAACACTCTTCATACTTTACATAAACGATCTTTGTGATCACATCACAAGCAATTGAGTTCTCTTTGATGCTGATGTTAAACTATTTATTACCACCGATAACACTGCTACCCTTCAAAAAGACCTTGAACTTGTAGCTGAATGGTCAAAAACCGGCAACTTCAAATCTCTATCACTAAATGCTCTGTCTTACATATTGTCTTACATATTGGTAAAATGATTCTTAATACTACCCTGTTTCCCCGATAGTAAGACACCCCCGATTGTAAGACGTATCGGGGGTTTCAGGGGGGTCGGCTAATATAAGCCATACCCCGAAAGTAAGACATATGTCTTACTTTCGGGGAAACACGGGGTATTGCCGCCTCCCTCTCATCTAGCTGGATCTGGAGAGCGAGAAGGCGGCGAGGGCGAGGAAGGCGCTTGGGAGCGTCGCGGCGGGGAAAGCAGCGGGGGCGGGGGCCGCCTCCCTCCTTCCTTCCCAGCTGGCAGTGCACTCCGGGCCTCGCCTGCCGGCCGGCTCCCTCCCCATCTGTCTATGTCTTTTTCTAACTCCAGCGCTACCTTCCTGCTCAACGAGGTAACTTAACGGGCACCGCGCAGCCGCCGCCGTTGCCATCACCTCTCATCTAGCTGGACCTGGAGAGCGAGAAGGCGGCGGCGGCGAGGGCGGCGCTTGGGAGCGGCGCGGCGGCGAAAGCAGCGGGGGAGGGGGCCGCCTCCCTCCTTCCTTCCCAGCTGGCAGCGCACTCCAGGCCTCGCCGGCCGGCCGGCTCCCTCCCCGTCTGTCTATGTCTTTTTCTGACTCCAGCGAGCACCGTTTTTTCCAATATAAGACATACCCCGAAAGTAAGACATAGTGGGGCTTTTGGGGATAAAAAGAAAGTAAGACACTGTCTTACTTTCGGGGAAACACGGTAAATATAAACTTGGATGAATCAAACTTATTGATGACCCTCACTCTTTCAAAGACCTTGGAGAACTTATATCCAATGACCTAAGTCCCAGCGCTAACTGTAACAACATTGCCAAAAAGGCTTTAAGAGTTGTTAATCTAATACTTCACAACTTCTTTTCTGGTAATATTGATCTGCTAACCAGAGCTTACAAAACATTTGTCAGACTAATCCTAGACTACAACTCTCCTGTATGAAAACCACATTGCATATCTGACATCAACACAATTAAACGGCTGCCTGGAGTTGAATCAGGGCCTGTAGAGAGAAGTGGCTTCTGGCTTTGAAAAGGGGAAAGTAGTCATGGAACCATTTTCTTCCCTTCTTTGATACAAGAAGGAGCAAGCAAGCACTGTGAAACTCACAGTGCAGAGCATATGATACAGCTATTCAGAGTTCCTTCCTTAAGGCATTGTTGTATTTCTTGATTCCCAGTGATCATGTTAATGATATAGATAACCTGTGGCAGAGCTGGGATGATTTGGTGCATCCATCCTTGTATTCCTTTGCTTATGTAACAGTTCTTTCTGTCAGAATCATGTCCACTTTATTATCTCCCTACAGCATCTAATCTTCTCATGGTTACATCAGAGACACAAATGAGTCAATTATTATCTCCACCCCAGCCCAAAGCATTTTGGGTTTTTTGTCATAGCAATTATAAAATTGGAATTTCCAATGGTATCGTCAGAGTCAGTAGATCAGGAAATAATTTGAATTCAATGCTTAAGCCCCAGTACAGCATCCAATAAGAAAATTAGGTTATAGTAGGAGCAGACATAACAGACATAACCAGGAATTTATTCTCTCGTTTTTTATGAACTTGAGATTCCACTCTGAGACACTGAAAGCTCTTCAAAAGCAAGTAGGGTTGTCCGCAGGGCATGGTCAAAAAAAGCCAGGATAGTGGCCAATCATAAGAAAAAGTAAAGTTTCAATCACATAATTGCAACTGCCATTTGACTTTTTTTTAACCATACCCTGCAGACATCCATGAAAGCACACAGCCAGTACAAATCCCATGCCTTCTTTTGAATGCTAATGTTCCATCAACTACAATCTCAAGCACATTCCTCTTTTCATTTTTCTAGCTCCAAGCTTGGATAAAAAGTATACAAGGAATCACATTCCTGCACTTTTTTGGAGAGTCAAAGAATGAGGAGGGGTCTTGGCAAACAAAGACTGTTCATCAATCTTCAGGGCCAGTGATAAAATTAATCTGATTTACTTGTTATAACTCCTATGTATCATACGTTCTTTTTATTGCATTATTTTAAAAATCCATTCAGAAATCCTTATTTTAAAAAGAGGCCAGATTAACTTAGTTCACAAGGGTCAATTGAAAAATTTCTGCTACCAACTAATTGTATGCTAGGTGATAACATTCTTGGCTAAATATTGCATTTGTAGTTATTAGTATTGGCAAAATTTCCATATTCCATTATGCCAACTGGATAAGAAATCTTCATAATTGTTCCTTCAGGATTTATTAAAAGTGGTTGGCAAGGATACAATTTTATTGCATAAAATTTACAAAGATATTTTAATGCCATTGCTTCAGCTCTTTATTAGGTATATGTGGAAGAGAACATTTGGAAACTTCTCAGGATATTATATATTATAGAGCAGAAGTCTATAAATATACTATTGTATATTTCAGTAAACCTTTAAAGTGTGGAGTACATTTTGGTTGAATTACGCAACTAAGTGCAGCTTCCCCCATTATATTTGGCCTTTCAATAAGGAAACTCAGATATAAGTACCATAAATATATATAAGACATCATCACAAGTAAATTTCAAATTGCTATCTTTGTGAACCTTATTTCTCTCATTACCTTATATAAGCCCACTAAGGATTTGCTAAATGTCAAGAAAAGAAATTAAAATGTCAATGTAAAGTACAGAGGCCAAAATAGACTGGATGTCAGTCATGTATTATGTTCCATGAGTATTCTTATATTTTTTCTTCATTCAATGGAAAATTAAGCAAAAATTAAGCTTAATTTATGGAATTAATGCCTTTCGTGCGTAACATTCATCTAGCTACTAAAGGGCCCTTTCTCTGGAGCAGGCAAATTGTTCTCATTAAAATAAAATTGTTCCTCTTTATATGAAGTGGATTGGTTGAATCCAGTATCCAGTATGAATAGAAGAAAGTTAAAGGATTTTGTGGACTTCTGGAAACTGAATATGCTGCATAATTAGTTAAGCAATATATAGTAAAAATGAAACTGGTTATCCAAAATATTTGGGTGGGGTTTATTTATTTATTTTATTTATTTATTTATTTATTTATTTATTTATTTATTTATTTATTCTTTGTCCAATATACAATACATATGAGAGAGAATAGACATTAGGTAATATATATAAAGATAGGAAGTAAAAAAGAAGAGAAGAGGATAGGAAGAGAATATATATAGAGGAGAGAATATATAAAATAAAAGGTAAGGAAAGAGAATTGGACAGGGGACGATAGGCACATCAGTGCACTTATGTACGCCCCTTACTGGCCTCTGAGGAATCTGGAGAGGTCAATCGTGGAGAGTTTAATGGAGAAGTGTAGGGGATTGGGGGTTGACACTATTGAGTCCGGTAATGAGTTCCACGCTTCGACAACTCGATTGTTAAAGTCATATTTTTTACAGTCAAGTTTGGAGCGATTAATATTAAGTTTGAATCTGTTGTGTGCTCTTGTGTTGTTGTTGTTGAAGCTGAAGTAGTCGTTGACCGGGAGGATGTTGCAGCGTATGATCTTGTGGGCGATGCTCAGATCGTGTTTTAGGCGCCGTAGTTCTAGGCTTTCAAGGCCCAGGATGGTTAGTCTATTTTCATAGGGTATTCTGTTTCGAGTGGAGGAGTGGAGGGCTCTTCTGGTGAAGTATCTTTGGACGCTTTTGAGAGTGTTGATGTCTGAGATGTGGTGTGGGTTCCAGGCAGATGAGCTGTATTCGAGAATGGGTCTGGCATAGGTTTTGTAGGCTCTTGTGAGTAGTGTGAGATTGCCGGAGCAAAAGCTGCGTAGGATCAGGTTAACAACTCTGGAGGCTTTTTTGGCGATATTGTTGCAGTGGGCTTTAGCACTTAGGTCATTGGATATTAGTATTCCAAGGTCTTTTACTGAGTGTTGGTTGGTAGTGAGGATTTGTTTATTCAGTTCATATATGTGGTTTGGATTCTTTTTGCCGATGTGGAGGGTAGAGCATTTGTTGGTTGATATTTGAAGTTGCCAGGTGTTGGACCAATCTGAAACGAAGTCAAGGTCTTTTTGGAGGGTGAGTGTGTTGTCAGTGGTGTTGAAAAGTTTCACATCGTCGGCAAAAAGTACACAGTTGCTTACGATATTATCGCAGAGGTCATTGATGTATAGGATGAAAAGAGTAGGACCTAGTACGCTGCCTTGGGGAACGCCGCTTTTGACAGGGACAGGGGAGGAAATGGCGCTTCCGATTTTGACAACTTGTTGCCTGTTTGACAAGAATGCGGTAATCCAGTTGTGGAGGAGACCTGAGATGCCATAGGATTTGAGTTTTAGGAGAAGTTTGTCGTGAACCACTGAGTCAAAGGCTTTGCAGAAGTCGATATAAATTGCATCGATGGATTTTCCTTGATCAAGGTGGGTAGTCCAGATGTTTTTGCAGTGAAGTAGTTGTAGGTTGCAGGATAGTTTCTTTCTGAATCCAAATTGTTTTTTTGATAGTAGGTTGTTAGATTCTAAGTAAAGAGTGATTGAACGATTTATAATTGATTCCATGATTTTACAGGGTACACAGCATAGTGATATTGGTCTGTAGTTGTCAACTAGTGATGGGTCTCCTTTTTTGAAGATGGGGATGACTACTGCTTTTAACCACAGTTTGGGGAGAGTGCTGGTCATGAAGGAATTTTGGAATATAATGCTTAGGGGTTCAGCTATGGCAGATGAGAGTTTCCTTAGGAAGTATGCACAAAGACCATCTGGACCGACAGATAGGGAAGGTTTGAGATCACGGATTGCTTTTTCAACGTAGTCTGTGGTGAAGATGATTTGGCTTAGGTTATTTAATGAGTTAGGAGTGCGATTTGCGAAGAGGGGGGATGAGTCATTACTGCTAACAAAAACGGAGCCAAAAAAGGAGTTGAATAGATTAGCTTTGGATGGGTCGTCGTGGTACTCTTTGTTGTGTGGTACAATGAGAAGTGGAATAGGTCTGGAGTTGTTAAGTTTGTTGTTGACGAAGTTGTAGAAGGCACGGTTAGATTTGGTGCGTAGGAGGTTTTCCTCTTGTTCACTGTGATAGTTTAGACATTCTACTTTTATTTGTTGGCATATTCTTCTGTAGCGGTTTTTAAAGTTGTTTACAGGACCTTTTTTGTTTCTACGCCAGAGGGATCTTTTTTTGGTTTGTAGTTTCTTTAATGAGATGGGAACGTTGTTTTTCTGTTTTCTTCTAGGAGAGGTAATTGGAACATACAGATCTATAAGTCTATTGATTTGGAGTAAGAACGTGTTGTAGAGGTCATCGATGGAGATGCAGTTGGAGAAGAGGGATTGCCAGTTAATAAATGAGAGATTGACGTCTATGAGTTCGTAGTTGGCTTTCCTGAAATTGTACTTAGGTGTCGCGTTGTTCTGTTGAGTGTTATGATGGCGTAGGTTGAGGTTGAAGTTGATCATGCTATGGTCGCTGTTGGAGAAGGGTTCTATGATATGCAGTCCATAAATAGCACTTTTACTATTGCAGAAGATGAGGTCGAGGCAGCTGTTGAGTCTGGTGTTGTTTAATACTAATTGTTCCAGTCTCAGGCTGGTGACGGTGTTGTAGATGGCGGTATGTATAGGTTCGGTGGAGCATTCATTTAGTGTCCAGTTGATGTGTGGTAGGTTGAGGTCACCTAGGAAGATAATGGGGTAGGGGCAGGAGGATGCCCATGTTAGTAGGGAAGTTAATTTTGATGCATGGGAAGTGTCATAGTTTGGAGCTCTGTAGCACAGTAAAAAGCGGAGAGTGGTGTTGAGGGAAAGATCGCAGATTAGGGTTTCAGGAAGGAATAAATCTTGTGCGACTTGAATGTTTTTTAGATTGAGTGAGCTTTTGTAGAATATGGCTACACCACCTCCTCTGTGGGATTCGCGGTCGGACCGGAAAACCAGGTAGTTATTTGTTCATTGTAATGATGGAGTCAGGAAAGGAACAGTTCAGCCATGTTTCACAAACAAAGATTATGTCAAATAAGTTGGTGTTGAGTAGAAGGAGGAATTCTGATAACTTGTTGATTAAGCTTCTTGCATTGATTAGTTTGCATTTGAGGTTGTGTTTGTGTTCAGGAAGGGGATTGGATTGGGTTGAGTTGTGGCAGGATTGAGGCGAGGTAGTAAGGGGCGCATTTTCCTATTCATTGCTGGAGGTGCTGGGGAGGTCCGATTGTTGATGTGGGATGGTGGGTGGAGAAGTGTTGGAAAGTTGAGGAAGGGTAGTGGGTTTGACGATGAAGGGAGGGTTGTGGGTTTTGGTTCTGATGCAATCAGAGCGGTAGTCAACGTAGAGGTTATTTTCGCCGAGTTCGCACCGTCTCCTGAGTTCGGTGCGTAGTTCACGGGAGCGGATACGTTGGAGTAATGTTAAGTCAGGTCTGCATCTGAGTTTGTTGTATTTGGTGTTGTTTCTGGCAATGGTGTTCATGGTCCTGATGAGTTGTTGTTTGGAAGTTTCGTTAGTGCAGACTATTCTGCACAGTCGGGGAGTCGTTGATCCGTCGCTGTACTTTAGTGTGGGGCCGCTTCTGGAGACCTCTAGGATGACATCAGGGGTAATTGTTTGAGGATGATGATTGTGGATAATGTCTCGTATATTTGTTAGGTCGGATTCACCATTTTCCTCGAGTCCAAAAAGGATGGCATTGTGGCGTTTTTGTGCCCTTTCCATGGCATCGTTCACCAGGGTGGGGATGTCGGTGGTAGGGTTTGGAGGAAGAGGTTTTGGTGGCCTAGGTAGGGAGTATGGTGGTGGTTGTGAGGTGGTGTGGGGTGCTTGATTAGGTGTTTTAGTGTTAATCAAGTTTTGGATTATTTTTTCTAAGGAGGCGATCCGTGGTTCGATGCTATCAGTGTAGGATTGCTGGGTTTTGGAGACTGCAGATGAGATTACCTCGGACAAGTTGTCGAAGGAGTCCTGTTTGGGAGTGCAAGATGGGCAGGAATAGTAGAAAGAGGGGTTGTCGTGTAGAAAGGTGGCAACATGTTTGTTGATGTTTAAGCAGGTATGGTGAGCTGATTTTTTGCAGGAGTGACACTTTGTGGTTCCTTCTTGGGAATTTATATTGTTGTTGCATATAACGCAGTTATTAACAGAAATGTTAACTTGGATTGTTTGGGGTTTCTTCTTGGATGGCATGGTTGCGGGGGTGGGGTTTGTAAGTCTGTTAGAGGGTTCTGAGTGTCTTGCGTTGATGTGATAGCTGGGCTCCGGGCGAAAAGACTAAGTTGGTTTACCGGTGACTTCTGTATGTGTGATTGTTATTATATTATTATAGTCTTCAGGTTGTGTTCCGGGCGTCTTCTGCTTTCTACTTTGGCTGTGTGCTTGGTTGGGTGTGAAGGCTGGGCTAAGGGGGGGGTCAATTTGGCTATCCCAGGGGAGTGACACTTGACAGCTGGGTGTTGGGTGAAGCCGGCAATTATGAAGGGCTCGGTGGAGGGCTCTAGGCAGTTTACGTTCAAGCTAGGCTAGAGCTTCTTCCTTCGCTGATGTCTGGGGTTCTGGGAGACCTCCCACGTCAGCTAGGTGTAGGATGCCAGCAGGGTCGTATGTTAGGGCTTCTTCTGCTGTTTTGTTGGTAGAGGAAGTTGTGGGAGCGAAGCCGGGTCACAGAGCGGGCTTGGGCTTCTTCCGCTGACGTTCCTACGTCAGCTGTAAGCAGGTGTCAAGCTCCGCTGTCAGCAAGGTGTTGGGATAGCTGCTGGGGGTAAGAGGAGGCTGCAGGTGCAAGGCCGGATTGTGGAGCTTGGGCTTCTTCCGCTGACGTTTCTATGTCACATGTCCTGAAAAGCCTTGTTGGACTTATATCACGACATATATCCAAAACTTATACTTGTAAATTATATGTAGAAAAAGAAGATTTCTGTAAGTATACAAGCTGTTTTTCTTCAAAAAAAGGAAGATAAGATTTGTTTTGTGTTTGAATACTTGGAGATTAGAAGCCGAAGTGATCCACACATTGCTTAATCCTCATTTTTAAAAAACTTGAGATCATGTGGTTTTCTTTCTCTTGTCAACTAGGGAGGAAATGTTGCAGTTGTGAGCTTGGTATCTTGACATGATGTCATTAGCCTTTGAAGTTGTTAATATGCAGGCTATTACTAGAAAATGTATTTATACCGTCAGAAAAAAAATGGGAGAAATAAATATGTGACTTATTTGATTTTGAAAAAAAGAATGAGATACTTTCTCTATTTCTCATTGCCTGGTTCTCATGTCAAATAATAGCATGAGACATTCAGGCCAGGACAGTATTGAAGTCAAACACATGGAATAGCCCCAGAGAATATTGTGCAAACATTTAGATATGACCCTTGTAGCATTTTTCAATAAGGTTTGCATAAATATTTTTATGCTATTTATACAGTTCCCAAATTATTGGAGAAGAATTAACTATCTTCTTTATTTTTTACATTCTTTTCTAACTATTTATACTGTTTGTCCAGTGGTACTTTGCATATTAACATCTTCAAAAGTTACAGTATGACACACTATCAAAACATCAAGCTCACAGCCTGCAACAAATCCTCTCTAATCTCTTGCCGAAGAGGGAAACTAAATATATAATTTAACAATCCCACATCATGATTATGTCATTAGCCTCTTTCTACACTCCAAACTACTTATCTCCTCTTTTTTTTTAATGAAACTGTGTCCAAAGCAAACAGGACTTCAGCAACAGAATGGTCAATGCCTGGAATTCTCTACCAGACTCCGTTATTACATCCTCTAACCTCCACAGCTTCAGCCTTAACTGTCTTCTTTTGTCCTCACCCCATTCCTAAGTCTGTAAAGGGGTTGTGCATAAGTGCACCAGTGTTCCTACCATCCCTGGCTACTGTCCCTATTTATTTGTACTTATTCCTTGTCATATCCATGTTTATATTTATAACTCTTACCTAGTACATGATCAACAAACTATTTTTTTTTAATTTAAAAGTTAAGATTTGCTGCTTTGTTCATTATTTTGCTGTGTATTCATTCAGTTTGTGATGACTTTTCCATATAAAAAAAATTCCAAGTTTGTTTACAATGTGAGCAAAAACAATGCAGCTATGCAGAACTTTGGATTCAAAGATGTGTCAAAGCAGGTGGGACACACACATATCACATATCAGCAGCTGTGTTTGTTCCCAGGGTTACATAACTTCCTTCTGCTGCTATGATGTTATCCTGGGATAAAGTATGCTTGCTAGAAACAAATGTTATTTTCATGCTTCAAAGCACCTTTAACCTGATGAACTGCACAATTCATAAAATTAATAAGAAATAGCATTAAAAAAGAATATCGAAGAATGTAGTACATATAGTTGTTCCTCAATGACTAGGCACTTAACAATCATTCAAAGTCACAACAGACTCAAAACAAATTACTTATGATACATCCTCATAGTTACAACTGTCATATACACACCTGGCAGTCACATAATTGTATTTCAGGTGCTTGGCAACCAGCTCATATTTATGGCTGGCTGCAGCATCCCTTAGTAACATGACTTTGATTTGCAGTGTTTCTTGGATATTTCTTGGGAAACACACATTGAATGTGCTGGATTTGCTTAATAATCACATGGTTTGTTTAATGACAATGTGATTCATTTAATAGCCATTATAAAAACAGTCATAAATCCTGCTTAACTACCATACTGCCTTACAATCAAAATCCCAGGCTAAATTGAGCTCATAGCTACAAGCCTATCTACAGGTAAAAAATGTATAAGTTTTTAAGACTGAACAGAATACTTATTGAGCCATGGACATCACTTTTACAAATAGTTTTGAGCAAATAGTTCTAAATTCTTCTTTGGGGTTACATTTAAAGAAAATCCTCTCCCCCAGATCTAGCTACTATTCACCTGCTTCACTCCAGCATCAGTCTTAGATGGTCATTGGTTGTCACATCTTTGTGGCAGCCACCTTTAGCTGCCTTTTCTTATCATGGCTGAAAGGGAAAGTGAACTTCAGGGGTCCTGAAGAATTGAAACTCTCTTCAACCTCACAGGGTTCCCTCTTTGCTTTACACACATACACATACCTCCAGGGTGGTTTTGCGCCTCACAGAATGCACATACAGGAAGAATTCAGCAAAGGGTTAAGAGCTCCATTCTCCTGTGACTGAAAGGCCTGGTGACATCAACTGGAAGTCTACTATTTTTCCTCTTAAAGATCTCTTTGAATATCTTTGTTTTTTAAATTGTATATAGCACATTCTTCAGTTTTCTTTTAAAGTTGCAGTGTTAAATTGCAAATAAATTAGTATTATAAGCAAAACTGTATTTATGTTTGTCAGAAAAAGAGTTCACATTTTAGCATCTATAAGACATTGATGTTGTATGTGTAATTAGTTTCTAATAACTATATCTTAGGAGGTAATTTTAATTATAGTTTACAGCTTGCAAAAATTATGAGCATTATCTGAGAGCAAAACAGTAACTTTATCCCAAAAGTTTCAGAGACAAAAAATAAGAACTCTATTTCCTAAAGAATAAATCACTTTAATAAAATGGAAAGGTTTATGATTGAAATATTTTCTTTAGTAATTAACCAAAAATATAATAAACTATATGCATTTTTCTTATGATCTATTGGATGCAATTTTGTTTTCTATACATTGCACAACTTCAATTTAGCTTATAAATCACAGTAGATAAATTTAAATCCCTTTATCTTTAAAATTGCAATAGAAATGCAATATTTCTTATTTGGAAAACAGTAGTAGTAGAACTGCTATATTTAAAATAGCATTGTATTAAGAACAGCTTATCCTCAAACCCCAATTCCTTTTGTTGTCAATTTATGAATTTGGAAAAGCAAATATTATCCCTGAGTTCTTACTGACTACAGTACAATGAAAAACAATAAAGCTATCCATTCAATTTGCATTTCATTGGCATTTCTCTAAGTCTTTAGTTTTTAAAGAAAAGGATTTATATTCATATTTCATCAGTTATATTTCAATATTTAGAATTAATCAAAAGTGCAAATATAGCAGTAAGCATTTAATGAGATGCGTCTGGCATATTTTCTTCTCATTAAATCTAGAATAGAAATTCCTCTAACAACACCAATATGTTGATGTTTTCTTCCAAAACTTACTTCATTGTACTAAAATGTGCCAACATATAGCATTGATTAGTTATAAGACTTCCTGTTACAAGTCTAAAACTTTTTGGAAAAAACATGTCCCACATACAAGATTCCAAAAGGAATGAAGTAAAGGTTTGTCACTGCAGGCACAATTCATAAATGTTATTCACTAAGTTCATTTATGAACTTATGAAATATGCTTAATTAAAATAACATCTAGCTACCCCAACCAAATCCAGAGATTAAATTTCTATACTTCTGGGAGTATTTAGTATGGAAATTAAATAAACATGCCACTAGGTTGTTTTAATCTAATTATACATTGTCCCTTCCCTGGTGCCTAGAAATAAGTTAAAGAAATAATCTTATATTTATTATGGGGCTAAAGATAGCATAAATCAAATTAAAATGTGGACAACTCTTAGGTTCATATGAACTTAGAAAAGGTAGAACAAGGTATCTGGAAATTGATTAATATTAGCTACTGCTAAATATGCATTTATAAAAAGTTAACATTTAAATATTATCATTATTGTGTGAAATAAAAATATATAATATAGCCCCCTGGTTCCCAATATGAGGCCCATGCCCCACAGGAGGGCAATTTCATTTTTAATGGGGGCAATTGGAACCTTGTTTAAACCTAGTTAATAGCCTTTTAGGCTTTCTCCACATGAGTAGTTCACTTTTTGAATAATAAGAATTATATATCGTGCAGAATGCAGCTGCGAGAGCAATCATGGGCTTCCCTAAATATGCCCATGTCACACCAACACTCCGCAGTCTGCATTGGTTGCTGATCAGTTTCCGGTCACAATTCAAAGTGTTGGTTATGACCTATAAAGCCCTTCATGGCACCGGACCAGATTATCTCAGGGACCGTCTTCTGCCGCACGAATCCCAGCGACCAGTTAGGTCCCACAGAGTGGGTCTTCTCCGGGTCCTGTCAACTAAACAATGCTGCTTGGCGGGACCCAGGGGAAGAGCCTTCTCTGTGGTGGCCCCGGCCCTCTGGAACCAACTCCCCCCAGAGATTAGAATTGCCCTCACCTTCCTTGCCTTTCGCAAGCTACTTAAAACCCACCTCTGCCGCCAGGCATGGGGGAATTAAGATTCCTTCTCCCCCTAGGCCTTTACAATTGTATGTATGGTATGTTTGTATGTATGTTTGGTTTTTTATATTAAGGGGTTTTTAATTTGCTTTTCGTATTGGATTATTATTATATACTGTTTATGATTGCTGTTAGCCGCCCCGAGTTTTCGGAGAGGGGCGGCATATAAATCCAATAAAACTAAACTAAACTATGTCATGGGGGGGAGATCTCAGGATTTAAGTGGGGCATGGCCAAAAAACGGTTGGGAACCACTGATATAGCCTGTATATTTCTGAAGTCTTCAGTCCTAATGCTTCCTATTAATGAACAGCTGAGTGCTATGATAGGTAGCTATTTGTGTGCCTTAATGGCTAGCACATTTGCTAATCTTTACAGTGATTTTAAAAAATACCTGTTCTTTTGCAAAAAGCATGACTATTCCTATAAAACCATTTATTATACAATCTGGAATATATACTTTTGAAGAAATACAGTCTATATTTGCCTACAGCTGTGCCAATAAAACAAAATATAAGAAACAAGTCTGGGATACTACTCATGAGGATATCATTAGTTATATAGAGACGTATGACAGAGCTTGTGGGAATGGCTGTACTGATAGCATTGGAATGTATGTGTTTGTGTATTTATTGTGGTTGCCAATTATGTATTTATGTTGTTGTGATATGTGTTTTGAACTGTTATTGGCTGCCCAGAGTCATAATGTTGAAGGGCAGCCCTCTGAATTTAAATATATACCTAAACTGGTCTGGTATCATGGGACTTCAATCTAGAATATAATATGTAATATCACTTTTATTATATATGTTACACGTTAAAATTAGGAGTTTGGTAGCACTTTTTCCAACTAACAAATTTTATTAAAAGGCAGAAGCTTTCATGAGCTGCATAGAATAGCTATCATAGACTTAACACAATTATTCTCATGTAGTGCTGTACCAGTATTACATCCAATTCTCAAATCATTTGCTAGTTTTCAGATTCATTTTAGTGGCCTCTGTCCTATACCCCGTTATCAAAAAGTGAAGGCTACTAAACTGAATTTCTATAAGTTTGATATAATTCGTATTAGTAGCACCCAATCCTAAATCTCCTTATGAACTCACTTAGCATTTTTGTATAGGCAGCAAGCTACAAGTATTCCTTGACTTATAACAGTTCATTTAATGACCATTCAAACTTACAACAGCGCTGAGCAAAGTGATTTATGGCTGGTTTTCACAGTTGCAACTCCTTTAGCATCCCCATGTTCATGATCAAAATTCGAAAGATTGTCAAGTGGTTCATATTTATGATGGTTGCAATGTTGCAGGGTCATGTAATCCCCATTTGTGTTCTCTGATAGATAAAGTCAGTGGGGAAGCCACAGTCACAACAACCCTGCTACTAACTTAACAACTTCAAGTCTCAGTTCTATAAATGCTATTTGCAAAGAGAAACAAGTTGATCCACCCAAGATCCTCCAGATTATGAGGATGATGAAATCCCTCTGCCCCACCAAAGGAGATTTTCATTGACATGATACTGTAGAGAAGTGAAAACAAATATCATTTTCTACAGCTTCTCTCCCCCAATTACTACTGGAATTATCCAAGCACAGGGCAACAAAAATATTGGCATTTCCAGATGAATTCTGAAAAGTATACATAATTAACCACTGATGTCAGAAACTATCTATATGGTTATCCTTCAAAAATGCCTTTATTCTCTTCCTTCATTTGCTCTGAAGAAATTATATAAAACTTCTGTCAAAGAACTGTCAACAACTTATATTAAACAAAGCAATTTCTATTTTATATTTTCAGGACTCTAAACTCACAACAGCATTTTTAATAATTTCAAAATAATCCTATGACAGCTATTCTCCATAATTTATTAAATAAAATATCCATATCATTGAGAACTAAAACATTTACTCTTCTAGATCACATAGAGGAAAATAAATAAAGAAAAACATTTCTCTCAAAATGTTTCTCAGAAACTCAAGTTCCGTTAAACTAAGCCCTGAAGAAATGTTTAAAAAAAGACTTAGTCTCAAAAGCAACAGAAAATGCTGAGAGCTATAGGGACAAGATCAGATAAATACAACTTTTCAAATGAGAGTAAATATTTATATTTTAGATATTTCAGTAATTGGTTACAAGTAGGATAGATTAAGAAAGTACATGTAAAATGATGGTATTGAAAGTTATACACAATTGCCATGGAAACTAAGAGTGGATTTTTTATGTTTTTGTTGTTTCGGTTTAAATATGTGGCACTTCTGTAAAAGATAATATTGCCTAGCTTGTTTTTTTTTAAAGCCAGAAGAAAAAATTAATAGAAATGCTTCAAAAATCTTGGTAAAATGAATTCATTTGTATCTAAAATTATAACTTTCCAGTTATAATTTTAGATACAAATTAATTCATTTTACCAAGATTTTTGAACCTACATCAGAAAGCATTATTTTTAGATTTAGTTTCAATATATTTTCCATAAAAGGACAGTTCTACGAAACACGTTTCCCTATTCAAAATCAATGTCTTTCTGGTGCTATTTCACAATTACTCATCAATTGCACATCCTAAATATTACACAATAGGGAAGGTTAATTTTTTACCTTGTGAATCTTTGCTGGGTTTGTATAGTTTGGTCCGTACAATGATGATGTATTAAAAAATCACTCTTCTGTGCAATCATTTATAAAAATCTTCAGGCTAAACACTTAGTCAATGCTGTCATATATTGTTAAGGCTTGTTGAGTCCCTAAGCTTTTTAACAGGGATGTGACAGTCTCAAATTCATTAAGTGAAGCTTTTCCCATTACAGAGATGCAATGTGTAGAAAAGCTTCCCTATCTCCATTCGGACAGAAACCATGTACTGATTGCGAACCAATTCCATTCTCAGTTCAACTTGTCTTAAAGCTGGATGGATGTGCAGACAAAGAACAGGGGGGAAATGACATCATTCTGTGAAAGAAAAGACAAATAAAATAAAATAAAATAAATCAATATGCAAACCAATCAAATAATAGTTACCTGTATATGTGGATATAATAATCTGAGTATACAGAGCATATTGGCAATATGTCCTCAGTCTAAAAACAAACATTGGTGGTTCAGTGGTAGAATTCTTGCCTGCCACGCGGGAGGCCCAGGTTTGATTCTCGGCCAATGCAACACATTTAAGGGGCGAGTACAAGTGCCTTCCATCCTGTCCTATTGTCCTATTGCTCTCCTATATCTCCTGTACCTTTCTTCTATTCCTATATCTCTTCTTCTATTCTTTCATAGATATATTTTACTATGATTATTTCCTCTATAACGTTCATCATGTATTTTATTATGTGTATATAGATATATACCCACTAAAACCCTCATTGTGTATTGGACAAAATAAATAAATAAATAAATAAATAAATAAAATAAAATTTCCAGCTTTGAATTTATCTCTGTCTATCCATCTATCTGCCCTTTAGAACATCCCTAGATGAAATTTAATCACCAATCACCAATGAGATTCTCAAATCTCCTGAAATCAAATCTCCTAAAATATGAATAATTTCAGGATTTGAATTATTTTTTTTAAAGACTACAGCCAAGGTCTGAAACTGCCCAAGGGCTAAATACTTTGCCAACCTCTTTTCATAAAGAGTATTTAAGAGAAATGTTGTCATTGTCAGAGACAGATTATCTGTGCTTCTCTGACTCATTAATACAGTTCATAGGAACAATGCAGATTTGAGAAATCCTTGATTTGAATAGTTCCCAAATCTTTTCAAACAATTTCTCTCTTCTATTGGATTAAGGATTTGGTTTATGGGTGGTCACTCAACTAGTGCAATTGGGACAGAATTTCCATCACTAAATGATGTGGCCATAAAGTATGACATCACATGACCACATTACTTAATGATGCCAATCTCAGCAGTCCCCATTGCCATTGCTAAAAGAAAATTGTGAAAAATTGTGAGTCATTAAGCATGGACCTCACTTGGCTGCAACTTCCTGTTGGCTTGCAATTAAAAAAAAAGTCAACGGGAAAGATGGCTGGTAGTTCTAAGTCTGGGGTGACTCATAAGCAGGCCAGAAAGAAAGTGTTAGGAGTTGGGGAAGTGCTGTTGTGAGTGCATGCAGGATGAGGAGGGCTTGTTGTGGGGGCCATGTGAGTGTGGGTGGGCTGGGAAAGAGGTACTTAACTGCAAATTCAGGGATAAATACTACTTATTTAGCATTGTCACAACTTTGAATTGTTGTTAAACAAATGGTCATTAATTGAGGACTATGTGTAAAATTAACATACCATACTTTCATTCATTTTTCTTTCATTCTATTTCTTGAGAGTACAATGAAGATGTCTAATTAATATGTTGGAACTGAGCTATATTTATTTATTTATTTGTTTGTTTGTTTGTTTGTTTGTTTATTAGATTTGCATGCCGCCCCTTTCCGTGGACTCGGGGCGGCTCACAACACAATAAAACAGTTCATGACAAATCTAATGATTTACAATTTAAAATATTAAAAAACCCATTATTAAGCAAACATACATACAAGCATACCATACATAAATTGAATTGGATAGGCCCGGGGGAGATATCTCAGTTCCCCCATGCCTGACGACAAAGGTGGGTTTTAGTATATTCCATAAAACATATTCTATTTTAATTATTTAATTCCTGCATTAGAAGTTATCAGGGACTTGTCTAAAGAAACTCATTCAGCCACCTCAGAAATACAATTTATAAAAATAAAAATGCAGTTTAATCCCTGATTCCCCAAGTACAGCTATAAAAATACCCTCTAGTTGTGCAATCAATGAAGGTGATTTGTTTGTTGCTGGTAGAACGTAATGCAGATTTGACTCCAATAACCCCTTTACTGAGAAACCAAATTAGCACAACTTTTTAATTGCTGCAGTTCCATAGGGAAGCATAAAGAAATTGTGAAGCTGCTAATTCATTAAAGCAAATCATGACACTATACACTGTTGGGTTTTTGTAAACACAAAACTAAAATGTATGATGTTAATATAAGAAGTTTGAAAACATTATTAAGGTTTATGTTTTACAACGGAAAATAGCAAGATTCGTTGAAAAGCTTATCGGTTCTTTTTTTCCATATTAGAATAATCCTGAGAGACTTCAAAAACCACACTGAAGTTCCTATGATAATTCAGACTTTGTGGGCACCATGACACCATAAGTGTCATTCAGTTCATCATTAATATACAGTATGGCGGATTACTCCTGGAATCTAATTATTGCAAATAGGCAGAAAATGTCTGGTTTATGAAAGGGTTTAATGCAGGGTGCATGGGCCTGTTTATATAGGGGCTCCATACTAATCTGTGTATGTTAACCCTTCAATGCATCTGGTATCATATAAATACAGTAACTGTATGGCTTACTGAGTATTATTGTGTTTTTCAAGCTTCGTGTATTGTTCAAATGTTTATCATGTTGATTAGTTGTTGCTGCACAGCCTGTTTTTAATGTTTCAACACCAATTTTGTTGGAAGTGCCAATAAAATAAATATATGTTTAATTTTACATTCTTATTCCTGGTAAAGGCCCCAGCACACTGTTTTGCCCATGGCCCATTATGCTGTTAAGATGGCCCTGGTTTAATGACCATTTTCTCTTTGGCAGATCACTTTCTCATTTAGACTGGAAGTAGCAAACCCTTGCCATAAACATTCATTTGAATCATCTTCCTCTGAGACTTATGGAATCCAAGGGATTCCTGAATGGTCTGGAGATTTCCTGGTCATCACAGCAGGGGGTCTTATCCTGTCATGGACTGGTGATATGGAAGATATCATCTCAAATAAGAAATAATGGAAATATGACTTTAGCAATTAAGTTGTCGAAGCGTTGAACTCATTACCAGACTCAGTAGTGTCAACCCCTAACCCCCAACATTTTTCCCTTAGACTATCCACGATTGACCTCTCCAGGTTCCTAAGAGGTCAGTAAGGGGCGTGCATAAGTGCACCAGTGTGGTTTTCGTCCCCTGTCCAATTGTCTCTCCTTTATCTCATATATCTTTTCTTCCTTTCATATATCTTCTCCTCTATTTTTATATATTTTCTTCCATCCTTTTCTTTATATATATTACTACATGTCTATTCCCTTCAATATGTACTGTGTATTGGATAAATAAATAAATAAATAAATAAACAAACAAACAAACAAACAAACAAACAAACAAACAAACAAATAATGCTGGGGTCCTTGATTTTAAGCCAAACTAAAACTCAGCATAGTCCTACACTCAGTTTGTAGTTTTTAAATAAAAGTATTTTAATAAACGAAAAGTATTCCATGACAGGATACCAAATTGTAAATATAAGATCAAGATAGATAGGCATTTCTAAATAAAGATATATCTAAATTAAATGCAAAGAATTTCTATAAATGTGTGTGTGTCCGTGTGTGTGTGTTTATGTGGTTATTGTATGTGTTTGTGTGAGTGTGGGTACAAAGAATATTCAGTAAGGAATGAAAAAGGGAAGGCAGGAAACAAACCAACCTTTTAATCAGAATCTGAAAACAAAATAGCATATGTACAGACAATGGAAAAAGGGCCAGGTCTCAGGAGAAAAATACAGACAGACTGAAACAGTAGAGATGGTGTCAGGAAAGCCAAAGCTCAGATGATGAGCTGAAGTTAGTGAACCTTACTAAAAGTAACAAAAAGGGATTCTTTAGATATGTTCAAAATAAAAAGTAAAGAACCAGTCTATCAGCTGCTCAGTGTAGATGTTGGAATGTTAATAGGTAACAAAGAAAAGTCAGCCTTCTATTTTATTTCAGTTTCTCCAACAAAACACTGGTGCAATATAATTGCAATGATCTAGTGAAGGGGAAGGATTGAATCTCAAGTCTGATGGAAACATGTTCATGCAATCTGTGTGTGTGTGTGTGTGTGTGTCACACACACATCCTCACTCTTTCACACCTCAGTCTTTCTTTTAAATGCACGGTCAGCCGATTTAACAGCCGGTTGAAAATTGCACAGGGGCCTGGAAGAACACATTCTCGGCTTGCCATATGAGGCATTAGCGATCTCCTGGTATCGCGAGACCGCTGTGTCAAGGCTTCACACTTTGGCGTGCAGCATTTAGGAGCCAGGGGCATGCCTGTGTGAGCCTTATAAATAGGGCTGCGCCTCCAGCGTTTTTTCCTCTTGCCCCTGGCTGCAGAAGAAGTGGACATGTGTCCGCAAAGCTACCTTTGGTTAGGCCGTGCCCAGTGGCTTCACCAGGTTTACCTGGCAGCTCAATCCGCCTTCCCTTTTTCGTTGCCGGGAGAATCCAGAGGCCTCGGATGGGCTGCACGCAGGGCAGTGCATAGGAGAGCTGTTTGGGTGATACACCCACTCCCCTTTTGTTTCCGGCATGAGTCTACGGAGAGGGGCGGCATACAAATCTAATAAATAAATAGATAGATAGATAGATAGATAGATAGATAGATAGATAGATAGACAGACAGACAGACAGACAGACAGACAGACAGACAGACAGACAGACAGACAGACAGACAGACAGACAGACAGACAGACAAGCAAGCAAACAAACAAACGGTGCTGGCCTTGGTAGGTAGAAGGAATACTCATCAAATCTGCAACATCAGGCACAACATATACTAAGACACACAAAAAAAGTCAAAATTATTTGCACAGACTGGAGAAATGGGATACAAACTACAGAACAATTTTTAATAAAAACAAGTATAAAATGCTTCGCTTGAGAAATGGATAACCGATGCGCAGGTATAACATAGGGAATATCTGGCTTTGTAAATAGAACTTGTGAAAAATATTTACTCAGTTCATATGAATGCCCATGTCAAATAAAGAATAAATACAATATAAAATCATAACAACCAAACAATAAATAACAAATGTAGGAGTCAAGATAAAACCAGAAACAGTTAACATAATCAATGTACTGGCTCAATCACATAACCTGTACTTCAAGTTCACAACAAAATCAGTTTTTTAGGACTTTGTAGAAAACCAGTTGGGCCAGAGCAAAACTAATTTTAAAAATAATGATGTTCCAGAGGACAAGTGCCATAACAGAAAATAATATTCTCCAAGGATCTGCCAGATGACATTCCCTAATGGACAGGACCCCGAGCATGCTCTTGTACCAGATCTCTCAAGAATAGCAGCAATTGCCACCTCCTTCTGCTCCCTTTGCTGCCTCTTTTTTGGACCAAACTTCTTCAGAGAACAATTCCTACATATATGGCCAAAGCTGTGCTGTCTTCAGAAAACCATGCAGTCCGGCTTTAGCCACATATTTAGGAAACATTTGCTGGATCTGAAAAGGAAATGGCAAAGGCAGCAGAATGGAGGTGGCAAAGGCAGTAGGAGGGAGACAGCAAACAGAGCAAAAAAAATGAAGGCAATGGCAAAGAAAAGGAGACAGTAAAGACAGCAAGGTGTTTTCTACTTGTAGCTGGGCGCAAAAGGTAAAAAAATCAATGCAGAGATCTGGGAGAGAAGACAATTGATAGATTGCAGAAAATACTACCTTATTTTTATTTATTTATTTATTTTGTTGAATACACAATACATATAGAAGAGAATAGACATGTAGTAATATATATAAAGAAAATGTATAAAAATAGAGGAGAAGATATATGAAAGGAAGAAAATATATATGATATATGAGATAAAGGAAAGACAATTGGACAGGGGACGAAAGGCACACTAGTGCACTTATGTATGCCCCATACTGACCTCTTAGGAACCTGGAGAGGTCAATCGTGGATAGTCTAAGGGAGAAATGTTGGGGGTTAGGGGTTGACACTATTGAGTCTGGTAATGAGTTCCATGCTTCGACAACTCGATTGCTAAAGTCATATTTTTTACAGTGAAGTTTGGCGCAGTTAATATTAAGTTTGAATCTGTTGCGTGCTCTTGTGTTGTTGCGGTTGACGCTGAAGTAGTCATTGACAGGCAGGACGTTGCAGCATATGAACTTGTGGGCAATACTTAGATTGTGTTTTAGGCATTGTAGTTCTAAGCTTTCTAGACCCAGGATTGTTAATCTATTTTCGAAAGGTATTCTGTTTCGATTGGAGGAGTGAAGGGCTCTTCTGGTGAAATATCTTTGGACGTTTTCAAGGGTGTTGATGTCTGAGATGTGGTATGGGTTCCAGACAGATGAGCTGTATTCAAGGAGGGGTCTGGCAAAAGTTTTGTAGGCTCTTGTGAGTAGTGTGAGATTGCCGGAGCAGAAGCTACATAGGATCAGGTTAACAACTCTGGAAGCCTTTTTGGCGATATTGTTGCAGTGGGCTTTAGCACTTAGGTCATTTGATATTAGTATTCCAAGGTCTTTTACTGAGTGGGTGGCTGTGAAGTCAATGTCTTTTTGGAGAGTAGATATGTTGTCCATGGTGTTGAAAAGTTTTACATCATCGGAGAAAAGAACACAGTTGCTTGTGATATGATTGCAGAGGTCATTGATGTAAAGAATGAAAAGAGTAGGACTTAGTACGCTGCCCTGGGGAACACCACTTTTGACAGGGACAGGGGGGGAAATGGCGCTTCCAATTTTGACAACTTGTTGCCTATTTGAGAATTGAGAGATTGGCATCAATGAATTCATAACAATAGAGTGGTCAATGCCTGGAATGCGTTACCTGATTCTGTGGTTTCTTCCCCAAACCCCAAAATCTTTAACCTCAGATTGTCTACAATTGACCTCTCCCCTTTTCTAAGAGGGCGGGCATAAGCGCACCATTGTGCCTACCATCCCTGTCCTACTGTCCTATTGTCTTCTTTTATCATCATTTACTACTTGTGTTATGCTTATACAAACTACAATCCTATACTTGTTCGAAAGATAGATAGATAGATGATAGATAGATAGATAGATAGATAGATAGATAGATAGATGGATGGATGGATGGATGGATGGATGGATGGATGGATGGATGGGTGGGTGGGTGGGTGGGTGTTGGATAGGCAGGCAGGCAGGCAGGCAGGCAGGTAGGCATGCAGAGAGACAGACAGGACATTTGCTAGGCATTGCTTGGTGGGTTGGATTGTCTGAGGCTTCCCTCATGGGTGTGGATCTGCTTACTGCCCTACAAAGCAGGTGCAGGGCAGCCAAAAAGGCAGACATATAGGGGGAGATGAGGGAATTGTTAAGCCCCTTTAGTCTTAAGTGAAAGCAGGCTTCCAAGAGCCTAAATGTTGATCACATAACCACAGGGGCACTCTAATAGCAATAACTTCAGGCATGGGTCATAAGTCCATTTTTTTAGCACTGTCATATATTTGAACAGCCAATGATCCTAAACTGACTTATGTCAAAACCAACAGATATATTTAACATAGATAGAAGTTTTTAATGGTGTTTAGGGTTCTGTATTATAGAGGGGAAATAAAAAATATAATACTGGCAATTCCCCCCCCCCCCCCCCCAGATTATCACACTGTATTTCCAGAGCAGGTTTTTCATATGCTATTGCATATCTTTAGAAAAAGTGACTTGGCAGAAGATTTTGAAGAGAGGTTAGTTATGGGTTGGAAGGGGGGAGTTAAGAAATAATTATGCAGTAGGACACATTCATGGTTATATTTTTCATTATATTTAATAGAAAGCTCTATGTCCTAGATCATAAAATATCTAAAGCAATTGTATATTTCAAATCCTGATCCAGCTGCTCAAGTGAAAATTAGATAATTTTTCCCCTCCTGTTAACTTGATGAAAATCGGTACACTTGCTGGATTTCTGGAGAGGTAGAAAAGTAATTCTGTAGGATTAATCATAGTAACATACATTCTTGTTTGAGATGGAATGAAGGTGAGTGAGTGACAGCAAGAAACAGAGTACCCTCTTGTGGATAACTGCCACAGCACGGCCAGGTTTTGACTGATCTTATATCAAAAATTGATAGGCAATGCCCTAAACTCTGCTGAGATGAGTTTGTGTTCCCTATATCTTATCTCAAATGGAAACTGCTCACCAGCAAGAACAAGGACATGACTAGACTGGTAATCTTAGCTACTGCCATTTATAAGCAAAAGAGAAATTATATTTAGATCAGCAATTTGTAAATTTACTATTTTGAAAACAAATAAATTTCTGTTCATTTGCATTATATCTGTAATAATGCATATATTTAGCTATTTGATTGTCTATTACATATTATTAATAATACAAATATTCATAATAAACAATATATTGTTTATATATTGTATATACAATACAAAGTATTGTTTTCCTGAGTCCTGCTGGATTGGATGGCATAGAAGTCGAATTAAAAAATAAGAAAGAAATAAAGAAATAAAGAAATAAAGAAATAAAGAAATAAAGAAATAACGAAATAACGAAATAACGAAATAAAGAAATAAAGAAATAAATAAATAAATAAATAAATAAAGAAAGAAAGAAAGAAAGAAATAAATAAAGAAATAAAGAAATAAAGAAATAAAGAAATAAAGAAATAAATATTAGAATATTAGAATATTAGCATTCTCCTGTGACAATAAGAGCCCAGAGAAACATGTACATCATTTTGTATATGGAGAAGAACTTCCCAGATAAAGCTTAACAAGAAATAATAATTAGAATAAAGATGCCAAGTTATTTTTAAACATTAATAAGCAAACTAGATTTCAAATTATTTCAATAATCAAATTAGACATGAATCTATAGGCAGTGGTCTAGGAACTGGAGTAATTTTATTTTATAGGTTAGCAGAAATGTGCATTAAATATTTATTTTAAATAAATTATTCCAACAGTGGATGCTATTGAGAAGGCCTTTTTCTTGTTCTAAAAGTTCTAATTTCACAACTAAGATTTTTTTTCATGAATAGGAATTTTATAACACAAAGTACTAATAGCATATTTGAATGAGACATAAAACTAATTTGCCTTTTAAAAGGGGATACTATTGCTGAATTCTATCAAATTCTTGCTCTATATCTGCTGGATATGTTTGTTCTGCAGATAATAAAATGCACATATAAATTAAAGAGAATGGTAGCAAGGTACATTATGGAAGAATGCAAACCATTTAGACTTCTGCAGAGAACTAATCTATGCATGTCTTCTAAAATGGTTTAATAGAAGTATTTATTACACTTTCCATTATTAAAGGAGACTAAAGGAGATATTGCTTTCTTGGGTTCAGTGATTGAGAAAAAAATGTTTTTTCCATGTAGGATATATTGGGAAGGTTGCTTTTCTTTTCAAAGTATTGTTTTCCTATTTGAAAGAAATGAAGCATTCGCTTGCAAAATAAAATCTAAAACCATTTTGTAGATGTATTCTTTATTTACTTGACTATTCCCACATACTCCTTAGGCCATAATGGAAAGACTATTTAATATGTTTTAAGCACATTGATGCTCTCAACAATCTTGCTTTGTAGATTATCTTTATATCTCTTTTCTAAATGAGAACTACAGTTTTGAGAGAATATTTTGCTTGAGGCTACGTAGGCTACCCATGACTAATGGGCATGACTTATTCTCATAAATGAAATTACAAAAGTAAGCATAGGTAAGGGGGAAAGGGAATACCTTCGTCAGACTGATGAATAAACTAAAGATAAGGAATGTTGCAATAACATTTCTCTGCAATTTCATGAGAGATGCAACTGTGAAACAGGTTTAATAGGTATCATGTAGTTCATCATAAGAATTAAAGAAAATGGGATGCTGTGACCTGGATACCTGCAATTTCAGAGGGATTCTAACTGATACAGAAAGTCTAAGTTTGGGTATCTTCAACTATCATAAGTATTTCTTTAACAGTATTTAATACACAATGTTAATATCTATTATGTATTAGACGTGTTCTGTCTGGGTCACTCCAGAAGCCAATACCAACCCAAAAAGAGAAGCCAGACACACTGGTAAAAGGCAAAGGCAGTTTTATAAAATTCAAGAAAAACACAGGTAACAGAAAATGTCCTTACAAACAGGAAAATGCTGTATCTTCAGATATATTCACGAAGGCCAA
The DNA here is from genome assembly GCF_031021105.1 of Erythrolamprus reginae. NCBI lineage: Eukaryota > Metazoa > Chordata > Lepidosauria > Squamata > Dipsadidae > Erythrolamprus > Erythrolamprus reginae. Next base: position 59,240,291 of record NC_091955.1, read on the forward strand.
AAGTCCATGCAGCAATACAGAATTCTTGCTGCCAAGCCAAAGCTGCAGATAGCAGACCTATACCTCCCACGGATCTTCCAAAGCTGCTGGGCCACAAGCCAGGAACAGAGACGCCGAGAAACAAGACAGGATAACGCCACGCCAAGCTGATAACACTCCACATGGCTTCAAGGGCTTGCCTGCCTTTTAAACCCTGCTGATGAGGACCACACCCAAACCCAGCTGTTTCTAATTCAATGGTGAAAATATTTCTTTAGCTGCTCCTTTTGTTGCTCTGAACGTCGCTGTCTCATGTCAATGACAGCTTGTGCGTCATCACCTAATGACTCCAAGCTACTGGCTGGGGAGAGCCCCCCCCCCCCGGGGCTCTCATGCTGTTCTCCTTCATCCCATTCCTGATTTTCCTCTCCCCCGTCCGACTGTTCAGCCCCCTCCTCTTCGCTGTCATCCTCCTCCGGGCATGGAGCCAGCAGAGACACAGCTGGTCCCTGAGCAGCCTCAGGCTGAATCACAACAAGACGTAGTCCTTGACTTACAATAGTTTATTTAGTTAACCTTTGGAGTTAGAACAGCACTGAAAAAAGTAACTTACAAAAGCCATTACAAGTTATGTATGGTATGTTTGTGTGTATGTTTGGTTTTTATAATAAGGGTTTTTAGTTGTTTTATTAAATTGGATTGTTACATGTTGTTTTTTATCATTGTTGTTAGCCACCCCGAGGCTGCGGAGAGGGGCGGCATACAAATCCAATAAATAATAATAATAATAATAATAATAACAACAACAACAACAACAACAACAACTTATGACAGTTTTTCCTACTTACAACCATTGCAGTGTTCCCATAATCACGTGATCAAAATTCAGATACTTGGCAACTGACTCATATTTATGACCACTGCAGTATCATGGGGTCATGTGATCATCTTTTGCAAACTTCTGATAAGCAAAGTCAATAGGGAAGCCAGATTCACTTAACAATGGAATTAATTGGAATACTGACAATGTGTTCATAATTTAACAACTGCAGTGATTCACTTAACAACCGTGGCGAGAAAGTTGTAAAATGGTTCAAGTTTCACTTAAACAAATGTTTCACTTAACAGAAATTTGGGGCACAATGTGGCAGTAAGTTGAGGACTACCTATATATGTAAAATAATGTACTTGGGGAAAAGGAATCCTCAATCTGAGTATTGTATTGGCAGTTCTGTGTTAGGAAAAACTTCAGAAGAGAAGGATTTAGGGGTAGTGATTTCTGACAGTCTCAAAATGGGTGAACAGTGCAGTCAGGCAGTAGGGAAAGCGAGTAGAATGCTTGTCTGCATAGCTAGAGCTATAACAAGCAGGAACTGGGAGATTGTGATCCCGCTGTATAGAGCGCTGGTGAGACCACATTTGGAATACTGTGTTCAGTTCTGGAGTCCTTGCCTACAAAAAGATATTTATAAAATGGAAAGGGTCCAAAGATGGGCTACAAAAATGACGGAAGGTCTTAAGCATAAAACTTACCAGGAAAGACTTAATGAGCTCAATCTGTATAGTCTGGAGGACAGAAGGGAAAGGGGGGACATGATCGACACATTTAAATATGTTAAAGGGTTAAATAAGGTTCAGGAAGAAAGTGTTTTTAATAGGAAAGTGAACACAAGAACAAGGGGGCACAATCTGAGGTTAGTTGAGGGAAAGATCAGAAGCAAAGTGAGAAAATATTATTTTACTGAAAGAGTAGCAGATGCTTGGAACAAACTTCCAGCAGACATGGTTGGTAAATCCACAGTAACTGAATTTAAATATGCCTGGAATAAACATATATCCATCCTAAGATAAAATACAGGAAATAGTATAAGGGCAGACTAGATGGACCATGAGGTCTTTTTCTGCCATCAATCTTCTATGTTTCTATATTTCTATATTATTAGATCTATTCGTCATAGCAAATAGACTATACATTCATGCAATATTGGGTGACCCCAACCCAAGAGGTATCCTATTCCAACAAAAGAGGGTATTTATTTATTTATTTATTTATTTATTTATTCATTCATTCATTCATTCATTCATTGGATTTATTGGATTTGTATGCCGCCCCTCTCCAAGGACTCAGGGCAGCCCACAACATATCAAAAAACATAGCAAAACATCTAGAATCCAATTAATATGGTTAAAAATATTTAATAAGACTTTAAAAACTCCAATATAATTTAAAAGCGTTCATCATCATATTTTTCTATTTTGGAGTTACGTAACCAATTTGTATCTCCTGAAGTAGTATTTGAATCAAAATATAAATTTGCAAGAGCAATCTTCTGCAATTGTACCAATTTTTCCAAAACAATTAGCAGAAGAGTCTAAGGACTGATTCTTTCTTTCAAATTCAATCTGATTAGCCAGGAAGTGTAATCATGGAAAATATATAGCCATTGTCATTAATATATGGGATGGTCATTATTCTTCTCAGCAATTACTCAGGAGGATTCCCTGCAACATTTTCAAAAGTATTTTTAATCTATACTGTTAATGTACCTTTTATGTGCTCCGAACAGTTTAAAGGGGTAGAAATTTTTAAAATGTCAAATTAGCAATTTGTTTTGTACTTAGTGTATTTTTTTCTAAAACTACTCACATGAGAAACGCATTTAAAATTATATGAAAGAATGATTAATCTGCACTATTCATTTGTTGTGAGGATATGGAGGAAAGAGTTAAATGAAAGCTTCCAAAAGTGATGTAGGATTTGAAGAAGCCATTGACTAAGTGTTTAAAAGACTTTAGGGCAACTGAGGGTGAAGAATGAAGGTTTCATGCAGGTAGATAGCAAAGATAAAGGACAAAAGATAAGGTGGACATGAGTCAGAGGATGAAGAGAGTTCGAAGTAGGAGAGTTCCTATTGGTTGTGTAGGCAAAAGACTACATTGTCACTGATGACAGTAGGGTGGCAGTTTGAAGTGGTGAACAAAGACATTCTGAGTACTGTGGTCTCTAGCAATGAAGGAAATTGTACCATTTTTCCGGAGGAAACAAGATTGCAGGACTACATCTCAGAGCCACTGAGATTAATTATTGTTAAACTACGTATTGAATCAGCAGGCGAGTCAGGGGACAAAGAATACTCTTGGAACTAGCTGCAACAGGGGTTCTGTATGAAGCAGCGAGCTCTAATTGTTCCACTATGAAAACTTCCAGTGAAATGGCAGCATTTAAGGAAAAATGTGAAAAAAATAAGCTCTTTAAGAGGGATTGTTCATGATTTTACTGACTTTTTCTTTTATCTACCTCATGTCAGATAAGAACTATACTGGCCTATAAATGGACCTTAAATCTAAAATACTTCACATTAAACACATTGGCAAGTGCTTCTGGATGAAATAAATATAAAACTATGGAACTTGAAAAGACTCTTTTATTGCTTTTAAAGGTTTTTTTCACAGCATGCATGACTGGTAACTTGAACAAAAATTCAGCACTGTGTGCCGATAAAAATAGGAAGGGAAGATGTAGCAAAATAAATCAACACAAACAAAGCTTTAATTACCATAGTTATTTACCAAGTAATGTCTTTCACATTTTGCTTAACAGGTGTCTTGTTCAAAATTTCCTTCATAATTATGTTCTTACTGGAAAACTGAGCTAAATGTCAAAACATCTCTCCAGACTCATAAAAATGTAACCGATGTGAGAAACATCTTTATACATAACAGATTAAAACCTGTTTAGCTTCCCTCAACAATTTACTAATGTAGCAAACAACATTCTCAAAGTTTTTAACCGTCAACCACAGCATATTCAAGACTAAATAATACACAGTAGATTTTGGCCTATTTGTGTACTTAACTAGAATGATAGAAGGCCCCAAAAATACCTATATATATATATATATAAAGGAAATAAAGTAATAAAATAAAATGCAAAAAAATCGGTTTGGCTGGGATTTAGAAAGAGCTGTTTATGACAAAACTGTTTATTTACCAGCTAAATGGGGAAAAGAGTCACTGTCTCTTATTTATTAATAGTTTTAGCCTGTCTTTAAAATAGCTTATACAAGGAAAGTAACATTCAATAAATAATAAATAGGTAACAATGATAAGCTAACACAACAAATTAAGTCTCAAAAAATCTGCAATGATTTTCAAGAGAAATTGGGGTCTTTAAGACATACTAAATTGGTAACAATCAGCCTGTCAGATGAGAAGTCAAATGTTGGGCCAATATGAAAAGTTGGGCCAATATAAAAAGGCCTTCTGTTTTGCTTTGAATGAATAGGACAGAGATTTCCTCTTCTCTTTCACTAACCGGAGGCCTTTCCCAAGCCAATTGTCCTATCAGATATCAAGACAAGCATGCTAGCCACTCCCTGGGCCTTATCATGCCACCATTCCCCCAGATTCACTTCTCTGCCAGTCTATTACAGAAAAAGTTAGATAGCCTTTTTCATAAAGCCAAAAAAACCCCATCCATCTGTTTCTGGAATAATAAGGGATTCAACCGCTTTCAAAATATTTTTTTAAAAAACTATAAAATATTAAAATAAAAAGTGCACAAATTTGAAAAAATAAAAATACATTTAAAAATAGTGATAGAGACAGAGTTTGAAACAATGCCTAAAAGTACAGGATAATTATTGTGTTGTACTTTACTCTAGCAAAATATGCCACTATTAGTTGAGTTTACAATCACATTAAGGATTAAGCTAGGATTTTCAATCCCCTATGGCTGGGTTTAAGCAACAAACTCAGGCAAAGAAATCACATTATGAGATAGAGTAGTGTATGACTTGTCAATATAGATATATGTATTAGTCATTGCTGTATGTTGCCTCTTTCTTTCTGTTGCTTATTTAAAATTGCAATGCATAACATACTTTAAAGATTATCTTTAAGGAAAGAAGGATACATTAACAATGAGTTTTCAGCTTCATTTAACTTGACATAATATATTAGCTATAATTATAGCAGATTCATTCTCATCTTCTTTATGGCAACCTTAATAGCAACTTTCCATGAATACCAGGGGACATATAAAATCTTAATTCCAACATACTGAAATTAGTATTGCTATCAGTTAAAGACAGTAAAAAAGATAGAGAAATACTGTAAAGGTAATAAGGTGGCCGTGTCTAAGAGAACAAAGAATATTATTAGGATCACTGTGGAATATTTAGACATATTATTAAATAGAAAACTGTAATGTGAAAGATTTAGATTACTCTCTTCTTAGTCAAATATTGGATGGGTTTAGGAACTCACAAATAAAAAAAGAGGTTTCATTTATTTACAAGGCTCCACAAAACTTTAGCTGCTTTCTGTCAATTAATTTATCGACACTTTATCTACTATCACTAATATATTATGAACGCAAAAAATCCAACTAATCATCTAAAATTTAGGTGAGAAAAACTACTTCTTGACAATTAACTATACCAAGAACTAAATTATTCACATTTATTAAGCTCCTTCTGACTTGGTTCACACATAAAATTAAACCAAGACTTTTAACAATTGAATATGCCATAGAATCATACTAAGCCATAATGGATGGGTCCACATTGTACTAAGTAAAAACAAAACACATACCTGTGTTATAGTGCTTGAATCATGCACTGTATCAAGCTTCCACAATTATTTTTGTGCATGTAATTAACTTTTCCTCCCATATTGTGCCAGTGGACTATACCCCAGTGGACCTGTTTAGAGTGAACAGCTTCCTATTGAAGAGCCAAGAAGAACCACAGCTACCCCCAAGTTGCATTAAGTTATTTAGTGCTATTGCATGGAGAGAAAATTGCTTAAACTTAATCTTAAATCATATGGACAGGATCTGAAGAGGGGATGGAGGTAGAGTCTTGCAATATTATTTTGGATTCTTATTTACTTTCCTGAATAGTGCAGTAGTTGCTTTCTAAGCATGAGCCATGAATTCATAAGTTCTCCACACTGACCTTAATCAGTTAATTGCTTAGCACTTTCACCTCCAGTATGGCTCATGTTTTGCCAGTAGAAGCTTAATGAGGCAAAAAGGCTTCGGCTTATCTGCAATTTTCTTTGTGGATTCCCAATTGCCCCACACACACACTTTTTTATTCGTGGAATCTATTAAAATAAACTACAGTTAGTTTATTCTAGTTAATCTTCCCCAGACAGTAATGGATGTTCCCAGGTTAAGGAAAAAGAATGAGGGATAATAAGATCTATCCCATAAAGGCAACCCTGCATCCTACCCTGTTGTATCATGTAGTTATTTCCTTGTTGCTCTTTGCACTCACAGAAGTTGATGGGGTGGATGGAAATACCTGAATATCAGGTGGACTATTTTCTTCCATAAAAATCTTCCTATTCACCCATCCTTGTGGGGATAAGTGAGGGTTCACCCCAACCCTTACCACATAAGAATTTCAGAAGGTTGAGTCAATGATTTTCATTGCTGGACTTTGCCTTGTAAGCCACATCTCCAAAATCTGTATGGAGTTGTTCCTCCTGAAAATTTACAACGCAATAGAAGCAGATTTGCCAGTGATAATAGCCAAGTCATATTGTGGGAAGGTAACTAGCATAACTTAGATATTTTGGAAACTGTCATGCATTTTTTAATTCTATTTTTCAGTATGTTTTTTGTAATATTAAAAACCCTAAGAATCTGTTTGGAGTTTTGCAGTATTAAACTGAAGTAAGTAAATATTGCATTGAGCGTACCATGAGCCCTCTTACAAAGAGATTACAAAGGTTCATTGTTCACTGTTGACACAATGGAGCTTCTCCATACAGTACTAAGGCAGGGTCAGTCTGCCTCAATTGCCCACTTTGCTTGAGCACATATAACTGTTGGTGCATGTTGCAGAAACTACTTTGGATGAGTATAGGCTGCCAACATTCTGTTTCATTCAGTTAAAAGCATGGCTTCATAGCATTTCACAAAATGATACTTTACTTGAACCTTGATGAGACTAAGGACTGCTTTGAAAATTTGTTATTTTTTTATATTTGAGAACATGGTGAATGTTACTTCAGTAAAATTCCACACAATCCATCAAACCAACACAAAGAAAAATATATAAAAGGTTTTTTTTAAACTGTAGATAAAAATCCAGTTTGAAGGTTAGAAGGTTTAATCTTTTTCTAATGCTTTTTTGGGGGGGAGGGGGAGAAATTGAGACTTTTTTCTTATTCCCTATGGATAATTTCTTAACATTTTGAATTTCCTTTATTATATGACATGAAAAATAGATATAAGATTATATTATGGTGGAAGCTAGATTTTTATACTGTGCTTAAGATATTGTGAGAAACAAATAATTGTTTCTTATTATAAAAAACCTGCTCTACTCAAAGTTCTGGCTATTTGATTCAGGTGGAAACTAGATGTTATCTGTAACAAAGTTTTCAGATTTTCGGTTTCTCATTAAGTTAGAGGTCAATTTGCTTGTCACTTCTGTCCTTCATTAATATTCCACTTCTGTCCGGGATAATGGGGATGCTGTTAATTTTCCAAGCATTGACGCAAAGCAATTGATGCAAAGCATCTGTGGGCTTATGTTCATAATGGTGCATTTAGTGTAATATCATTAAGCCTGAAAAGAATCTGGATTTAAATATAAACAACTATATAATTTATAGACCACAAATAGTGCTGTGGGGAAAATATGTTTTAGAATGCAACATTCTGGAAACACAAAACATTATTTTAATTAGTGTCTATCCTCCGAAACATCATTCCCCTGGAGATCAGAGTAACTCCAGCTCAGCTGGCCCCTTGCAAGGCCTTAAAAATCTAGTTTTGTCGTTGAGTCTGGACTCGTGGAAATGTGGGAGATTTCATTGTATGCTTAATTAATTCTTGTGATAGTGGATTCTTTCTCAGATGATATTTCTGTTATTTGCAATTTTCTTATATAGCTTTTGATTTTTTGCTTAGGCACTCAAAATAATTATTTTGAAATGAGTTGCTATATAAATTAAATAAATAGATAAATAGTGTTGACAATAACCTTAATGTAACAAGAATTACATTCTTCTATAAAGTGAAGATTTTATCAATTGGACAGTTCAGTCCTTTGCTGATAGAACTGAATTCCAATAGCTCAGCGGTAGGAGAATTAGTTCATACCCGCTTCTCAGAGAGCATTATTACTCTATTCACATATACAAAACATAACGTGCTTCCCTACCCAAACTGGTAATTGAAAGGGTTAAACGGACTGGGTTTTACTACAGTTTTGTTCTTGACTTAGCTATGGCTTTATATAATTGTTTGGGTAAACTATTTGGCTGGACTTTAAGAGCTATGCTCCTGGAATAGATAAAAGAAATGCATAGCTTCCAATGAACTTTTTTTCTGCTTCAGGATTCATGTGTCAGGGAGTTTAACAGTAAATGCCAGTTTAAAAATGAATCCACAACCAAAAATCTACTTTTTTCTGTCTCCCTATCACCATCCCTTTCATTCTGCTCAGTTGATATCTAGAAAAGCAATAGGTGGCTCCTTCCAGAGATTTGAAGTATTGCTCATATCAGGTTTTAGCACAGATTGCTCACCCCTCCCAAGAGATTAAATAGAAACTGGTTTTTTTACATGTAAGAACCATGTTTTTGATTAATGATGCATTGTATTAAACACTTGCACATCAAAACTTATTCCACTCATCTCTACCTTTAAAGTAGTAGCAGTCAAAGACTTCTTGTAGCCATGAAAGGCTGAGAACTTGCAAACATCATTAAGAACCAATTCCTTTTCTTTCCAACTAACTGACAAAAGAATCCTACCACTAATTATTGCCTCCCAGCCACTACCCATCTGCAGAAACAAACCTTTCTTTACACATAGATAAAAGAGAAAGAACAATCCCAATGTTTCCTCTTCCACTTGCAACACATGACTTTAAAAACTTTTCTTTTCTCCTAAAGATATTCACAGGTGTTCTCAAACCTGCAATTACTGTGCACTGGCCAGAGTTGCTTTTGGTGAGATGGGAAAATAGATGATAGATAGATAAATACATGATTGATAGATAGATAGATAGATAGATAGATAGATAGATAGATAGATGGATGGATGGATGGATGGATGGATGGATGGATGGATGGAGGGAGGGAGGGAGGGAGGGAGGGAGAGAGAGAGAGAGAGAGAGAGAGAGATAGATAGATAGATAGATAGATAGATAGATAGATAGATAGATAGATAGATAGATAGATAGATTCCAAAGTTGGGCAACAAAGGAGGAAAAGATATCTGTTTGCTCAGCAAACTCTCAGGTATCTGGGTCCTCACAAAATTTTCTATTAAGATATGAGCCTCTTAATGCTCTTAAGATTGAAAAGATTCCCCAGTACACTCCTCCCTCTCCCTCTCTCCCTCTGTCTCTTTCTCTCTCTCTGTATAGTGCATGCTCAGCACGGTTAATGGCTTAGGCAGTGAAGTGCTACCAAAATTTTTACTACCACATTGTGGCCGTGGCTTATGTAGGACGTCCTGCATTTTCTTTCATCATCTTTCAGTGCAAATTGGGTGCTCTGTGGTGGAGCTCCATTTTCGCTACCCCACTGCGTTGCCCAGCCCGGTCCGGGCAGCAGCCCACCCCTGGACTTAGGGAATCAAGAGAATGAAAGTTCATCAAGTTAAAGTCTATTAGAATTTAACATGTGCATTTATCTCTATGGTTGTTGAAAAACATGAGACCAGTTGATTATCAAGGCATCAAATTATTAGTTGTATTTCACATAAACGGTCTAGGAGCCATAAAAGAATGCATCAGCATGCAAAGTTAGTTGATGTCATGCAACTTCCTGCACTAATCCAAAACTGATATGAAGCAGCAGAGCCTCCTTTTATGTAAGTACCCTAAGGCAAAAATAGATAAAACACATTGCAGTTTTGCATGCTAAGTGTACCTCACTATAGATGCTCTTGGGTCCTTGTTGCACCCAAAATGTTTCAGCTATGTAGGGTAGTCTTCATTTAGTGATCATAATTGGGACTGTCAGCTCAGATGTTAAGTAAATGGAATGCACCTGGACATATATTATTACTTCAGCTTTCCTTCACTTTACAAACCTGCAAAAGGTGTAAATGTGAAGATTTGTAGCAAAATTACTTTTTCATCACCATCATAACTGTGAATGGTCATTGTACATGACAGTTCTTGAATGAGGATTACCTGCATGCACCAACAATGGGGCAAAATGAAGAAGAAATATGATGTGATGCGTGTGATATAATGTGCATCATGTGATACTGAAGGGAGATAGCATGTAAATTTTATATATTTCATCATGCAACCTTTCAATGTAGGCTTAAAAGGTGGTATTCAATCAAAACTCAGACTGTATAGTCAAGCTTGAGGATAACAAATATGAAATTCAAGACAAATAAAAATGGAGGGAGGATAATGATGCAAGTGAAGTTGTATAAGAAGTCACATTTCTTTTTTTTATTTAAAAACATATATTACTATCATTATTACAGCTGAAGACCGGTTAACCATAATTTTTATATATACTATTTATTTACCTATATATTCTCTCTCTCTCTCTCTCTCTCTCTCTCTCTCTATCTATCTATCTATCTATCTATCTATCTATCTACACACACACACACACACACACACACACACACACACACTTACTTTCTGTTCCTTGTTAATATATTAGTATTTATACCTTATACATTATTCTCCTTTTCTTTAATCATTCATACAGTCTGTTCCATATTAAGTAGTATTCGGAATCTTCTTTATCTTGTAGCTCCTTAGTTATTTTTTCCATCTCAAGATTTTCTTTATGATTTCTTCATCATTAGGTGTGTCATTTTGTTTCCATTTTGTTGCATAAGCTATTCTGGCAGCTGTTACTATATTCACTGTTAAATAATATATTTCTTTCAAGTAAGTTATCTGTAATTATTACTAATAGATAAAGTTCTGGTTTCCAATCAATATGAATTCTTATTATTTCCTCTATCATTTTTCTAATTTTACACTTCAACCAAGTTAGAAACTTCCTATCTGTTCCTAACTATATTATTTTTTTTTTTAAATGGCCTGTTACTAATATTGTAGAAATGTACACATTATGTTATCATAACTGCAAATGTGTGGGTACCAAGATATGACAGAGGAGCATCATGAGAAATGTCCTAAATAAGTGGAGATGACACATGTAAAAATAGTCTATCTGGGTATAACCTGCCGTAATATTATACCAATATTGCAAGTAGGAAAGTTCAAAGAAAATATATTCTTAGATAGCTATTCTACTAACTACATTTTCCCTGGAAAGGATTTTTCCCCTTCAAAATAAGAATAAATCATAGGTCTGAGACTTTAAATTTATTTATAGCTTCGGAGACATTACTTCAAGGGTGGGTTCCTGCCAGTTCAGACCAGATCACCCAAGCCAGTAGTAACCCACTGATGATGTCATAATGGCATCACTGATCCGGTTTGGTAGGTGCCGGTCCATGGGTATCGCCATCTTTTTTTCAGAATTTTTTTTACTGTTTTGAAGTTTTTTCTTCTGCTGCTGCTTGAAAAGAGGCTCTCCCACCTGCCCCTGAGTTTATACTTACTTTTATTCCTTTGCCCAAAACACAACTGATCAGCTCCTCAGCTGTGTTTCAGGCTAATTACACCCAATGCATGGAAGCAGAATTGCATGAAGCTTCACCGGTGGTGAAGATAAGTGGAACCCATCCCTGCATTACTTTTATGCATTCTCTTAGAAATGATTACTCTGCTTTTTAAAAACATTTAAAACACAGTAAGTAGAACATAAAATATTATTATGGAACATTGGAAAGAGAACTCTACTTTTCAGCTGAAAGTCATAGTTCAAAATGTTAAGTCTTGTTCAATTTTCTCATTTATTAAAAAGTTAAAAGTTAATTTTGTGACTCTAATCAATTGTCTCTAAGCAGCTTTTTAAAATTTCTGATGCAAATGTCCATGCAATTTTCCGTTTTCCTTCAGATTTATATTTTATGTGACATATATTTATACAGTATTAATATATTATTCTTTGTACTCAAATAATCCAAATGATATGATTAAGGCTAAAATTAACCAATCAAAAATAAATTGTATGTTTGGAGCAATGTTATGTTTCTGACTCTTATTGTTAACAATGCAAATATAAATATAAATAAAGGATACATCAGTATATAACCCTTTAAGAATAATTTAAAGGAAACTGGGGCTTGGCAGATTATGTGAGTTCAATATATTGTGTGAATTTATATAACCAAATAAATCACATTCTAACTCCTAAAGAAAAACTGGGAAGGCTATGAGTGAGGAGGTGGCAATTATGACTCATTCAGGAATTGGCTTCTCTGCGCAGATATAACAGCCACTCCTGGTTTAGTAGGTATCTCATTTAACAACCATTTGCAAATAGGATGGTAATTCTTAAAACAGGGGTGTCAAAATCACATCATGATAGTGGTGTTACATGATGTATCAAAACTTTTCCCCCTTGACTAAAATGGGGGGGGGTTTAATGGCTAGCACATGATGTATCTAGCTAGTGGGCTGAGAATTTGACAGCTCTGTCTTAAAACATTTTTTTCTGACCAATACATGCACTTATGATCAAAGTTCTGTGCCTGACAATAATGCACACTGGAGTGAAAACAACTCTAACATAACTACACAAGAGAACTTTATCTAAATGAGGCAACAGCAATCAGTGATCTTTATAGCTTTTCTCTTGGTGAGGACTAAGCCCAAAGACAACACAAGGAGATCCAATCAAGCTCAGTTCTTTATCTGCTTATACCAAATGGACAGAATCTTACCAAACTAAATTAAAGCTTTAGCCTTTTAACTTAATAGATATACAGTGATACCTCGTCTTACAAACCCCTCGTCATACAAACTTTTCGAGATACAAACCCAGGGTTTAAGATTTTTTTGCCTCTTTTCACCTTACAAACCCAAGCCGCCACCACTGGGATGCCCCGCCTCCGGACTTCTGTTGCCAGCGAAGCGCCCATTTTTGCGCTGCTGGGATTCCCCTAAGGCTACCCTCCATGGGAAACACCACCTCCGGACTTCTGTGTTTTTGCGATGCTGCAGGGGAATCCCAGCAGGGGAATCCCAACATCACAAAAACACAGAAGTCTGGAGGTGGGGTTTCCCATGGAGGGGAGCCTCAGAGGAAACCCAGCAGGGCAAAAACGGGCGCTTCGGCTGGCAAAAGGGATGAGTTTTGGGCTTGCACGCATTAATCATTTTTCCATTGATTCTTATGGGGAACATTGTTTCATCTTACAAATCTTTCACCTTACAAACCTCATCCCGGAACCAATTAAGTTCGTAAGACGAGGTATCATTGTACTGTATTTTGTAAGATTCTAGGAAGTGACTATACAGATTTTTTCCCCTCTTCCTTCCCCATCCATGGTGTAGTGGCAGGATTCTCTTATCTTGATACTGGTGTGTGCACATACATCACAACATTTTGTGTACATGCACGCTTGCTATGCTTGCACACATGCATGCATTCCTTTGTGTGACTTTGCTTCTGTGCATGCACAGAAGCAAAAAATTGCAGACAATCATGCAAATGTGAGCAAAAAATCACTGTAAATCTTGCACTGGTGAGCATCCACATGCACAATTTTGCTTCCGCGCATGCACAGAAGCAACCCCCCCCCCCCCAAATATTGGAGAAAAAATGGTGGCCTGGCAAAGACAGCACCGGAACAGTCGCACACAAATCATGCAATCAGTGGCTTACTACCGGACTACCACACTAGGACACATTGGTAGGAACTCACCTCTGCCATGGTGGTACAGTGGTTAGAATGCAATATGGCAAGCTAACTCTGCTCACATTGTCAAGAGTTCAATTCCTTTGATCCCGACTGGCTGAAGGGTGACTGAACATTCCATCTTTCCAAGGTCACTAAAATGAGGATCCAGATCATTGGGGCAAATCTGATGATTCTGTTAACTGCTAAGACAGTGCTGTAAAGCACTGTGAAGCAGTATATAAGTACTAAGCAGTATATAAGTCTAAGTGCTAAGTGCTTGATATTGCTATCCACTTTAATACTGTGAAGTTTCTTCTCTTGGGTCTCCTCCGTGAGAAACTGTAGTGTTACTGCTGACATTCCATCTCATTCTGGGTCATACATTTCCTTAGAGCCCATGTAACTTTCAATTAAGAAACAAATTGTGGTCACTAGAGTGTAGGTATTCATAAGAATAAACATGTTCTTAGGTTAGGAGATCTGGACTGCTCAGCAGCAGAAGTCAGCAGTAATATAGAGAAGAACCAATTTAGTTTAGTAGTTAAGGCTAGAAACCAAAGAGAATGAGTTCTAGTCATGCCTTAGGCATGAGTGCCAGCTTGGTTACTTGGGCCAATAATTTTCTCTCATATGGTTGTTGATGTGGAAATGAAAGGAGGAGGAAGTTGTTTTGGATATGTTCCCTTCTTTGAGGTACCTGTAAAAATAAAAAACATGAAGAGGAAGGGAGAGGAAAGGGAAGGGGAGGGGAGGGGAGGGGAGGGAGGGAGGGAGGGAGGGAGGGAGGGAGGAAGGAAGGAAGGAAGGAAGGAAGGAAGGAAGGAAGGAAGGAAGGAAGGAAGGAAGGAAGGAAGGATTTGGCTTTCGTTATCTCTGTCTTTATGCTACTTTATTTACTTAAAAATATTTATGCAGTATGCAGTTTACATTATATATACCTTATATAATAAAGATTTGCCCACCTTTTGATCAAAGGCTAGATTTTGGAAATTATGAAAGTTGAAGTCCAACAGACCTGAGAGACAGCAGGTACCTTGATTTTCAATGTCTTCAAATAATTTTCAGAAGGCATACTTACTCTATATTAGAAATGAAACTGATAGTTGTTTTATAGTATTTTTATATTTCCATGTACTCTTACATATTTTATTCCAGTCTGGATTTCAATAAATTATATCTGGCTTCATGTAAAACTATGCACACATTCAGCCAATATAAAAAATATCCCTGTATTTTTTAAAAAAATATTCCTTCATTTTAACTTTTATTGAAAAGGCTCGAATTGAATTATTTATCATTTCTAAAAATATTACCTTAATAAATTTTGCTAAATTTGATCTACTTTTCAGTGGTAGCCTTTACATTACTTCCAATTTTACTCTTTTATGTTTTTTGAACCCTCCCTGCCTTCCTTCCTGTTATTGACATTTATTTGTCTTTTTATATTACAGCTTTTACAGATCAGTAGTAATTAATACAATTATCCCAGCGACCGGTTAGGTCCCACAGAGTTGGCCTTCTCTGGGTCCCGTCGACTAAACAATGTCATTTGGCAGGACCCAGGAGAAGAGCCTTCTCTGTGGCGGCCCCAACCCTCTGGAACCAGCTCCCCCCAGATATCAGAGTTGCCCCCACCCTCCTTGCCTTTCGCAAGCTCCTTAAAACCCACTTCTGTCATCAGGCATGGGGGAATTGAAATTTCCCTTCCCCCTAGGCTTATAGAATTTATACATGGTATGCTTGTATGTATGATTGGTTCTTTAAATTGGGTTTTTTTAGATTACTTTTTAATATTAGATTTGTTACATTGTTTTCTTTATTGTTGTTAGCCGCCCCGAGTCTTCGGAGAGGGGCGGCATACAAAGCTAATAAATAAATAAATAAATAAATAATAAATAAATAAATTATAAAACTTTAAAATTTGTGAATTCCCAAAGGCAAAAATAAGCATTTTTCTAAACAGAGACATGTGTCATGTTGCAGCCTTTTCCTGCCCTGTAACATCATATACTAAAAAAAAAAATGATGGCATTTTAATTTTTTTAAAATTATAACTATTAGTTTTCTAACAATATAGAAATATATTTCTAGAAAAATAAAATTATAGTGAAAAATGGGCTGACTCTTACAACATGTGAGTGTGCTAAAATGTCCTTGTGTTGCACATAGAAATGTGTTGCTTAAGATCCAGGAGGGCAGGCACGCTCTCCTCAAGATGGAAAAGCACAGAGCCTCAGTGACTAATTCAATTTGTTTCCTGGAGCTGAGTCATTGTTATATAACATAAGACTATCATCCAAATTTGTTTATACTGATTTATAGATACACTGACTGTTTTGTATAAAGATGCTTAAAAGCTGCTATCACCTTTATAAATCAGCATTACCTGAGGGAGTCTGTCTTCAACTGAGGAGACAGATGTAGCCAATCAATATGAAGTATTTGACTGATGGCTGTTCCTGTCACCATTAACCAAGCTTATCTATAAAAATGCCATCTCACCCTCTAACTTTTCTTTTCCCTTCGGAAGCTGAGAATTTGAATTAGAGTCTCTAAACTATGAAATTGATTTTTCCTAGGTATTAACAATTTCTTTTCTTAAAGATCAATCCTGCAAAGTTTTCTATGACTTTATTGATGTTGAGTATCACCAGTTAGGCTTTGTGAGAAGGCTCCTCTATAAGAACTCATTATCTGTAAAAGGCTTTACAGCTGCATTCAAATGTACTTTTCTAAAAATCTTTAATTCCTTTGTGTTTTGATTAAATGTAAGAATATACAACTGACGGACACTTGATCAAATCCAGCAATTTAGTAGGATAAAACTTCATGTATAAGTCAGGGAAGGGGTTAATTATGATCTTTGGATGCTAAACTATCCCCCAGCATCTTCCAATAATGATAATACTGTCTGGGGCAGATAAGAGTTTAGATCACCAATAGCAGGAAGGCTATAAATCCTCCAAATCTTGTCATAAATACTGTTGGGGGAGTGTGACTGTGGCGCTGCAAATTATAAATAGAAAAAGGCTTCCTGGAGAATGATCTGGAAATAAAAACATACATCGTAATTAGCTATTGACATATCTATGTCATCTCCTTAAAGTGCCTATCAAGCAAGACATCTAAATACATGTCATAATCATCCTTAATTCCCTTTAAATGTAGACTAATGATCCGCAGTTCTATAAATAAACCTATATGAGAACTTTCAGAGTTCAGATCTCTTGATCCATTCCTTCTAACCTCTTTAAAATCATACATTAAATGAAGTTTTCCTCTATGGATTCTGTTTTCTTACTTAGTAGTATTTCTATTGTTACTATTTAACATGGAGACTTTAATAACTATGTAATAAGCAAATAAAAAGTAATAATCCATAATTTGCCCTGGCGAATTAATGTCTTTATGTTCAGTACTTCTTTAGGTGCAGAGAGAATTTGTGAGTAAAGGATGATCAGTTTTGGAGAAAAGTTCAAGGAGCCATCCAAGATAAATACGATGGAATTGTAAAATTTTGAGAATGGAAAAGAACAATTTCCCATTACAATTTTTGCTCTAGAAATATTTTATTTTATTTATTTAGTCAAGTGTGTATGAGAAAAAAATTATAAGTATAAACATAACATATAAACATATAAGTATAAGAAATGAGTACAAATAAATGAGAATAATAGGACAGGGATGGTATGCACTCTGGTGCACTTATGCACGCCCCCTTACAGACCTCTTAGGAATGGGGTGAGGTCCACAGTAGACAGTTTAAGGTTAAAGCTATGGGGGTTTGAGGATGTAACAACTGAGTCACATAGTGCATTCCAGGCTTTGAAAATGCCTCCATGATGAACCTCTCTACCATGTAAAATAAAATGCTTTAGAGTTACTCTCCATTTCTTTATCAGCCAAAACGTATCTCAGCACATCAATGAAACCTGCCCCTTGCCTTATTTTTACCAAATACTGAACTGCTTTTGGCTTTTATGATGATTATATCAGATTTTTATTTTCCAATGCTTATCCTGAAATTTCTGCTACATTGTGCAGCATGTTAGCATTTCTCATTCACTTATACCTATTATTTACCTTATAACCTGTTATTAATGCCAGCTGTTCTTTTCTCCTTTCTATCCAGTATTTTTCTTTTGAAGTTCTTATTCCAAATATCTTTTTTAAAGCCTGAAAGGAAGTGGTATGCTGATAAAACCTTTAAGATAATATAGTACATCACACATAATATTATCCCATGTATGGTTCCAATAAAACTGTTTAGTAAATAAAAAGAGATATTTGGACAGTTTTTTAGAAATAAATGTGTGGTCTTGATACAATGTGATTTGCTATCTTATGCTTTTAAGATAGGGTCATAAACCATACTTGGAATTGAAATTATTGAGACCAGTCTTAATAAAGTAGTTCCACTCTCTGAAATGGCCCATCACTGAGTTTGGAGGGCAGATTAAGCCCTATTTTACTTACTTCTAGCCTTAGGTGGAATGCCACTACCTTTTTGCTCTAAATGTCGTTACGATTTCTGGCTTGGGCTGTCTGAAGGATACAGTTTGCCAACTGTCATTTACCATTGTCTACACAAAGAGCTGAACTGATTGGCTACTATTCCCCCAAGCCCCAATTCATTTCTTTTAAAGGTAAAGTAAGTAGATCAAGGAAATGAAAAATGTCATTTTTAAAAAATGTTTCTGGTAGTGATGTTTTGCATGCCAGCCAAATGTTCTAATCAGTGGATTCTTATAAAAAAAAATTTTTTTTATTTTAAAGCTTGCTGTGGTGCCTACATACCCTGTTTCCCCGAAAATAAGACGTACCCCGAAAGTAAGGCATGTCAGAGGTTTTGCAGAATTTGCTAATATAAGGTACCCCCTGAAAATAAGGCGTAGTCAAGTTTACATACCGTACGGTGGAAAAAAACACGGTACCATTCAAAGCTGTTCATAGCGGTACCGTAATAATGTGGCGTCCCCTGTTTGCCCCTTCCATCGCTTTGTACCATCCAGTACAGCAGACACAGTCTGCTGCTGTCTCACCGTCATTACAGTCTCCACTACAGTGCATAGAAGCTGCAATAGTGGGAGTATGCTGTTGTACCATATAATTGCCATCGTTTGTATGTGTGGGTGCCATACTGACAGGTATCATACCATAATCAGTGTACCGTACAGTACACTTTCTTTGGGGGTGTCAGCTTTTCTGCCTGTGAATTTGTCTTATTTGAGAAATATAAGCCCCCCCCCCCCCCCCGAAAATAAGACGTAGCACAACTTTTGGAGCAAAAATTAATATAAGACAGTGTCTTATTTTCGGGGAAACACAGTAGGTGTTTAATTTTATGCTTTCGCTTTCTGTACCTTATTTTTGTATACCTGTGTTTATCTCTGCATGTTTATCTACATGCACATAAGCAAACACACACATATATAGTATAGTATAGTATAGTATAGTATAGTATAGTATAGTATAGTATAGTATAGTATAGTATATTATTTCCAATATGACCAGCCCTCACAAAGGAAAATATTTAGAATGTCATTGCAGCAGGGGACCTACCTAATGCAGTAACAGGTAGTTCAGACTGAACATCTGGTGGATCACTACCAAAGTATACCATGCAAAAATAGTATTATTTTAAACATAATGTTGTAGAGCCCAGTTAATGCCAGCATAGAACACCCTAAGGATGCAGTGAAGATATGCAAATGGTCACCATCATCCATATAAAGTTGCATAGTTAATCAATGGAGACTTGGTGTTGATTCAGTTTAATACAAGGTTAATAAAATAGTATTTATTTATTCATGAAGGATTTCTAAAAAGATCAATCTAGTAGTGATATACGAAAATAGAATTTAAAACCCTAATCATAACAACTCTGATCTGTTTATCCTGCTAATATATAAAGTAATTCCCCTTTTTTAATCTCATAGCTACAGAACTTGAAAAGCCTTCCAACATAATAGTCACACATACCAGTTCCTAATCTACATCTATTTTATATTTCAAAAAAGCAGCAAATGGATATTGACTTATGGATATGTTCCAACCACAAAAAAACTTGTTCGGTAGTAAAATTGGAATGAAGTCACTCAATCATCGATTCCTAATCATTTTAGCATTGAATGTACTGAGGGATATTTGTGAACAATGGACCCAGAGGATATTTTTAAGAATGTCAGCCTCTATAGGCAGACTGTATTTTAAAAAGCATAATGTAACACAGAAAAACAGAGTTGGAAGTGACCATAAAGGTATAGTCCAGTCCCTGCTCAAATAGGAAACTTTTTACCATTCCAGACAAGTGGTTGTCTAATCTCCTCTTGAAAACTTCCAGTGATGGAAGTTCTCACTGTCAGAAAATTTCTCCTTAGTTCTAGATTGGATCTCTCTTTAATTATTTTCCACCTATTACTGTTTCTCCAGTACTTTTTGGTTGATTATTTTTTCTCTGTGAGTCCCCCTGAAATCCTGGAAGACTGCTATCATATTATCCATAGTCCTCGGTTCATTGCATGGACATGGAAATACCATTTAGATTTATATACCACTCCTGCTGCTTTACAACACCTTCTGAGCAGTCCAAGTCAACATTGAGCCAGTCAAGATTGATCTCCAAGCTGTGGGCAGAGTTAGCTAGCAACACTGCATTTTAACCACTGCCCCACTCAGTGTTCCCTCTAATTTTTTTTCGGGGTGAGTGGAAAAGTATAGTGTCTGAGCGGCAGTCCCTTTGCCACTGGGCAGCATATAAGTATAAATAAATAAAGAAATAAAGAAATAAAGAAAGAAAGAAAGAAAGAAAGAAAGAAAGAAAGAAAGAAAGAAAGTGTGGGCGTGCGCTATCACACATGAGTAAGTTCTTGCATCCATAATTCTATCCTTTCTATGTCTTCCTCCCTCTTTCCTCCCTCCCTCTTTCCTTTCTATCTTTCTCACCCCCTGCCTTTCTCCAAGCCCTTCCTTTTCCCTCTCCCTATCTAACTACCCCCTCTCCCTACTTTCTATCTCTCCCTCCCCCTTTCTCTCTCCCTTCATCTTTCTTTCCCTCTCTCTCTCCATCCCTCTTCCTTTCTCTCTTCCTTCCTTCCTCTCTTTTTTGCTTTCTCTCTCCCTCCTTCCCTCCCTCTATGTCTTTCCCTCTCCCTCCTTCCCCCCTCTCTTTCTCTCTCTCTTGCTTTCTTTCCCTCTCTTTCTCTCTTGCTTTTTTCTCTCTCATTCTCTCTCCCCTCCTTTTTCTCTCTCTTTCTCTCTCGTTCACCACGCCAGCAACAGAGAGAAAAAGAGAGAGAGAGAGAGCCGGAGAGAGAGTGGAGGGTGCCGTTGTCTTCACCTCCGCCCGGCGGCTCTGCAGCGAAGAGGAAGCAGCCATGCACCCCCTCGCTCTCTCAGGCATCCCCGGCGCCCGGCCACGCTCCCAGTATCCCGGCCGACTTTTGGAGCCGTTTTGTTTTCGGCCGGGCGGAGACGGCACGCGGAGGTGAAAACACGGTGCCCGGCCATGCTCCGCCTCCCGGTATCCCGGCCGATGTTTGGAGCCATTTTGTTTTCGGCCGGGCTACCGGGAGGCGGAGCGTGGCCATGCGCCGTATCTTCGCCTCCGCGTGGCTCTGCAGCGAAGAGGAAGCAGCCATGCATCCCTGGCGCCCGGCGGAGGAGCAGAGGGGGCGGATCGGGCGGGGGGCAGTGACGAAAGGCCGAGGGGGCCAGAGGCAACATGGGGAGGCAGGGGCGGCTGCGGCTCCCTTCCCTTCTGCTACCGGCGCCTCCCCGCCCCTGCCCCCCCCCCCCGCGGGCTGGCAGGGGGATGGGGACTGCGCGCCCATGGAAGAGGGTGCGCGGGGGGTTATTTTGGGGCACGCGGGCGCGCAGCCTACGGGGAACGGTGGCCCCACTATAGCTCCTTAGTACATACCTGGTTCCTTCAACTATTCATTATTTGGTTTAGCCTCCAGAACCCTTATCTTTGTTGTTCTTTGCACTCTTTCTAGGGTCTCAGCATCTTGCTGTATCATAATGACCAAAACTGGACACACTATTAAATATCAAATCTGGTTTCACTAGTACAGTATAAAGTGGCACTATCACTTATCAGGATCTTAATCCCATGGTTGTGTAGGCATTTTGGGATTTGGAGCACACTGCAGGTTCATACTTAAGTGGTTGTCCACTAGGACATCTTCATCCCTCTCACAGTTACTACTGAGCCACCTATTCGATAACTATGCATTGTTCTTGTCTAAGTATAGGATCTTATTTTTCTCACTCTTTGTTGTGTTTGGGCTTGGGCCAGCCGTTGCTCCCACAGATGGGAGAGATGCGGCACAAAGTGAGTGCAAAAGCCTGGCTGACAGCCAGGAAGACGTGGCAGACAGCCATGAGGATGAGGCCACTGGTTCAGAGGAGTTGGCAGACAGCACGCAGGACTCAGCAGACAGCCCAGGGGATTTGGCAGGCAGTCCCTCAGACAGTCTCTCTTCCTTGGATTCCTCTGCAGACCAGCTCATAGACATGCGTAGCCGAAGAGCCATGCAGAGGAGGGCTCAATTGAAGGATTATTACAGGTGATCAGAGTAGCACCTGGGCTGGGTGTGATTCTTATACTGAGGGCTGGGTGTGGTTTCCTTAATGAGGGCTAAAGGTATAAAAGGGAACAGAGGCACAAGGCAAACTGTGGCTGTTTATCTGTGTTTCTTTGTGGTTCCTGCTCTGAAGTTTCTGTTCCCTGCCTTTGGATTTCAGCCCAGCCTTTTCAGGCACGTGGGAGGTGAAACCTCGGGGACTTGCTGTTTGCTCTAAAGATTTGAAGGACTCCTGAAACGTTTCTGCTCCATGCAGGTTGTCTTTGTTTGCTTTTTCCTGTGTTTTGTATTTGGCTGAATTACGCCTTGCACTATCATTATTTCCTGACACTAAAGACTGTTTTGGTTAACCCTTTTTTGTTTGTTTAATACAAGTTTACTGATTAGAAGAGCATGTGTGTGTTTGCTTTCTTTTCCTTGGACTGTTACGAATTGCCTGAGGCCAGTCAGGCAGAACACTCTTGAATTCATTTTTGTTGGATAAGGCTCAGTATTTAAGTCTGTCAAGAACCTTTTGAAGTTTATCTTCCAAAATGTTAGCTATTCCCTTTTAGCTTGGTGTGGTCTGCAAATTTGATTACTTCCTCTTCCATCTCCTTATCTATCATATGAAAATGTTGAAGACTAGTGTGCCTGGGACAGAACCTTGAGGTTCTTCTTACCTCCATGTATATGTAGTTCTGTTGAAGACTACACACAGATACTGTTTATCAGCCAATTATGAATTCATCTGGTGCTAGTATGGTCTACCTCACATTGTTCTATTATACCAAAACGTAGACTGTGATCCATTTTGTCAAAAACCTTATTGAAGTGTAGGTAAACTATAAGCACATCATTTTTCTGATCCACTAATTTAGTCACTTTGTAAAGAAACGCAATAAGGCTTGTTTTGCATGATCTGTTTTTAACAAACTAATGGTGGCTTCTAATCACTTTACTTATTACTAGGTGCTCACAACTCCACTGAATCACTATCTTTTTCAGGATTTTCCCAGGTATAGGATATTGATTATCCTATAAATTCCTGTATCTTTCTTCTCCATTTCTGAAGACTAGAATCACATTGGCTCTTACTCTGGTAGTTCCCCCATGCTTCAAGATCTCTGAAAGATTTTGTTCAATGATTCTGATATTATATCTGCCAGCTACTTCAGTACCCTGGGATATAATCCACCTGATCCTAGAAATTTGAACTGGTTTAGAGTGGATAGGTGTTTTTTACCTTTTCTTGCCTATTTTGACTTTCATTCCTGTTTTCTCAGCTACAGTGCTGCTTTTGATAAATTGGATTATTTTTTTCTTTTGCATGAAGAGAGATACAAAAAATTAATTAAGCAATTATGCTTTTTCCCTGCTACCCATCATCTCTTTATCATCTTCTCCCGCTAATGGACTAATCATTTCCTTGATTTTTTTCTTGGTTTTTATATGTTGAAAGAAAATTATTATTGTTGTTGTTGTCTCTTATTACATTCATTCTGACTTCATTCTGAGCCTTAACTTTTCTGACTCTGTCCTTGTAGATTTGGGCTTTTTGCTGGTATTCTGTTTTAGTTATGCGTCCCTCTTTCCAATTTTTATACTTGTTATTTTTGTCTTTCAGTCTATCCAAACTACCATGGTAGTTTCATCTGGAGTCTTATTTTTCTTTCAACTTTGACAATCTCATTTTTCAAATTTCTCAAGAATCTTGGGTTGTTTTCTCCTTTAGGATTTCTATCCATTGAATCATCCTAAACTTTCTCATAGTTTGGTGAAGTCACTCCACTTAAAGTCCAAAATATTAGTTTGGCTTTGTTCAATTACATGTGTCTGCATGATGTTGAATTCCAGTATGACACCATCCTGCTCCCAAAGTTCCTGAAACTTCAACCTCCTCCATCCTTTTATCTGTTAGTAAGAATTGGAGGATTATAGCTGATCCTTTAATTCTCTCTGTCTTTTGGATGACAAAGTTGTTTGAACTCCCACTTGCTGCAGAATTTGTCTCCCAGTTGATGTCAGGGTAGATAAAGTCCAAATACTACTGTGATTTGTTTCCTACATATCTTAACTAACTGATTAGCAAAAAGTTAATCTATTTCCTCTGTGCGGTTGGGTGGTCTGTGGCATACACATTTGGTAATATTATTCTTTTTTCCTTTTATATTAATCCAAATGTATTAATGAAAGCTGTCATCTTTGGTTTTGTGCAGTTCTGCAGAGTTGTAGTGATTTCTTACATATAATGCAACTCCACTTTTCTTATGTCTGTTTTTTTTTAAAGAAATCTTATATCCCTCCAGTAGTATTTTTGGGTTGTGGGTTTCACCCCATTAAGTTACACTGATGGCAACCATATTGTTCTTGCTTTTGTGTACCCTGTTTGTTTGCCCTGTTTGTTCTTCATACTTTGAGCATTAATGTATAGGCATCTGAATCCTGATGAGGCAAGACTTAGATAAGCATAGAAAAGTTACTAGATAAGAGAGATATACACTATAAAGAACAATGGCTTCTGTGTATCATTTTATCTTGGAGTCAACACAGGTAGTATATAATAAGTATGACTGTTGGATGTTAAATTGAAGAGTCATGAGGAACACCAAAAGAAAACTAGTCCATAGCAGGTTTAAGATAGGTTATAGTTTTTTTCCATGGTAAAAAACAGAATACAGTGGTACCTTTATATACAAACGCCTCTGCTTAAGAACTTTTCTAGATAAGAACCGGGTGTTCAAGATTTTTTTGCCTCTTCTCAAGAACCATTTTCCACTTACAAATCCGAGTCTCCAAAACTGTAACTGGAAAAGGCAGGGAGAAGCCTCTGTGGGGCCTCTCTAGGAATCTCCTGGGAGGAAACAGGGCCGGAAAAGGTGGGGAAAAGTCTCTATGGGTCCTCTCTAGGAATCTCCTGGGAGGAAACAGGGCCTCCACCCTCCCTGTGGTTTCCCCAATTGCATGCATTATTTGCTTCTACATTGATTTATATGGGAAAAATTGCTTCATTTTATAAACTTTTCTACTTAAGAACCTGGTCACGGAATGAATTAAGTTCCTAAGTAGAGGTACCACTGTATAAGATTGCTATTACTTTAAAAGCAACCTCAAGTACAGAAAATGGACTTGCAAATACATAATAATACTCTTTTTGTAAATTTACAATTTCTTGCTCCAACTGACAACTAGGACTGAAAGAAATACTCAAGGAAAAAACAATTATATCTCCTGATTGCCCTTTTTATTTAATTAAAATAAATTAATTCTGCTATGACAGTGCATTCACAAGTATGGTCTCTCAAAGAAAATGGAACATTGTTGTCTAGCGTAATATATTCAGTTAGAATATAGAAGATAAATGCCAGTGACATATGTTTTTTAGAAAGAGATAACCAGAAATGATTTCTTTTCAAGATTTGATGCTTATTAAAGTGTTTATTGAGGTCTAGTGGTTCTATAATAGATGATTCAATAAAACAAACTGAGTTATTTCCAATAATGTTGCATATAAATAGAATATTCTTTAAAAATGTATTTATGGTCTTCCAACCATCTGAAATCTTTCTTCATATCTGAAATGGGGACGTATTGCTAGAAGATATTGAACAATATATGGGAATAAGTGATAGCTACCAACATTTACTACTAATATCAGCAACCAGTGGGATTGGTACACTTAATTTTAAAAAATACATAGAAAATGGGGCACCGGCCAATACTGTTATTATTACTATAGCTACAAATTATATTATGAAAGGAAAATGTTGTTGTGATTGTTAATGTAATTGTGATACCTAACATATCTCTGTTTTGTTATTATTGTTATGAGCCACCCCGAGTCCTCGGAGAGGGGTGGCATACAAATCTAATATTTATTATTATTATTATTATTATTATTATTATTATCATTATCATTATCATCATCATCATCATCATCATCATCATCATCATCATCATCATCAGAGACTTCCAGAGATGTTTTTTGAAATAGGATTATTAGATTCCGATTGCTAAAATCCATATGGTCATAAGAGGTAGTAAATTTTCTGCCATATTGTGATTATCTGTATTTGGGAAAAGAAGTTCTACTTTATAAGAGCTGGAAAAACCACAGTAGTCTGATTGCTGTGTTTCGGAGGATGCTGATGTCTCTGCCAAGTGGTTACAATTGTATAGCATCCCATGAAGAATTATTCCAGCTAAGAATAGACTTTCATTTTTAAGGCATTTTCCCTTTCAATACTGTTGTGTTTGTGAGTTTTCACTCAGGTCCAACCTCTGTAGGGGGATGCAATACCTATTCCTGATTGGCTGCCCATTTGACAGCCAGTATAAAAGGGAGTTGTAAAATAGAATCTCAGCTGTTGCCATCATCTGAGAAACGACGTATTAGCTGCCACATTCAGCAATCTCTTAGCCTCTTACAAAATAAAGAGTTGTTAGCATTGTATACTGGTTCACCTGAGTTATTGACACATAATATCAGGAATGGAACAAATTAGTGATGAAGGTGGGGTTTTTGACTGAGGCACCAGAGAGAGCTGAGCTGATTGTCACTAGCCAGGCAAAAGACAAGGTGGCCATTTACCTCAGAAATGGCATCCATGACCACACTAGTGGTTTTTAATAGCTCCACGGAGATGTGGGAATCTTAAATCAATTGTTTTGAATGTTTGCTGGTGGCCAATGACTATACCGGGCTATCAAGCAGTAGGAAGACAGTGTGTTTCCTTAACTTGTGTGACATGGAAATGTTTAATATTGCCAGCATGCTCCTTGCACCTCAAGTGGTGCATGAAGTTCCCTAGAACATTTTAATGTCCAAGCTAAAAAGTCACTACGTGCCAGCCCCATCTCGCATAGCCAGCCTCCATGCATTTCACAGACAGAGCCAACAGGAGGGGGGGGCAATCAATGACTATGTGGCAGCCCTCAGAGCAACTACGCTGTACTGTGATTTCTGAAACTTGGATGAGGATTTATTGGACTAGATTTTGTTCGGGGTAAGGGATCTTCGCATACAATGCCACCTCCTGGCTAAATCAGAATTGATGCTCAAATCAGCATTAGACGAGACCAGAGCTATCGAACTGTTAAACAAATCCACAGAAGAAATCCAGAACAAATCCAACCTGCAAGCTACCAGGAAACCTGTGAACATCCATCACAAGGAAGCCAGCCTAGGAGAGACACCAGATGAGGATGCTGAGGTGCATCTCCTGAAACCTGGGCAAGGAAAAGGTCAGCTGGTTAGCCAAAAATTAATGCAGTCAAACTGGGCAGGTTGCAGTGAAGCATGCTAGGATAGAATGTAGGTGTGGTGGTGGGGGGTATATATTTTTTATTTTTTTCTCCACACCGTACAGAAATACAAATTCACATATCTTCAAATTTCAATAGAATACAATATAGTATCCATTACCAAATTCTTAATTTTATATCTATTTTCTTTTGGTATACTGTACATTATTTATCTCGTGCCACCTCCCTTTCTAATTTTGTCATCTGGATTTCAAAAATTGTTTTCTGTTCTCATTCGGGTTCAAAATGCTATTAGCTATCAAGAATTTCTATTGGCTATTTGCTTTTTTCTACTAAGTCTATGCTATAGTGCTTCAATCCATTTCTTATATTCTTACTTATCTCATTCATGTTTTTTAACCCTCATTTTAATATAACTGCCCTTTAAGAGAAAAATTCCAAATTTACTTCTCTTCATACAACAAAAATATCAATTAATATCAGCTATTTCATGCCTTAAATCTAATTATAACAATAAGAATACAGGGGGGAAACAAAAATTATTATTAAGAGTTTAAATTGCATTATCTTCTTTCTGTGCCTATGCATTATATCACTTGTTTCATTTTGCAAATATATAATTTCAAATTTAGCAAATCATGATTATAATATAACATATTTTTCTATTTATTTTTCACATAAAGTATCTTCCATTGTCAATCCCAGTATAATAATCTTCCCTAATATATTTATTTTCACTGTTAATCCCAGTGTGATAATTTCCCTTAATCTATATGTTTTTCACTGTCGTTTCCAGTGTAATAATCTTCTCTAATCTATATCTTCCATTGTCAAACCCAGTGTAATAATCTTCCCTAGTCTATTTATTTTCACTATCATTCACAGTGTAATAACCTTCCCTAATGTAGGTTTGAGACCGTGACCTTCCTCAGGTGTGGGGGAAATAGCCAGGGTTTGTAGAGGAGTGCAGGCAGAAAATGGCTCACCAGCAGAGGAAAGTTATTGGAAAATGAAGAACTAGGGCCTATTTAGGCAGGAAGATGAATGTTTTGCAGGATTAAGGGACCCAATTGTGTTGGTGGTAGATCAAATTAGCCACTTGGTGAAAGGTAATTTTTTCCTAATTTTAAGCTTGAGGGAACCCCTTGTTCTATGGAAAAGACGCAGGGTCATCCATGTTCATATATTCCTGGAGTTCAATTAAAAGGATAGTGCCCAATTTGGGTGAAACCTTGCTTGTTAAGATTAAGGAATTTCCAGGGACACACCATCCAGTTCTAGGTAGTCATAATGTCAGGGTATTGTTCAAACAGTTTACAGGATGACATTGCTGGTAGCCCTGAGATGGATGTGCTGGCCAGGAAATTTCCTACAGTTTTTGATGAATCCCTGGGAGTTTATAAGGGAATAGTTATGTCATTCAGTTTGGATCCCAAAATAGCTCCCAGGTATCTAAAGCCATGAATAGTGCCATTTGCACTGTGCCCAAAAGTCAATGCAGAACTCAATAAATTGATAGCACAGGGTATATTAGAGCCAATTGATCTCCCATTGAGCATGATCAATTGGCTCTAACATACCCTGTGCTATCAATTTATTGAGTTCTGAATTTCTTTTCTTCCTTTTAAGTATATTGTTTTTTGAACTCTCCTCACAATTCTGCCTGGTCTCTTCACCCTATTACCTCCTCTATCTTTTGATTGGTTCTTTTGGGGGTGATACTCCTCTCTATCTACCCCTGTCTTGTCACTGTAAGATTGTCTGACCTGTTGGTCTCGGATAATGGGTCACAATTCAAAGCTGCACCATTTACCAATTCCCTAATGGATCTGGTAAGCATCATGCATTAGTGGCTCCTTTCCATCCACAGGGTAATGGATTGGTTGAGAGGACAGTTAGATCGGCCAAGGATGCATTAGGCAGACTGGGCGTAGGGGATTGGTAAGCTAAAATTGATAAATACCTAGTGAGTCAGCTTGCAATGCCCTGCCCATTCACAAACATGAGCCCAGCTGAACTACTGTTGAGCCGGAGACTTAGAACCACATTAGACCACTAACACCTTGAACATGCCCCTGAAAAGTCCTTATAGATAGAAAATAAGCTTAGCAGAATGATTGCAATAATAATAAAAATTATGTGCTCAGTATTTCTTCTCTAAATAAATATTCCTATAGACCTTCTCCTCAATGAAAGCCAACACGAGCAAGCCGCTTCCCAGGAGAGAGCTGCCATTGTTCCTGTCTTTCCCCTTTCATTTCTATCTCTTCTCCTACAAAACAAAAGAAAATGAACTCTTAAAAGAGATTCCTAAGCATCACAATGATAGAACAGTATAACAATGATGCAAGAATGATTGTAAGGAATTACAATGCAGCCTATAAATGGTTGTCATATGTACATGCCAGTTTTGTGGTTGTAGGTGCCTCCTGTTGTTTGATCAAAGTATTTAATATTGATGGCAAAAGTACCTATACTAATATATATACTGCTCAAAAAAATAAAGGCAACACTCAAGGGAATCCTAGATCTGAATGAATGAAATATTCTCATTGAATATTTTGTTCTGTACAAAGTTGAATGTGCACAACAGCATGTGAAATTGATTGTCAATCAGTGTTGCTTCCTGAGTGGACAGTTTGATTTCAGAAAAGTTTGATTTACTTGGAGTTATATTGTGTTGTTTAAGTGTTCCCTTTATTTTTTTTAGCAGTGTATATAAGTATGCAGAAGAGTAAACAGTTCTTATAATATCAACTTGTAATTACTTGTCGCTATGATCACAGATGCTTTTATTGTATGACTTTTGCTTTTTTCCTGTTTCTTTTCTTTTGAGTTGATCAGTTTTAGTATCATTTAATATATTGGTTTTTTAAACCATGGAGATTAGGGAAGGACATCATATTTACTTAGGATATGAACAAGCCAACAACTTGAACACTGAGACATATTTCAAAAGAAAATAAATCAATCCATGCCTAGGAGGTAAAATATGACAGGATCCAAATGTGAACTGAAAATAATGAAGCTGTTACAATCAATGGATTCATGATTAGTTATTTTAAAAAAATAATAATAATCTTTATTAAGTTTCTACATATATGTGAGCCACCCCGAGTCTTTGGAGAGGGAGGGCATACAAATCTAATAAATAATAATAATAATAATAATAATAATAATAATAATAATAATAATAATTATTATTATTATTATTATTATTATTATTATTATTATTATTATAATAAAACAATCCAAACAAACAAAACATATAAAATATACAAAGAAAAAGAAAGAAAGAAAAATGAAGAAAAGTAGACAGACAAATTAGTTTATAGACCTATAGAACATATAGAGCATTCAGTTTCAGTGGTGTTCAATATATACACATACTGTAGTTAGTTATTTGCTTATCATCAGTTAATATTTTCTTTCAATAAATACATATATTTATTTGTTGTATGAAAGACATAATTTGTCAACCAAATTGTTGACTATCTCTATCAAGCGACCTAATATTAAGTATTTGTATCTTGTATGTGGAATTGTGTGTTTATTTTCTTTAGTTCTGTATAGTTATTTTACACCTAGATCCAGATTAAAAAACTGATTCTAACAATTGCATTTTATAAGAGTCATGGAGAAGAAGCAATCAGGTGAGTTTTATATCATACTATGGTGAATATATTTATCTGGCTATTCAGGAAAAAGGAAAATGCTATTCATTGAAAAGTTTTGCTACTTCAGCACTGCAATTATTGAGGTAGGAAAAGAAAATAATTCTCTTCCTAGTATTATGGGAATTTCACTAGCAAAAGTTTTTCTGTCAGCTTGTAATTACCAGTTGGTTTATTGCCCTTGGAGGGACCTTTGGGCCATTCAAGCTGAGGCAACATGAGCTGTCTATATTTAAGGGGTGTTTGTTGTGGTCTGGGATAATGGTCCGACCATCATTAAGGACTGCAGGAATGCACCGCCTACATGAGGGACACCTGGGGATTGCCAGTATGAAGGCGTTAGACTGCAGTTACATCTTGTGGCCTAAGCTGGATACTTCCATTGCTGAATGGGTTGGGTCTTATGATAGGTGCCAAAAGTCCAGACCTGGCAGGCCCAATGCATGGGCAGACATTTTTAGTGGAAGTGGATGCTTTTTCAAAGTGGATGGCATTAGCCCTCATGCCATCCACTACCTCTGAAACTATTAGCAGGGACTTACACAGGTTATTTACTACCCATAGGCTCTCTGACATTGTAGTCTCAGACAATGGGCCTCAGTTTACCTCTGCCTTGTTTCAGGTATTTTTGGGTTGTGTTAGGCATCCGCCATGCACAGGTTGCCCCTTTTCACCCTTCTAGCAATGGTTTGGTTGAAAGAGTTGTGAGATCAGACAAGGAGGCATAATACTTATAGCATTAGCATTCAGCATTTAGACTTATATGCCACCTCACAGTGCTTTACAGCTCTCTCTAAATGGTTTACAGAGAGTAAGCATATTGGCCCCAACAATCTGGGTCCTCATTTTACCAACCCTGGAAGGGTGGAAGGCTGAGTCAACCTTGAAACTTATGGCCCAGCACACTACACTACTCCAAGCCCAATCTCCAACTGCAGCCCAGAAATATTATTAACCTCAGAACCACATTGGACAGGCTGTACCCTAGTTATGTGCCTGATACTCCAACAGACTTGACCAGCAAGATCAAGACCTTTTGTGTGGGGTATTCAGTCTATGCCAGATATTATGATGGTGAGCCCTGTTGGCTACCAGCACAGGTTCTTGCAGCAACCTATTCATACAGAGTAGGCCTGTAGGATGGGTGGTTATGGCGTCATCATGACCATCTTACAGGATGACCCTTTGCTTTCACACCAATCCCCACTGCGGACTACCTACCGATGGCTCCTGCTGAGGATCACCCTGATGGCCCCACAAACTATACATTCCTAGCACCTGACTCACCTGCCTCTGAATATCTTTTTCCAAAGTCTGGGGTTCCTGACGAAACACCGCCACCACCAGTTGCAGATCCAGAGGCTCCTGATCTGACCATGCCTGTAGAGTCATGGCATTGGATGAGACAGCACAGGTGCCCAGCGTATGTCCAGGACTGCACATGCACCATCTGGGAGGGGAGGGGCTGCATCTCCATGCTCAAAACCTACCTAGCAACTAAGACCTATTTTCCTATTGGCTGTCCTTTGACAGCTCAGCCAGCAGGAAAATTACAGCCCCGCTATTGGCTACCAATTTTGATAGCCACTAAAAAAATAGCAGCCTGACAGATGCTTGCCTGTTGCTGGTTACTGTTTTGTTCTGTTGACAGCTGTATAAAGGGGTTCTGTTCTAACCACCGTCTTGCTCAGTTCCTGACCCTGTTGTTCTACCAAGCTAGAACAGTAACCATCTGAGCCATCATAATAAATTATCATTCCTAAGGAAATGACTAGAGAATCAAAAATTCGGGTTTTTCACTTATACTTCACAATGCTTACAAATTATTTATGGTAAACATTTTAATTATTTTCATATCTAATAATATTTGCACATCAAACAGGAAAGTGCTTCAATGCCATTCTTCATGTTCTCATTTTTATTTTATGTTAAATGAACATTTCTTTTTTCTAAATGAACAGCTATGGAGCAGGCTAGATGTATTCCCTCCACCATCATCATGACAACAGCAATAGTATCAGACTGGTTTCAACATGCAGAAATGCCAAGGTGACATAATCACATTGATCAACTGCAATGTTCTTTAAATAGTGAAATGGCAACAACATACTCACCAGAACTATCATTATCAAAGCACTCTGGATTTGAAATGTCTGCCATTTATTTTCTGAAGAATCACTAGAGGCAGTTCAGGATAATACCAATCATTGTTTCCTTTCCCTCAAGTTCCCTGAAACTTATACATCCACCAATGAAAGCCAGTTATGAAAACTTTACTCCTCTGTAGATGAAAAACTATGTTAACTAAGAAAGAAAGAATGTTTTACTTGCTAGGGGCACTGTGTACCAGTGCAGCTCATGTAATTTATAGAGAGCTGTAGCTGTTGGGCAGAGTTTTTGTCAGCACTCTCAATAGTTGTTCACTATAACAGCTATGTCTGAGCCTCTGTCTGTGCTGCTTCAATTATTTCCACCAGAACATAGCTATAGCCAGTAGTCTGCTTCTGTCTCAATTACTCAATTTCCATTGTCAGTTCTGCAATGGATTTAAAAGGGCCCTAAAATAGGTAAAACACTAAATGCATTAGATTGGTTACCAGTATATTTTAGGCAATGACCAACTCTCAAAAAGTGGAGACCACTCTCTAAAATGCTTTCTCCATATCTTCTGCTACTTAACCTACAAATAGATACTGTCAGAATTTGAACTCCTACCATGAATGCTTTTGTGTTGTGACATTACTTTATTATATTGATATTAAAGTGGCTATTTATTGGGTGCTTTAAAACAAGAAAAATATTTTACAAGACACTATGTCTTATTAATGCAATTTATTAGGCATGAATGTGTAATGAAACCTCAACCTTATTTTGCGTTACTTTCTAGGAAAAATCTCTTAAAAAGTAAAGTATTGACTAGATCCATAATATATTTTTACAAACACTGCTTAGAAACCTTCCTTTAGGGAAAGAAAATCTTGATAGTTTTTAAGATGTGAAGATCTATTTTGAAACCAAGACAATGGTTTTGAAATCTGGTAAAATAATTAGATCATAGTTGTTGAAATAGATCTATAAATTTATTTGGAAGGAGATTATCGACTATTTTAGAATAGAATAACAGAATTGGAAGGGATCTTGGAGGTCTTCTAGTCCAAACCCCTTATGCAGAAAGCATTGCACTGCTTCAGACAAATGGTTATGCAACACCTTCCTAAAAAATTCCAATGTTAGAGTATTCACAACTTCTGGAGGCAAGTTGTTCCACTGTTTAATTGTTCTAACTGTCAGGAAATTTCTTCTTAGTTCTAAGTTGTTTCTCTCCTGGATTAGTTTCCACCCATTGCCTTGTCCCACACCAGGTGCTTTCCAGGATAGCTTCTTTGTGGCAGCCCCTAAGGTATTGGAACGCATGACTCCCCTAGTCCTTCTTGTCATTAAACTAGACATACCCAGTTCCTGCAAACGTCCTTCATATGTTTTAGCCTCCAGTCCTCTAATCATTTTTGTTGCTCTTCTCTGCACTCTTTCTAGAGTCTCAAGAGGTTTTTTTACATTGTGGTGACCAAACCTGAATGCAGTATGTGGTATTGACACTTCACATGAACTTGATCGTATCCCTCTGTTTATGCAGTTTAGAACTGTGTTGGCTTTTTTGGCTGCACACTGCTGGCTCATATTTAAATGGTTGTTCAATAGGACTCCAAGATCCCTCTCACAGTTACTACTATTGAGCAAGGTACCACATATAACTGTATCTCTGCATTTTGTTTTGCTTTCCTAAATGTAGAACCTTATTTTTTTCACCACTGAATTTCATTTTGTTAGATAGAGTCCAGTGTTCATGTCTGTCAAGATCCTGCAGTATTTTAAACTTATCTTCTGTAGCTTGGTTATTCCTGCCAGCTTGGTGTCATCTGCAAATTTGATGAGTTCCCCATCTATCCCCTCATCCAAATCATTAATGAAGATGTGGTGCTGTAGGATATCCTGCTTAAGCAGGGGGTTGGACTTGATGACCTGCAAGGTCCCTTTCAACTCTAATAAATAAATAAATGTTGAAGAGTACTGTGCCTAAAACAGAGCCTGCATACTTCCCTCCATGTAGATGCAGTTCCATTGATGACTCCACATTGAGTGTGGTTGGTCAGCCAATTACGAATCCATCTGATGGTGATGTTGTCTTAGACAACATCCCCATCAAATTGATTCATAATTGTTCTATTTTACTGTACAAAGTGGTACATTGTTCTACTTTATCTAGTAGTAGATTATGGTCTACATTTTCAAATGGCTTACTGAAGTTCAAGTAAATTATATTGAGAGTATTCCTCTGGTCCACTAATTTTATCACATTGTTAAAGAATGCAATAAGATTAGTCTGGCATGATCTGTTTTTAACAAGCCCGTGTTGGCTTTTGGTTATTGCTTTGTTTGCTTCTAGGTGTTCGTTGATTCGTTACTTGAGTTTAGCAAATATGTTATATTTTTATAGATTGATTTGGGTTATTTATTGTGTTAAAATAATGGGGTTGTCAGTGTTTGCTTCTTGTGTTGTGTAAACCTAGTCATTGTGGTTTGAATCCCGTATATTATATCTTTCAGGATATGCAAGCAAACCACAGTTAAACAATATGAAAATAGCCAAATGTCCCAAAGGTACTTTCCCAAGAGGCAACTGGAGTTTCTGTTTTTTCTTTGAAATGTTTCAAAGAAAAAACAGAAAGTCCAGTTGCCTCTTGAAAAAAGGACCTTTGAGACAACCATGACCTGGATGACTAAGAATCTCCATATACAATTAGCCAAATGGCTTTTACTAAACCAAAAAAAATCAAATCTAGCTTGTTGTATATATTAAAATATAAGCCCAACCAAATAAAAAAGTTCAATATGAAACTATGTTAGGTCCATTTAAAAGAATATTCGTAAAGCAAAGGATAATGCTGGATTTTTTTTTAAAAAGCAACTGGAATCATGCTGACCCATTAGGGAGAAAAAACCTGAAATCCATAGCTGGATAATTCCTTTATTAGCCTCAGCCAAATGACACAAAATAGTGTGAAAGATTTCAAGTTTCAAGAACTCTTTATCCTAAGTGAAGGTGTTAAAAAGAAACTTACAGATATCCTATTAGCCTTAGAAGTACAATTTTTCTTCAGAAACTCTCATGGTTAATATTAATTTGATTTATTTTACAATTAGATTTTTAGGATTTGCAATTGGAGCAATCATTGCTTATTTCATAAATATTACTTATTGAAAACGTTTTGTAGACATCAAACATATTAACTTAATTTACAATTTGAAAAAACCCATACAGTAACATTAAAGGCATTATTCTGTTTCCAACTACTATATTCGTCTGAATGATGTCTTTAATGGTATTCTGAATCGGTGTTTTAAATTGTTTAATTTGCTTGATGTCTACAGAAAGCTTTCAACAAGTAATTGAGAAAACATTTCACTCACATCCTAATCTTAATACAAATTCCACATTATTGCTTTATTAAATAGAAGACCAAACATGAGGGATGGATGAATCCAGCCAATGTGATCATAAACCAGGTTTTACTATTCATAAACCATTGGTTTTTTAAAAAACTTGGTCATCTTATAATTCATCTACTGTCCCTTTACTTGGGAAGAAGTAATCGCCCTGTTACCAAAAGCTAGTTGTTGCACTATTAACTAAAATGTATGTGAGTTTGGAATCTTTTACAACATATTGAAATTAACAGCAGAGTTAATTAATTGGTTAATTTATTTTTGTCCTTGATCAGCATAAAATAAAAGCCTAAAGGATCCCAAATTAGACTAATAAAATTTAAAAATAGTAATGCAGCATAGTGTGTGTTGTGGTTAGCTCTGACCCAGCTCCTGCCCCAAGGACTGTGGATGTGGGGGAGACATCCACATGCTGCAGGCCTGTTTTGCCCCCCCCCCATGGAATCTGCTGATGAAGGCTCCTCTGACCAAGAAGACATGAGTGACAGGGAGGAGGAGAGTGTGGCAGACAGCTCAGAAGAAGATCAATTATCTAGCTCCTCCTTGGATTCAGAACAAGAGTTAATGATACAGCCACGCATGCGGAGAGTGATGCATAGGCAACAACAACTGAGAGATTATTATCAAAGAAAATGAGGCCACCTGTGGTTGGGTGGGGCTGTGGTCATTAGTGAGGCTGCTATAAATAGCAGCCTGTGGGTTTGGCCATTGTGGAGGATTATCTGATCATTGTGTTTCATGACTGCTTTGCTGACTTTGATCTTTGTGTGCTGATTTTTCCCCGCTTTGAAACTAACCCAGAGCAAAGTGTGTTTCACTTTGTGAAAGAAGAAGGACTGTGAATTGCCCGCAGCTGCAAGCTAAGTATCACAGAACTGATAAGGGACTTGTACAAATTACCAATTTGTTTGGAGACAAGTGCTCTTTGCTATACAAAAAGAGTGCCCTGTTTATTTGCATTTTCGGTATAAAGAACATTGTTTTGAATTTTCAAACGTATGTGTGTCTGAAATTGTATCTGTGCATTTTTGGGAGGATTCTACCAGAGAGCTCGGCAGAACAGTGTGATAAGTTGAAAAATATCAATTATATCAGAATTCTTGCCAGTAAGGTAATATATATTGTTTATAACTAAAATGAATAGTTAACCAAAATTGTTCATAGTTATAAAAAATAATAACAAACTGAAATATTATCAACTATAAAATTAAAGTAGCAAAAAATAGAACCAAGAGATAGTATTGCTTTGTGTTAGACCAAGATCCATGCTTTTTATCTGTCACTTCCCACTGAAATGCACCCGCTGTTGCAAAGAAGCTGGCAAAATAGGTGATGGAAGAACTATTGTCAGAAAGTAATAATGAATTTAGATGAACTGAACACTCTTGAAATCTTGAGAGTAAAAGAGGAAAAAACAATGCCGCAACTGTCTTTGTAGAATCAATGCTGATCAAGTTATGTTTGATGGTTTCAACTTGCCTGTTATTGCAAGGGAGACAGTTAGAAGAATCTGTCTAGTGCTGCCAATATGAGAGAACTGCAGTGAGGCAAGATGAAAACCCTTTTATGAGTGGGTATTTTCAGTTACAATAAAAGTAGCAGCAATTGAACTTAAGCTTTCGTCAATTGAAGATTTGGCATTCTGCCTAAATCACTATGATACTCCACATTCATTACATACTATTTAGCATACACTTATACATCTGTTTAAGTATTGTATACTTATAAACTTGCTTACTACCTAAAGAGAGATGGTAAATAGAAAGAAAGAAAGAAACACCCCACAAAGTCCATGTTTTGGACAGAGAGGATCGCTGGTTTGAAAGAGAGGTGAAAGAGGCCATCTATGTCAAAACTGAATAGCCCTCTTTCAACCAAGGGGGACGGATATAACATCATCTATCCACAATCTACAAAACAGTCCTTTCAACAGTTGCAAGAAGATGCCACACCAATTTGCACCACTCCGGTTAACCTGATGACAAAGATAAACCTCTAGGTTAGTGTTTGCCAACCTTGTCAACTTGAAGATATTTGGACTTCAACTCCCAGAATTCCCCAGCCAGCATTCGCTGGCTGGGGAATTCTGGGAGTTGAAGTCCAAATATCTTCAAGTTGACAAGGTTGGCAAACACTGCTCTAGGTGACCTTAACAACTTGCTAAAATAATGCAAATGGCAAAACTCTCTGCCAGGAATATAAATCTTTCCATTCCCCTCCACCCAGTTAGAGCAGAAGAAGCTTTTTGGGTGAGAAGTGAAATCAGGGGTGAAATGCTCTTGGTTCAGGAGTGCCTGACTGTCATCGAAGAGCTGGTAGTGATCACAGCATGAGGCTTTGCCCGTCGTCACCATTTGGGCTCTTTTAACCTCTGCGCATGTGCAGAATGCTTTGTGCATGCGTAGAGGGTAAAAAACCCCAAATGGCAACATCTGAGTGGGCGGGCGAAGACTCGCACTGTGATCGCTACCAGCTCTCCAACAACCGGTAGGCACACCTGAACTGGGACCATTTCACCCCAACAGAAACAAAAACAGAAACACCAGTTGCCTCTTGAAAAAAAGAGAAAAAAAGCACCTTTGGGACAAGCTCTCCAGACGTTGCTTTTTTCTTCCATATATATGGATCTTCATCCTTCGGTGTAAGAGAAGCTACTTTTCTTAGGAAGAGAGATAACCGTATTCAGAAATTTAGCATACACAATCACGTTTCATGTAACCTTATAATTACATTGTAGAATTGTGATTTTCAAAAGGTGGGAGCCATTATAAAAACACTTGTCCTCCTTTAAACAGCTTTTGCAAAGGTTTGCATTGCCTCCCAGCCTCCATAGGGTGAATTGCATCACCTTG
This sequence comes from Erythrolamprus reginae, assembly GCF_031021105.1. NCBI lineage: Eukaryota > Metazoa > Chordata > Lepidosauria > Squamata > Dipsadidae > Erythrolamprus > Erythrolamprus reginae. Next base: position 59,279,898 of record NC_091955.1, read on the forward strand.
TTTCATACCAATGGTGCAGCAAATCACAATCACTCTCTACACCTCCAGTTTATGTGCTTCATTTCTCCTTTTCTTCCCAATTATTCGGTGACTTAACTCCAGTAAAAGGTAGGTAGGGTTAGCCTTTTGCTTATTATATAAAACATGGCTCTTTTTGTCATGAGTGGTCTTTCCTTTGCCACATAGATGCGCACACACTTTCCTCTCATGTATAAAATAACAAAATGCTGCATATTAAACAGCAAGATAAAAAAATAAGCTAGCTTCTGGTTCTGTGAATGTATATATTGTTACATAAAGGGTTTTTATAAAGAGTTACAGATACCCAGCATAAAGTCACAATCTTCAAAATAATTACAGTGGTACCTCTACTTACGAACTTAATTCATTCCGTGACCAGGTTCTTAAGTAGAAAAGTTTGTAAGAAGAAGCAATTTTTCCAATAGGAATCAATGTAAAAGCAAATAATGCGTGCGATTGGGGAAACCACAGGGATGGTGGAGGCCTTGTTTCCTCCCAGGAGATTCCTAGAGAGGCCCCATAGAAGCTTTTTCCCACCTTTTCCAGCACTGTTTCCTCCCAGGAGATTCCTAGAGAGGCCCCATGGAGGCTTCTCCCTGCCTTTTCCGGCACTGTTTCCTCCCAGGAGATTGCTAGAGAAGCCCCACAGAAAGTTTTTCTGGCCCTGTTTCTTCCCAGGAGATTCCTAGAGAGGCCCCATGGAGGCTTCTCCATGCCTTTTCTGGTAACAGTTTTGTTAGCTCGGGTTTGTAAGTGGAAAATGGTTCTTGAGAAGAGACAAAAAAATCTTGAACACCCGGTTCTTATCTAGAAAAGTTTATAAGTAGAGGTACCACTGTATAAGTGAAAGTACATGCAAGTTGCCTCATTGATAGAGAACAAATTTGGACATTGTCTCTAATAATTGTTATGACCCTTTGAATCTACTTACATAAAATGTACATTAAATATACTGGGAAATAAGAGTTTGTCATTTTTGTCAAATATTTCTAAAGTTATTTAAGAAGTTTTGAGTATGAGCATCCTTGCTAAATTCCATCTCACCTTTAAGTTAGAAAGGAGCTGCCTATCTTCATAAAACTATCTTCTTCTTTTGGAAGAAGGGAAAACTTGAGTGAAACTTTCAAACAAAAATACCCTGCTCTTCAGAAAGATGCTCCAATATTTTCTAATGTTCAGAAAATACTTTTCTCTTTTAAAGTTCTCTCACTATCAAAATGATCTCTACATAGTAACATGCACCAGAAATCCGTTTATCTGCTGCAAAACATTGAGTTATACCTGCTGGGATTTCAGCCTTTGTTTCTGGGAATTCAAGGCATTTCAAAGCTGACCCTTGGCTCAGTCAACCTTTCCCTCTGGCTTAGTTCATTGTACAATAGAACCCACCGTAGTGAACTCTACCTTATAGTGACTCTTTTCTAGCAATGAAAAATATTGTTCCTGAATTTCTTCAATGGCTGTGCAAATTATAGTGCAATTGACCTTTTATAAAGTTCACATATATTTTAACTGTTAACTACAATGCCAAGTTAAAAGAAAAAGTAACTCTTTTTCTTTCATTGTCTTTTCAGTTTGCAGTTACTGCTTCCTATGAGAAATATTGCCTTATGCATATTGAGTGTCACAAATTGCTTCAACAGATGACATTTTTATAAGCTGAGGTGTTTTCCCCCCTTCAATAAATATACCAGAAACCTCAATTATAATTTGAAATCAAACTTTTTCAGCAACAGGATTCTGTAACTAAAATGCCTCAAGAGCAGGCTGTTGAAGATTGTTCCACTGCCTTTCCTGAGAGTAGGATAAAATATGTGGCGCACACAGTCAAGTGGTGTTTTAGAAATGGGATAATGGATGTTGTCTCTAAAGTCATTAATCATTACATACAAAGGGTGACTGATTCATTAATGGTTTGGTTACCCAGGAGGCTGCATAGAAAATAGAGTTTCAAGCAAGTAAACATTTATATTTCAAGTGTCAGACCTGCAGAACAATCTACCACTTTCCCCCAAGTTAATTAAGAGAAATAACACCTTGCTTCATCATTAAAAGTTAGTTCTAAAGACGGAAAGAGAGAGAGAGAAAATTGCAGGAGTGATTTGAGATCTCAGAGACATCCCTGTAATGTCTGAGGAGTAGAGTGGTATTTTTTTAAAGATTCTTGGAAAATATTTTTCATAGAGAATGATGGTGAAACTGTAAACAACTCTATCTTTGCATTTATATTGTTAACCATACCAGACTCAATTATTTAAGAGGAAAATTATATAAAATCTGGAAGATAAATAGTCATATGATTCTCTTTTAGTACCTTTTCTGACTTTATATGGTTTAATAGTCTTTGGGGCAACTTTAGGACAATTCTAAATCATTTAAAATTATTATGCATGCATTTAATACAAAATAAAAATAGGGTAGAAGTTATCTTAGGATTCATAGTAAAGCTGGCTGGTATAATCATAAAAACATTTAGGATTCTACCAAACAAGGAAAAGAATATACATATGAATACAGGAAATAAGAGCCCAAATAACAGAGGTCTTACCACATTGCAAGGCTTTTTTTTCTGGCTTGCTTGATTCCATAGCTGATGTGAAGAAACAAATCAGTACTAGTAGCAGTGGAAAATTTAGTCTACTTTTTCTACTGTGTAAAAGTTTGGCTCAGGATACTTGAATTTGTGACAAATATCTATGTGATTGGGCCAAATATTGTTTGTTAAACATTAATTGTACTTTAGGGGAGAAAATCAGTAAAACTTTCAGTGGGCACCTTTTTCCCAATTGGCTTGTCTTATAGCCACTGAGGTGGAAGTGACAGAATCAAAGGATGAAGAGGGTGGCATTTTCCAGTCATGTCTTCCTTAGATTAGATTAGATTTATTGGATTTATTTGCCGCCCCTCTCCGTAGACTCGGGGCGGCTCACAACAATGGTAAAAAACAATACATAGTAACAAATCTAATATTTAGCAATCTAAATTACAGTTTTAGGTTTAAAAATCGAAAAGAAACCCCAATATATAAAAAACAAGCACACAGTTGAATCATACACAGAAACTACATGCGCAAGGGGGAGATGTTTCAATTCCCCCATGCCTGATGGCAGAGGTGGGTTTGAAGGAGTTTTCGAAAGGCAAGGAGAGTGGGGGCAATCCTAATCTCTGGGGGGAGCTGGTTCCAGAGGGTCAGAGCCACCACAGAGAAGGCTCTTCCCCTGGGTCCCGCCAGACGACATTGTTTAGTCGACGAGACCCGGAGAAGGCCCACTCTGTGGGACCTAACCGATCGCTGGGATTCGTGCAACAGAAGGCGGTCTCTGAGATATTCTAGCCCGATGCCATGAAGGGCTTTATAGGTCATGACCAACACTTTGAATTGTGACCGGAAACTGATCAGCAACCAATGCAGACTGCGGAGTGTTGGTGTAACATGGGCATATTTACGATATTACAAATTATTGCATTAACACAACAGATTTAACTGGGGAAAGGGAATAGGATATACTGTAAGAAGGCACCAGACATTGTGATAAGGCTCGTGTTTGGATGAGTATTGATTATAAAATAACCAAGGCAAAGGGATTTTGTCTTCAAACTTTGTGTATTGTTCCAGATAAGGCGATATAGCATAATACAAAGGACACACACAACATTTTCCTATGATCAAAACCTGATGTGTGACTGCAATACATATTTTGATATGGGCTTTTTTCAGAACAGATTCATTTCTGAATATCCCCCTTGAATTTTAAAAAAAAATTGCAATGAGGGCAATACTGTATGTTAGAAAATCTGCCATTGTTGAAGGCACCAAGGATCCCACAATTAAATCCTTACCTACAAGTATTATCTTCTATGAGTACAAGTTATTTCACATTAACAAATTTGAATTTGGATCTGAATAGCCCCTAATAAAAAACATTAGTCGATATTTCTAGATTGTACCGCATTTTTCGCAGTATAAGATACACCGGAGTATAAGATGCACCTTAGGTTTTGTAGAGAAAAATGGGGAAAAGAATCTGCTTACCAGGTATTCATCTGGTCAGCATCCTTAGTCTGGTCAGTTTCAGCACATTCTTTTATCCCCTGGTTAGCACTTAAAAAAACTTTATTAGGAAAGAGTAACAATAAAAGTGCTTGCAAGCCAGTAAGAGCTGGGAACATCATTAGCACCTGGAAATAAACATTCGGAGCAAGTAGAACAATGGAAAAAACCCTGCAAAGATTTAGGGCTTGGAAAACATTCTTTGAAGAGAATAACAATGAAAGAAGTTGTAAGCCGGTAAGAGCTGGGAACTTCATTAGCACCTGGTTAGGGTTGGAAAAAAAGTTATTCAGAGTAAGTTAGAGCAATGAAAAAACTCCTGCAAAGACTTAGGGCTTGGAAAACATTCTTTGCAGAGAGAAACAATGAAAAAGCCTGCACGGTATCAGTCTCTTTCGGGGAGGAAAAAGTTGCATCTTATACTCTGAAAAATACAGTATTTCAAAAGGAAAAAAGGCTAGTTTGACAAGGCTGAAAATACCCTGAATAAAAATTTGAGATTATGTCATCCTATAATTTATATGGTGAAATAATGCTGGCATTAAATGTTGGAATCTGTAAACTTAAAGATTCTGGGGAAGCATTAAAGTGAAAGATAGAGAAAAACAACATTCTGAAAAGTTAGCAGCAAACAAGTGGGTCCTGCTGGACCAGCTGTGTTAGGATGAAAAAATGCTGCTGCTGAAAAAAAGCATTGAAGTGACAAAGCAAATGATTTATAATCTTTTATTCTCATAAAATGACTGTCATTGTTTTTCAGAGCTATGAACTTGGAGCTGGCTGCAATGGACCACTGGTCTAAAATGTGCTTCAGATTTATTTCCATAATCACAGGCACAAATCCTTTCAATAGAAAACAACAGTTTGCCTCTGATAGGTAGAAGGACATTTTTAAAATAGGTAGGATTTAACAGTTGGTTGCATTTCTTTTTTTCTTTGAAATTGCTTTAGAAAATAAATGATTAGATTTGTACATTGGCAAAAGAACTGGGCATAATCATTCAGTATCATTTAAGAAACATTGCATCTGGTTTGGATATGCATGTTTAGTCATTCCGAAAAATTCATTACTACAAAAATTCATTACTATTCATAATGCCTCCTAACAATTATCCAATTGTTGGGTTTGAGGGCACGTCTAACATGAAGTATCAACCAATCCATATAATAGTCTAAAATTCAGTTTAGTATTTTGAATGTCAAAGGACTTTTTAATATTTGATGGAAATGCTTAGTGCCATTTAACCCAGTGGTTGTGGGTGTTATTTATATAACTAAATTATATAATTTATATAACTAAATTTACCCCAACTTTCTAATACGATGGACTATCCAAATAAGTCCTTCCTTCCTTCTTTCCTTCCCTCCTTCCTTCCTTCCTTCTTTCCTTCTTTCTAGCATAATATGTGAACTTAAGGAATAATAGGCATTTCCTTTTATGTTTCCTTTTTATTTATTTTCATTTAAAATTCAATTCAATTCAATTTATTAGATTTGTATGCCACCCCTCTCCGTAGACTCGGGGCGGCTCACAACAATAATAACACAATATAAAACAAACCTAATAATTAAAAGTCATTTTAAAAACCCCTTATTAAAAAGAAAACATATCCACAAGCATACCATGCATAAACTGTATAGGCCCAGGGGAGATGTCTCAGTTCCCCCATGCCTGGCGGCAGAGGTGGGTTTTAAGAAGTTTACAAAAGACAAGGAGGGTGTGGGCAATTCTAATCTCCAGGGGGAGCTGGTTCCAAAGGGTCGGGGCTGCCACAGAGAAGGCTCTTCCCCTGGGTCCCGCCAGAAGACATTGTTTAGTCGACGGGACCCGGAGAAGTCCAACTCTGTGGGACCTAACCAGTCGCTGGGATTCATGCAGCAGAAGGCGGTCTCTGAGATATTCTGGCCCGATGCCATGAAGGGCTTTATAGGTCATGACCAACACTTTGAATTGTGACCGGAAACTGATCGGCAACCAATGCAGACTGTGGAGTGTTGGTGTAACATAGGCATACCTAGGAAAGCCCATGATTGCTCTCGAGTCTACGGAGAGGGGTGGCATACAAATCTAATAAATAATAATAATAATTTTGCACGATCTGAAGTTTCCGAACACTCTTCAAAGGTAGCCCCATGTAGAGAGCATTACAGTAGTCGAACCTCGAGGTGATGAGGGCATGAGTGACTGTGAGCAGTGACTCCTGGTCCAAATAGGGCTGCAACTGGTGCACCAGGTGAACCTAGACAAACGCACCCCTTGCCACAGCTGAAAGATGGTTTTCTAATGTTAGCTGTGGATCGAGGAGGATGCCCAAGTTGCGAACCCTCTCTGAGGGGGTCAATAATTTCCCCTCCCCCCCCCCAGGGTGATGGATGGACAGATGGGATTGTCCTTGGGAGGCAAAACCCACAGCCACTCCATCTTATCAGGGTTGAGTTTGAGTCTGTTGACACCCATCCAGACCCCAACAGCCTACATCACTTCCACTGCTTCACTGACTGGACATGGGGTGGAGATGTAAAGCTGGGTATCATCAGTGTACTGATGATACCTCACCCCATGCCCTTGGATGATCTCACCCAGTGGTTTCATGTAGATATTAAATAGCAAGGGGGAGAGGACCAACCCCTGAGGCACCCCAAAAGGGAGCAACCTAGAGGTCGACCACTGACCCCCCACTAACACCAATTCTGTTCATTCAGGAAGAAAAAAACCAAGGCATTTAACATGTAACCTCAGATCTCAAGTACAGCATACATAATGTATGTAAGTATACATTTTTGTCTATGAAGGTCTCTTATAGGTATTTACAGATTAAAACAATATTTGGATATGCCCAGATACAAACAGGGTAATATTTGAGTGTTCAAAGACTTCAATTCAGTCTTTTCATTTTCCAAAAGGCTGCAGACATCACTTGAGGGATGGCAGTGGAACATTTTTGCCTGATTTTGTTTAATTTAATATTTTGAGTGGTTTAGGAGTGGAGATGGGAGTGAGGAACCACAAGAGAGCAAACTACCCCAATCTTTGCTAGTAAACCTCCACAACCTTAGCAAGGGGCCAGAAAAAAATGTTTTTGAGATATTTTGTGAGGTTTGTGACAATTTAAAAGAGGAGGTAGGGATTGGGGCCCCTATTTCCACCTTTGAAAAATAAACAAAAGTGGCCACATTTGTGGTTTTCTGTGAAAACGTTAAAGATGGAAGTGGGACCACTGATATCCATGATGAAGTACAGATGTTAAAAAATTAAGTTTCCATGCTTTATTTTAACTGCAACTTCTAATAGTCTTCAGAGGTACAGTAGCCTCTGCCTTGGAATAGTTTTAGTGCAAAGACAATGTTAAGGTCCTACACAGAAACCATAATGGTATAAATTCAGAAATCTATATTCATTCTATTCAGAGCCATAGCTGCATATTATAAAGCATGACAACTAAGATAGTGTTTTTCAGTGTGAACAACTTTAAGATACTGGACGTGGGCTTAAATTTCCGCATGCTGGCTGAGAAATTTTGGGAGTTAAAGTCCACAATTGTTATTGTTTGTTATTGTTATTGATATTGTTATTGTTATTGTTATTATTTATTAGATTTGTATGCCAACCCCTCTCCGCAGACTCGGGGCGGCTCACAGCAGTGATAAAACAGTATACAATGGCAAATCTAATATTAAGTCTAAAATAACAATTTTACACTAAAAACCTAAAAAAAACCTTATATAAAAACATACACACAAACATTCCATACATAAAACTACATAGGCAAGGGGAGATGTCTCAGTTCCCCCTTGCCTGACGGCAGAGGTATCCTAAAGTTGCTAAGGTTGAGAAACATTGCCCCAGGGCCTTTTATAACTATATATTTTCCTTTCAGTGTTGTTGATACATGCCCAATGGAAACTTAACAAACTAGAACAGTTGCTTATATCTATCAATTCTGCTGATTCTCTACCCCAAAATTTCTATTTTTTAAATCTATAGCCAGTAGTGGGCTCTAAAAGCAGTTGCTACCGGTTCACGCACACATGCGCTGCTTCTATGCATTCACAGAAGCATCCTGGGTGAGTGGGCGGAGCCTTGCGCCACCAGCGCTACCGGCTCACAGAAGTGGCAGAACTGGAAGAAAACCACCACGGTCTATAATCCTACTTCAGAAACAATTATGAAGGCAAGAGAGCAAGGAACAGCTTTATGACAGATTTTTGCAATGGGGATGACTCAGTGAATACGGGTGAGGCTTTTTACCTGTCAAATGCCTGCAATAAAATTTTATTTGGTCACAAAACCAGGACAGAGATTATACAGTGATTAAAACAAAATGCAAGTGTCCATATTTCTAAGCAATCATATGTATGTATATATGTATCTCCACCTCCAAATCTATTCCCTGCATGAACTGTGGCTTAAACTTTCAGAATTCAAATATATGTGTTCTCGCTCACAAAATTTGATGTGATCATAGGCATCATTAGGATAAAATTCAGATATAGTAGATCACTGAAATGTATCTAATATATGTGCTGGTAATGCACACTTCAAAATTCCTTTTATTATCTATTATTAAAAAGCTCCGCTTACAATCTGCCAGCCCCAGAACCAACACAAAAAAAGATATGACCTCTGCTTCTCTATGTTTGCAAGCTGTGGGAACAAAAGAATTGGTTGAAGGAGACTGTTATACATATATATATCAATAACTTTCAAAAAGTTTCTTTCCCAATGATACAACTTTTTCAGCTACAGGATAAACTTTTTCTTTCTGTCAAAGCATTAAAAGAACAAATTTCATATTGTCAATGGATGACTTCAATAATAACTGCCACTATTCTTTTTATGATGGTATCTCAAAGAACAAACAGATTTCATTTGACTTTGCACACTAAGCTATCTTGAAATAAATATTGCGTTTTGACTACAAATTAGATTTCCAAAAATATATACAGATATTATTGCTTAACCACACACATACACGCATTACTATAAGCATCTTTTCAGCGACTGCTTACGATTATTTTAATTTTCAATATCAAACATTTTGCAAGATATTTAAGAGTATTCTGAATTAATTGTTTAAATATTTTTTTAAAAAAAATAACTAGTATTAAGTGTAAATACAAAGGTTTACAATTATATTGCCTAAACATATGAGAAATGAAGGCAATCAGAATTAAAACAAACATAAAACTGTCAAATGCTCAGAGTGAAGCATATAGGCTTCAGTCAGGTCCTCCATTCTGGAGGAAAAATACTGGCTGCTGATTGGCTAGGCTGTCTGGCAACTCCCTATAAAAGGACTAACACTCAAACAGAGGATTGTAAATATTTGCCAAATAAAGAGCTGTTGCTTTGAAGCCACTTCTGTCTACCTCTTCTATTCACCCTATCTAACAAAAACATTACATTTTGAATTTTGTATTGTTTTGTGTTGCCTTTGATAGTCGCAGAGACCACTGTTAAAATATAGCAAGTTCAATATTTATTTTATTTATTTATTTATTCGATTTTTATGCCGCCCTTCTCCTTAGACTCAGGGCGGCTTACAACATATTAGCAATAGCACTTTTTTAACAAACCTAGGCTATTGCCCCCACAATCCGGGTCCTCATTTTACCCACCTCGGAAGGATGGAAGGCTGAGTCAACCTTGAGCCGGTGATGAGATTTGAACTGCTGACCTTCAGATCTACAAGTCAGCTTCAGTGGCCTGCAGTACAGCACTCTACCTGCTGCACCACCCCGGCTCATTATGCTAAGAGTAAAACAGAGTAACAGATTGGGAAGGGACCTTGGAGGTCTTCCACTCCGATCTCATGATCAGACAGGGTACTATACCATTTCAGAAAAATGGTTGTCCAATCTCTTTTAAAAACTTCCAGTTTTGGAGTACTCACAACTTTTGGAAGCAATTTGTTCCACTACTTAATCATTCTAACTGTCAGGAAATTTCTCCTTACTTCTGGGTTGGTTTTCTCCTTGATTAGTTTCCATCCATTGCCATTCCATCTTGTCCTGCCTCTATTAATTGCCATTTGCAAGTATAAACTTTCTGAGATTAGATCATCAAATGTGCAGATCTGTAAATTTTTGTTGATACATACATACATACATACATACATACATACATACATACACACACACACACACACACACACACACACACATACTCAGATTTGCATAACTCGGATGATGTTTAAAGAAGCATAGTGGCTCACTGACTTAAAAGACACAGAAGAAAGTCTATATTCTGGCAGTTGGAGCCTTCCCCCATGCCTCCCGCCATGTTGAAGTGAGTTCCCATGACTCATCTCCTTTCCATCTAACAGTTAGAAAGCATGTAAATGCAAGTAGATAAATGGGTACCACTAGGTTGGGAAGATAACAATGCTCCAGGTTTCACCACATGCTCTGCACTGTGGTGTTTTGTCATGCTGGCCACATGATCATTGAAATGTCTTCAGACAGTCAATAGCCTAGAAACAGAAATGAGCACAACGCCCTGGTCAGACCACACCTGGAGTACTGTGTTCAGTTCTGGTCACCACACTTCAAAAAAGATATTGAAACTCTGGAGAAGGTGCAGAAAAGAGCAACCAAAATTATCAGGGATCTAGAAACCACGACTTTCGAAGAGAGACTGCAGGAACTGGGCATGGATAGCCTAGAGAAAAGGAAGGCCAGAGCGGACATGATAGCAGTCTACAGGTATACGAGGGGTTGCCACAGAGAGGAGGGGATCACTTTATTCTCCAGGGCACCGGAAGGCCGGACGAGGAACAACGGCTGGAAGCTGACCAAGGAGAGATTCAACCTGGAAATAAGGAAGAACTTCCTGACGGTCAGAACGATCAACCAGTGGAACAATCTACCAGCGGACGTTGTGAACTCCAATACTCTGGACATTTTAAAGAGGCAATTGGACTGCCATTTGGCTAGGATGCTATAGGGTTCCTGCTTAGGCAGGGGGTTGGACTTGATGACCCCCATGGTCCTTTCCAACTCTAACAATAAATAAATAAATAAATAAATAAAAATAAATAAACAATCCCTTAAAGTCAGCTACGACTATCAGAGTAAAATCCACAAGGACTCCTTTACATTTTTTATAATGTTTAAAAGATAGCCAAGGTATCTTTAAAGACCTGCTTTATATGTAAGTAAAGTAAACTGATGTAGATGGGGGGTTTTTTCACAACTGTCTATGTAGTTTAGTGGTGGAGCCCCTGCTCTGCATGCAAAAAAATTTTAAAAAAATCCTGGCCTGAAACTTATTAATTAAAAAGAAGATGAAAAACTTGTTATCAAAAACATAAATATCATAAAATAAATGGAATTCACTACTGGTATTTCTGTTTTATTAGAAAAACACACATGTCATACTGATTTTGTTTGATGCCCAGTGAGAGTGACAACTAAATTCATTCCCACCAAATGTTCTGGTAGGGAGCTTCAAAAAAAAAAAAGATTGTTGTGAACTAAATACAGAACTAATGTCGTGTTTTTACTAATATTGCCAAAGGTGTGAGCCTAAATTTCAGTTCTCTCTTGGTGTTTTGAATAAACTATTTTAGAACTATCCTTAAATAATTTTTTCCCAATTCATCCACTCACAAATATCTCTCTATATTAAATATATTTTCTAAATACTGGTTCCTGGTATATGAAGAAAATATTGTTACTTGGCTTCTTTTTTTTTGAAGTCCTTGGAAATTTGTTAAAAATATAGTCATGCCTTGCACATAAATATCAGGGCTACTTAATACAATAGAATCTGTATTCTATTATAGAAAACAGAGTACAATGAAAATATCAACGTTGTAATACAAATTGTGCCTCCTTTTGTGTGCGGATCATTGCATCTCACACATACCTGAAAAGGGCAAATTTACAGCACAATGCTGCATTACTGCTTTCATTATTCTAACTAAAGCATCAAATTCCTTAAAACACCATTATCTTCATTACTGACGTATTTGGAAGGACTTTATGCATTTTGAATAGTAATCTGTTAAAAGAAAACTGACAAACTTTTAAAAATTGGAAAAATCTGGGGTTAATGTATTAGGGGCTGTTGTGGTTTCCTGTTGCCGTCATAATCGTTTTAGTCTGTCCTGTCTGTGGGGCTCTTTGTTTTTACTTGTTTTATTGTCTTTTGGATTGTATGCCAATCATGCCCTCATCACCTCGAGGCTCGACTACTGTAATGCTCTCTACATGGGGCTACCTTTGAAAAGTGTTCGGAAACTTCAGATCGTGCAGAATGCAGCTGCGAGAGCAATCATGGGCGTTCTTAAATTCGCCCATGTCACACCAACACTCCGCAGTCTGCACTGGTTGCCGATCAGTTTCCGGTCACAATTCAAAGTGTTGGTTATGACCTATAAACCCCTTCATGGCACTGGAGCAGAATATCTCCGGGACCGCCTTCTGCCACACGAATCCCAGCGACCAGTTAGGTCCCACAGAGTTGGCCTTCTGTGGGTCCCGTCAACTAAACAATGTCGGTTGGCGGGGCCCAGGGGAAGAGCCTTCTCTGTGGCGGCCCCGACCCTTTGGAACCAACTCCCCCCAGATATCAGAGTTGCCCCCACCCTCCTAGCCTTTCGTAAGCTCCTTAAAACCCACCTCTGTTGTCAGGCATGGGGGAATTGACATGTTCCTTCTCCCTAGGCTTATAAAATTTATGTATGGTACGCTAGTGTGTATGATTGGTTTTAACTTATGGGGTTTTTTAAATTAATTTAAATATTGGATTTGTTTTACATTGTATTGCTATTGCTGTGAGCCGCCCCGAGTCTGCGGAGAGGGGCGGCATACAAATCTGATTAAACTTAAACTTAAACTTAAACAATCATAATCCACTGGAACTGGGCAGCAGTAACAAATTAAAATGGTAAATGATTGATAAATACAATAAATTTCTTACCAGCTTCCAAACAACATTTTGTTGAAATTTCATGAGTCAGTATTGTTTCTTTCAAAAACAAACAAACAAGCCAACAAACTCAAGGCAGACAACTAAATACATCAACCAGTATGAAAAACAAAGGGTTTTAAAATCTTAATATATTCATTTCCCTTTGCCAGATTGTAAACACTGATGGTTCTTACTAAATTTCTCATGACTGAGAATTCTATAAGTTACAATAGCAAAAAACAAAACGAAACAAAAAGAACCATACAGTGTTCCCTCGATTTTCGCGAGGGATGCGTTCCAAGACCGCCTGCGAAAGTTGAATTTCCGCGAAGTAGAGATGCGGAAGTAAATACACCATTTTTGGCTATGGACAGTATCACAAGCCATCCCTTAACACTTTAAACCCCTAAATTACCATTTCCTATTCCTTTAACAACCATTTACTCACCATTATTACTGGTACTCACCATAGAATAAAACACTTAGTGATCCTGATATTTATAAATATAATTATTTATTAACAATAATTATTATTATTTGGTTATTTATTTGCAAAAATTATTACTTTGGCGTGAAGTATTTTTTAATTAATATTTTTTGAAAAACCGCAAAAATTGAGGGAACACTGTATATGATTTTAATCAGTTAAACTATCATCTCTGGATAAGGACTTCTTTTACAACTGTAATTCAGTCACATCATCAATTTATTTTTTCGTATTACCACAGCTAATTCTTTTCTGAGTTTCCATGATAGTGGCATCATTCCCATCTAATCCAAAGGATGTATTTCCTTCCTTTGACTACAAAAGGCTCTTTGGGGGGGGGGGGTGAATTGCTCTGTTTCCTGACAAGGTGTTTTCTTACTATACTGACTTGATTATACTATATACCAGTGATGGTGAACCTTTCCTTCCTTGGGTGCCGAAAGACTGTGGGTGTATGCTATCACACATGTGCAAGTGCCCATACTCATAATTCAATGCCTGGGGAGGGTGAAAAAAGCTTTTTTTCCCCCAGACACTGGATATGGCAGGACCCAGGGGAAAAGCCTTCTCTGTGGCAGCCCCAGCCCTCTGGAATCAACTCCCTCCAGAGATTCAAATAGCCCCCACCTGCCTCGCCTTCCGTAAAATGCTCAAAACCACTTTTGTCACCAGACGTCAGAATAATTACCATATTTCCCCCCTTTTATTATATTTTTGGCCTTACTGCATGATAGATTAGGTTGAATGTATGTGACTGCATAGCTAGGGGTTTTATTATGTTATTAATGTTTTTTAAATGGATCTATTTTTTTACTGTTAGATTTGTAATGTATTGTATTATTGCTATGCTGTGAGCTGCCCTGAGTCTTCAGAGAGGGGCGGCATACAAATCTAATAAACTATAACTATATGGCCTGTTTTCCAACTTCTGGTTAGGCCAGTAGTCTTGTGTTTCATCCTCTCCAGGTGACAAAGGCTTCCCTGGAGCCAGGGGAGTATAAAAATGCTTTCCCCATCCCCTAAGGCTCCCTGGAAACCAAAAACATCCTCCCAGAGCCTCTGTGCAAGCCAAAAATCAGCTGGACAGCATATACATGCACATTGGAGCTGAGCTAGGGCAATGGCTCACGAGCCAGCAGATATGGCTCTGCGTGCCACCTGTGTATACTAAACCTTGACTTTCAACTCCCATGCTCAATTTCCACATTTTATTTTTATATAAAACTGGAGCCAATACAATATTTGCAGTTAGTGCCTGCATCCAATAAAATGCATATCAGTAGCCACTGTGTTTTTGGAGCTACTGAATCAGAGTGTTTGTTCAGCATTTTAATTTATTTTCTTCCACTTCTCTCTCATGCACTTAGAACAACTCCTGTTTCCAGTTGTGGTGCCAGACAATCATGTTGTTTTGGAATATTTTATTCCTTGCCCAACACAACCTGAGTAAGGTTGATAAAAGAATATCAGGCAGTTGCATGAAATTCAGTTCTTCATTTTTCATGTAAGAGCGATGGTAGCAAACTATTAAGTGGGTAGCTACACTCCTTGTGGCCAAAGTTGTATACATTACAATCAGCTCCTCCTGTAGAATACCATCCCCTTACCTAGTCACTCAATTCCCATCACACATTATTCCACATATGCATGCCAGGGCTTCTCATTGCCTGAGAATCATCTAAGGAAAATCATTGGAATTTACACCTTATCTCTTTTGCCTGGATAAACATATTCAAGGTTTCTGAACAAAGAACTGAGAGAAATCTTTCAAATTCTAAAGTAAACCAAAAGGAGACAATAAAAGTATAAATGCCCAAATAAAATATTTTAATACCATATCCTAAAAATATTCTAAAAGTTGTAGCAACATTTTCGTTGCACGCCACCAATTCAATGTGAACAGCAGATCTATGAAATATTTTGAAAGTATTATCACTAGTATCTACCCAGAGCTGATTTATAAGACAATGTGGCCTACTTATTTCTAGAATAAAACAGAAATGCTTTGTTTCACATTTGAAGCTTCTTCTATCAGTTCTAGTAGTTCAGAGAGTTCTCTGCAGATGTTGTGCATATACAGAAGACCACTCCAGCTAAGGAACTGCCAGAGGAAGGTTAGATAGATACAAAGCAGAGGGCTCTGCAAGGAGCCAAAAAGGACACGTAGCTATTAGCTAGCTGACAGACAGCAAAGATTGTATGATCTTTTGTAAGTTTGATACTTACAAAAATATAGCTATGTTCATGATGTGAATGCTATGATTGTCAGTGTGAATCCGATTATTATAAAATATGGGCAAAATTTTATGATTGGTTCAAGAAAAGAGCAACAAAGAAATAAATGAAGATTTACACAAAGCAACATGTCGAATAAAAGAATTGGAAAATTAATACTATGTGAAAGAAAGAAGTAAAATTCTCTGATCGAACACCTAAAAAGTGGGGAAACTTTCATTTCCCAAATGTTGTATGCGTATGTTTTTATGTATGTTTTTTCTTTTTTATGTTATATTTGAAAAAAACAAACAAATAAATAAATAAAAATGTTATGATTTCATTTAAAGGTGCAGTGTAAAAGCATGGGAAATGGATGACCAGTTTCAGTTTAATTTATCATGGAATGACTTAGTTTAATTCAACATGGTGTATATTTCTGCATGTTAATTGAATCTAAAGATGAATTTGTGGCTGTTGTCTGTTACACTTTTCAGAGCACATTATGCTCAGACAAAATAATTAAAACATTAAATAATTCTCCTATCTGGACAATATTAAATTAACTCTTTTGCTTATTCACTTATCACATGGATAAACAACACTGATAGACATCAGACCTTTTTATTATTAAATCCATCTACAGTTTAATTCAATTCTTCCTCTTTTTTTCTCAGTCTTGACTATCAGAGTAGAAGTTTTGTAAAGATAACGTAGGTACTCCATTATTTTACTTTAGTTTCATTTCCAGTATATTTCCTGACATTATGTAATATTTATTGTTTCAAAGAAAGGTTTTTTAAAAAATTAATTCCATTCAATTTAGAATTAATAACTTTTCACCAATAACTCTGCACCAACTTTATCTAAATTTAAAGCTAAAAGGAAAAGTTGTACTAACGATTCCTATTTATTCACAGCAAATCAGTGATTAAGCATGACACAACAGTTATCTAGCAAAAATTCCGTTTAAAATCTTCCTAGCTTGATCCTATTGAATTGTGCAAATTTTTGGCATCCAAGTGATGTGCACATTTTAACGTACAATCTTTAAATATTTAAATAGTAATCCTGCCATATATATTCCTAATAATGCCATCAGCAGTATATACAGCAGAATAAATATTTAAAGATTGGATACCAGAAATGTGCACATCACTTTTGAAATAGATGGAATTTACAGCCTGCTATGGAGTCAAAGCCTTTGCATCCAGTTTACACCATCCTTATAATCAAGCTATTCTGCAGCCACTATCTGAAAAGCAAAACATTTATTACAGAGAAGAAAGGCTAGTGGTTCTATTAGCAGATATAACAGTGCAAATAACACCAAGTCGTATTCCATTAGAGCAGAAAAGGGAGGTTTTTTAAAATCATTTGTTACAGAAAGATTGTTTATTGCATTCTTGTAAGTGAAACAAATCAGTTGAGATTTCAACTGAGGCATGTTGTTTATTGGTAGCAATATTCCTGAGATGTGGATAAAGTTCTTTCTCCAACTGATGGAGATGAGGAAACGGGTGTCTAGAACTCCATCTCTACCTTTACTACCTCAAAGCATTTCCATCTCATTCGGTTTTTATTCTATTTTCATTCTCAATATTTCACAAACCAATTTGAAACTGATTTTTAGCCACTTTTGCCAGCTTTGAAATAGGCTGGAAATACCATCAATTCATCAGCTGACCTACAGACGACATTCAGACACACATACTAGCAAATATGTGCATAAAACTTTGCCAGACTAATCAAAAGAGGAAAATAACTTGTTTATGTACTCTTTTCTGCTAGAGTTTTCCATTATAAATGTTTAGCTGCAAAGGCATCTTTCATTTGATGTACATTTTTATGTATTTATTTTTTATTTGATTTTTATGCTGCCCTTCTCCTTAGACTCAGGGCAGCTTACAACATGTTAGCAATAGCACTCTTTAATATTGCCCCCACAATCCGGGTCCTCATTTTACCCACCTTGGAAGGATGGAAGGCTGAGTCAACCTTGAGACGGTGATGAGATTTGAACCGCTGACCTGCAGATCTACAGTCAGCTTCAGTGGCCTGCAGTACAGCACTCTATCTGTTGAGCCGCCCTGGCGCATAATTTTCTGCTTTTTATCATCTTAGACAAGATAGCATCATTCTATATACTGTAAGACTTACAGACATAAAAATTGTAAGTTCTAGTGTAGAGTTTTTTGGGGTGGGAGGAGGAGATAAATAATTGTGAATGGAGTTCACCAGTGGTGGGTTCCTCCTGGTTTGGATTGGTTTGTCCAACGCGCTTATGAAAAACTGGATCAGCCGGTGCCGGTCTATGGGCACTGCTATCATCTTTTTTTAAAAAAATCCCCCCCCCCCTTCTGAACATGCGCAGAAGCCAAGTTCTAGCATGGTGCACGAGGTTGCCATATCTTTTTTTTGCTTTATTGTTTTTTTTAAAAATGTTACTGCGGTCATGCGGGAGGGAGCAAACTGGTAGCGAGGTAACTTAGAACCCCCACCCCTGCCTTCATTGCCATCCGGCACAGCAAGAGAGGAAAGGCGCCATCACTCCATTGCCTCACTGGTCATATCAGACCCTTTCAGACAAATCATCCTTCAGTCTTAGCTACATGAAAGAAAAGAGAGAGAGAGAGAATGAAAAAGGAGGGGAGAGCACGCTTGGCTTCCAAGGAGCTTTTGGCTGCCTGCTGCTGCATCTGCCTCTAATGGGCTGCTACCTGAGCCGTCAGGTGCTCCGCTCTAATAGCAATTTTCAGGATGTGCATGCAGCTGTGCATCCCCGATGCATGCCCCTGCACCCCTGTGCACAAATTCTATTGCAGTCACGGGATCAGTGACGGGAGAGGTAGTTGCAATCTTCTTCACTGAAAACCTCTTCTAACTCCCGGTATTCCTTTGGCGCCTGCTGGATGCCTGGAAGTTTGGCTTCAACTGCAGGATCTTAGTTGTCTGAACTGGTCTGAGAGCCCTGCCAGTGATTGGTTGCAGGACGGCGGTTGGAATCCCTCATCTTTGGAGCACCCAATCAGCATCCACTCTGGTTCTCTCCATTCGCACCCAGGTTTGGCTCTGAAGGGAAAGGTAGCCCTCCAACTTTTTCTCCAAGTCCATGGCATGGATATAGAAAAAAAATTCTCTGAGTCCTCAAAATAACTGTCATGGGGATGGGTAGGCCCAGAACAAAATCAGGAGGAAAACTATGTACTCATAGACACACACACACACACACACACACACACACACACACGTGTGTGTGTGTGCAGATATAATGTGTGTGTATGTACCATATTTTTTGCAGTATAAGACACACCTTTTTCCTCCCTAAAAGAGGCTGAAAATGTGGGTGTGTCTTCTACTCGGAATGTAACTTTTTTCGTAGCTTTTTTTTCAGCCCTATTTTCCAAGCCCTAAGTCTTTGCGGGATTTTTTTTTTCATTGCTCTACTTGCTCCAAATGTTTCTTTCCATCCCTAACCAAGTGCTAACAATGTTTCCAGCTCTTATCAGATTGCAAGCTGTTTCATTGTTACTCTCTCTGAATAAGGGTTTTTAAAGCCCTAACCAGGGGCTAAAATAATGTGCTGAAGCTGACCAGACTTAAGGACACTAGCCAGATGAATATCTAGCAGGCAGATTTTCCCCCCTATTTCCCCCCCCCAAAAAAACTAAGGTGTGTCTTATATTTTGAAAAATACGGTATGTGTGTGTGTGTATGTATTCTAAGCTTCATTTTTCACATGGGCTTAGCCAGCAGGAGTGAGCTAATCACTGCTACATGAAAATATTTCCACAAATCCCATGTTTCTACAAATAAATCCACTTTGTTAAAGCAATATTAAGCAATGAGGGCATCAGCAAAAATCTGTTCCCAACATATAAAATAATATCATCCTCCTCCTAGCCATTGTCTATCCCAGTGTTTCCCAACCTTGGCCACTTGAAGATATTTGGACTTCAACTCCCAGAATTCCCCAGCCAGCGAACGCTGGCTGGGGAATTCTGGGAGTTGAAGTCCAAATATCTTCAAGTGGCCAAGGTTGGGAAACACTGGTCTATCCACTGCAGGATGTAGGCCTCTTCTGCATGTTTCCAAGTGATACAGTCTTATTGTTTCCTTTGCCAGTTGGGCCTGCAATACTCGCTGATGTTGTCACTCCATCTTCTTTTTGGTCTCTTTTGTGCATGTTTTTTTAAACAAGTGCAATTCATTCTACAACTCCCTTAGTGCATCTGCCTTCAGTTCTTTTGGCTATATAACCAGCCCATTTAATTTTATATGCAATAATATATTTAACATTGATTAAAGGCTATTTTATTATATACCAAAATAAACTTTTCCATTCTACATGATTTCCCTACTAAACTTATTTTAGAACGATCTATCATGTATAAATTTTTATTCATATCCTTTGAAAAATATTACAAGTTCACAACATAGTTTAGTACAAACAACCAAAAATAATCATAAAGTATAAACATACTGTATTCTTTAAAAGAAAATCAAATTAGACTGATAATATAATACAGTTTTGGATGAATACCTTAATATTCATTAAAATACTTTCCATCACCCTGCAGTATCTAAAACATTCCTGCATAATAATAATAACAGTGTTTTGAATTCAAATAGAAAGATAATGAATTCAGTTACTTTTTCAATCATACTCCTATACAGCGTGTTATATTGTTATATAAAAGCCCTACTACACTATTGTTACATTTCTATTTTCTTAGATTATTTTACAGTTTTTTCTTGTTTTTCTTTCTACATTAAAATTTGTATTGTATATGCAATGAAGATAATGTAAATGGAATAAGGCTGAAATGTGAGAGCATTGCATGTTGTCACTAGGAAACATCTTGAAGAACAAACAGGTTATTGATATTCTTCCTCCTAAAGCAAGAAAGAGTCCAGGGAGATTCATGAGAAGTGAGTAATGACAACAGAGAGGAGAAAATAAATTGATAGAATCAGAAATGGCTGCAGACCTGTAAATAACTTTTCACACTTTCACAGTTACATTTAGAATTGAATAGTTTGCTTTTGTAAATTGATAGAGAAATCCAGGTTTATTTAATTCTCTCTCTGGTAATTCTTTCATAGATTGCTAATCCATTCTGCCTGCCAATTCTAACTTATTTCTTTTTATTTCAATGTTTGTTCTTTTTTAAAAGAGAAAGCTATTGGAGGTTAAGGTATGTCACTGTCCAATAAAGCAACACTTCTCCTATATGTATGTCCATCAAAGATGCAAGCATTGATTCTTCCAAGCGAAAAATGTAGTTACAGAATTTTCTGAAACATTCCTCTTCTTGTAGAGTTCATTTCCATCTAGACTTTTGATTTATTGTATGTTTTTTATAATGCTATATTGTGGCAGATGAGGAATAAGCACACAGACCACAGAATTGAGATTTATGGGTCATTTTATTAATTCGAATATTGGACCTGCAGAGGAAACCAAAAAGGGGCGGAACATCCATTCCAAACATTCTTGGGCAACTATGGGCGAAGGCTCCATTGCAGAGCAAGGGAAGGGTCCCCTTGATCTTGACCTTGGCCTTGAACTTGATCTTCCCTTGCTCTCTGCCACGCCCAAGGCATGTAGGAAGGCTCGCACCCAGATTGTCATCTGTGGGCCTGCGGTAGGTGAGCCCCAAAGGCATGCACCCTCCATAACCCAGGCCGGAACAGCCTTGTAATCATGGAGAGGAGCGGCCTATCACCTTAAAAAAGGTGCCCAAAGAAGATCAGGCAGTTGCTGTTTTCCCCATCTTCCACCCGTTACCACCTTCCCCAGTGACCAGAGGGATTTAAGTCCAAATTAACCTAGTCCTGATTACTTAATTTAAGACAAATTGACCTAGTCCTATTATGTAAATACTGCTAGACACCCCCTAACCATCCTCTCCCCAGCATCCAATATGGAGTAGGCGAAAAAGAAGGCTGTAACATAATAGATGTTATGACTGCCAAAAGTTGTTACTCAACCCCCAGAGGCGACCACCAGTCACACTGCAGCTAAGGGGGAGAGCGGGTGATGCCTGCAAGCCGGGCTCACAATTGCTTTAAAAAGAGGGTGGTGAGCGGCGAGCTGTCCTCTTTTATACTGGGACTCGCTGCCCCACCCTCGGGCGCATCATGCCTCTCCCCACGTCTGTACTTCTGGTGGCAGAAGCTCCCGACCCCGCCGCAAATGCCGGCTTGCCTTTAACGGCCTGCCAGTCCCTTATATTTAATGATGGAAAATACCATACAAAGTCAACATTAAATAATTTTTACATTATGAATGGCTTATAGCTGTTTTGAAATATCTGCACAAACTTTGAGTTTGTTCTTATATGAATTCCAGTACAAATATTTGACATTTAGAACATCAAAGTTGAAAGGGACCCTGGACCTTCTAGCCCAGCAATGGTGAATGTTTTAGACACTGAGTGCCCAAACTCCATGCGCATGCCCAAACTGAAAGGTGCACACATGCGAATGTGTGCATGCGTGCATGAGGTCCTGCCGTGCTGCCAGTGTTGGGATGCCCAGCGTCCTGCCAGCCAGCTGGTCTTTGGATCTCTGCTGCATTCATGCACACATGCACAATTTTTCTTTTGTGAGCTTCTTTTTCATCTTTTGCAGGGAAACAGAAGCTCATGAAAGAAACACCATGGAGATCTGACCTGGGGGGATAGCGCGTGTGCCAGCAGAGAGGGTTCTAGTCCACACCCTGTACCATTTTAGACAAGTGGCTGTCAATTCCCTTCTTAAAAGCCTTTAGTGATGGAGTCAGGGGTGTCCTTCAAAAATATTAGCAAGAGGTTCTCTGCCTGGTTGCTGGATGGGCATGGGCAGGGTAGGCATGGCCAACTTGGCCTCCTGCTCCATGGTGGGGGGCATTTTGGCCATCCTGAAGTTCCTGAGGCTTTCCCCGAACCTCCAGGAGTGTGAAAATGGATTCCCCAGGCTCCAGAGGCCTGTTTCCAGCTTTCACTCTCCCAAGATTCTGCATGCACCCTGCACTTATCTGCATCCAAAATGGGCCACATGGGGACTTCTGGGAGGGGAGGGGTGGGTGGGGCCAGCCAGGAGTAGGGTTTGTGGGTTCTCTGAACTGCACAGAAACTTAGCTAGAGGTTCTCCTGACCCCCAGAAAACCCCCAGCAGCCTACCCCTGGATGGAGTACCTAAAACATTTGAAAGCAAGCTGTTACACTGATTGATTGTTCTCATTGTCAAGACGTTTCTACTTAGTTCTAGTTGCTTCTGTCTTTGATTAATTTCCATCCATTGCTTCTTTTCTTGCCTTCTGATGCTTTGGAAAATAAGGTGACCCACTTTTTCTTTGTGGCAGCCCTTCAAATATTGGAGACACTGCTGTCATGTCACACCTTAGTCCTTCCTTTTACTAGACTAGACATTTTCTGCAATTGTTCTTCACTTGTAGAGCTTTCTCCTTTCCAACCATTTTCAAATAGATTAGCTGACCATTTCCTTTATCAGCATGCCATTTACGGTCCCCTAAAGGGTTAATATTTTCCTGTTTGTTTCAGTCTCCTTTATTTATTTAAATATGAATCCAAAATATGAGCCTTTATTCATACCTCCCCATAATATTTTACCTTCATGTAATTTGAATGAATTCTTACATTAGGCTAATTTTAAATATCTCTTGTTAATAGTGTTGTGCCTGGTTAATTTCAGCTCACGCAGTACCTTTTATATATTATACATTATATATTAACTGTGCCTGCAAAAGTGGGAGAAAATTCATCTAGAGTTCAGATGAGGACCCAAGTTTTCCCAGGGCGAGTCTCAAATCAGAATCTGAATATTCTGCACAATATTCTATTTTTTTAAAACCCCAATTGTTCAATCTGGTTTTATTTGGCAATATAAGGGTTAAATTTATGAGTCATTGACCAAAATATTATCTGAGCCTTTAATCATACCCAATTACCTGCAGTGCCAGATGGAATGTGTGCTGCACAGATGCTAAATGTAGGTAATAATGATTTTAAGATGGTAAAAATCTGGTTACTTCAGCAGAGCAATTTAGCAGAGAGTATCTTGTTATAGCATAGCTACCGTATGCAGGACAGACAGTGTAATAGATATACTCTCTGTGTAGCTCTAGAGTGCCAATGAAACAGGCAGTAAAATGTTTGGGGGGTTTTTGCTTCAAGAACTTAAAAACAAATGCTGTCCGAAGAAACAAGATTAACAAAATAGTGAAGCAAAAAATTCATCTGTTGCCATATTCTCATCACAAATCAAGTCAATAATCTTGAGTCTCTACTGGTTATGGGAGAAACTTCTTTTCGTATTTCATAAATTGAGTCATCTCTGACAGTTAGGTTCAATGGGGAATACATTTTAAATCTTCACATGGAACCAACATTCTACTGCATCGATCATTATACTTTAGCTGAGATAATATAAGAATTCATGGTTTTATATACAGTACTTAAAATATTTAGAATCGGTAAGTCACACTAGTAAGATGGGCTTAGTGCACTTTTTAGAAGAAGGTCATCCTATTATGGTCTTTATACAACCATCAATTTAGAAGGATATACACTGCCCACATAGGGGAGAACGCAGTGGGGTAGCGAAAATGAAGCTCCACCCCAGAGCATCCAATTTGCACTGAAAGATGTTGAAAGAAAATGCATAAGCCACACCCACAGTGTGGTAGTAAAAATTTTGGTAGCCCTTCGTTGGATATACATAAGTTTAATTATTGCACCACGTTTCTTTTTACTCAGGTTGCATTTTACATGTATTATGTTTTATCCTTCAGATTTCAAGGTTAATTTTATTCTTTACTGTAGATCCATAGTCCTTCAAACAATCAGATATCACAATAATCCTAGAAACAAAAGATGGTTATTTAAAAATGTATTCTGAATGAAGAATCGAAAATCCTATGAGGCATCAAATGCAAGACATTAACATTCACCCCTGTGCTTATTTCAGTTCCTACCGTGTGAAAAAGAAAAGAGAGAAGATTTGTTTTCTTGTATTATCTTTGAGACCATGTGTCATTCTCATTTTGAAAGTAGAAATTGCTCTTTTCATTTCAGATCTGTGTAGGTTTTCAGAAGGACAAAGGACTCATAAACAATGATAAATGATACATTTTCTCACTGTTGGTAGGGGCAGAGAAAAAGGAAATGTTTCACACTGATCCTGCCCTTACCTGCAGGAAAGATGGATAGGGAAGTAAGATTCCCTGACTTCTAGTAAATTATGCCTTTAATTCCTATAACTTCTGTTCTCTTTTGTTTCGTGTATATGTTGTTAATGGAAAATGTAATTTTTCCAATGCCTTCCATTTCTCCCCGCAGCAGAGTAAATTACCAAGACTCGCTATGAAGATCTGAAGTGGAAAAGCTTTAAACTCGAACAAACATTCAAGTATCATTACAGGAGTCTCCATTTAAAGGGCAATGGAGCACTTCTGTATTTCTGATTTGCTTCATTACTTAAAGCTAAATAGCAATTATTAGTTATAACATTGCCATTTGAGACTAAAAGTTTTCAACTAGTACCAGAATTTATTAGCTCTTCAAATAATTTTCTCTTTGACATTCTGCTCTGTTTGTTTAATATTGAACAAGGAATTCTAGAAATGAACCACTAGCAAAAGGGTTGCTGTCACTAAAAAAAAAACAACCTTTGGATTCATAGACTATGTGCTACCTCCAAGATGGGCTTTTGGCAAGGGATGGGTTGCAGCTCATGAAGACTGGGAAGAATATTTTTAGAAAATGACTGGCTCGGCTTATCAAGAGAGCTTTAAACTAAAATTGAGGGTGGGGGGGAGTGATTAGTCTTTAGGATCTCCAGGACCTAATTCCAAACAAAAAGCCCTAGAAAGCAAGACAAAGGAGGGATGGGAAGGAAGACAAACTCAAACACTAAATAGGAGACATAGGAAGCATATTCTTCTGACCTAGGTTTCCGGATTTAATAATACTGCACAAACGGCATCCCAAAAGCCTCTTTTATTTTAATGGCTGGTAATTATTTTCATTAATGATGGGACTTATAATAAGTCCCAAACAAATAATAACAAGTCTGACAACAGTCTTTTGTGGAAAAGCAGATAAACGCATAAACCTCAATCTTCCTTGACAAACTGCCAAGGACCAATTAGGAGGAAATTTGGCAAGAACAAACAGAAACAGAATGACTAGAGCTAGAGTTGAACGAAGTTGCTTCCTGCAACAAACCTTCCCTTGTGCTCCACCTATATAGCCTTATATATGGGAGGGGCCAATTATCTCCAAACCTTATTACTGTGTAGTCCTTCTTGCCTTCTGGCAACTCTGCAAAATGCCACATTGAGAACAGGCTCCCCTTGTTCCTTCCCAGCCTCCTCGCCGTCCGACTCTGCTGATAGCATTACAGGCTGCTGCTGAACCACAATATATATCCAGAATCAAGCATATAAATCTCAAGGGCCTAAAGAACAAATGCACAAAGTCCGGGGAACAAACAGGCTGAACTTGAACTATTAATAGACAAAGGTAGATATGACATAGTTGGAATAACAGAAATTTGATGGGACGAAACCTACAACTGGAACATACTGGTAGAAGGATACAAACAAAGAAGAGATGGAATTGCACTGTATGTAAAAGATCACTATATTGTTACAGAGTTGCATGAAATTGTTCTGCCTGGCCGCAGGCCACCCAGAAATGAAGTAATTAACCAAACACACACAACTCGCAGGCTTGTAAAGAGAAAGCAAAGCAGTTTTCTTTATGTTCAGAAGGCTGCAAACCTCGGTGTTTGTCAGAGCGATGCTAGTTTATGAGTCCAACAGGTCAGAGTTAATCACTCAAGTCAGCACAGAAGCCTTTCTGGCTTATGTCAGCCAAATAACTCACAGCTTAAGTGTCAGAATGTCCAAAGATATCCAAAGCAAACACGATTCATCGAAGTCTTTCTCCAAAAACTGAAAAATAAATTCCCACAATGTCATCTGCAAAACCTCCCCCTTTTCAAGGCTGCAGCAGCATCTTTCATTCCTAACACCTGTGACCTAGAATCTGTTTTTGTGTTTGTGCAGCTGCTCTTGGCGTCCCATCATTCTCCTTACCTGGACATTGAGAATAGGATTGTTCATTATGTCCTCCCCATCTGACTCAGGTGAAACTCTGGCTGGAGATCTGACCAGCTCCATTTCCCTCTCTGCCCCTTCCTCATCCCTTTCGCCTTCTAGTTCACTGTCTGATTCCTCATCAAACCAGACAGGTCTTTTGTGAAGGAATGGCTCCAGTTCCTCTGAGTCAAAATCAGCAGCCAGAGGAGCTGGCCTGAAGCCAACCACAACAGAAACCAAAGACAGAAGCCTCCTAGAATGCATATGGGTCAACATAAAAGTTACAAAGAATTACATGACCATACAATCAAGATCAAGTGGGGTACTAACACCTGTTCTGTCTGGGTCCCTCCAGAAGCAAACACCAACCCAAAAATAGAATCCAGACACATTGGTAAAAAGCAAAGGCAGTTTATATAATTCAAAGCAAACACAGGTAACAGAAAATGTCCTTACAAACAGGAACACGCTGGAACTTCAAAGATGTTTCACGAAGGCCATGAAGTAAAACAGGATTCTTGCTGTCAAAAACAACGCTGGAGATAACAAACATACGCCTCCCCCAAGTCTTCCAGTCTTCTAGGCCACAAGCCAAGATCAGAGACACCGAGAAGCAAAGCAGGGTCACAGAACTTCCAGTTGAAAATGCTGCACATGGCTTCAAGGGCTGGCCTGCCTTTTAAACCCTGCTGAGGAGAACCACACTCAAACCCAGCTGTTGCCAATTCAGTGATGCCAATACCTTTCTAATTGGTCCCGTCTCTGAGCTGCACGTCGCTGTCTCATGTCAATTATAGCCTGTGCTTCCTCATCCAATGAGGCCAGGCTACTGGCTGGGGGGAGGGGCCCCCCCGGGGCTCTCAGGCTGCTCTCCCTCATCCTCTTCCTGACTTTCCTCTCCGCTGTCTGCCTGTTCCTCCCCCTCCTGTTCACTGTCCTCCTCCTCCGGGCATGGATCCAGCAGAGACGCAGCAGGTCCCTGAGGAGCCTCAGGCTGAATCACAACAACAACACTCTATAAACACACATCTAGAGTACTGCATCCAGTTTTGATCACCACACTGTAAAAAAGATGTTGAGACTCTAGAAAAAAGTGCAGAGAAGAGCAACCCGGATGACTAGTGGACTGGGGATTAAACCATACGAAGAACAGTTACAGGAACTGAGCATGGCCAGTCTAGAGAAGAGAAGAACCAGAGGAGATATAATAGCAGTGTCCCAATATTTGAGGGGCTGCCACAGAAAGGAGGGGGTCAAGCTTTTTTCCAAAGCACCTGAAGGGCAGACAAGGAATGATGGATGGAAACTGACCAAGGAGAGAATCAACCTAGAAATAAGGAGGAACTTTCCGATAGTGAGAACAATCAACCAATGGAACAGCTTGCCTTCGGAAGTTGTGGGAGCTGCATCACTTGAGAATATCAAGAAGAGATTGATTGTCAGAAATGGAGTAAGGTCTCCTGCTTGAGCAGGGGGTTGGACTAGATGACCTATAAAGACCTTCCAATTCTGCTAATCTGTTAATCTGATCAACTGAGATAGACTGCATTCGCTGTTTTCTACAGGTTCCAGCAAAAGAGGAAAGCTGACAAAAAGCACAATGTGTAGATAGCCCTACTGTACTGCTCTTTATTGTCAAATGAGAGCTTTCTTAAAGTCCACAATATCCCTGAAACATTATTTTAGTCAATTTACCTCAGAGGCCACAATATCCTTGAAGCTTTATTTTAAACAAATTTCCTTCAAATTAATTAGTTAGAAATCCGCTGAAGAGCTCTACTAAAAGATACCATAGTTATCAAACAGTTTGCCCAAAAGACTAGCCTCAGTTCTAAATATACCTATCTATGATAAAATGTCATTACTGCCAATAGCTGTAATTTTAACATATGTGAACTTGGTTATAAATTAAGTGACCAATGTTGAACTTAAATAAAAAACTAGTGCTATTTGATATATAGTCTCTTTTGGTCTGCTATGCCTTTGGATAAAATTTACTTTTTGCATTGGTTAACTTTACTAACACTTCAAAGCCAAAGAAAAAAATTTGGAATCATATTAATTCTATAAAGTAATGGACTTTGGGCATTTCTGAATCATCTTTTTCCTTGTCCAGAGAAATATGAGAAGGAATATTAAGTTCTGGAATAATCTAGACTTCCAGCTATCATAATAGTTCTGAATTGATTTTATTGTGATTCTTACTTGTACAGTGATACCTCGTCTTATAAACGCCTCATCATACAAACTTTTCGAGATACAAACCCGGGGTTTAAGATTTTTTTGCCTCTTCTTACAAACTATTTTCACCTTACAAACCTACCGCTGCTGCTGGGATGCCCCACCTCCGGACTTCCATTGCCAGTGAAGCACTCGTTTTTGCACTGCTGGGATTCCCTTGAGGCTCCCCTCCATGGGAAACCCCACCTCCGGACTTCCATGTTTTTGCGATGCTGCAGGGGAATCCCAGCAGGGGAATCCCAGCATTGCAAAAATGAGCGCTTCACTGGCAACAAAAGTCCGGAGGTAGGGTTTCCCAGCGAAGGGAGCATCAGTGAAATTGCAGCATTGCAAAAACACCGAAGTCCTCGAAACCCCACCTCTGGACCTCTGTGTTTTTGCTTCGGGCGCTTCGGCTGGCAAAGGGGGTGAATTTTGGGCTTGCATGCATTAATCGCTTTTCCATTGATTCCTATGAGAAATATTGTTTCGTCTTACAAACGTTTCACCTTAAGAACCTCGTCCTGGAACCAATTAAGTTTGTAAGACAAGGTATCATTATATAATGATGATCTAGGAAATCTAGTTTGACTCATTAGTTCAGACTAGATGAGAGGTCTTTGTGCCTCAGAATACACAACCCATCCTGGCATCAATAAAACTTGGTATGAAAATATGGAAGATGTCCTTGAAGAAAATAAATGTCTTTTACAAAGGGACAAAATTCAAAGTAGTCTTTTTGTCATGTCTACCAGTCCAATGGCAGCTACATGATCAGGTGGGTTTTTTTTTTATAAACTCAAAATCTTGTGGATTATGGGGATCTGAATATACAGAGATCCATTGAACTGCATTATTGATGATTATGTGATTACAAGGCAATTTAAGGCAAGGTGTGGCATAAAGTCAGAATTAGAAGGGTCTTCTAGTCCAACTCCCTGCTGAGCCATAAAACCCCGTACATTTCAGGCAAACATTTGAATTTGAATTTACATCAAATGTCATAAACATTTGCATTTGATTTACAAGATAACAGATATCTGAACCAGCTTCAGTATCACCATGGTTATTTCTATGACTGCTTTTTTTCTCCTTGCTTCCCCTGCAGTGTTATGTATTTCCAGTTTTTCTTCCATTCTTTTTCTAAAAAAGAAATATGTTTTGTGCTAAAGGTGTGTTACACATTTTTTTTAGTAAACAAAACTCTGTTTCTGTTTCTATCTTAAATCTCATCTCTTTTAACTCTCTTTTGCACTGTTAAGTGCCCCTTGCTCACTTTGTGGAGCTTTAAATTTCCAGGCATCGTTATTCATTTTTTTTCTTCACTCTGCTCAGAACCCCTGTTGCCATTTTTCTGCAACATTTCATTGTTTTGCTGTTAAAAGGCTTCCCTCGCAGTGACTGCTCTGCCTGGGAGTTTTGTTTGAAACTGACCCTGTTCTTTAGTCACAACAGAGCAACAGCAAACATTTTAAGGTCTGCAGGCTGGGGAATATGAGAATAACAACCTGAAACTAGAAAAGAATCGTAAGGAGATGCACATTTCAAGACACATTTCCCTGACAATGTTTCCCAGACTGGTGATTTGCTGCTTCTTGTTTGGCTGCAATGACCTTTTCCTTTTGTAACCTATGCGATAGTTGTGTCCATCATTATGTCAGTTATGATGCACATATCTGCCCACTGGAAAAGAAGATAGGGCAAGGAAATATGCCTGGTGTCCAATGGATCTCTTTGACAGTAGTGTGCCACAAACTTTATTCCCACTGTGCCGAGACAATTCCAGCAAGCTGCCACTGTTACTCAATGCAGCTATTTTTTTCTCAGTCTCTCATAAGAATAGTGGCATCTCTAAACAGTAATATATGATTAGCCTTTTAAATTACAGATTATTTTAACCTAGGCAGAATCTAATATAGTTTTTACTGTATTCAGAAAGGATTGAAGCCCTATTTTTAAAATGGACTTATTAACCAAATAAGTTGTGAAACTATTGCATGATGTGTCATAATAGAACTAAATATGACAGCACACCAGAATGGAAGGTTTATGTGTAGGCAGAATTGCAATGCAATCTCTGTCCCTGTGTCTGTGTATTTCTGCGTCTGTGCTTATGTGGGTCTGTGTGTATAATGAGGACAAAAGGGGTGGAGCTTTAATTGCAACACTAAGCCTACAATACTGATTTATCTACAGATTCTGTCCCACTAAAATGAAAGCACTTAAAATTGACATATAACTTAGGAAGTTATGCACAGAAAATAAGTGCAAAGTTACTAATTGATACCACTTTTAAAGGCATTATTGATCACTTTGTATTAATTATTCTTCGCATTAACAGAAGAAATGATGGAAAATTTGAAACAAAAATGCAAGATTTGCATATTGGTTCAGGTTTCAGCTAATCTATAAAAGCTTATAGAACTTACTCAATTAGTGTCAAGTCGGTGCAGAAGTTGAAAATGAATCAACAACTTGCCACACTATCTGTAGAAGGCCTGATATTTATGGGAACTTGGGAGGAGTGATTTTCATGAGGGAGCAGATCAACCACAAAGCATTCTTTCAAGAAGTTCAAAGCCATCCTATGTCCACAACCTGGGCAGAAGTGGAAGGAAAAGTTGCCACACTGCCACAACCTGAATAGGCAACATGACAAGTTTGTGGGTAGGGGCAAGGGATGTGAACTCTTAACTGGGTAGGAATCTCAGATTCAGGTTTCCCAGTGTAGGTGCCAGTATGGTTTACGGAGAGGGGCGGCATACAAATCTAATAAATAAATAAATAAGGAAGGAAGGAAGGAAG
Organism: Erythrolamprus reginae; assembly: GCF_031021105.1. Taxonomy (NCBI): domain Eukaryota; kingdom Metazoa; phylum Chordata; class Lepidosauria; order Squamata; family Dipsadidae; genus Erythrolamprus; species Erythrolamprus reginae. The sequence continues at coordinate 59,311,723 of NC_091955.1, forward strand.
GAAGGAAGGAAGGAAGGAAGGAAGGAAATAAATAAATAAATAAATAAATAAATAAATAAATAAACAAACAAACAAACAAACAAATAAATAAATGAATAAATAAATAAATGGTTTCAGCAATAAATTGGAACTTTGAGGAACACTTTGACTTGGACTCTGATTTAGTTTGGATGCTACCTGGAACCTTGACATCTATTTATCTACCTGTACAATTAGCACAGAACCCCCAAGGCTATGTGCTCTCTCCAGGTCCTTTCTCACTATATACCAATGACTGCATCTCTAATTATCTATTTGTTAAACAACTGAAGTTTGCAGATGACACAACAATGATCGGTCTCATTCCAGACAGTGATGAATTTGCATACAGATCGGAGGTTGAACAACTAGCCTTGTGGTGTGACCAGAACAATCTGGAACTGAACACACTCAAAACCATGGAAATGGTGGTAGACTTTAGGAGAAACCCTTCCATCCTTCCACCTCTCACAATACTGGATAACACAGTATCAACAGTAAAGACCTTCAAATTTCTAGGTTGTACCATATCATAAGACCTAAAATCTTGCGTCATTCAGGAGTTGGGTGGCATAAACTGTAAATTAGATTAAATAGATTGATAGATAGATAGATGATAGATAGATAGATAGATAGATAGATAGATAGATAGATAGATAGATAGATAGATAGATACCTCAAAAATCTCCTCAAAAATGTTCTTTGTACTCCAACACAGAAAGCTCAAACTACCGAAGGAGTTGCTGATACAGTTCTACAGAGGAATTATTGAGTCTGTCATCTGCACCTCTATAACTGTCTGGTTAGAAACATAGAAAGATAGAAGACTGACGGCAGAAAAAGACCTCATGGTCCATCTAGTCTGCCCTAATACTATTTCCTGTATTTTATCTTACAATGGATATATGTTTATCCCAGGGATGTTTAAATTCGGTTACTGTGGATTTACCAACCACGTCTGCTGGAAGTTTGTTCCAAGGATCTACTACTCTTTCAGTAAAATAATATTTTCTCATGTTGCCTTTGATCTTTCCCCCAACTAACTTCAGATTGTGTCTCCTTGTTCTTGTGTTCACTTTCCTATTAAAAACACTTCCCTCCTGAACCCTATTTAACCCTTTAACATATTTAAATGTTTCTATCATGTCCCCCCTTTTCCTTCTGTCTTCCAGACTATACAGATTGAGTTCATTTAGTCTTGCCTGATACGTTTTATACTTAAGACCTTCCACCATTCTTGTAGCCCGTCTTTGGACCTGTTCAATTTTGTCAATATCTTTTTGTAGGTGAGGTCTCCAGAACTGAACACAGTACTCCAAATGTGGTCTCACCAGCGCTCTGTATAAGGGGATCACAATCTCCCTCTTCCTGCTTGTTATACCTCTAGCTATGCAGCCAAGCATTCTACTTGCTTTTCCTACTGCCTGACCACACTGCTCACCCATTTTGAGACTGTCAGAAATCACTACCCCTAAATCCTTCTCTTCTGAAGTTTTTGCTAACACAGAACTGCCAATGCAATACTCAGATTGGGGATTCCTTTTCCCCAAGTGCATTATTTTACATTTGGAAACATTAAACTGCAGTTTCCATTGCTTTGACCATTTATCTAGTAAAGCTAAATCATTTACCATATTACAGACCCCTCCAGGAATATCAACCCTATTGCACACTTTAGAGTCATCGGCAAATAGGCAAACCTTCCCTACCAGACCTTCCCCTATGTCACTCACAAACATATTAAAAAGAATAGGACCCAGAACAGACCCTTGTGGCACACCGCTTGTAACCTGTCTCTGCTCAGAATACTCGCCATTAACAATAACTCTCTGATGTCTATGCTTCAGCCAGCTTGAAATCCACTGAACTATCCAGGGATTAAGTCCAATCTTCACTAATTTATCCATCAGCTCTTTATGTGGAACCGTATCAAAGGCTTTGCTGAAGTCCAGATAGGCAATATCCACGGCACCACCTTGATCCAACACCTTTGTGACATAGTCAAAGAAATCAATGAGATTAGTCTGACATGATTTGCCTTCAGTAAAGCCATGCTGATTTGGGTCCAATAAGTTATTGTTTTTTAGGTGCTGATTTATCCTCTTTTTGAGTAGAGTCTCCATCATTTTAACTACAACTGATGATTTGATTCTGAAACCCAACAAGACAGACATAGACTTCAGAGGATAATTAGAACTGCAGAAAAAACCATTGCTACCAACCTGCCTTCCATTTGAGGACCTGCATAAGCCACACCAGTTCAAAAGAGGGCTGTGAAAATATTTACAGACCCCTCACATCCTGGTCATGAACTGTTTCAATTCCCACCTTCAAAACAATACTATAGATAGGGGTGGGCTATGGAGGGAACGCAGTGGGGTAAAGAAAATGGAACGCCACCCCAGAGCACTCAATTTGTACTGGAAAATGTTGAAAGAAAATGCAGGGCGTACTGCATAACAAACACAAGAACAGTTTGTTTCCAAACGCCATCGCTCTGCTAAACAAATAATTCCCTCAATGCTGTCAAACTATTTACTAAATCTGCACTATTATTAATCTTCTCATCATTCCCATTGCCCATCTCCTTCCACTAATTACTGTAGCTTTGTTGCTTGTATCCTTACAATTTATATTGACTGGCTCCTAATATGATTTGATTGCTTATGTTGATAAACATATCTTTTCTTTTATGCACACTGAGAGTGTATGCACCAAGACAAATTTGTTATGTGTCCAATCACACCTGGCCAATAAAATATATATATTCTATTCTGTTCTGTTCTATTTCTTAATCCTGTGTGCTGCTGCTAACCTTTTGTGATCGTTGGATTGTTGGACTGCTTCTGAACTATGTGTTTCAGCTACTACACCAAACTAGTTATCAAATTCTGATTAGTTAGTCTTAAATTCATAAAGACAAGACATGTTTTCCTGGTATATTTGCTATGGTAATACAGTAAGACCTCACCTATCGCTGGTGTTACGTTCCAGACCTGGCCACGATAGGTGAAATCCGCGATGGGGAATTTATCAACTGATAGTACTTATAAGTATTTACATTGTAATTGTTTGGTAAGTTTTCATTGTTTTAAGTGTTTATAAACCCTTCCCACACAGTATTTATTTTAGATACAGTATTTAAATACAGTATTTACAATTTTATATATATATTTTTTTAAAAACCTGCCGATCGAGTTCCGCGGGCTGTTTAAATCTGCCGATCGACTTCCTCAGAAACCCGCGAACCAGCGAAGATCCGCGAATGATTTTTCTCATTAATTGTCCACTTAACAACAGCAGCCAGACTAACCTTTGCGCAGTGGTGGAAGAATGAGGAGATACCTTCGAATGATGCAATAATAAAAAAAATTACATACTGTGCAGAGATGACGAAATTAACTATAATAGTAAGAAACTAAACTATGGATACATTTAATAACTGTTGGGATCCTTTTTATAATTGGATAGGAAAAAAGAGTGAGAATAACACGCCATAAGAATGATATGTTAGATATAAGCACGACCAGTTACAAATCTGGTATGTAGCTATTTTATATTTAATATAATATTAAGAGACTTTATATATATACTGACAGTATCTTTACTATCGTTTTCTAAAATCTCTTTAACTTGATTAACTCAACACCTGCACTAACCAATCTTGATAAATAAACCGAACCATGGTAACAAGCTAATGAAATAAGAAACAGTTCTCGTTCTCAGTACAGCTCCCCCGAACATTCACCAACCTTTTACCCTTTCTATCCTTTCTACGTTCTCTGTTCTTTCTATCTTTTTCCTTCTTTCTCTCTACCCTCTCCCTATCTAATTCCTCCCCTCCCCTTTTCTAGCTTTCAATTTGTACCTTGTCAATCGACACGCCATTCGATCGTTTTCTATTGTTACGATCATTGTTTTATGTTTTGTATATTATGTTATATTTTGTATTATTTGTATAATAAAAAAATTTTAATAAATTTTTTTTAAAAAAATATTTCTTGAAAACCTGCGATGAAGTGAAGCCGCAGTAGGTGAAGCGCGATATAGCGAGGGACTACTGTACACATGTACTTTTGCACCTACCAGCATTCTGTCTCTTGAAGCCCTATAAACATTGGCAAACCAGCCAACCCTACCTATCCCCTGGATAGATTTACCTGGGAACTTTGACCAGTAAGTAAGAAGAATTTCCATTCAGTGTAGCAAACTTGCCAATATCAGTCATTTCTTAAGTATGTCTTTGTTCATGTAAGTAAAAGAGAAAAGATCTTAGTATCAATATTCTTTAAAACGTAAGAATCATGAATCAAGAGCTGTGGTGGCACAGTGGTTAGAATGCAGTACTGCAGGCTACTTTGGCTGACTGTTGTCTGTCAGCAGTTTGAATCTCACCAGCTCAAGGCAGTGTTCCCTCTAATTTTTTTTTGGGGGGGGCGGAAAAGTATAGTGTCTGAGCGGCAGTCCCTACGGGACTGGGCGGCACAGAAATATTAAATAAATAAATGAATGAATGAATGAATGAATGAGTGAATAAACAAACACACAAACAAACAAACAAATAAAAAACCCACCCTGTTTTGCCTCAGAGAATTTCAAAATAAAATACTGTACTGTGTGTCTATAACAGTGAGCTCATAATAGGGCAACTCTATCAATATCAAAATGCCACTTAAATAGTTGAGCTAGTTTCAAACTAGATTTTGATTTTCTTTCTCTCTTCCTTACTCCCATTCTTTTTCTTTCTCTTTCTCAAGTAGGATGCTTGGCTGCATAGCTAGAGGTATAACAAGCAGGAAGAGGGAGATTATGATCCCGCTATATAGAATGCTGGTGAGACCACATTTGGAATACTGTGTTCAGTTCTGGAGACCTCACCTACAAAAAGATATTGACAAAATTGAACGGGTCCAAAGACGGGCTACAAGAATGGTGGAAGGTCTTAAGCATAAAACGTATCAGGAAAGACTTAATGAACTCAATCTGTACAGTCTGGAGGACAGAAGGAAAAGGGGGAACATGATCAAAACATTTAAATATATTAAAGGGTTAAATAAGGTCCAGGAGGGAAGTGTTTTTAATAGGAAAGTGAACACAAGAACAAGGGGACACAATCTGAAGTTAGTTGGGGGAAAGATCAAAAGCAACATGAGAAAATATTATTTTACTGAAAGAGGAGTAGATCCTTGGAACAAACTTCCAGCAGACCTGGTAGATAAATCCACAGTAACTGAATTTAAACATGCCTGGGATAAACATATATCCATCCTAAGATAAAATACAGAAAATAGTATAAGGGCAGATTAGATGTACCAGGAGGTCTTTTTCTGCCGTCAGACTTCTATGTTTCTATGTTTTCCTTCCTCTCTTTTTTCTATCTGTTTCTCTCTCTTCCTCTCTTCCTCTCTCTCTCCTTCCCTCTCACTCTTTCCCTCTCGGCTTCTGGGCAAGTTTGGAAAACTCTGAGTTGATGATGATTTTTAAGTGAGCGATTGCTCACTGCTCAGCTTAGAGGGAACTGTGGCTCAAGGTTGACACAGCCTTCCATCCTTCCGAGATGGGTAAAATGAGGACCCAGATTCTTGGGAGCAATATGCTGACACGGTAAACCACTTAGAGAGGTCTGTAAAGCACTGTGAAGTGGTATATAAATCTAAATGATATTGCTAATGTTTGTTTATTGGAGAAAAAAACATTATTAGGGACAAAGTTGTAAGAAAGCATAGAAATGCAGTAAGCCTGATATGATAAGACTGCAGTTACTAACCTTTTGTGTAACTTATATTTCATAACTAGTTTTGGCAATAAATCTTAGTTTTGCATGTCTTTAATTCCTCATCTAGCACTTAGCTGAAGATTTTCAGATATGACTGAACTTGATTATCTCATATTTTTATTTTACAACGTGTGTATTCCATTTTTATGGACTGCTCCAATTCTGAGGCTAAAAGTTTCAGAGTTTCTGCTATTTCCCTTCTCAGCCTCGGAATTGGTGCAGTCCTTGATAATGGAATACACATGTTGTAAAATAAAAATATGAGATAATCAAGTTCAGTCATATCTGAAAGTCTTCAGCTAAGTGCTAGATGAGGAATTAAATAAATGCAGAACTAAGGTTTGCAAATTACAAGGCAATCATTTAGGGAACTGACTGCAATTTGGTCAACCACCTCTGAATCTGATTTAATACAGATGGCTTCTGATTAAATTGCTAGGAGTCAGAGTCTCACCTTGGGAGAAATTGCATCAATAGTAAAGAGTTCCAAGCGGTAGAGATCAGAATAGCAAAGCCAGGAATGCTAGTCATAAAAGAACGTGCTCCAGATTTCATCCCCTTGTTGAAAACAATTTGACACTATCAGTTCTACATACAATTAGCCTCTCTTTCTTGATTCCTTGCTTTACAAATAGATCCTCAGTATATGAGCCTTGACCTGGATATTGTGGAAGTTACGGATTTCTTGCCTATATAAAGTTCCAGCCATGAGTTACAAGCCACAGATTTTTTTTGTCTGCAGATTTGTTCAGAGTTACTTGTTGGCATGGGTGGCTACAGAAATTAAATCAATAAATCTGAATAACAACCGGCCATCAATAGTTTCAACCCTAAAGAGATTTGGACAGGCTGAGTGGGCAGAGAATATTTATGTGCAATGGAGGAGTTAATAAAGTTGCCAATAGCACCAAATGATTAAGTATTGGTATGTACTGTATTTCTGAAGGTCTTAATTTCTAGTTTCCCAACTTCTGGGATCTTGAAGACCAGCCATTTATTTTCCACCAAACTGATCTGGAGTGTTTAGGGTAAACTGCTTGAAAAATGCTGACAAGTCCCATAAATGTTTTTGGTTTTAAGGGACAGTTAATAGGATATTCATGTGTAAACTGGCTAGGCTGTCCACAATATAAACATAGATCTGATATATATGTTAATATAACTTTTCTTAGACACTTAATGAAAAAACACATGGGGTGAAGAGGATAGGGGGAAAAGAAATAGACTAGCAATATTCTCCCTACTTGAAGTCTGTCACGATTCCTTTGGTCTTCCATTGACTCCCCAATAGATTTAGTTTAATGCTGTCAATTTATCTGATAATATCAAAATTACATAGCCACAAAGTGAACAGAAAACAACCAACCAAGGAAACAGGTCTTTCTAAATTTGTGGGGGGCGGGGAGGCGGGTATCTTTCATTCAGATGTGTCCAATTATGAGAGGTTGCCTGAACAAATCCCAACAGTTTACTTGGCAAGGTTTTTTAAAGAGTTTGTCATTGTCTCTTTCTTAGGGCTAACAGGAAGTGACTAACGCAAGGTCACCCAATTGGCTTTGCACCTAAGGCAGAACTCACAATCTCTGGTTTCTAGCCTGATGCTTCAACTAGCGCACCAAACTGGCTGTCAAATCCACCACTGTCGAGTCCACGGAGAGGGGTGGCATATAAGTCCAATTAATAAATAATAATAAATAATAAATAAATTCTGATTAGTTAGACTTATTGAGAGTAGTTTAAGCAATTTCAAATATGTTATATAGATGCAATCATTCAAAATAGTTTGCCTTTATTTCTCCCATAGTGCAGGGGAAATGCAATCTATTCCTTCTGAGAATATCAGCTGCCCTGCTCCAAGCAATGAATACACAAATGTAATCAACCTCTTTATCAGTATGATAATTCCCTGCCACCTTCTTTCATTTTATCCCTCACTTCAAGCAAACAATTGCTTATATTTCTTCTTGCCGTACTTGTCATCGTAAAAAGTCTCTTGCTAACCATGCCAGCTGGATCCTAACTATCTCTTCGTCACATGAACTTTAGGAATTTTTTTTTCTGACTTACCACATATGAAGAGACTGGTAACAATAGTGTTAGAGCCAGAAACTCTGGCTGAGGAACTGGCAACAGTTGTTAAAAAGTCATCCAAATACAAAGCACCAGAGATAGATGAGCTTACAACAGAAATAACTCAAACAGCAGGTGAAAGCAGCATCAGTGTTGGAGCACCTACAACTTCTGGAGGCAAAATCATTCCACTTGTTTGGATGATACCACTGTGGAAAAATAAAAAGAGGAAACAAGAATGCACACAATATCAAGCATCGCACTATTGAGCCATGTATGGAAATTGTACACCAAGGTAAAAGAAATGAGATTAAGACCAGTTATAAACCCACAACTAGCAAAAGAGCAGATGAGTTTTAGAAGAAATAGAAGATGCATAGATGTAATTTTTGCACGTACGTATCTTATACAAAGCATATGTAGGGCCGAAGCCATTTTATTTGGGAGCTTGGGCCTGCCATAATTTAAACTATTCTACTATGCACTTTCTTTTGGGCGGGGGGTGTATAAATTTTTTATTGTTTTTCCACACCTTACAGAGATTCAAATTCACATACCTCAAATTAAAATACAGTACAATATAATAACAAATGCCAAATTCTTAATCCAAATTTCCTAATTATTCTCCTTCGCCCTGATCTGAATTCAAAGTGCTATTAGCTATCTCAATTTCTCGTGGCTATTAGCTGTTTATCTACCAAAACTATGCCATCGTGCTACTACCCATTTCTTATATTCTTAATATTATTATTATTATTATTATTATTATTATTATTATTATTATTATTATTATGTCAATACAACACAGGAAACGTGATCACTATGCTGGATTTCGTATTTCATCACCAGTCGGGCGCTTCCCAAGCACCTAGGACTGTGTGATGTAGCGGCAAATTATGTTTGCCGATCCCATTAAAGCGGCCTTTTGCAATTGACAGATGGAGATTTTGTCAATTCCGATGGTTTTCAAATGTTTGCTGAGATCCTTTGGCACTGCACCCAGTGTGCCAAGTACCACTGGGACCACTTTCACTAGCTTATGCCAGAGTCATTGAAGCTCAATTTTTAGATCTTCGTATTTCACTAATTTCTCCAGCTGCTTCTCCTCAATTCTGCTGTCCCCTGGGATTGTGATGTCGATGATCCATACTTTCTTTTTCTCCATGATCACAATGTCTGATGTGTTATGCTTCAGAATTCGGTCAGTCTGAAGTTGGAAGTCCCACAGTAGTTTTGCTTGCTCATTTTCAACCACTTTTTCAGGCTTATGATCTCACCAGTTCTTTGCCAATGCTAAATGGTAGTTCCAGCACAAGTTCCAGTGGATCATCTGTGCCACAGCATCATGTCTATGCTTGTAGTCCATCTGTGCGATCTTTTTGCAGCAGCTGAGTATGTGATGGATTGTTTCATCTGTTTCTTTACAGAGTCTGCACTTTGGATTGTCTGTTGATTTTTCAATTCTGGCTTTGACAGCATTTGTTCTAATGACCTGTTCTTGTGCCACCAGTATTAGTTCTTCTGTCTCCTTTTTGAGTGTTCCACTTGTAAACCATGACCAGATCTTTTCTTTATCCACTTTGCCTTCAATCTTCTCCAAGAACTGGCCATGCAATGCTTTGTTCCGCCAACTGTCCATACGACATTGAGTTACAGTTTTTCTGTACTGGTCCTTAGTTTGCTTCACCTTGAGAAGCTTCCTATTGTTGACCTCCATCAACGCTGACTCTTTGCTCTCCTTCACATAGTCAGCTAATGCATGATTCTCTTCTTCCACTGTCTGTTTCACTTGCAAAAGTCCTCTGCTGCCTATCTTCCTTGGTAAATACAGCTGTCAACATCACTGCGGGGTGGTCTTTCGCACCTCTGCTTCGTCTTTTATTGCCCTTTTGCTCCACTGGCATGATGTCATTTTCTTCTAGTTAGTCCTGAATTGGTATGGCTCCTTTCACCAGGTCTTTCTGTATTAAATATGTTCTGCCAGTTGTAAGCCATTCACTGATATTTCCTGTCTGCAGCATTTTGTTGAACAATTCGGCCATTTTTGCATACAGGCTGGTCAGGTATTTCAGCCAAAACCCATGCACCTGATCAGTGCCAGGGGATGTCCAGTTCTTTACCCTCTTCACTCTTTCTGCAATCATTTCATTATTATTATTATTATTATTATTATTATTATTATTATTATTATTATTATAGCTGATTTTTCTATTACACTTTCCCTTTATACATGACTGGTTAAGAGAATTAATGTGATTTTTTAATATTACTGTCTATATATGCAGAAATTCTCTAACATGTGATGCATAGCTCCCATACAGAAGATACATCCATATTTCTTCCATTCGCTTCTGGTCCGTCTTCTAAAGGGGGTGGGCTACTGCCCAGATGGGGGGGAATGCAGGGGGGTAGCAAAAATGGAGCTCCACCCCAGAGCACCCAATTTGCACTGAAAGATGTTGAAAGAAAACACAGGGCATCCTGCATAAGCCACGCCCACAGTGTGGTAGTAAACATTTTGGAAGCCCTTCACTGGTCTTGCACCTTCTATCCTAACACTACCTCATATCTTGGTCAGGAGGAAAAAAATAGAGGTGGAATCTATTTTTCACTCTCAGAATAAGAAGAGCAGCATGGACTGGAGAAATAGAAATTCCCTTCCACAAGGGGAATAGAAAAATGTGAAAGGGAGAAAATTTTATATTTCAAGCTGATAGAGAAATGGAAATGGAATAAGGGGGGCAATATCTCCAGAGGGAGGGACTAGGAACTATTTTTAATTTCCAAAAATAAATAAATAACATTTATCCCATTTTCTAAGCCCCCACATCCTAATATTTTACATAAGGCAAGTTTACAGTTTGCTATTAACAGATAATACTAATACTCAGCATTAGATTAAAATATTCATTATATTTAATGAGCTTTAAAAAAAACAATATTTAATATACTGCTTTTTCATTGAAACACCTCTCTTTGGATTTTAACAACAGGGAAATAAAGCATGTTGGACAGAGAGATTATCACAACTGCATAATAGATATTACACAGTTGTATATATTTCTTGTTTAAAAAATGTAACTGCAATCCAAGCTAATTTTTTTAACACAATAGGTGAATTTATTATCCTATGACATTGTTCTGTTCCAGCATCAAGCCCCCCATAATAAAATACACACCAGGGGATTAAATCTTAAAGGTTTTACTATTTACAAAAGTCTTAGTAGTTTGAATCTTTTCGAAAAGAAGGTAAACTTTAGCAATTGCTTCACCACATTGATTATAAAATCTTATCAGCTCGCCATCATCAGAGTCCCAAGAATAGGTAAACCCAACAGTAATTATTAGCTTGTAGCGAAGTTCAGTATCATAGACTTATAGAGGTTGGCTGAAAGCCCCAAGCTAATTACTGCAGCTAAGAATGTGGTTCTTTTGAAACATAAGCCGGAGGCAAGAGCTGCAACAAGATTTTTGAAATGAACTAAATAGTTCTCTGCGCTGAAGCATTGCATGACTCCTCCCTAAATAGCCTGAGGATGTGGCCCAGTAGCCAGCAGCGCTATTCATAAGGAAGCCTCCTCCTGAGTAACCACTCTTGCCTCCTAGAGGCCCTGCGAATCCTATCATGAAGAAGAGACTCCTCCTCTTCTCCTGAGTCACTCATCTCAGGAGGTGCAGAAGGCCCTGGTTGCTCTTCAGCCTCTGACACCACATCTTCCTAGATTCGCCCACGTTTCTGCAACACTCCGCGGCCTGCACTGGCTGCCGATCGGTTTCTGGTCACAATTCAAAGTGTTGGTAATGACCTTTAAAGCCCTACATGGCATTGGGCCAGAATACATCCGGAATCGCTTTCTACCGCACGAATCCCAACGGCCGATAAGGTCCCACAGAGTTGGCCTTCTCCGGGTCCCATCGACCAAACAATGTCATTTGGCGGGCCCCAGGGGAAGAGCCTTCTCTGTGGCGGCCCCGGCCCTCTGGAACCAACTCCCCCCAGAGATTAGAATGGCCCCCACCCTCCTTGTCTTTTGCAAATTTCTTAAGACCCACCTTTGTCGCCAGGCATGGGGGAGTTAAGTTATCCTTTCCCCCTAGGCTACTACAAGTTATGCATGATATGTTTGTGTGTATGTTTGGTTTTTTATAATAAGGATTTTTTAGTTGTTTTTATTAATTGGATTGTTCATGTTGTTTTACTACTGTTGTTAGCCGCCCCGAGTCTGCGGAGAGGGGCGGCATACAAATCCAAATAATAATAATAATAATAATAATAATAATAATAATAATAATAATAATTAATAATAATAATAATAATAATAATAATAATAATAATAATAATAATAATAATAATAATAATCTTCACTGTCAGTCTCGGGTGCCAGGAACACAGATCGCTTGTACTGCGCCTCCACTGTCTCAGGACACAAACGGGCTACAACAAACATGTTCTATTAGCAGGCAAATCAAATGTCTTTCATTTAGAGTTCCAGATAACCAAAACTACAAGTGCACAAATGTCCTGCTGAATTTTCAGTAGCGTTTAGAGATTGAATTGTTTAGAAATAAATGCCAAGTACTTAATGTCTTACCGAACTATAGATTACAGAATGGCAATTTTTCAATAATAAGCTTCAGAGAATGGAAGGAAAAGTACTTTTAAAGAGAAAAACGATTTGTGAAACCACCCTAAACAGGTGCTATATCTCTTACCGTGTTATACGTGCATTAAATCGAAAGGGCATCAATCCACAAATCATCTATCATGTTATAATCTGATATAGGTATCAGCCCAAAATTGTATCTTTTTAAATGGTGCAGAAAAGCAGATTTAAGTAAGATGTGAGGAACTGAAAGGTTGTGATTAATTTTCCTTATTCTGATAACACTTCCAGCTAAATAAATACTTTCATCCCATTAAAAATGCTATCAACTTGACTATCAAAGAAACAAACTGAATCAATTGGGTCAGTTTCTTAGTTGTGTGTGAAAGAATGTGTGATTGAAATTTTTATTAGACCATGACCAATGAACCACAGGTGATATTTCTCATGATCTGGCTTTGGGAAAATGATGAACGTAATAAGAAAAGTTCTTCAGAGAAAGAGCTTTCCAAGATTGAAGCATTTTGTTATGTGCTGGAAAAATAGGTTTCTTTTTAGGTGAAATATAGAATTTGAGCTTGTAATACTTAGTAATGCAGTAGCAGAACTTTTTCACCCTGGAAGAAAATTGTTCAATGGAAAAGGAGGCAGTTTTTAATATGTTGCAAGATAGCCCTTCCATATTAGTAGATCACAATTTTTTTTCCCCAAAGAGCTTTCTGGGTGATTTGAATTTAGTTAGTCACTCACACTATAGTTTTCTTCCCATGCAGTACTGTTTGAAGATAAAATCAAAAAGACCCCATATTTTGAGCCCCTAGAGAAAAAGGATGTTATAAATGTAACAATAATTTGAAATAAGTCAAACACGGATACCAAATGGAACCAAATGAAAGAAATATCCAGAATGGAACAAAATATTGTACAGACCCTCTTTTTGCTTTTGTTTTACAGTATGTGATATTTTTTTCTATCACTCCCTTCTGCTGCTCATATTTAGAACTGTTTAATAGATTATGCATTTGCTTCCCATCATGCCCTGGAGCATAGCAAAGATGTGTTGAATATGCTAAGTGATGAGTCCCAGTGACCAGTTAGATCCTACAGAGTCTCTTCCTTCTTCAAGTCCTGTCAACTAGACAATATCATTTGGCGGGACCTAGAGGAAGGGCCTTTCCTGTGGGGGGCCCAGCCCTCTGGAATCAGCTCCCCCCAGAGAGTCGCACTGCCTCCACTCTCCTCGCCTTCCGTAAAAGCTTAAAGACCTATTTATGCCGCCAGGGTTGGGGCCCCTAGCCCCCTAGCCGATGGGTGTAGTATGTTTTGCTGTGTGAATGGTAATGAATGATTTTAAATCTTATTAGAGTTTTTTTTAAAAAAAATTAATATATTAATTGGATTTTTAGATATTATTATTATTATTTATTAGATTTGTATGCTACCCCTCTCTGAAGACTCGAAGATGTATATATGGTATATGTAGACGAGTGTATATGGTATATGTAGATGAGTCTTCGGAGAGGGGCGGCATACAAATCTAATAAATTAAATAAATAAATAAATAAATAAATAAATAAATAAATAAATATGGTATATTGTTTTTGACATGTTATGAACTACCCCAAGTCCTCAGAGAGGGGCTGCATACAAATCAAATCAATCAATAAAGAAAGAAAGAAAGAAAGAGGGAGGGAGGGAGGGAGGGAGAGAGAGAGAGAGAGAGAGAAAGAAAGAAAATCCAACACACAAAAACCAACAAAAAACAAAGCTGTATTTTGATTATGGTAACTATATAAAAATGTCTATAAGCAGGATGAAAGTGTACATCATCCAGTATTCTCAAAAAATGATACAGCCTAGCCATTAATCAACTTTTTATGGCAAAGAAGCATTTCCTACTGCTATACTATCAATAACATTTCAAAAGTGAAGAAAGCCATTCTTAGAATATAAATTTGTTTTTCCCTGGCAGGTAATATGAAATTTTCTCTACTAGCATGAGGTGAGTGTGATTTTGTTTTTAAAAATTGTATCGGCAATTTTATTTGAGCAGTAACTAGTCAAACATCCCATATTTGTATAAACAGTCAATAGTGTAGTTCACTCAGACAATCTTGTAGATACACTAAAAGCTTTTAGGAAGATTTTACTATTCTAGAAAGTTGCTCTGCCTCCTAAAGTTAGGGAAGCTTTTTTTCCCCCTGTGCCTTCAAGAAGAAAAGATTCTCATTGCTTGCTCCCACTAGTAGAGTGTGAAGTCAGTATGATAGAGTGAATGCATTTTTGTATGTTTTAAAATTGAACTACTTTTAGTAATGTATTCACTTTCAGTCTGCCAGCAGAAAGAAAATGCAAGTTAAGCATCAATAAACAATGATGCTATTGCTGCTTTTTTCTGCTTAAGATACTTCTATTTCAATTTCTTCTACACTCTTAAGATGCAACTGGACAATGCTTAAAGTACTATTACCGTACTTTTTTTTCTTTGTAGGACATGCAATAAAACCATTATCCATATACTACTAAAACTCTCCTGATTGTCTATTTGTAACCTTCAATAGGCTGAAATAGTGCATCATAGGGCAACAATTTTTGAGTTAATAGAAACATCAGATAGGCTAATTTATAGAATATATTCAAAATCCAGGAGTCGTGAACTCCTGCGGGATTAAATTTGGAAACATTATGGCCACTTCAGGGCCACAATGCTCCTATGCTGCCACATTATTGTGATCAGCTGTGGTAACACAATTATCACTGTTATATCTCTACTCTATTTGCCACCTCCCTCTGGCCCCTGTGCCCAATCAGTTGGAAACAAGGCCCAATGAGAAATGGTGATTGGCTGATGAAATTTGAAATCTCTGAGGAGTGACTTAGATATTTGCCAGCAAAATAGGACTACTGGGGGTATCAGATACCTCTTGGAGGGAGGGAGGGAGAAAAAGAGAGAGAGAGAGAGCCCTTGATGACGCACACCAGAGTGGGGATGCAGACTATCTCATGTTGATACTGTATTGTCTAACATTGTGAGTCCTAAAGTCTACCACCATTTCTACAGTTTTGAGTGTGTTCAGTTCCAGATTTTTCCAGTCGCTCCACACGGCTACTTGTTCCACCTCCCATCTGTATGCAGTTTCATCGTCATTATAAATGTCCCAATTGTCTGAATTACATCTGGACCACAAATGTAATTGTCAGATATGTTTTTAGAGTTATTGATTGTAGCAGAGATAGCTAGACTACTTGCCCCCCAAAATCAATAATATTGATCATTGTGCAATCACAGTAAACATTTTAAGACTGCTGCAATTACCTGAAAAAGAACAAACTGTTGGGCAGAATTTTGGGTAAGAAATTAAAGTTCTGTTTTGCAAACATAATTGAAGATTTCTTGTCAACATCATTCATTCTTTAACTGGTTTGCTAATTGACCCACCTGTCACAATTAATGAGATTACCGATCTCCTTTCTAGTTTAAATACTTCACAAAATACCTAATTGAATTTA
Source organism: Erythrolamprus reginae (assembly GCF_031021105.1). Classification (NCBI taxonomy): domain Eukaryota; kingdom Metazoa; phylum Chordata; class Lepidosauria; order Squamata; family Dipsadidae; genus Erythrolamprus; species Erythrolamprus reginae. The sequence continues at coordinate 59,327,701 of NC_091955.1, forward strand.
TCCAGATACACAGAAGTTATGCTATTAGATGGAATTATGGCATTTTTTTTGTATTGAGTTGAAAGATGTTGTTTTCTATCATCAACATGGAAGAGTTAGAACTAATTGTTTTAGAAAATGATATTACATATTTAATACAAAGTATTCAAAGTACAAATTATTTGAGCCACTATTTCAATCTAAAAAGTTATGTATTTAATCAAAAATTGAAATCTCTGAGGTTTCCATGTACAAATTCTGAATGAATGTTCCATTTGCTTACCAATACATCAAGATCAATCCACTTAAATGTTTTACAGAAAATAATTGCAGAGAAAATTATTCTAGAAAATTCATGTAAGAATAAAAAAGTAATAGCTCAGGGCCTGGATATCTATGGGATCGCTTTCCCCAATGGTCATTGCTTACCTGTGGAGAGCAGTCTCCTTATAGTGCTGATCCTTAGGAAATATCATCTGGAGGGTTTGTGGACATAGGTTGCTGAACTGTTCTTCTGAAACAATCTTCTCTCTGATAGCAAATATTTTTAATTTAAATAATTGAATGCTTGAGGCAAAAAAAACAAATTTCCCATTAAAAGCTAGTATTTAAATGCTGGTTTTCTGTTTTAATCGCAACTTAGGACAAAAATATATAGAATACTTTGGAATTCTAGATGCTCTCTGAGTTTGATTGTTTGCTTGTGCATGTTTCATTATTAAACTAGGTAACATCAACAGTGCTGATAAGAACACTTTTTCCTCCCACTGGATCTCTTCAAAACATATTAAATCAAAATAAATAGCCAAATCATTCAATTTGTCAAAGCTTTCTTCCTGAATTCACATCTTGACAGTGTGTTTCCATGTATATTAGCAATATACATAATGAAAAAAGCAACTTCACTTTTTAAATTGATCAAAAGTTTAATAATGTCGCCATTTTTTTTATAATGTTTTTTTCAGTGTCATATTTCCGAAATTTTATTTTTGATATTTTGTCCTGTTTTGTGAATTTACAAAAATTTACAAAACAGGACAGAATATGGAAAACAATGACCAGGGGGATGGATTAAACAATATGAAAGTGATTTGTTTGTTTGTTTGTTTGTTAATGAATTAGTAGCTTAAATTAAGCAAAAGTTATTCCAATTAATCAGCAGATTTTAAAATACATTTGAAAAGTTCCATTTTTAAAAACTGAAGATGATAAATAGCATCTTGTAAAAGGGATAATAACTTCCTGACATAAAACAATGTCAACAGAAAAGGTATTTTGTCTTTGCCTGCATAGAACTTTTTCTAGCATGATGTCATAAATCTTTGGTGAGAACTCTTAGTGTACTTAGAAATGTGAAAAATCAATCAACAATCATTTAATTGGTTAAATTTTCTTTATTGATTTGCAGCCATATTAGAAAGATTTTCTTGACCTTTCTGAAATTTTATATAGCTATATATAGCCATATACAGTAGTAAATTTACAGGTCATATTTTTTTTAAAAAAAAGATATTGTGCCAGTCATGCATGTATTTATTGTGGTGATAATGTGCATTCTGCAAATAAAAAAGATTTATTGTGCCATTGATAAAAATATGTTTTTGAGGAAATCATATAAAATCCTCCAGGGGATTATAATCATCCCCAGGGTAGACTTGGAGTATGTGAATGCCATAGTTTTGTAACAGAAAATAAAATGTAAAAAGGCCACATATCTCTGGCAGTATTCAGTCAAAGGTCAGTCTTCTATACCACCAATCATCAAATTAAAAATAGGACATACAGGCTAAGAAGTATTTATTTATTTATTTATTACTTGGATTTGTATGCCGCCCCTCTCCGAAGACTCGGGGCGGCTCACAGCATGTAAAACAAATCATAGTAATCAGACAGATTTAAAATATTTAAATATTTAAAAAAGTATGTCCTATTCTTGGTAAATTTTGATCAGTACTCAATTCATTTTCAAACTGTGACTGATCTATTGTGAAATGTCAGTGGTTGACATTTTATCATTTACTAATAAAACAAAATTCTGACCAGATTGAATTTGCTTGGGTGAATGCAACTATTGATGAAATATAAATCACATTGTAAGGACATAACTTACAGGCCAATTATATGAATGCTAGTGGAAGGAAATAGCTTGAGTGGGAAAGGAAAGTGGAGGAGGGATTATTGTTATTATTATTATTATTATTATTATTATTATTATTTATTAGATTTGTATGCCGCCCCCTCTCCGTAGACTATATATTATATGGACAATCATATTATAATTTTTTTTCTTTTTCATTTTGTGAATTACAGAAATTAGGGGAAGGGATGCATAATGTATTATAGTGTTTAGTGGCCAAAATCAGTATTTGATTTTGGACACCAAATACCAATCTTTCTTTTCTTAGGAAAGAAATGTAGAGAATGTGAATAAACAATTGCCTGTAATTAATGTAGATTGTGAGTAGGGTAAAGCAGCTTTCCATCAAGTTCTGGAAAAGATGGGGAGCACATAAACAAGGTATAATATTTTGCAGAAGCTTTAACTATCATTCAATTTTGATATGGCAGAATTGTGTCTGGTAATAGGAATCAGGGAGAGATGTGCAGCTCCAACCCCCGCATGACAGGTGGAATGGGTGGGAGAGGGGCAATCCATCGGCATGAAAAAAAATCAATCACGCTTCTCCAAGCTGGTCCCTCTGAGGCTTTCCACACCTGATGTAGTGGGATAGAAAAGGTGAACTCTCTTTCAAGCTGGCTGATTGTCTCCTTTCCCACCCATTCCATCTGTCATGCGAGTGGCTGGCTCTACTCCTCTCTCTCTGATCTCCTTACTGCCAGACACAAGCAGTGACTGCACTGCACAGCTATTGACATATCAATATAGACATAACATGGGATTGACAGAGTGGTAAAAAAGGGGAGATGGGTGGACGTTCTACTTTACTGAGCAGCATCTCTGAGTCCATTGAGAAGGGTGGCATAGAAATCTAATTGAACTAGATCTTTCAGTGGAGGGGAGTAAAATTGGGGGAAAGGGTGGGACATTTTGGTCTGGTCCACCTTGATAAAGAGGAGATGCTGATGAATGATTGAAGATGCTAGTAGATTCTCCACATAATGGAACCTTGGGGATTTCTTTATTAAACTATGTCTGCATAGAGAGTCACAGTGGGGCAAAACAGTACTGTACAGTACCCTTGAAAATGTCCAAAGATACTTCACCAGAAGTGCCCTTCACTCCTCCACTCGAAACAGAATACCCTACAAAAGCAGACTATCAATCCTAGGTCTAGAAAGCTTAGAACTACGTCGCCTAAAACACAATCTAAGTATTGCCCACAAGATCATATGTTGCAACGTTCTACCTGTCAATGATTACTTCAGCTTCAATTGCAACAACATAAGAGCACGCAACAGATTCAAACTTAATATTAACCGCTCCAAACTTGACTGTAAAAAATATGACTTCAGCAACCGAGTTGTCGAAGCACGGAACTCATTACCTGACTCAGTAGTGTCAACCGCTAACCCCCAACATTTTTCCCTTAGACCATCCACGATTGACCTCTCCAGGTTCCTTAGAGGTCAGTAATGGGCGTGCATAAGTGCACCAGTGTGCCTTCCGTCCCCTGTCCAATTGTCTCTCCTTATCTCATTTATCTTTTCTTCCTTTCAAATATGTTCACGTATACTTTTATATCTTTTCTTCTATTCTTTTCTTTATTTATATTATTACATATCTATTCTCTTCGATGTGTATTACGTATTGGACAAAATAAATTAATTAATTAAATAAATAAATAAAAATAAATAATACTGCTGGTTACTTCTGCTGACTGCTGGCTGCCTGCAGTTTGGCAGTTCAAATCTCATCAGGCTCAAGATTGACTCAGTCTTCAATCCTTCTGAGGTCGGTAAATTGAAGACCCAAATTGTTGGGGGCAATATGCTGACTCTGTGAACCACTTAAAGATGGGTATGAAGTGGTATATAAGGCTAAGTACTATTGTTATTGCTACATTAATGGAAGGTTCAAGGAATTACAGACAAATGTGGGCAGGAACACAAGGCATTACCATGCACTTTCCTTATCTTCTTCTCTCCTCATATTCTTTCAACTTTTCAGCTTGACCTGTGCAGCTGAGCAACAAAAGAATTCCAGGCTCTGTCCAGAAAGTCACACTGTTCATTTGCCTACATTTGTTCACTTCCCTGCCCCTTAATCCATTTCATTGGCAAGAGATCTTCAAAGTACTAGGTCCCTATTCTTTAGACCAGTCTTTTGAAACATGAGTCCAGATTTTTGGACTTCCATAAGTCTCGGCAATGGCCACGTCTCTTGGTGGATTTATGGAGTTGAAATCCACATGTTTGGAATATATTTAAGATGAGGACAAACTACCATTTATTGTTATCAGATGAGGTATGAAATTTTTTATCACAGCAATTTTAAAATTAACAGGTCAACTGCTTGAGTGCCATTGAAATTTACTGTAAATGGAATTCCCTCACATGATGTTCTAAATATTCTGTATGGAATTCCCTCACATAATGTTCTAAATATTCTGTGTTAACTAACTGAAGATAAACTTGATTATTTTTCAATTTGCTTTGTGTTATCATAACCAATGGCTTATAGTTAAAATAATTAATCTAGGTCAACATTGATCAAAGTGCCTGCTTTTCCTGCAGATCAAGATACGATAAGATAGATTTTATAAATATATTGTAACCTGGGAAATTATATTATATTAAGTTGCAGCTATTCAATTCTTGTTTTTTATTTGAAACAAGTTGATAAAAATGTTTTGAGCTGAAATAAACAGAAGGAAAGAAGGGAGGGAGGGAGGAAAGAAAGAAAGAAAGAAAGAAAGAAAGAAAGAAAGAAAGAAAGAAAGAGATGAAGGGAGGGAGGGAGGAGGAAATACTTAGTTGCTTTTCCTGTAGAATCTTATCATGATTTGGGAGGATAACTTTAGAAGTTGAGTGTTAGATTTAATAGAATTACCATAGATATTTATGCACATCAAATTGAAAGTTGTAATTAGAAATTCTAAAAATTGGTCTATGAATGAAATGCAAGGCTATAATTCACACAACTAGTTCTGTATGCACATACAAGTTAGCACAGTACAAAGAAGCTTCAGTTCCAAATCAGCTGGGATGTTAGCAGCACCAATATTATATAGCATGGGTATCTGCTATTTCAAACCCACTGAAGTCCACACAAACTACTAGTCGTTCCTTAAAAGCAATTACCCTTTCTCCTTATTACTTTTGTTTTTTAAGCCCTTTCCAATTTCCTGTTTTCTGTTCTAGTTTTTGCCATTATTCTTGCTTGAAGGTTGTTGTTTTTCCTTCTTGTTAAAAAAAGACTACTAAGTTAATCACTTTGCAATGGTCATTTGCTGCTTCTATCCAAAAGTACTTCATTTGTTGCATTGCTACCGGAATGTCTCTTTAGATTTGTAAAGTATCCGGAATTGTAAACCTTTATGTTTTCTTTTCTTTGGAACTGACATTTCGTTTTAGTATTTCTGGCAAATGTGATTGCTATCACATGGAAAACCCACGGTAAGAAAAACTAAATAGCAATCAGAACTCTCCTGAAAGAAGAAAAGTAATTCAGTACATGCTGCAAATAGCATGGTGAAGGAAAAGGTGGTAAATCTTCTGTCCATCTTGTTTCTCAATCGAAATCCTGTATCATGATTTAATTATCATACATCTGCTTATCACCTGTTATAAACAAAATATACCTTGTACAAACCAGAGACGTGTTTTTGTGTGAGAGTAAATAGCATGAAAGTTGTGGTTGCAACAAGAACAATAAATATTCTAGGTTTTTCACAGGTTCAATTGTCCATATTTTGACATGTTGACCTTCTCTGAAGATGCCCCTAGAGCATTGGTTCCCAAACTTTTTTTGCCCATTCCCCTCTAAAATCCTGATAACACCCCCTCCCCCGGGTGACATATAATTCTTACTATTGAAAAAGTGAGTTCCTACTCATGTGGAGGAAGCCTAAAAGGCCATTGACTTGGTTTAAACAAGGTTCCAATTGCCCCTATTAAAAATCAAATTACCCCCCCCTTCCCGTGGGGCATAGGTCCCATGTTGGAAACCAGGGCCCTAGAGCAAACCAGGATTCAAAACCATATAACATGTGTGTCCTATAGCAACGAATGCAGTTTATAGAAATTAACTTTCTCTAAACCACCAAAAATATAAGTCTACATTCCCAAAATTCCTTTCTGAGCTTTTTTTCCCCATTCTATCATACTAACTTTTTCTTCCTTATTTTTCTGGAACTTCCCTTCTTTCATTACTTGTCTGCATTCTTAATTCATAAAATATCCAATTCCAGCCATCCTGTCAGCAAAACCTATGTTGATTCCAACTTTATAACTGCATCAGAGGTTATGAGTTGGACTAGGGAAATGCTGAAGCAAAGGGTTTGAGAATACAAACAATTGGATGATTACTACATCTAGCAAAGAGTTCTATATTTCTTTGATACCATCTAAATAATGTAGATTTTTGCAGCCCACATCTATTAGATTTAATATTGGAAGGAACAGGGATGTGGGAGGTGAAATTATTATGGTTTCTTGCATAGTCAGCTTACAGATATTATAAATTATATATAAAATAATAACAATGATAACAAACTTGGCAATATTTGAAGACAGCAGAACAAAAGAGAGAAAGTAACTAGAGAAAATAACAAAGTACAAAGGCCTGCTAATAAATGATTTCCGCAAAATAATACAAATATAGTAGTAGTAGTAGTAGTAGTAGTAGTAGTAATAATAATAATAATAATAATAATAATAATAATAATAATAATAATAATATCATCTACAATTGTATCCCAGCAGCCAGTTGTTTCACTGGATTTGGCATTAATTACTAGTCGAGCCCCATCCAAGGGGCCTAGGACATTGTAATATATTTTCAAAGTATGTATGCTGAACCGAGCAGTGCACCTTTCTGTATTTAGCTGATGGTGATTTGGTTGATTTTAAGATCTTTTAAATGCAATTCCAATGCTTTTGGGGACAGCACTCAGTGTTCCAATCACCACTGGAATTACCACTGCTAGTCTGTGCTCTAATTGTTGAATTTCAGTTTTTAAATCCTGGTATTTGCAATTTTTTTCGTATTACTTTTCATCGACCTTGCTATTCCTGGTATTGTGATGTCGATGATAGTTACCTTGTTTTTCTCAACCAGCGTAATGTCTGGTGTATTATGTGCCAGTGTCTTATCAGTTTGTACGCGAAAATCCCACAAGATCTTGACCAACTGATTTTCAGCTACTTTTTCAGGCTTGTGTTCCCACCAGTTTGTAGCAGTATGGATTTGATTGGATTGGATTGGATTGGATTTGTATGCCGCCCCTCTCCATAGACTCGGGGCGGCTAACAACAGTAGTAAACAGCATATGGCAATCCAATATAAACAGTTAAAAACCCCTATTGTAAAACCAAACATACATACAGACATACCATGCATAAAATTGTAAAGGCCTAGGGGGAAAGAGTATCTCAATTCCCCCATGCCTGGTGGCAGAGGTGGGTTTTAAGAAGCTTACGAAAGGCAAGGAGGGTGGGAGCAATTCTAATCTCTGGGGGGGAGTTGGTTCCAGAGAGTTGGGGCCACCACAGAGAAGGCTCTTCCCCGGGTTCTGCCAAGCGACATTGTTTAGTTGACGGGACCCGGAGAAGACCCACTCTGTGGGACCTAACTGGTCGCTGGGATTCATGCAGCAGAAGGATGTTATAGTTTTTGCATATATTCCAATGGATTATTTGCGCAACAGAGTTGTGCTATAATTTGTCATCAGTCTGTACTGAGGATGAGGATGAGGATGATTAGTAGTAGTAATAGTAGTAGTAGTAGTAGTAGAAGTAGTATCACAAAACATCTAGAGAACCACTTGAATATCATCCCCATCACTCAATTGCAAAAGCCAGCTTTATTTGAAACACAAATCCTTCAACCACACTTTTAACACCATAAAACAATGTTATATTTATCAATATGAATCAATAAATTGACATTGGTCCAGAATTTATTTATTTATTTCTATGCTGCCCTTCTCAAGGCACCTCAGGGTGGCGTACAACATTAAATATAACAATATGTACAAAATCTAATAACTATAAAATATGAAAATTTACTAAAACATTTTAAAAGACCCCATGTACAGTCACACACATTCATCCAATCCAATCATTCATCCAATCCATGATATCCGAGGAGCCACCTTACCCAATGAGATTAACCTACTTCGAACTTTATCAGTCAAGAAATTGAAGGTGGGGTCAAGAATAGCTTTTTCCAGCCACAACCTCCAACCTTTGGAATAACTTGCTACAAGAGGTGAGGGCTTCCCCCTCACTCCTGGACTTAAAAATCTAGCAATCCTGGATGTTATGGGCCCCGAAGGAGAAGCTGTTGACTGGAGGTGAGACCTCTTCATTCCAAAGCCAAGGTTTCTTTTAGTTTGTTTTAAACTTTTGTAATTTTACTTTGTTTTTATAGTTATAATTATTGTTTACATCCATACATTTTATTATATTGTAAGCTGCTCAGAGTCATCTCGAACCATGCAAGGAGCAGCATATAAATTTCATAAATAAATAAAAAATAAGCAATCATCTGCCTTTCCCAAGTCTTTGGGATGAATTTCTTTTAAATCTTAAATGTTTTAAATTTGCTCGGATTATTTATGATTTGTTTTCTCTGCTGTGAGCCGCCCCGAGTCCTCGGAGAGGGGTGGCATACAAATCTAAATAATAAATAAATAAATAAATAAATTTGAGAGATGGATAAATTCCATATCCATTCCAAATACCTGGCTGACTGTGCAACAATAATAATCTTATCTAGGAGACTCTGGGCTGCTCATGACAGGTTAAAAACAATTTTAAAATCAACTAAAACAAATATAAAAACTTATAAAAACTGATTATAATCAATTTTTAAAACATAAAATTACTATTATCAGCAGAATTCATTCTAGATCAAATCATTACAGCAATTTTTATTTACTTTTTGTTTGTTTGTTTGTTTGTTTGTTTGTTTGTAAACATGTACAAGATAGCAAGTATAGATATAAACATAAGCAAAATAAGTACAGATAAATGACAGGACAGTAAGACAGGGGTTGTATGTACAATGGTGCACACACACACACACACACGAGTGAATCGTCAGGATGCATGTGCGCACTGGAAGGCAGGTAGTTTAAGCCCTTTTAGGGGAAGGATGGATCTTGAGTCTTTAAATATGTTGTTTACAAAATTATTAGATTAAGGATCTAATTAAATTAGGATTAAAATTAGGAGTAATATATAAAATAGATTAGAGAGAGTAGAGAGACAGAGAGAGTAGAGGTAGAGGTAGAGAGATGGGGGGGAGAGAGAAAGTCTGATATCTGTCTGCATTATCACTGTTGTGCATATTATGCACTAAAATAAACTAGTCAATAACAGCAAAGCATGTGTATCGCAGCCCCACACAATGGACAAGACTCTCAAAACAGGAAAAAGACAAAGCAAAAAAAGAGAAATAATGGATGGTTGTACTGTCAGCCACATGTTTAGACTAAATTTGGCATTTTTATCAACCTATCAAGTCTCTCCTAAGGACCTGGGATAGGTAGAGATGGATGTTTAATTGTGGTGAATGTATTGCTACAGGATGTAAGGTGTTCCAAGTAAAGCTACCTTTTGCAATTGACTATGATGACTTCAGTAACCGAGTTGTCGAAGCGTGGAACTCATTACCGGATTCCATAGTGTCATCCCCAAACCCCCAACACTTTACCCTTAGATTATCCACGGTTGACCTCTCCAGATTCCTAAGAGGTCAGTAAGGGGCGAGTACAAGTGCACTAGAGTGCCTTCCGTTCCCTGTCCTATTGCTCTCCTATATCTCCTATACCTTTCTTCTATTCCTATATCTCTTCTTCTATTCTTTCATTGATATGTTCTATTACTATACCTTCTTTTCTATTATTTCTTAGATATATTTTACTATGAGTATCTCCTCTATAATCTTCATCATGTATTTTACTATGTGTATATAAATATATACCCACTAAAACCCTCATTGTGTATTGGACAAAATAAATAAATTAATTAAATAAATAAAATTTTGTTTTCTTTGGCCTAAGTCATTCTGTTTCTCTTTGCTGATCTTCTTCTTCTTCTCCTCCTCCTCTTCTTCCTCCTTCTCCTCTCCCCTCCTTCTCCGCCTTCCTATCCGTCAGAGTGATAAGAATAAAAGGAAAATAGAAGGGTCTGAAGGAGCTGAAATATTGCAGGCAGACTAGATAGATAGTGTTGTACCACAGATCAAATAAAGAGACAGAAAGTTTTTAAAAAGCTAAAGAATAAAAGGATATGAATTTAAAGAAAGGTTGAGGATCAAGCAAGAGAAACACTTTTTAAAAAAAAAAAAAAGAAACCAGCAAAATCTCTTTTCTCTCCTTACAAATAAATCTATCTTAAAATGTGATAGAAGGGTAAAATATAAATGGTATAAACGGTGAACATTCCTGATAAACAGAATCTCTAGAGATGACTAAAGTTATTAACTAGCTATTTGTATCAATAGCACGTAATCATCCCACAAATCAACATCTCCCCACCCAATTTTTTCATAAAGTTGTAACAATGTTTTACATTTCATAAATGTACACAGTCCTAGATCATTAACTTTAACATTAACAAAACGTTTTAAAGTTTTTAAAATTGAAATAAATACAGTTCTTAAGTGTATTAAAATTAAAATAAACAAACCCTTAAATCAATAGTTGTTTCACTCCTTTTACCATACCCATTAAAGAAATATTTTCTGATAACATTATAAATAAAACTGTTTTGTACAGTACAATATCAAGAAGATATTTTTAAATATGCAGGAATGTTTGAAATTACTTTGTTGAAAACTGCAGGAATGTTTGAAAATCTGAAAAATCTGAAACTTTAATTAATATCTTCATCACCTTGAATCTCTCTGAAATAAATCAAAGCCACATGGTTGAATTCAATAACTTCAATGAGCTCTGCAAATTTGATGTGGGAAGCTGATTTGCTAGAATATCTGTTTAAATCAATCATTCTATCAAAGTTTCACAATGACTTAAGCACAAAAGCTTTTACACATATCCTTCTGCAATTTGACATATTTCTTAAAGTTATTGATTTTCATAGTTGCTAACCAAATAGTAGGAGAAATTGCTGAGGTTTGTTTAAACTTTTAGCTGGTAGAGAGTACCATGTTTGAAATATCATAGGATTAATATCAATAATAAGATAACTATAATTGGAGGAGACCTCCAGTTGCAGCAAAAATGTTCCCAGTTATAAATGTTTTCCAAAGAAGATACAGCAATAATTTTCCTGGTCTAATAATCTTAAGAAAATTTAACTGAAACTAGTGAGACTTCATCTCTAAGAATAGTCTACTGACAGTCTTCCATCCAATCTCCTAAAAAATAGAAGATACAGCCATTTAAGATTTCCCACAAGTTTTGGTTTTTCATTTCAGATTTGGCATTTAAATTCAATGTATCGACCTGTCACTCAGAGTTAAAATGGGCTGTATTTTCTTCAAATCCTTATACTTCTAAGATTTTGTAACATATTTGGTATATGCCCACAGAACATTCTTTTTTCAACTGTGGAGGTCACTGTATTTTTAACTGTGAAGTTCCCTGATTTATCCAAGTTCTCCAAAACAGTTGGAAAGTACAGAAAAATTACTACTGCAAAACGCTTACTAAAAAAGTAAGTCTAACCAACTGAGTAAATGGGACTAAGATTGCATTGTTTGTAATTAATGTTAAACCTGATGGAGTTAAACAAATTCCAATATAACATTAATCATTAGTAAAGAAATAGACCAATCCACTTTTGTTATAAAATTATAAATTGCGCAATCTGGTAGCCGCTACCAGGGCGCAGGGCGCTAATGCACCAGTAGCAACCCACTTCTGATAACTTCTTCTCATTTCTGTAATTTATAAAATGAAAAAAAAATATAATATAATATATGTCCATCCCCTACTTTTCTTTCCCAGTCAAGCTATCCCCTCCTCCCCATTGGCCTGTAAGTTATGTGATTTCTATTTTATCAATAGTTGCATTCACCCAAGCAAATTCAATCTGGTCATAATTTTGTTTTATTAGTAAATGATGAAATGTCAGCCACTGACATTTCACAATCTTTTGGCCTGCCCTGGGAAATAGAATAGAGGCAAAGGAAAGAAGGAAAGGAAAGAACCCCCACACAGAGAGACACATTTCAAAAAATCTCTATATAAATGTTATTAGGCAGGTGGTCCTTCTGCAACCCAAAGTGGGTTAAGTCACTTAAGTCACTTCTAAGTCGTTATGTCAAACCACACAACTCATACAATATAAGTCTGACAATTGTTTCTTTCTTCAGATTGCAATCAACATTGTTGGTCATCTCAAAAACAGACAAGGTTATGTGGAGGCTTTCATGGTTCACTTTGTCACACAACATCACTTTGCTGAAGTTCTGAAAATGATCTGTGAACCGCAAAAATCTGCTTGTCAACCTTCTTTCAAGGTCTGATGAAAAAATAGGCACATCACAAACTCAGTTATCACAAAAGTCACTTTTGATTTGAATCTTCGTGTGGGTGTATAAATGTGCAGGTTTGGTAGTTTTTTCAACCATTTCCCCCCAAACTGATGATAATTAAAAAGAAAATGTTGACATCTTTATTGGCTGAAATGGTTTGATTTTGTTGACAATTTTAGGATATTAGCAATGAAGGGAGCCATGATAGATTGATTGATTGATTGAGTGAGTGAATGATTGCTTGACTGATTGATTATTGTTGTTGATTATTTTGAATAAGGGAAGGTACTCATATGTTTTGTTAGCCAATGACTTACAAGTTAATTTGTTTTGGGAAAATACTTTTCATGCATTCTAATTTTGACCTTGGGTGAGCCATAGTGTCAGCAACATGGACATATTTGGGAGTCTTTGTTTTTCAAAGATCTACATTTATGAAGAAAGCAATTGCAGGTTCTATGTTTTAATCAGATTGCTGGCTTGAAAAGAAGTTTGAAAGGAGGACTAGATTATTATTTCAGATTTCCTCTCCTGTAAAGAATTATACAAGATTTCTTTACAGAAACCGTATATTGGTTTCAGGTATCAAGGTAGTAAGGATTGTTATGAGGGCTGTATTGGCATGTTCTATTATTATTATTATTATTATTATTATTATTATTATTATTATTATTTATTGGATTTGTATGCCGCCCCTCTCCGCAGACTCTGTCTGTATACTGTCTGGTGATACTTTTCTGCTGAACCTTTGTGATAAGTCTTGAGGGATGATTATAGATAATTTAGTTGTGACCTTATGCATCTCTTATGATTTGTAACAGGGAAGGTGGTTTGGCTAAACACCTAGTTGTTCGTCCAGATCTTCTTGAATATGAGATGTGATGTGCAGTTGGTCTATCTCCAGTTGTGATAGCAGCTTCCTCTTCACTATGTTGAAGCATTGATCAATTAGCTGTTTTGTAATTAGTATGGATGTAGGTCTTCTCTTTATAATTCCCTCATCTGAGCTGTGGTGACATTGGTTATAATGCAGTACTGCAGGATACTTCTGCTGACTGACTGCTGACTGCAATTTTGCAGTTTGAATGTCACCAGGCTCAATGTTGACTCAGCTTTCCATCCTTCTGAGGTCAGTAAAATGAGTATCCAGATTGCTGGGGAAGATATGCTGACTCTGCATACTGCTTAGAGAGTGTTGTAAATCACTGTAAAGTGGTATATAAGTCTAAGTGATATTGCTATATACATAAAGTGACCAGATTTTAAGATTGGGAAAGAGGGACACCACAATGGCAACGGGGGGGGGGGATATTTCAAAAAAAATTATTTTTCTTTCTCTCTCTCCCTCCCTCTTTCTTACTCTCCTCATCCTTTCCTCTCTCTCTTTCTCTCTCTTCCTTCCTCCTTGTCTCTTTCTTTCTCCCCTCTCTTTTTTTCTCTCTCTCTCTCTCTTCCTCTATCTCTCTCTGTCTCACTCTCTCTTTCTCTCTCAGTTTCTTGCTCTCTCTCTTTCTTTATCTCTCTCTCTTTCTCTCTCGTACACCACTCTGCCGCCTCCCCCATTTCAGCTCTTGGGTGGTGGGAAGGAGCTCCAGGGCAGAGGAACCGAAGGTGGCGGCTGGACATCTTGCTGGACATGTACATGCTGGTGCTGCACTGGGCATGGGCACGGGGCTGGCACTGGCTGGGCCAGGACAGAGCTGCCAACCCCAGCCCATGCCCAGCACAGCACAGCGCCAGCATGTGCAGCATCCAGCAACACATCCAGCTGCCATCGGTGCCTCCGCCCTGGAGCTCTCCTTGCAGCCAACTGCCCCACTGCCGCCCCACAGCTACTGCCCAATGCTGCTGCTGCGGGCACCCTCCCACTCCTACTTCAACCCCTGCTTGGCCTTCACTGCCTGTCCTGCTGCCTCACACCCGCCAGAGCTGATTGGCCCCGCTGCTCCTGCAGGCCCACCTTGGGCCCGAGCCCTTCCTGTCACCCAAGAACTGCAAAGCTCACCTGCTGCGGCTGCCAGGGAAGCTCCAGACGGGCTGGGCACTGCAGCTGTGGGAGAGGCCACTTCCTAAACCAAAGGGCAGAAGCTCAGCCCCTCCCTGGAAGGGCTGTGCGTGCCTTTGGCTCCAAACCTTTTGCAAACTTTGCTAGGCTTCGGGCCTGTGGGGGGGGACCAGCTCCAAAATCGGGACATTTTTGAACTGCCGTGGGATGTGGGGAAAATCATTCAAAAGCAGGAATGTCCTGCTGAAGGCGGGACATCTGGTCACTTTATATATACTTCATAATTTCCCTCTCATTAGGTCGGAGTTGTAGTAGCATTCCATCAATCTCATGGCTCTCTTGTCTCGTCCATGAATGGTTTACATCGGTACCCCACACTTATGATCAGCTGGTATGATTCTCCTAGTTCAGTTATGGTTAGCAAATGCAATTTTGTTCAACAGAAAGAACAATCAGAACTATTGCACCACAATCCTTATTCTGTAAGGTTTTAATGATTTCTGATCTATGCAGTCTACCCATTAACTGGCCTCAGCCCCTGGGAATCAAATATCCTAAGTAATTAACAAGAATAAGTAAAAGTATATAGATGGGTTAAATTGGGAACAGGCCTCTACAATATGACATTGTCCATATATTTTGATATCGCAGACATAATACATCCAAAGAGCACCCAGAATGAAATAATTATTCAAAATATATCATTGCCTTACACAAAGAACACCAGCAACTTAATGATAAATTACATATTTAGATCAGGCTTCTCCAGTCCAGCAACCCTCTAGAAACTTTATGTGGACATCAACTTGTAAAATTCTCTGCTAAATAGCAGGAGCTAAATTCCATACCAAACTGGGAAAGTTAATTTATGCCGATGATACCCAGTTATACATCTCCACTCCATGTGGAGCAGAGGAAGTGATGTGCCGGTGCCTGGAGGCTGTTGGGGCCTGGGTGGGTGTCAACAAACTCAAACTTAACCCAGACAAGACGGAGTGGTTGTGGGTCTTGCCTCCCAGGGACAATCCCATCTGTCCATCCATTACCCTGGGGGGAGAATCATTGACCACCTCAGAGAGGGTCCGCAACTTGGGCGTCCACCTCGATCCACAGCTCTCATTAGAGAAACATCTTTCAGCTGTGGCGAGGGGGGCATTTGCCCAGGTTCGCCTGGTGCACCAGTTGCGGCCCTATTTGGACCAGGAGTCACTGCTCATAGTCACTCATGCCCTCATCACCTCAAGGCTCGACTACTGTAACGCTCTCTACATGGGGCTACCTTTGAAAAGTGTTCAGAAACTTCAGATCGTGCAGAATGCAGTTGCGAGAGCAATCATGGGCTTTCCCAAATATGCCCACGTTACACCAACACTCCGCAGTCTGCATTGGTTGCCGATCAGTTTCCGGTCACAATTCAAAGTGTTGGTTATGACCTATAAAGCCCTTCATGGCACCGGACCAGATTATCTCAGGGACCGCCTTCTGCTGCATGAATCCCAGCGACCAGTTAGGTCCCACAGAGTGGGTCTTCTCCGGGTCCTGTCAACTAAACAATGTCACTTGGCGGGACCCATGGGGAAGAGCCTTCTCTGTGGTGGCCCCAACCCTCTGGAACCAACTCCCCCCAGAGATTAGAATTGCCCCCACCCTCCTTGCCTTTCGTAAGCTGCTTAAAACCCACCTCTGCCGCCAGGCATGGGGGAATTGAGATACTCTTTCCCCCTAGGCCTTTACAATTTTATGCATGTGATATCTGTATGTATGTTTGGTTTTTATAATAATGGGTTTTTAACTGTTTTTAGTATTGGATTATAATTATATGCTGTTTTATTACTGTTGTTAGCCACCCCGAGTTTGCGGAGAGGGGCGGCATACAAATCAAATCAAATCAAATAAATAAATAAATAAATAAATAAATTTAGATAACATAATCATACATAGCAAACAAGTTATTTGACAAAAGGATTAATTTCTAAAAATCAAGTTCTGTTTTTTTTTTAACTTTCTTCCAAGGAATCATATAGATTTGATTTTCTTTCTAAACCTTTGGAATGTCAATCCACTTATTTTTCTTATCAACCATTTTATCTTATCACCCTTAAATAAAACTCAGTACATAGAAGCCAAAATTATAGTTACATACAATACAATGAATATAAATACTCTATAGTAGGTTCCATTTAATAACTACTTAACATGGTAAGTGGTTTTATGACTGGCTAGTACCTTTTAAGGTCACCCTTAAAAATCAATTTTCTTCAGTTAATCTTCATCTACACATTTCTCCTTAATGCTACCATACATTGTGGCTTGATAGCTTTTTAATCTGTGTTTGAGTAATACAAGTAATGAACTGTGACATTACATCACATTAGTGAGGAAGTTCTATCTCTGATAATATTATTGTACAGATGCAAATAAACCAATGTGAAAATAGATTGCAATATAAACAATGATATTATTGTTGTGAAATGAGCTCTAAAGAAACCAGTCCCCTTGGCATTTATATTGAGAACTTCCACAGGTAACTTGATATTCTCCAGGTGTTACACAATTGTAGTTTCCAGAATTCCCAGTGTAGTTACTGGTTGTAGTTTCAACTCATTTGGATATAAGGAAACCAGATATAGAAGATAATAATAGCATTTATATACCACTTCACAGTGATTTACAGCCGTCTCTAAGCGGATTACAGAGTCAGTCTATTGCCCCCAACAATCTGGATCTTTCTTTTATTGGAAGGATGGAAGGCTGAGTCAACCTTGAGCAGATGAGGATTGAACCCCTGAATCAAGGAGATCTGTAAACAAAATATGTTGTAAACAAATGTAAACAAAATATAATTATAGACTGGTGGCCTTATGCACAAATACAATCTCGATATAAGATAGACATGGAAGAAAATGGAATCGAATTGGAACTAAAAACTCTACATAAACTTCTGACAGGCCCAGAAAACAAAATTATTTCCACATTTTATAGTTACCTATTTCAGTATGAAAGAAATGAAGATGTGGTCAAAGAACTCATGGTTGCATGGGCACAAAATATAGGACATAATATCCACTTGGCAGATTGGAAACAGGTATGGAATAGAAATCTTAAATTATCCAAATCAGTATCATATAAAGAGAATTATTATAAAATGTGTTATAGATGGCCTTTATCCCCAACGAGATTAGCAAAACTTTACCCAAATTTGAACCCTATTTGTTGGAAATGCAAAAAAACACAAGGCACCTTCTTTCAAATGTGGTGGCTGTGCCCTGAAATGAAAAGATTTTGGATTAAACTACACAAATGGATGCAGGAGTTAACCAAAATATCAACAGAATTTACATCAGAGCTCCTCCTCCTATTCAAAAAAGACTATAACAAAAATATCAAATATTTAGTATTACATATTACTACCGCAGCCAGTGTAGTATTGGAAAAACCTGGAAATACCTGCAGAAAGCATAATAATAAAATTTACAATTTTTATTGGACAGACTTACAATAGAATTACGGAGCCAAAAAGATTCAGGCTATTATAATATATGGGAACAATAGTGGCAGTGGATTGAATTTAGAAAAAAGAAAAACAATCGCTAAAAAAGTACCATAATATGTTAATACAAATGTGCTTGTAATAACGCTAAATAAAATAAGATTAAATGTAATGCATCAATGTTTAAACAAAAATGAAACTTTGTAACAATGTAGAATTGCTCAAAGAATTATTGTAAGTTATTTTAAAGAAAATGTTTGAAAAATAATAACATTTAATTTTAAAAAAGAAAAATTTAATTAATTTAATAATTAATTTTAAAAAAGAAAAGGCTGATGTTCAACAAATATTTACAGCACCCTTTGTCCAAAACACTTTTAGATAAGACAATAACAACTTGTTAATGTTTAGACACAGAATATATGTAGTTATAGACTTCCTACAGCATATTAGAAAACAGTGCTGTGCAGTAATATAAGTTTCTCAACATCTGACTTCTGACACTGACCAATGCTTGTTCTTCTGTTATGAGTTGCAACAGAAGCTGCAGTTGACATTCCTCCTATTTTGTATACAGTATATTGCTGCACTTTATTGTATGCATGCACTACTCTGTTTTATTCAGTCTACAAATAAATGTTAAAGAAGCTGCACAACCACTCCATTAGCAAACCACATCCCGATTTTAACATTTTACATTTTTCAATACTCTCAGAGCATGTATGATTTCCTTTTCATCCATCAAGTTCAGGCAATCCGTCTCTGATGTACATTTTTTTCTCATTCAGCTTTTTTCACTGTGTCATTTTTTTAATCTTCATTATAGTATACTTCCACACAATTCTGTGCCACCTTCTGACATTTTTTTTACTTCAACTTCCAAATTTTCTTTCCTTACAACCACTTACCATTCATTTTGTTAGCTTAATATATCCTCTGATATTTCTCTATAGAAGTTTCTTTGTCTTCCTGCAGTGGTTCTATTTTCACCTTATTTTATTTCATCTCTTTCCTTTGCTTCTATACTTATCTTTACCCAAATTCATACTTGATACTAACAAATAGAGATCTATACCAACTTCACCATCACCTTCTCTCATTCCTATAATCTAATCAATTCTAATTTTTTGTTCATTCTTTTTCCATGTGTTCACATTAATAGACATACAAAACAATACATATTAAGAATAGACAGACATTTATCTAAACATACTCATCAGTAACCATTCTCATTCATCTTTCAGTTTTCAAATGGCCCAATCACTCATAGAGTCTTCGGAGAGGGGCGGCATACAAATCTAAATAATAAATAAATAAATAAATAAATAAATAAATAAATAAATAAATGAATGAATGAATGAATAAATAAATAAATAAACATAGAAGATTGACAGCAGAAAAAGACCTCATGGTCCATCTAGTCGGCCCTTATACTATTTCCTTTATTTTATCTTAGGATGGATATATGTTTATCCCAGGCATGTTTAAATCCAGTTACTGTGGATTTACCAACCACCTCTGCTGGAAGTTTGTTCCAAACATCTACTACTCTTTCAGTAAAATAATATTTTCTCACATTGCTTCTGGGTTTTTTTCCAACTAACCTCAGATTGTGCACCCTTGTTCTTGTGTTCACTTTCCTATTAAAAACACTTCCCTCCTGAACCTTATTTAACCCTTTAACATATTTAAATGTTTGATCATGTCCCCCCCTTTCCATTCTGTTCTCCAGACTATACAGATTGAGTTCATTTGGTCTTTCCTGATAAGTTTTATGCTTAAGACCTTCCACGATTTTTGTAGCCTGTCTTTGAACCCATTCAATTTTATCAATATCTTTTTGTAGGTGAGATCTCCAGAACTGAACACAGTATTCCAAATGTGGTCTCACCAGTGCTCTATACAACAGGATCACAATCTCCCTCTTCCTGCCTGTTATACCTCTAGCTATGCAGCCTGTTTACCGCACTGTTCACCCATTTTGAGACTGTCAGAAATCACTATCCCTAAATCCTTCTCTTCTGAGGTTTTTGCTAACACAGAACTGCCAATACAATACTCAGATTGAGGATTCCTTTTCTCCAAATGTATTATTTTACATTTGGAAATATTAAACTGCAGTTTCCATTGCTTTGACCACTTACCTTGTAAAGCTAAATCATTTGCCATATTACAGACGCCCCTATTGCACACTTTGGAGTTATCGGCAAATAGGCAAACCTTCCCTACCAAACCTTCCCCTATGTCACTCACAAAGATATTAAATAGAATAGGACCCAGAACAGACCCTTGTGGCACACCGCTTGTAACCAGTCTCTGCTCAGAATACTTGCCATTAACAACAACCCTCTGATATCTACGCTTCAGCCAGCTGCAAATCCACTGAACTATCCAGGGATTAAGTCCAATCTTCGCTAACTTATCTATCAGCTCTTTATGTGGAACCGTATCAAAGGCTTTTCTGAAGTCCAGATAGGCAATATCCACGGCACCACCTTCATCCAACACCTTTGTGGCATAGTCAAAGAAATCAATGAGATTAGTCTGACATGATTTGCCCTTAGTAAAGCCATGTTGGTTTGTGTCCAATATGTTATTGGGTTTTAGGTGCTGATTTATCCTCTTCTCTAATATAAGTTCTCTAATCAAAATCCTACATTTAAACCAACATATTCTTACTACCAGGAGATATGCAGCGGACTGAGTCATAATACATAATACTTCAGAACTGAAATTACTGTTGCAGTTTTCACTAAAATATTCTTATGAAAACATGAATTTTAAACTTCATATATCAAAGTCTATGAAAACTTAACATAGAAATATTATTGCACCAGATGGAAGAAAGAACACGAACAACATGTAGCTGGAATTAAATGGGGTCACTTTATTGAATTAATAAAACATATATAATGATTACAAACAAAATGGCCAGGACCTGCAGAGGCCACTAAAAACTTTGGGGCAGAAATCTACTCCATAACATTCCTGGGCAACTCTGGGCATAGCTCGTTGCTGAAACAGGTGAAGGGGCCAATGCCTTCGCCTGTTACCTGGCCACGTTCAGCATGTGGTAGGGCTCACCGTCTAATCTCCTACCGGTTATAGGTGAGTCCCAAGGTCATCTCCTCTCCAATAGCTCTGGCCACAAGGTACCTTGAGTTCCTGGCGAGAGGCTGCCCATCATCTTTGAAAGATGCCCAAAGGAGAACATGCAGTTTCTATGCTGCCCCATTTCGCCCCTAACCTGCCAACCCCAGTGACCAAAGTGAAAGCCAAATTAACCGAATCAAAACTAAATGCAAAACCAGTTCATCCCTACTTCGCAGTGTGGAATAGGCGAAAAAACGCAGAGGCCGCAAAAAATTCCTATTCGGCCCCAATGGTGATCCCCACAGGCACACTGAAAGATGGGGAGGGTGGGTGGGTGTTCGCTTTCTGGTGGTCTGGAGGCAAAAAGAAGTGGCCACAAGGTGCAGCCCTTTAAATAGGGCTGTGGAGCCACGCCCCACAGGAAACCAGAAGTTGCGCAAAACGTGCAATGTCCGGTGGGCAACCTCACACTTCTCACGAGATCACCGCCTGGAAGCGGTGTCATCACCAGGAGCCGCATTCTTCCAGCTCCAGCACAACTTCCTGCTGGCCGCTAAACCAGCCGGCAAATCTTCAACTCTTTCCCAATATATCAGATTTCAGTTGATTTCTATGATTTAAAACACCAAAACTTCACAATGCCACTAGGCAGAAGGACAGTAAAGTTTTATTTAAGAGTTACTGCTACTGTTTTTAATATATTTGACAAGCTTTCTGACAAACTAGACAGGTATTTTTGTAAGAATTTTTCAAGATGCCTTCACCTAATCCTTTATACAGCTAGCATTTTGAACATATTTGTAAATTAAATTGTTAATTTTAAATAAAAATTTTACCTGATCATATTGATATTAATATTGTTAATAAACACTAGAAATGGTATACTAGAATGATCTTGGTTGTTGACAAAATGGCAATTAGGAAATAAGTATAGATTGTAAAAAGGTAAATAGATTTGCATATAATCTATTCGAATCTGTTGCACTCTTTGAATGATAGGTCCAAAACATTTAATCTTTTCTGATATTTTTGTGAAATGAAAGAACTGATTGACTTAAAGCATTCATTGTACCACTTAAAACTCCAGAAATCACAGATGCACTCATACAATTATGTTGCCTGGTCACACCCTTTTGCAATGACCCTCGGCATGCTGTTCAATATTTAGTGAAACTCTCAAGCTAACTTTGTTTATTTCTGAAATAAATGCACTCTGAATATCTTCAGAGAGATGACCTTCAAAGTTTCTGTTATATTAAAAGTTCTCTAGATAGAAAGGCAGGAAACAAATTGAAATCATCAATACGGGTTTTAAAAGTACTGGATTGAATCTGTGTTTGTAACTAAATGGAAATGTTACTTGAAATGGAGTTACAAATCCACACACCTGAAATAACCCAGAAGGTATATTTTTCTTCTTGCACCATTGAGTTAATCCCTAACTAAGATCTGGCATCTTATCAATGTTCCATTTTCTGTTCTGGATGCAAAGATTCTGAGATAATTTCAAAATGTAATTTATAATAGGATTTTCCTTGGTGGATAAGGTGATTGGAAGTGGAGTTGGCATATTATTCAATTAAGATAGTTTTAGTACAGAGCATTTGTGTTTTGAATAGGCTTTTACAGATCTAGTGTTTTTTTGAAAAATTTCAGATTCTATGAAAAAAGTACTGAAATACTAGTCCAAGGATACACTGCCCTCAAGTGGATGAATAACTTCTCTATACTGTGAATAACAAGAATAAAACCATTCCCTTCAGGTTTCAGTAAGTTTTAAATCCAAAGGTATATGCGATACATATTATATAGTATAATCCTAAAATTATATAGCAAAGCCTGTTTTTAGTTTATAAAATATTGTAATATAACTTCCAGATTTTTATTAATATTGATTGTTTCTTCATTGCTTATTTGATCCCTATGACAATCATGATTCTTGACAAATCTATATTTTCTTTTATGTACTCTTAGAGCATATTCACCAAGACAAATTCCTTGTGTGTCCAATCACACTTGGCCAATAAAGAATTCTATTCTATTCTATTCTATTCTTTTCTATTGTGCAGATACTTGTCTAAGGCACATCAAGCAGAATCTACCTATAAATCAGTCCATTGGGCTTCCCAATTCTTATGATTAAAATGCACCACTGATTAAAATAAACTGGTAATCTCATTTTTAAAAGTTAAAAAGGTAAACCACCTGTCATATTTAAAAAGCAGAGATGAAGAATTGGAAGAAAAATATTTTAAAATCTGAAGAGCTCCCCCACATATTCTCACACTGGCACATGCTTACATACACATATATTCTGCATCTTGATAAACATTATGCTGTATATTTTATGCAATATCTGCACATTTTAATTATAAAATATCCATTGTATACCTATTTCATATTATTCTTGTATTTGTAAAATATTACACTTATTTTACAGTTGGCAGTCTGTCTGTCTGGTCCCGTCCCTCCTACTCCGGCCCATCTAAAGCTAAGTGAAAAAAAATAAGCAAACTGTTGTGTAGTCAGGTAGTAAATATGTTTATCCAAAAGAATATATAATCCAGAGTTAAACAAACATAGAAGAATGTACCAGTTGAAAAATTGTTTAATTATGTTAGAATAATGTCTCTCAGTCCTGACTTAATTGCTAATTTTTTTAAATTTGCTACGCAGTGATAATAAAATTATTAATCAGACTGTTCAGAGCTAAAAAATTCACAATCTCTATAAAAAGCTTGTTGTCTGGAGAAATGTAATCTGGTTGCCCACTTAGGTACTACTAGACAATCAGTGACCCAATGGGTCATCGTTTCAGAAAGATTTCTTTATCTAAACAAAGAAACAGAATGGTGATCAAAAAAACAATGGAAGTAGGAGTGACTTCTGAGTTAATATGATAGCAGAGTTTCTAAGCGGCTGCCACAAAGAAGCCGTCAATCTATTTTCCAAAGCACCTGAAAGTAAAATAAGAAGCCGAAGCAATCGCTGTAAATTAATCAAGGAGACAATCAATCTAGAACAAAGGAGATTTCCTGACAGTTAGAATAATTAATCAATGGAATGACTTGCCTCCAGAATTTGTGGATGATCTGGAGGTTTTTAAGAAGAGATTGGACAACCATTTGTGTGAAATGGTATAAGCAGGGGTCCTCAAACTTGGCAACTTTAAGACTTGTGGACTTCAACTCCCAGAATTCTCCAGCCAGCTATGCTGCTAGTTGAAGTCCACAAGTCTTAAAGTTGCCAGGTTTGAGGACCCCTAGTATAGAGTCTCCTGCCTGAGCAGTGTGTTAGACTAGAAGACCTCCAAGATTCCTTCCAACTCAGTCATTCTGTTTTGTTCTAGATACATTTTTATAGATAAGGACAAAGAATTCATAGGAGGACAACAAAGATGTTATGGGGATTTGAAGACATGCATTATATGTATTGACGGAAGGAACTTGAAAAGTTCAGTCTCAAAGAAAGAAGAATAACGTAAAACATAACAGCTATAAGAACATAAGAAGGGCCATGCTGAATTGGACCAAAGCCCATCGAGTCCAGCATTCTGTGTCACACAGTGGTCCACCAATTGTACATGGGGATCTTGAATAGAAAGAGAAGGCAAAACCCTCTCTTTCTCTTGATCCCCAACAATTGGTACCCAAGGGAATCCTGCCTGCCTCAACCAACATAGAGGTGGCACTTGGCCATCCGTTTCAATAACATAAAGCTATGTTTGGGTACACCAAGAAAAGGTACAGGGAAGATAGCCAAGAATTATTTTTCATAGCATAGAAAGATTGTGAATGTTATATGTTGCATATCTTGATAAAAAGATATGCACTATAGCAATGGAATAGACATCTCTTTAGAGACAATGGGTTTTACCATCTGGAAGTAATGCCCTAGCTCAGCTCCAACATGCATATGTGTGCCAGCCAGCTGATTTTTGGCTTGCACAGAGACTCTGGAAGGGCATCCAAGGAGATGGGGGAGGGCATTTTTACCCTTCCCAGCTCCAGGAAAGCCTTTGGAGCCTGGGGAGGGTGAAACACAAGCCTATGGGGGTCACCAGAAGTTGAGACGTAGGCCATTTCTGGCCTCCAGAGGCCCCTGCAGGATACTCCCCAGGCATTGAATTATGGGCATTCGCAAAAGCATAATAGCATGCACCCACACTCTTTTGGCACCCAATGAAAAAAAGGTTTGACTTAACTGTTAATGTGGCCCTTTCAAAGGACTCAAAGTTTGACTTTGCCCTTTTAATCAGCATAGATTTTAATTTTTTTACTACTTCTTTAATATTGAAAAGCCTTCAGGACTTGCAAGATTTGTATTCGGTGGATGATTACTTCCTTAATCTGCAAGAAAGTAAGAAAAGTAGACAGTTTTAGCTCTTTAAGATTTTATTTTTTGCAATATACAGTAAAGAAGGACTGTAGTTTCATTTCAGTTTTTAAATACTACGAATTTGGATGAAATTGGGTTTAAAAAAAAAAGAAGAAGAAGATATAGAAGCTAGTTAAATATATTCTCTCCTGTGGGAAAGAATATCTGTGTCTATAAATTGCTGATAAAAAGGCTTTGAAGGCTACTCGTTACAAAAACACCAGATGGCTTTGTTAAAAAAATTACAACCAATGGACTCAATAACTTTGTGAATTAGTTAACTCTACATTGCAACCCAAAAAAGTTGAAGTGAATGATGCTCCTTTGAATAAAATTGAAAAAGGATATTTATTTATTTGTTTGTTTGTTTGTTTATTCTATCTATCTATCTATCTATCCATCCATCCATCCATCCATCCATCCATTGGATTTATATGCCGCCCCTCTCCGAGAATTCAGGGCAGCTATATTACAGAGGACTCTAACATTTTAACCCATAAAAGATGGAAATATTCAATCTACAAATGGAACTGGATGGCTATTTACAAAACAAGAAATATATAAATAAGATACCAAAAGAATATATGAAGTATTCATTTAAATTGAAATAGGAGAGATTTGCTGGAGAGGTTATACTGAAAGTGCAAATGTATAACCATTTTTTTTTTACAATTTGATGTACAGGACTTAAAGATTGCTGGGAGGAAAAAGGAAATAATGCAGAATTGGTTTGCTT
This sequence comes from Erythrolamprus reginae, assembly GCF_031021105.1. NCBI lineage: Eukaryota > Metazoa > Chordata > Lepidosauria > Squamata > Dipsadidae > Erythrolamprus > Erythrolamprus reginae. The sequence goes on from NC_091955.1 coordinate 59,354,012, forward strand.
CATTATATTGGTTTGTATTTCTGGTGCTGTTTAATGGATATTTTCATTATAATATAATATACATATATAATATACATAATGCTATACAGTACTATGTAATGTTTATTAGTTTTGGTATGTAAATGCTTTCAGTAATTTTTGGTGCCCATAAACTGGAGTGGCTCCTGCAATTGATGAATAACTGTATAACTGGGTTTAATATCACAAAATTGTGGAGGCAGGCTAGAGTATTTCCTCCTATTTTTTTCATTATCCTCTAGTTCCTTCTAGTGTCCAGCTTTTAAAGTCTCATTATTTTATTTTGATTCAGAAAGGGCAAATAATGGTAATTTCCAATAGGAAGAATTCTTCCACAAGTTTAAAAGTTCCACCAGTTTAAAAGTAATTCCAAGTTCATCCCAGCTCTTGATCCTTTGTTAGGGTTTCTAAAATCCATATTTTAAGTACCATTTTGTTATTTAATAAAACAATATTTTCAAAAGTTTTTAAATTTATATTTAAAAATACTTTAAGAATAAAGTGAACACCTCTGACTTCCATTTGCTCAAATCAAAAGCAATCTGTAAAACATTAATTCCTGTGGTTTACTCCCAAGAGATATGGCTGTATAACCATGTGGATCTTCCCATACTGTGGGAAGTGGAGAAATGTGGATCTTCCCATACTCCATGTCAGTGGAGAAATCTGAGAAAGCAAATATAAAACTATTCTCATTTAAAGTCAAAATGAAAAGGGACTATCCAATTTTTTTACTTCAAGCTGAAATTCAAGCAGGGAAAATTCATTCATAAACTTGTCCCATATAGAAAATTCTGATATACACAAGGAAATATAACTTTCTCATTTGAGAATTAAATTCCCTGAGAACTCTTAAGTAGAATAAAACTATTTCAGTAAAAATTGTAAGTTAAAGTTTTGCTTCTAGGCTCATTGGAATGCATTTGTAAAACACTGGAGAGGCCAATGTCTCACATCTAGTTATTAATATTTTTTTTCAAAATAACATCAAATACTTACCCATTCTTACCCATATGTAGGACACAACCAAAATGGTAGCAAAATATGGCAAGAGTCTTGCATGCACTTTGCTGTGATAGAATTCTAGGTGCTTTTTATCATACTTTCCATATACCTGTATTGAGTGGAATCCCCTAGTCATTGGAAAATAGGACATTGATTGATTAAATTTATAACCTTGCCCATCTCATCTTAGTGACTCTGGATGCTTTGATTGATTAAATTTATAATGTAACCTATCTTGCCCTAGTGACTTTGGGCAACTAACAATTCGAAAAATTAAAGCAACACAAGAAAAATAAATGCAATTGCAGTTAAACTGAGGGTCCTAGCAAAACTCTCTTATAACACATATCTTATACCACATATTGCAAGACATATCTCTCTGGCTTGATTAACATACTGCTCTAATGCCTGAGGGGAAAAACTAGTTATTCAAGGTTTTCTACAAAATTAATGGAATGGCCCATTAATGGATATGAATCTCAAGGGGGTGACAAATAAAACATACCAAACTATTCCCATTGCACCTGGAAATCTAATGGAAGCCAATACAAGACTCCCTGCAAATTTTAGAGGATAAAATACAGAAGAATAAAGGGAAGCTTTTAGATAGCAACATCTGTATTTTTTACCTTGATTCCCTTATGTGATTGAAATACTGAAATGAAACAAAGAAACATAGAAGATTGGCGGCAGAAAAAGGCCTCATGGTCCATCTAGTCTGCCCTTATACTATTTCCTGATTTTATCTTAGGATGGATATATGTTTATCCCAGGCATGTTTAAATTCAGTTACTGTCGATTTACCAACCGTGTCTTCTGGAAGTTTGTTCATGAAATGAGCTACTAAAAGATAGACATAACAATATTTATCTAGAAATATCTAGATGCATATTTCAAGATGTGTTCATTACTGAATGCAACTAGCTGGTGACTGATTGTATGCTTCCTCACACAAATACTTAATTATTTTCACTGACTGAGGGCAAGCTGTCCCTTCTATCCCTTAGGACAGACACAGCAAACCCTACTCCCAATTACTTTAATTAAAGCTTGTTTTGACTTCTAAAGGCAAAGTAGCCAAGATAATTGGAAATTCACCTGTTTAATTTCTATGGCCAAAACCAAGATTATGTATGCATGTACTCAGGCCATGACATAGGGAACCGACATTTAATCTTTTTGTCTATGCTGTTGTTTTTTATAGGTTCATGGTCCAATTTGGTTTGGTTTTTCGGAAGAGAACCCACAGCATATTTGGAAGCAATCTTTGTCATCAAAACAGGATACAACGGAAAGGTCTGAGCTCTTTCCTAATAAGGGCATTGCAGCTGAGAAAAATAGTAGAGGTAAAGATGTATCAGATTACTTTTGGGTATAAAAATGCAGGTATCTTGTCGAAGTTGAATTTCAGAAGTTCCTAATACGTGGGCAGAAAAGAATCAGGAGAAGGAAACAATATCCCAGAATCAATATTGTTAAAAATATATCAGCTAAGATAGCCCTATTCAGAAGATAAACCAGACAATCATCAATTTGCCTTCTTATGAAGAAATGTGGTAAAGACATCTCATTGCTTAGGACAAACCTGATTGATCATTATAGTTTGTCATCTTCATTTTCTCCTATAAAACATGCTGAGCAAACTTATTAGATGCAAGCCAACTGTTCTTCTATCCCTTTATAGATTAGTAATAGCCTTTTCATCTTTCCAAGCTACATGATAGCAGAAGTGAATTATTACACATGAAACGTTTGGGTTGCTTATATTTGCTTTTTATAAAGATAACAATGGACAGACCATATATGCAAACAACTGCCAATAACTGAAACTGTCAATATTTAGCTAAAAATAACATTTTGTATTTTAAACAAAATGTAGAAAACTGAACACATTTATCTAAGGAATTAAGTTATACAGTTGCCGTGACCTTTGGCATGACTAACTGGTAATGTTAATTTGTCGTCTAAAATCATAGTTCTATTTACATTTTAATGACCCTTTAATGAGTATTATCATGCAGTAAGGCAGGCAGTCTAGTTTGGAGGTGCCAATTCTTACTACTTAATGTGATGCTAGTGATTAGGGAATTTGGCTCCCAAAATTGTCTCAACCCGCAGCAGGCATTAGTGAGGAAACAGCACATTAGTAATAAAGCCATTCTGTGCAAAATATTATGACCAAAAAAATCAACTACATGCTAACACAGAAATTGCAGCAAAGATGTTTCTTAATTACTTTTCGCATACATCTAGCTTTACAACTATAACTCTTTTTGCTTCTGGAAATAACATTCTTTCATAGGGTTTGATATGGACCTTTGGCAGTTTTATCCAAGTGCAAGCACAGTCTCAAGATCATCTGCTTGGCTAACGATATAATGATTTCAGCATTATACTCACAAATATATACTGCTCAAAAAAACACTCAAATGATACATCCTAGACCTGAATGAATGAAATATTCTCATTGAATACTTTGTTCTGTACAAAGTTGATTGCATTGGATGTGGAATAACACATGGACATGAGAGCTGGGTAATAAGGACCACTTTATTAAATATAAACAAAGAAGACCTGCAGAGGTCACTAAATGGGGTGGAAGTTCCTATGTATAACATACTTGGGCAACTAAATGGGCATAACTCCATCCTGGGCAGTGCAAGGCTATCTTTAGCCTACGTCCAGCCCTGTAAGCTACTCCTCAAGCGTGTGGGAGGGCTCACCCCCATGACCCAGAAATGGAAATGACGTGAGCCCCAAAGTCACCCCCTCTCCATGTAGGCATCTGGTCCATCTGGTCATGTAGGCAGCATGAGCTATGGAAAGGAGCAGCCGATCATCTTCCAAAAGATGCCCAATGGAGAACACACAGTTGCTACTGATACCCTTTTCCACCCCATTACTGCTAAAAGTGATCGAGAAGAAATTAGTCAATTGCTACCTGCTGACCTAATTAACCCCAGACATGCCACATAACCAAAATACACTTCTCCATCTTCCAGGGTGGAATAGGCAAAAAAACAATCTAAACTCAAATGTGCTGCGATTGCAAAAAATTCCCACTCGGCCCCCAGTTAGGCAACCTTGTAAGCACCCTAGATTGAGCGAAGGGTGGGTGGGTGTCTGTGCTTGCTTGCAGCCAGGCTGAAAAAGGGAAGAGCTGGGCGGTTTGCAGGCCTTTTAAAAAGGCCGCTCGCTAAGCCCAGTCACTTCTGGCCTTGTGACCTGTGAAAGCATTCTGGAGGTCTCGCGTTGCCGCGCGAGACCTCCCAGTGACCAGGAAATCCATGACGTGTTGATCCAGCACCAACACAAATGTCGGCCCCGCACTGAGTGTGTGTGGCCACTCAAATGTGCACAACAGCATGTGAAATTGATTGTCAATCAGTGTTGCTTCTTAAGTGTACAGTTTGATTTCACAGACGTTTGATTTACTTGGAGTTATATTGTGTTGTTTAAGTGTTCCCTTTATTTTTGTTGAGAAGTGTACATTCCAGTAATATGAGGATATAGAAAAGTCCAAAGTCCACTGTCTTCTCCTCCAGCCTTCAATTCAGTCTTCAGCAATTTAATGTTGTTCTATGGTACAAACAGTGGTGGAATTTAGCTGGTTTGCACAGGTTCGGTAGCTAACCTTTTGTGCAGTTTAATGAACCAGCTGAATATTGTGCCTCACCACCTATTGTAAGTCTTATTATAAGCCTCCAAGAAGGAACCTTGGGACCTACCTGCTATACCTTAGTCCAGAGTATTGTTAGAAGGCCTGGGTGCAGCTGGTATCTCCTCAGTCATGTCTACATAACCAGTCATTGGGACACTGAACGGCTGTTAAATTATTTGAATCCCACCGCTGGTAAAAACTTAAAGACTAACTCTTTGGCCACACAATCAGTCAATGCAAGGGAGGATTGATAGACAGAATAAAGGCAGAATAGTATAAAAACCTTGAGACATGCATTCTAAGGTTTAGTGTATTAGGCAGCTCCTAACAATAAGAATAATAAGCTTGATTCCACTACCATTACATAATCATTAACGTTGGCGTATTTCAGAAGCAGAGATTCTTAACATTGTAACATTAATTCAATCCTGATTAAATTAGATCCTCATTATCATGTTATTGAGATCTGGATGATTATTTCTTTATTATTTAATAAGGTAAAAATGCTTATTGCAAGCCTGATAGCAGTGTTCCCTCTAATTTTTTGGGGGGGTGGGCGGAAAATATAGTGTCTGAGCAGCAGTCCCTTCGGGACTGGGCGGCACAGAAATATTAAATATTAAATAAATAAATAAATAAAAGTAAATAAACAAACAAACAAACAAATAAAAAACCCACCCTGTTTTGCCTCAGATAATTTCAAAATAAAATATTGTACTGTGTGTCTATAACAGTGAGCTCATAATAGGGCAACTCTATCAATATCAAAATGCCACTTAAATAGTTGAGCTAGTTTCAAACTAGATTTTGATTTTCTTTCTCTTTTCCTTACTCCCATTCTTTTTCTTTCTCTTTTCCTTCCTCTCTTTTTTCTATCTGTTTCTCTTTTTTCCTCTCTTCTTCTCTCTCTCCTTCCCTCTCACTCTTTCCCTCTCGGCTTCTGGGCAGGTTTGGAAAACTCTGAGTTGATGATGATTTTTAAGTGAGCGATTGCTCACTGCTCAGCTTTGAGGGAACTATGCCTGATAGTACTTCCAATTATAATTATTTTGCTTTGTTAGTATATATACTTGTCTCTTGAACTGATTTATCAGTACACATAGTCCATAGTCCTACTAACGCTACCTTAAAGCCCTTGGAATTATACCCTTGATGAACTCCCTTCAGCTAACAGAAAAGGACATAGAGCACTTATTTAGAAAAGCAAAATGGGAAAAGCAGGGCATGATTTGGAAGTTTTCAGTAATAGAAAGGAGCTCCATACTGGCCGTGGATGGGGTTTATTAAAAGGTGAGCTCTGAAGAAGGTGTCCTGTAGATCTTTGCATATCAGTGTGATAATTCTGATGAAAGGAAATAGTGCTTCACAGCTACAGGAAAACAATTAATGTTCTACAGCAGACAATGCTGAACACATTGCATAATTAGCTTAATTTTAATTCTCTAAGCAACATTTAATTCCGCAAAGAAGAAATCTTTACATTCTAATACTAAAACTATTTAGATGAAAGGCTTCTTAGCAGTATGACTGGTCTCAAATTAATGCACATTGAAAGAAGACAATTAAAAACTCTGAAGTAGTTTGAGAAGTTGCCAGACACAATGGTCATTTTCTGTTTCTTGCACAGAAAATCATTCTCCTTTAAAGGTGATTGCTTGCCTTTGGGTCCTTATGCTTCATAAATCTTCAGCAATTTCATAACATTTTAACTGGCTGCACAGTGTAACATGGGGGGGGGGCTTAGTTACAACATATACGAGGCAAACATTCTGCTAGCATATTTGTTAACATGGTTAAAGGATCAGACCTTTGATGGTATCGAATGGCCTTCAAAACACAGTTGTGTTATGAATCAATACTTATGGAAAAACTTTCTGAAATATGCCAATCAACAAGCCATTCCAAACACCTTTTGAAGTTCAGCTCTGTTATTTAATTCTGACATTTGTGTTGCCTTTCCTCTGTGAAACGTTCAGTTAAGCCCCCCAGAAAGCAGAAATAATGGGATATAATATTGAATGCATTATGCTGCAGCAGAAGTGATTGATGTGAGCCCTACAAATGGTGTGGAGTTCCAGTTCCCTTCAGCCCTAAGAAGTATATGATCATTGAAAAGGAACAACAGAATTACAACATAACAGTTGCAACAGAACAGTAATAGGAGCAGCAGCCCAATATGAAAAATTATCATAGTACAATGTACCTCCTAAGCTTATGTAGAACTGAAAAAGTTTCTCTGTTGGAAACACTTAAAACTACCATCAACGTTAGCAATACTGAGCTAGATGCATCAATATACCAACATGATAGAAGGCTTTCTGAGTCACTGTAACCCTATGTGAGAAAGTCCAATAGACTCCCTTTTTGGGGAAATTACATCACAGAAGTGTAACAAGTGCTTCTTACCTGGAGCCTTTTCCTGGCTAGAGGATCTTGGAAGTTGTAAGTTTGATCCTAGGTAGAGGCAGATGTAGGGTTTCCTGCTTGGGCAGGGGTTGGATTCAGTGGTGAAATTATTATTTTTTTACTACCGGTTCAATGGGCATGGCATGGTGAGCGTGGTGTGGTGGGCCTGGTGTGGTTTGGTGGGCATGAATTGGTGGGCATGGCAAGGGAAGGATATTGCAAAATACCCATTCCCTCCCCACTACTGCGGGAAGGAAGGCCAGCCAGAGATGGTATTTTCTGGTTCTCCGAACTACTCCAAATTTCCATTACTGGTTCTCCAAACTACTCAAAAATTCTGCTTCCAGTTCTCCAGAATCTTTCAGAACCTGCTGGATATCATCTCTGGTTAGAATAGATGACCTGCAAGGTCACTTCCAATCCTGTTAAACTATTATTATTAAATGCAGGGATGTCAAACTCCGCAAAGGCAAAAAAGTCACGATCGGTCACAATATGTCACATGACACAATGGAGTTTGACACCCATGAACTAAAGAAAATAGACTGTGATAAATGAAACAAGATGATGATTTTATTTCAAATAATTAGATATGTATTGTTAAGCATTTTTAATGTTATCTCTAAAACGTTAGTGTGAAAGATTTTCTTTTGCAAAATTTAAAGAATACTTTGTGGATATTTCTCTCTTATGAGTGTTTGCTTATTCACAATCAGGCAGCTTATGAAACTATATGTGAGTCACTTAGGTATCTAAAATTCTGGGTGTCATTAATGGAAATACAGGAAATAAGCAGAGGTTGAAAGTATCCAATTCAAGCACAGTATAAATGAGAACAGAATACTTGTTTTCCTACAGGACAACAAAAAGATGCTGCTTATATGATTCCACTTGTGGAAATGAAATTGGCCTTTCAAAGTATAGCCATAGACAGAAATATAATGATGGCATTTCTTGAAATGAATTCATTGCCCTTACCAGACAAATTTCATCTCCATCCTCCCTGTTTTTCTCATCTTCAGTGTTTTGTCTTTCTGTTAAATGGAGTTCCCCAGAGTTTTATGTATTTTATAAGGTTAGATTAATCTGACAAAAGAATCTCTCTTCCCCATCCTAGCCTCTACCTTGCTGATGTGTACCGAATGCTTCTGGAAAGTGAAGATTGAGGAGGAAAGGGGGTTATTTTAGCCACAGATCAGTTGCAATGGTTTTGGGTCACTTGATGCTTTGACTTAACCCATAGCACAAATTATATAGAAGCGTAGTTATTCAAGAATCTCAGCTGGAGGGGGGGCTTGCATTTCAAATTTATTTTTGGTTTTACATTTATAAAAATTAAATATTCAATTTAAAACACTGATATATTATATAATATATACATCATGAAAGAAAATAATATTTGGTATACAGTGGTACCTCAAGATACGAACCCCTCGTCTTACGAACAACCCGAGATACGAACCCGGGGTTCTTAAAATTTTTGCCTCTTCTTACGAACTTTTTTCATGTTACGAACGCCAAACCCGAACTTCCGGGTTCGGCGTTCGCCCGGCTGTCACCTTTTAAAACAGCCAGGGGGCTTCCCAGCAGCCTCCTGAAGCTGAACCCGGATGTTCGGGTTTGGCGTTCGGCTTCGGGAGGCTGCTGGGAAGCCCCCCGGCTGTTTTAAAAGGTGACAGCCGGGCGGCGGGGCTTCTCGGCGACGGTGGCAGGTTGGTAAGACGGAAAATGTTCGGGTTTGGGAGGCCACTTTGGGTTTTTGTCTGGGAGGGAGGGCAGGAGGTCCGGCGCTGGGGGAGGGAGTCAGGAAGGTACTCCTGCTCCCCCCCCAGCGAAAAACACAAAGACGGTCTGCCGCCGCATGACAGGCAGGGCGGAGCAGCCTGGAGCAAAGGGAGTCTGAAACCGCCGGCGGCTTCAGCTTCCCATTGCTCCGCGGGCGGCGGCAAACCACCTTTGTATTTTGGCTATGGGGGGGGGAAGCAGGAGGCGCAGGATTGGGCCGGCAGCGGGCGTGAGGCGAGGCAGCAGGTCTGCATCCTGGGCGGGCGGGGTGGCGGGCGAGGAGGCGCGGCCGAGCGAGACGGGGCGGGCAGCGAGACGGGGCAGGCAGCGAATGGGGGCGGTGGCGGTGGCGGCGATGCTGTGTCCGACTCGGGGCTGGTGGCGCCCGACGCAGCGGGCAACATTGTCGGCTGCTCCGGGCTGCTCCCGGAAGCGGCCATGGGAGGGCGAGCTGCCTCAGGGAGGAGGAGGATTGGGCGGGACCAGGTGGGGGCTGGAATTTCTCCGCTGGGAAGAAGCGGCGATGGATCCTCCATCTACCTCTGTCGGCTGCTCCGGGCCACGGGGGCGAGGATGAAAGGGCAGAAGGCGTGCTCGGCTCTGCCGCTCCAGCCCCTTTCGATCGGCGCGGGAGGCAGGAGATGACCGGGCGACCGGAGAAGCAGCGCCCCTCGCCCCTGTGGCCCGGAGCAGCCGACAGAGGTAGACGGATGATCCATCGCCACTTCTTCCCAGCGGAGAAATTCCAGCCCCCACCTGGTCCCACCCGATCCTCCTCCCTGAGGCAGCTCGCCCTCCCATGGCCACTTCCTCCACCCTCCATCGCAAGCCCTCGCCACCGCAGCCAACGTGCGCTGCGATCTTCCGGGCCGGCCAGGCTCAGTGACGGAAGGCATCCGCTTGGCCCAGGATGCTGGGCCGAAAGGAGCCGGGCTTGATCCGCTGAGCCTGGCCAGCCCAGAAGATGGCAGCGCGTGTTGCCTGCGCCGGCGAGGGAAGCCAAGCCAGCAGCAACGTCGCCGCCGCCGCAGCCAATGTGCGCTACGATCTTCCGGGCCAGCCAGGCTCAGTGACGGAAGGCAGCCGCTTGGCCCGGAATGCTGGGCCGAAAGGAGCCGGGCTTGATCCGCTGAGCCTGGCTGGCCCGGAAGATGGCAACGCGTGTTGCCTGCGCTGGCGAGGGAAGCCAAGCCGGCAGCAACGTCGCCGCCGCCGCAGCCAACGCGCGCTATGATCTTCCGAGCCAGCCAGGCTCAGTGATGGAAGGCAGCCGCTTGGCCCGGGATGCTGGGCCAAAAGGAGCCGGGCTTGATCCGCTGAGCTGATGTTCCCCAGTGCGTCGGGCGCCGCCAGCCCCGAGTCGGACGCACCCTCGCCGCTGCGCCCAGCTGCTGCCCGCCCCATCCTAGCCGGAGCCTGAGCCGGTCGGTCGCGCCTCCTCGCCCGCCCGCCCGCCCAGGATGCAAACATGAAAAACGTGGAGGCTGGTGAACAAAGGCCAGAACTTTCGGCTTCTGGGTGGATGGGAGGAGCTAAGCGATGGGAGGAATCAATGCCGCTGGGCTGGTAACATCTCCCCAATGTAAAAAGCCGCTGGGCTGGCTTAGCTCCCGCTTTCCAGCCCGAGGCCGAAAGAAAAACGCAGAGGCTGCAGGAGTCGGGATGTGTGGAAGAGGTCCGCGGGAGAACTGGGGGGACCCCAGCCCATGCCTACTGCTTGCTCTCCCAGAAAGACCCCAGCCCACACCTTCGGGAGCTTCCCAGCTGGGTCCCTTCCACGGGGCAGTGGCCACGGCTCCCCCCAGTTCTCCCACTGACCCTTTCCACACACGCACACCATCCCCACCCTCCGCACCGCCGGTTGGCTGTCATCTTCTAAAGAAGCAAGAAGAGGAGGAGGAGCTGGGCGCCGGTGGAGGAAGGCGCCCAGCTCCTCCTCCTCTTCTTGCTTCTTTAGAAGATGACAGCCAGCCGGCGGCATGGAGAATGTGGTCCGGAGGCTGGGAGGGAGGCGGAATACAGGAGGAGGAGGAGGGAGGCCAGGAGGGAGAGGGGGAAGGAGGGAGGAAGGAAATCAGAGAAGACGCACGTACAAACCGCCCGTGCGTTTCCCTCCCTTCCCTTCCAGTCATTGCAAGCCGGACAGTAACTGTTGACTTTTCCGTTAATCCACCCACGAGGCTCCCTCCGGGCAGCCTGCGCTGTCTCCCCCCGTCTCCCCCCCCCTCCACCCACACCCGAACAAAATCCGAATGCCGGCGGAAATGAGGCAAAAGGGGTGAATTTTGGGCTTGCACGCATTAATCGCTTTTCCATTGATTCCTATGGGAAACTTTGTTTCGTGTTACGAACTTTTCACCTTACGAACCTCCTCCTGTCACCAATTAAGTTCGTATCATGAGGTATTACTGTACTTGCTTAGGAAGTATGCCTTTATAAATGTCTTAACTTTACTGAAACATGGATGGTTTTTACTGAAATTCAACTCCATTTTTCAGGTGGATGTAGAATTGCTGCGACTATATCACATACCAAAGTAGAACCATTTTTTTCATGGATTTGGATGGGGTTTCAGATCATGTTGGACCTATGATATCATTTTTATAGCCTACCTGTCTCAGACAGCAGGAAATAACACTAACTGTGATAAGCAATGGAATATACCAAGGGCAACAAGAAAATGCATCAAGTTAGCCATTTCTTCAAACATCCTACAAAATATCCATCCAATTGGGGGTGAGAAGTTATAGCCATACATGTTTCTTCAATGAACAAGAATGGTCAGTTGATCACCAAACACATTTAATTTCCAGGCAGTGTTTTTCAACCGGGGTTCCGCAGAACCCAAGGGTTCCGCAAGGGCCAGCCAGGGGTTCTGCAACTTAATGAGGGGGAAAAGTAATGACCAGGAGCAGCAGCAGCCCTCACCGCCCCCTCCACCTTACTCTGCTTTTGCCTCCGCCTCCTCCCAGAACCCTTATTCAGGGACACTGTTCCCTCTAAGGAAACAAACCTCCATGCAGCATTTTTAAACACCATGTGGTGGAGCCCAGCACCGTTTCTCACCGCCCAACAGCTGCAACCAGCAACCAAGCTGTCAGGTGGGGAGAAACCCCCATGGGTCAGAGCCCCGCGCCACCTGGCTAAGGGACCTGAGCCACCTGGTATAAGGGACCTGAGCAATGTCCAAACTTTTTGCCCCCTTCTACATGCTGTGCGAGGTAAAGAGGTAAAGAGGGGGGTGGTGAGAGGGGGGAATGAGAGAGAGAAAGGGAGAAAGAGAGAGAAAGAGAGAGAAATGAGAAAATGATGGAACGAAACAATAAGGGAGAGAAAATACAGGCAAATGAGAGAGAAGGGAGAGAGAAATGAAAGAAAGATTAAGAGTGAGAGAGAGAGAGAATGAGATAGGGAGAAGAGGGAAACAAATGAGAGAGAAGGGAGAGAAAGAAAGAGGGAGAGGAAGGGACAACAACAGAAATGAAAGTGAGAGAAACAAGAGCAAAAAAGGGAAGAGAAACAAATGAGAGAGAGAAGGGGTAGGGAGGGCAAAATGGGATGGGAGTGGGTGAGGTGGGTGGGGAGGGTGGGGTAAGCAGTGAGCAGATGGGTGAGCTAGGCAGCAAGTAGATGGATGGGGTGGGCAGCGAGCAGGTGGTCAGGGGTGGGGCCAACCAGTATTTGTCAGTTCAGCAAACCAGTCCAAATTTCTTCCAACAGTTCACGCAAACTGGTCCAAACTGGCAGAATACCACTTCTGATATAGTGCATTCAGAAAGTATTCAGACTCCCTTCACTTTTGCCAATTTTGTTATGCTGCAGGCTGATTCTACAGTTTTTTCTTTTTATTAAATTTACAGACATTTCTTAAATTCTGTTTTCACTTTGTCATTATGGGGTACTAAATGTAGATTAATGAGGAAAGAAATGCATTTCAACAACTGCATAGTCAGGTTTCAACATAACAAAATTGACAAACGTGAAGGGGGTCTGAATACTTTCTGAATGCTCTGTACATATTGACAGCACAAAGTCTAATTAGTTTAATGGCAATCTGTCATTCTGAATCTCAGAACATTTCGCTCAGGTTTCTAGCACCACCCCATCCTGGCCCCAATATATATTAAACTCAAGATAAACTAATGAATGCCATTAAATAGTATTCATATAATGCATTTCTTTCAGAGGTGGGTTCCTATCGGTTCTAACAGGTTCTATAGAAGCGGTAGTGGAAATTTCTCCCCACTTGGCGAATTGGCAGTGATGGCCGGCAGAACGCACCTTTGAACTGCTCATCTGGCTTGAAATCCATCCACCGGAACCAAATGTACACAAAAATAATGCTCTGTGCATGTACAAAGCTTCCTGCACGTGCACAGGAGTATAATGCAAGGAGTAATGGGGACACGTGAACAAATGTAGCGAGCACATGTGTGCAAAATGTGCACTTTCTGTGCGATCCCGAACTGGTAAGGAAGGTAAGTAGAACCCACCCCTGATGTCTTTGTACAGTCTTAGTTAGAAAACAAGTGAACTGATCTTGTTTATTTGTTTACTAGGTGAAAAGAAGCCTACCCTCATTGATTTTGCTTGATCCTAAGTTTTATATAGCATATTATTGTCAACTCTTAAGAAAAGGAGTACCGTAAAGTAAATTGAATTTTTTTCCAACTCTTTTGAAGCCACAACTGCAGGGCAGCGTTTCAAATCTCATCACTGGCTCAAGGTTGACTCAGCCTTCCATCCTTCCAAGGTGGGTAAAATGAGGACCTGTATTGTGGGGGCAATATGTTGGCTCTGCTAAAAAGTGCTATTGCTAACATGTTGTAAGCCACCCTGAGTCTAAGGAGAAGGGTGGCATTAAAAAATTGAATAAAAATCAAATAAATAAATAAATGTAGCTGTAATTTGAAATAATTCACATTTTATTAGTTTTTAGAATAACATATCAAAGTTGGGAATATTATAACTCTGACTCAATGAAAAAAATGGGTAGCATACACAACACAAAATACATATAATATTTATTTTATCATGTTTGCTCACAATACATTCGTTTCTTTCTAAGAATTGTATGAAATTACAATTGTCAGGAAACCTTGGCAAATATTCTTGTTTCATAAGTTAAGTGTCAAATTATGTTGTGAAAATTCATTAAGATTTCTTCTAATAGCTTAATTTACACTTGCGTTAAAATATGGTTCTTTTTATGTTTTGCCAATATAGTGAACATGTGTTGGGTTTTGTATACATAGGAAAGAGCTTACATATGGCATATATTTATACTCTAAATGTTTTGCTTTAGGATTCTTGCATATTTTGTACAGATTCCAAGAATTTTTCTGCTATTTTTTACTCTAGCCTCAAGCTTACAGTATTTTTGATACTTTTACAAAAACTGACAAACTTCTACTCCATTCATGCTAACAGTTTGCACCTCTCTTGTCATCAGCTCTTTCACAAAATCTGTCATTTCTTTAGTTTTCAGTAAAGAACGCCTTTAATCAGAAATCTCAAAGACTGAAGCTTGAAAAAACAATATTGTGTTACTGGTATTCATTTAACGCAGGGAGCAACTCAGTTCATCTCTTGTTCTCATCATTGCAACTCAGTCTCTGTTTCTGTTTCTGTTTTCCTGCAAATTGGTCCTTGGCAGTTTGCCAAAGAAGAGCAAGGTTCATGTGTGTTATGGACCTTTCCCTGAAAGACTGATGTTGGACTTGTTTTACTTTGTTTGGACTTATTACAGCTGGTAATGAAAATAATTATCAGCCATTACAAATACAAGAGGTTTGTTGGACGTTTGTGCCATCTTATTTAATCAGGAAGCTTAGGCCAGAAGAGTAGTAAGCAAAATCCTGGATATGATTTAAGCAGATGGAGAGCAGCTATGCCTGTGTGATACCTGACAAATGCTGACTTTTCCTAGGAATCTGAAGTATGATTGATCTCTTATTTCTGAGCAGTTTTTCTTCAAAAATCTAATATCTGGGATAAGATCCCCATGAAAATACATCATGCCCCTTTGTCCTCGCTATTTTCCAGAATCCCAGAAAAACTATTCAGAATTTTCATTGTACTTAGCTGAGAAGGAAGAGTGCAGATGCCTTCTCCCATTTAGGAGAAATTAGCCCAGAAGGCATTTATAAATATTTAAATTTAATGAAAAAAAGTATGTGCATTGCAAAGTGATAAGAAATAGACACATATTAACAAGGGATGAGGAAGTGGAAGAGATGAAAAAAATCAAAATAAGGAGATTCCAATCTACTTGTGAAGAGTTTGGCTGGGGCTTTCTTTTCTTTTTTTTTAATGGAATAAACAATAATTTGTAAAGAATATCTAACTGTTAACGTTCAAATATGTTGGTTTTCTTTAGTTTTTATCTGTATAGATTTGCACATCATTAGGCACACAATGAAATTATACATTGTCTTGACTGTTCAACTAAGCAAAAAGTCAGCAAAATGCATCAAATAAATAAAATGGCACGAATTCTTTTCAGATGTTTAAGCTCATTAGAATGATAAGCTATTCTAATAGAATCTAGAGTTCTATTATTATTAGAATTTTAAAAAACTAGGGAATTGGTGTTGGAGCATACTGTGGTTTTATTTGCTTGACAATAAAGTACATTTATCAGTAATGTAAAAACAGCTTTAAAGTAATTTATCATAATATGTTGCACAGTCAGCCAAAGTTAGGACTAGGTTTGACATTTTCGTCCCAAGGATGTGGCTATGGAGCATTTGTTGTCTGATGGTATTAAGGTATATCATAAGGCAGTGATGGCAAACTTATGGCACGGGTGCCACAGGTGTTACGCAGAGTCATATCTGCTGGCACATGAGCAGTTGTCCTAGCTCAGCTCCAACGTGCATGTGTATGCTGGCCAGCTGATTTTTGGCTCGCACAGAGGCTCTGGGAGGATGATTTTGGCTTCCAGAGAGCCTCCAGGAGGATAGGGGAGGGCGTTTTAACTTTCCTCCCAGGTCAAGGGAAGCCTTTGGAGCCTGGGGAGGGCGAAACATGAGTGTACTGGGCCCACCAGAAGTTGGGAAACAGGTCATTTCCGACCTTGAGAGGGCCTTCGAGGGGCGGAGGAAGCTTTTTTTACCCTACCCAGGCACTGAATTGTGTGGGCACTCACACATGCGTAATAGCATGCACTCATGCTCTTTCAGCACCCGATGGAAAAAAGGTTTGCCATCACTGTCATAAGGTATCGAATGTATTTAAGTTCTTCCAAGTAAAGCTGCCTTCTGATGATGATTGTCAATGCCAATATTGTTCAAGTGGTGCTTCTGATGTTTTGAGATTGCACCAAGGTGCCTGTTACTATTGGTACATTCTTTTATCACAATCCTTGGGCTTCTATTTGCAGGTTGTTATATTTTGTGTTTTTATCCAGTTCTTCCATTTCTATTCTGCTGTCTTATCATGATTAGTTGCACTCAGCCAGATATTTAGACTGAATGGAGCATTTTTATCCACCTATTATTAGATTATAAAGTGGTCCATTTACTTTCGTGGCGGATACGTTCCAAGACCGCCTGCGAAAGTCAAATTTCCGCGAAGTAGAGATGAGTATTTAATTTCACTATTTTGGGATATGAACAGTATCACAGGATGTCCCCTAACACTTTAAACCCCTAAATAACAATTTCCTGTTCCATTAATAACCTTTACATGCTAACTGTTTCTTTTAAAACACTCCTTAAATGTTCAGTAACTGGGATTTCAGGTCTTCTTTAATGAGACCTGGATTGATCAAGAAGCCGGCTGCATTTCCGCACATAATCAAAGTTACTCAATATTTCTGGGCCTTAAAACCAGAGTCTTTGGCTTCCTCTTTCATTAAGAAAGTGTGTGATGACATCCTCTTCCAGAACAGACCAGTTTTGTCCATGCTAAAGACCTGTTCTGGATGGTAGGCCCCTTCTTTGATTATCTCCTTAAACTTGCCATGGACGTACTCCTCAACTGCACGTTTATCCGCCGAGACAGCTTCTCCATGCAATGACACGCTCCTCAGACCATAGCACTTTTGAAAATTATCAAACCAGCCCTTACTTGCCGTGAATGTGGATTTGGTCGGAGAAGCAGTTGATGTTGATGGCTGAGGGTCATCTAAGTCATTGGTGCCATCATCAACGTCTTCTTCTTCTTCAGCTGCATCGTCTCCTTCTTTCTTCGCCAGATGGTTGTAGAGTTGTTTTGCCTTTGTTCATATCGTATTGGTATCCAATGCAACGTTTTTCTTACGGCAGTTTTGTATCCATGCGGACAAAACAGCTTTCATTTTCATAATCTGTTTATTTCTAGGTGTCACCATCCTTTTTGCTTCCTTGTTGAATGTGATCACAGCTGTTTCTCTTATCTTCTTTTCATCCTTTCGAATGTATCTCACACTCGATTTGTTTATTCCATAATGGCGGCCAACTTCCGTATATGAGCGACCCTCTTTTAACATATCTAACAGTTCAATCTTCTGTTTAATCGTTAGCATCATCCTAGTCTTTTTAATTTTGCTGCCTACACTTGGCACAGAACATTTAGGAGGCATCTTGGGTATGTCTTTATAATAGTTTTAAGTAAAACTATTCACAAATAATGCACACAAACACCAAGATAACACACGGCTATTTCAGCCAATCAGCAATGGTGGACGAAAGTTTAGCGATGACGTATTCAGTTTTTCCCCCCCAATACTGTGCAGATATGTGATATTTTACATATTTTAGTGTTAAAATTAATATTTTGTGATTTTTAATGCAATATGCATAAAATATTCCCGCAGCCGTGGGAAAACCCGTGGTGTTCAAAAAACCCATGGAGTATTTTTTTAATTAATGTTTTTTGAAAACCCGTGGTATAACCTTTCCACAAAAGTCAGACCCACGAAAGTCAAGGGACCACTGTACCACTTTTATAAGTAATCCAAGGCATTGAACATGTTCTTATTCAACTAAGGCTAAGATGACCCAGGCAACTACTGTAATCTCTGACATGCTGATCAAAGCAGAGGAATGTCAATTTCTATCCAATTCTAAGTATATATCTTTATTTTGGCACTCACTTACAGCCAAGGACCAATGAGCAAATAGGGAATGAGGCTGTTTAAAATGGCTCAATTTCTTACCTTCACACATTTCTGTTTATGTGACTTGGTCTCCCAATGTTTCATCTCTACATCCCTACAGCCTTCTCTGTGGCGGCCCCTACCCTCTGGAATCAACTCCCCTGGAGATCAGGACTGCCCCCACCCTCCTTGCCTTTTGCAAACTCCTAAAATCCCACCTCTGCCACCAGGCATGGGGAAATTGATTCCCCCTGGCCATTCCGTTTTATGTATGGTATGTTTGGGATGTATGACTGTTTTTATATTAAGGGTTTTAACCGTTTTAATCATTGGATTTCTACTGTGCTTTGCTGTTGTGAGCCGCTGAGTCTTTGGAGAGGGGCGGCATACGAATCTAATAAATAATAATAATAATAACAACAACAACAATAATAATAATAATGTTGAATAAGAAAGTCTGAAAAAGTTTAACTCACAAATACAACTGTCTACATGATTTAGAACTCTGTTTTATTGGCAAAGGAAAAAGTGCCAAAACAAAAAGAGGTAGAGATATGACCCTCTGCCTCACACTCAATCTTCTTTGCACTGTATCATCTCTTATTGGAACACGACACTTTTAGAATGAAATTCATTCAAATATAATTAGTGATAAAAATTGATGGTAAAAATTGTGCCGGGACAGTTCTCTAACTCATGGTCACAATTCTAAATAGCATCATATAATGTCTACAGAAACAATTTAATGATAATAATAGTTGCTTAAATTCATATCCTCAGTTTTATCTCTCTCAGTATATCCTTCCCTGAAAACCAATGATTTTTTATCTAAATACTGGATAGAATATGATCCCACACTCAACAAGGATTAAAGATCACTAAACTGCCTGCCTTAACAAAACCTGCTGTGAATAAATGGGCCAATTTATGCCAACAACAGTATCATCCTATCTTCATCGGCAAAACACTTCTTCACACTGCAGGACTTCTATCTATTTCTTCTTGAACCTTTGGGGGAAAGAGTACTAGTTACCTTTATGGATTTTTTTTCTCCTCAGATATTCCAAACTCTTTGCTGCAATGTACATGTTATTTTCTTCCATTTGCACAAAGAGAAGAGAATAATAGGACCCTTGCACAGATTCGCTTAGTGTACCAATTGCGACCATCCTTGGATCAGGAGGCTCTTCTCACAGTCACTCATGCCCTCATCACCTCATGGTTAGATTATTGCAACACACTCTACATGGGGCTACCTCTGAAGAACGTTCGGAGACTACAGCTGGTCCAGAATGCAGCCGTGCAAGCTGTTGTAGGTGCACCTAGTAGATACACCCACATTGCACCCATCCTCCACAGACTGCACTGGCTCCTGATTGGACTCCGGGCACAATTCAAGGTGTTGGTGATTACCTTTAAAGCCCTACATGGCTTTGGGCCAGACTATCTTCGAGATCACCTTCTACCACATAGCTCCCAGTGACCGATAAGGGCCCACAGAGTGTCTTCTCTGGGTCCTGTCAACTAAACAGTGTTGGTTGGCGGGTCCGCAGGGGAGAACCTTCTCTGTGGCTTCTCCGACTCTCTGGAACTAGCTACCTCCTGAGATCCAGATTACCCTCATCCTACTGGCCTTCCAGAAAGCGGTAAAGACCTGGCTTTTCTGGAGACCTAGGGCCGTTGATCTGGTGGTGTACCATCAGAATCTAGCCATAAATGTCATGCCTGGTTTTTAACTGTTGGTTTTAAATTGTTTTTTAAATTGGTTGTTAGAGGTTTTAATTACACTTTATTTCCGGTCCATCCCGGATGTGAGGTATTTAATTAATTACACGCTCAGAATATTACTTCACAACCTCTTTCACCCAAGTTCTTCCCTCCTTTTCTCTGACCTTCTAAATTTGGCATTTAACTAAGAATAATCTGCTACACCCCTGGAGAAGTATCATTATGCATATTATCGTCCAATGCAATTTCTATTAAATTCTCATCAACACTATCCTCTCCCACATCTCTTAAATCAGGATAATAGACAGCGTCTGTGTCTTCATCTTCTGAATCTGTCATTTCCACAGGCTGACAGGGAACATTCACAACAGATAGATAGATAGATAGATAGATAGATAGATAGATAGATAGATAGATAGATAGATAGATAGATGATAGGTAGGTAGGTAGGGAGAGAGAGAGAGAGAGAGAGAGAGAGAGAGAGAGAGAGACAGAGAGACAGAGAGAGAGAGAGAGATAGAGAGAGAGAGGGATAGAGAGAGAGGGGGGGATAGAGAGAGAGAGAGTGAGAGAGAGAGAGAGAGAGAGAGAGAGATAGAGAGATAGAGAGAGATAGAGATAGAGATAGAGAGAGAGAGAGAGAGAGAGATAGAGGGATAGAGAGAGAGAGAGAAAGAGACAGACAGACAGACAGACAGATAGATAGAAAATAGAACCATGGAAGGAAAATATCAAAATCTGAACATGAAAATCAATCTGAGGGGTGCTGCTATTTATTTATTTATTTATTTATTTATTTAGATTTGTATGCCGCCCCTCTCCGCAGACTCGGGGCGGCTCACAGCATAACATAACAGTTTGTAACAAATCCAAATATAATTTAAAACATTTAAAAGAACCCCATTTTGTTAACAAGCATACACTCAAACATCCCATACATAAAATGTGCATGCCCGGGGGAGGTGTTTCAGTTCCCCCATGCCTGACGACAGAGGTAGGTTTTAAGAAGTTTACGGAAGGCAGGGAGAGTAGGGGCAGTTCTAATCTCTGGGGGGAGTTGGTTCCAGAGAGTCGGGGCCGCCACAGAGAAGGCTCTTCCCCTGGGGCCCGCCAACCGACATTGTTTAGTTGATGGGACCCGGAGAAGGCCCACTCTGTGGGACCTAATTGGTCGCTGGGATTCGTGCGGTAGAAGGCGGTCTCGGAGATATTCTGGTCCAGTGCCATGAAGGGCTTTAAAGGTCATGACCAACACTTTGAATTGTGACCGGAAATTGATCGGCAGCCAATGCAAGCTGCGGAGTGATGTTGAAACATGGGCATACCTAGGTAGGCCCATGACTGCTCTCGCAGCTGCATTCTGCACGATCTGAAGTTTCCGAACACTTTTCAAAAGTAGCCCCATGTAGAGAGCATTACAGTAGTCGAACCTCGAGGTGATGAGGGCATGAGTGACTGTGAGCAATGAGTCCCGGTCCAGATAGGGCCGCAACTGGTGCACCAGGCGAACCTGGGCAAACGCCCCCCTCGCCACAGCTGAAAGATGGTTCTCTAATGTGAGCTGTGGATCGAGGAGGACGCCCAAGTTGCGGACCCTCTCCGAGGGGGTCAAGGATTCCCCCCCCCAGGGTAATGGACGGACAGATGGAATTGTCCTTGGGAGGCAAAACCCACAGCCACTCCGTCTTATCCGGGTTGAGTTTGAGTCTGTTGACACCCATCCAGGCCCCAACAGCCTCCAGACACCGGCACATCACTTCCACTGCTTCGTTGACTGGACATGCTATCCAAGTACAGGTGGATTATTCCCACCTTTAATAATACGGTACCTGAAAAATGACTGTGAAATGGATATTGCATATAATACACATCAACAGCAGCATAATATCACAAGGATTAGATTTAGAATCATTCTGAGCAGATCATCTATAGGCAAAAGATTTCTGCTCTTAATTCTTAAGGTATGATAAAACCGAGTACAGTTTCACCTTTTTGAGGCAACCTTTCTGACTTTATCCAGACTGTCAATGAGGTTAAACAAGGATGTTGAGGGGGCATGATTGCTTTTTAACATATATATCAACTCTCTGATTAAACCCTTGCATAAAGTTGATATTTATGTCCTTAAATTAGCTTTAGACATCTCCCAGTTCTACTCTGTGCTAATGATGCAATTCTACTCTCCTTGTCTTCTTAGTGGGCACTAAGAACCCAAATGGGCAGCATATAAATTATGAAAATAAATAAATAAGAACAATTGATTATCAACTCAAATGATAAATCTAAAGTTTTAGTTTTTCCAATAATAGACAAGGCACCAGTGGACAGTTGATTCCCATGAATTAAAGGAAGTCAAATATTTTAAATACTATTTCATAGTATTTCAGGCCTCTAGGAAATTAAAAGTTCAGGTAAATTATACCCCTTCTACTGGCCAAAAAAGCATATTAGCAAAAACTAAATTTTATTGGCAAGAGGAGCAAATTATATTCCCCAGTAATCAAACTGTTTATGGTTAAAACAACTGTCCAACTTTATGGGATACAACAAACCTAAGGGCTTATAATACCATTCAATCAAATGTCCTTAGGACTTTATTTGGTACCCAAAGTGCCCACCTAATACAATCTTGAAGCTTGAAGCTAACATGCCAAAGGTTAAGGTCAAGGCCTAGACCAGGATTTTAATTTAAACTCAAAATCAAATTTGATTCTACAAACCTGATGCCTTTGCTATTGACAGACAACTATCAATCCAATTGGCAACATATCTATTTTTTTAAAGCCTTTTGAATCTTGGCCCCTCTCCTGAATATTTAAGTCAATTAACCTTTCAGAAGACCCGATCAATAATAAATGAAAGGAATATTTCATGGGATTCTTTATTACATTGCCCCTATGGACCCAGGGAGACTGAAATTCTTACCCATGTCCTTACCCATGTTTTTATCATATACCAACTATCTATAAATTTGACCTGCCCAATTATCTATAAATTTGAGGGTCATACTAAAAATGTTATTATTTATTATATTTTAAGGGATGCTAACTCTATACTTGTATACCAATGGCTAAATATCTTCTTTAAGTCATATAAATGCATAAAACCTCTAATAAGATATGTTTTATTGTCTTATTGTTTACTTTTTCCCTGATACTTAATTGCTATACTGGGCTATTTCCCTTTTTCCATTGTAAAGGCTGGTCAAAGACCATAATAAAGATATTTCATATGATTTGTTTAGTTCTTTATTACCTTTACCGACTGCAGAATTAGTCCTATCTATCAATCTTTGAGTTTCCAGAAACCTATGCTGGAAGAATTTCTTGATTACATTGGCAATTGTTATGTATTTTTTTTCTTTTGGACAGTTCTGACCTGTTGTCCAATGATGCTGCCCTGATTTTATATGCACAAAACAGGATAAACAAATCTATTTGTTGATTCCTTCAGCGTCCTTGTTCCCATAAATTTCCAGCTGGCAAGAAACACACACACCAATTATAGCACTGAAGTACAAATGGAATAACTCTGACAATCATCTTTACATTCCTTCCATTGTCCCTTATCTACAGCGCATATCCAAATGAATGAAATTAATAAACAATAAGATATTGAAATTTGGAAGTTGAAGCTCGTATGTCTTTTAATTGCTAAAGTATGAACAGTGGATTAATGACATAACATTGCTGTATCCAAATATTTACCCTAGGCTACAGCAAGAGGACAAAAGATAAGACAAATCAGAAAGTTGAAGAACCTGCCCAGATCTACCTGAAAGATCCAATAAGCAACATCCTGATTCCTTCAAATATTGATCACCTTGCTTCAAAGTTAACTGATTGTGCCACAAAGTATAATCATGCTGTTGACATATGATATAATCAACTTACTTGATAAAAACTAATTTACATTGGTGGGAGTCTTAGGCAGTGGTGAAATCTACTTGCCTGTCATACTCTCTTCGCTTGCACTCACACATGTTTATCTCTGCTCTGCTCACACACATGCTTTTTCACCATCTGCACATGCACATGTTTTGCACATGTGCAGAGTTTAAAAAAAGTGGCAGAGTCTGGGCAGTAGGTGGAGCCTCGTACTGCCACTACTACTGGTTCTCTGGACCACCAGCAGGCGCCACTACCAGTATGCCCAAACCGGGCCAAACCAGAAGCATTTCACCCCTGGTCTTATGCCTGATTCATTCATGAGCTAGGAATGAGATGAAAACAACATCTTGCAGATATGGATTTTGTTTCTTTATTTTAAGTTTAATTGTTGTATGTAAGAGCTGTGGTGGTGCTGTGGTTAGAATGTAGTACTGCAGGCTACTTCTGCTGACTGCTGGCTGCCAACAGTATGGCAGTTCGAGTTTCACCAGCCCAATGTTGATGCAGCCTTTCATCCTTCCCAGGTCGATAAAATGAGTATCCCAGTTATTGAGGGTAATATGCTGACACTGCAAACCACTTACAGAGGGCCGTAAAGCACTTTAAAGCAGTATGTAAGTCTATTGCTGTTGCTATTTATACACATCACAGCAGTGGCAAAGACTATAAAGGAAGTCATCAGTTATGGGAATCAAATATCTCTAAAGGATAACTGAATGGAAGAGGTTGCTTTTAGTCTTCTTTTTAGGCAAAGATGATTATTCTTTCTTTTTCTTTTAATTGCTTATGATTTTTTTACAGAAAGATATGAACGAGAATATTTCTGTCTTACAGAAACTAATCTGGTGAATGGAGAAAGCAGAAGTGAAGACAGCTGTACCATAGAATGCGTACTCCGTAATGCCATAACCTTCTTCATGCAGTTTCATTTCAAGCATTATCTCTTTGGTATCTGTGTAACTTGTTGGGGTCAGTTCCACTTGATTGGGTCAGTATAGATATGATTGTTTCAAAGGGTTCAAGAACCATTTTCATTAGCAGGAACGATTACATCATCTGCCATCCCATTCAATCTTCCCTGTTCCTGTAAGCTTAGTGCAATCTTTGCAGGAGCTGTTGAAGTGGGGGGAAGGTCAGATTTTCCAATTAACAATATATTGCTGAGAACTGTTCTTGTAATGCATAGTATTTGGGCGGTTGTTTGATCCTTAATAGACAATTAACAGTTGGAGATGAAAAATCCTTGAACTGGTCATACCTCCACTTCTCTTTTTCACATACAATTTTATAAAACACACACATATATAAATGGCTTAATTATCTCTGTATGAAAATATCCAATTCTAATTTATATATTTCAATTTTCTTCTAGTGCTTTTATTATCCTTTGGTTATGATAAAGCTAAGTATTATATCATTAAGGACTGGTTTTCTAAAATTCTTTTTCTAATAACTAATAACTGATTTACCATTATATGAGCCTTAATTTGCAAATGGATATGAAAGCATTCATTCTTATTAGTTTAAATGTTCAATTATTGACTGTCCTAAATAAGAGATTCAAGAATGAATTTTATTACCATATAAGATTAGGAGATTTTGGTTTGAGAAATGGGAAAATATGCTATAGGATGTTGTTTTGTTTGGTTTTGTTTTCAGTAGGATTTTTATAAAGAACATAGCCCATTGCTAATTTTACATCCTGGTTAATAATGGACATATTTTCCTTGTCATTAACAAAACTAAAACAAGTAGATTTCTGCCATAATTTGCTCTCTCTTTTTTTTTTAATAAAATAAAAAAAATGTTCTTTATATAAGTGAATATATCTGTGTGTGCACCCAGCCACACAAACATACACAACTACAGCTGGCTGGCTGTTTGGTCCTTCATTGCAGCACATGATAAACACCTGCATCTCAAAATATAACATTAATATAAACAGTACTTCAAATTGGTACTGGGTTTAACTTCACAGGATACACTTTGAGCTAATTCTAAAATGCTTTTTCAGCAGCCTTTTCTCACTACCATTTTGATAGTAGTTCTTTCATACCCAAAGGATAATGGTGCTTCCCTATGGCTTTGTCTTACAAAAGGGACAATGACAATCTTGGTTAGTAGCCATGAAAAACAGGTTAGGTAGTGGATGAGCAACTGGATCTATAGAAGCACAGCTGCTTTGTCAGTGAGAGTGGCTTTTAGAGATCAAAAGACTGTAGCATTTCTACAGACCTTGGTCCTTTTGTTCATCCTCGCTTCAGGGGAGGTTGACTGGCTTTTGACAGCAACATTGCATTTAAATCCTTTGCTTCTGCACATAAGTGGGTTTAGAAGAAAACATTACAACAAATGATGATGGCATTCTGCTACTTAGGAGGCTGTTAATCTTTATTACACAGAGAGGCGAGAAAGATTAAACAGCATTTTTTTTTCAAACGTTATAAATCTCTGCACTTTATTTGAAGCAACGCTGCTGAATATAAAGGATCTGTTTCTTCCTGCGTAATTATCTCCTATGGAGATCACTGTTCAGAAATATATCTTGACTTTTTCTTTGAGGCACTGAGAAATGGGGATCTAAGAAGCTGTTTGGCAGACAGATCTGACATATGTTTCTTCACTGCATTGAAAATAGCAATTAGGCTATTGTGTGATATTTTGAACAAATTAGACTTGCATCTTCTTATAGAAGTGGCACTGTGACTTTCTGCTGGAGTCCTGGAACAATTCAAAGACCACTTTTCCGTGTTCTGTAAATGCTGGAGTTTCTCAGAAGCTTACTCAAGTTTAGTTTGGGGCTTTTAGACCAAATTTCCCTGAAATTTAATCTAAATTCTGCTAATTCCTACTGATCATGACTAACATTGAGCATTATTATTATTATTATTATTATTATTATTAGTAGTAGTAGTAGTAGTAGTAGTAGTAGTAATAATTAGATTTGTATGCCGCCCCTCTCCGCAGACTGTTTGGAGGTACATCTACATGGCATTTGATTTTATCTTCCAGCCGGCCTGAAGAATCTCATGTTAGCTTTCAAGTGCCATCACTGTTGCCATTCTCCTTAAAAGCTGATCTGTCTTCTCTCCAACTTGCCAATGACAAAATGTAAAATCTAGCCTCATGCTACTCCCTTACCTTCATTTTTACATGTTATATTTATGTTTACTGACAAAGAAATAAAGCGACACTAGTTTAGATCTATTTTAAGTTATACAAATCTAATAAATACAAATTTAGCTCTCATCAGGTAGCCATGCTCTATCCGGGATTCAAACCTGGGCTGCTTGCATGTTAGGTAGATGTAATAACAGTAGTGGGTTGCACCCGGTACGGTAGAGTACAGCGCACCAGTAGCTCTTGGTGTGCTGTGTGTGAAGCTTCAGTTCACAAAAATATGCGTGCATTTGTGTGTCCCCATATATTTTTGCTTCGTGCACATGCGCAGAAGCAAAATCTTGTGAGGGGACACAAGCAAAATTTTGGTGGCTTTTTGTGCATGCGCGGAAGCAAAAAACCCACCAAAATCTCACATCCCCTTGCAAGATTTTGCTTCCTGCACATGTGCAGAAACAAAAACATAGTGGGATTTGCAAATACACAAGAGGAAGCTATGCACGTAGCGCACTGGTAGTAGCAGTAATGGAAATCCACCCCTGTGTCTACCTAAATATGGGAAAGATCATATTTTCCATTCATTCTTACATATCTTTCACAATAAAAGGGGAAGGAGAAAAAAAGGAACATATATAGTGCAAGGGAGAAAGCATCAGGGATACCACTCTGGCCGATCGCAGTCGGTGCTAGCAGGTGGCAAGAGGTCAACTCCTAGGTCCCTCCCTTGTGGGGTTCCTCAGGGGTCGGTCCTCTCGCCCCTGCATGAAATTGCTGGGTGAGATCATCCGAGGGCACGGGTTGAGTATGCTGACAATACTCAGCTATACATTTCCATCCTGTGTCCACCCAGTGAAGCAGTGGAGGTAATGTGCCAGTGTCTGGAGGCTGTAAGGGTCTGGATGGGCATTAATAGGCTCAGACTCAACTCTGACAAGACGGAGTGGCTGTGGGTTTTGCCTCTCAGGGACAATACAAACTGTCCGTCCATTACCCTGGTATTATGGCGGGAGGAGACAGGGTTAGAGAAAATAATAAGAGAAAAAAGTGAGGGGATAAAGGCGCAAGCAACTAATATATACAAACTGCTAGTGCAGTCAGATGGGGACACGATTGATGGATTGACTAAATGGTGGCAAAATGAGATATTAGTAGAGGTACAAGAAATGGAAAATATAGTAGAAGATATAAGGAAAATTAAAAATACAAGAATTAGGGAAATGAGAAGGAAAATGTTACATAAGTGGTATTTCACTCCCGTTCAATTTGCACATTTTCAGCAGAATGTCAGGGGGAATTGTTGGCATGGTTGTCAAGATAAAAGAGTGTTTATGCATACGTTTTGGGAATGCCCGATAGTGCAGGAATTTTGGCAAAAAGTGAAAGAGGATATCAATAGAATGTTAAATATACCATGCACAATCACTAAGGAAATGGCAGTACTAGTAAAAAGTAATGCGATGGGAGAATTTAGAGAAATAAAAAAAGCAGCAATAGAAAGCACTCAGACAGTAATAGTTTTGGGTTGGAAGGATGCGACAAAATGGACAATGCAAAATTGGTATAGGTACATGGTGGACCATATTCAATTTGAAATTATGGAAAAAAGGATAAATTCGGAAAATGAAACTGAATTGGGACAGCTGATGGGACGGTGGGACAAGGTAAGACGATATATGACGAGCAGAATCCGAGACCAAGCTACAAGAAATAAACTGGAATCACTCTATAATATGTAAACAGATATATTGCTCTTGGGTTAAGTGGATTATACAAGAAATACCCCCAATTTGGTGGTGGGGAATGTGTGTATGTCGGGGTGGTGGGCACAATTCACAATTCACTACGCACTTTTTTATGTTGTGTGATTTTAAATTGTTAAAAATCAATAAAAATATTAATTTAAAAAAAAAGAGGGTCCGCAACTTGGGCATCCTCCTCGATCCATAGCGGAGCCTAGAACACCATCTCTCGGCTCTGGCAAGGTGGATGTTCACAGTCACCTCGAGGTTTGATTACTGCAATGCTCTCTACATGGGGCTGCCTTTGAAGAGTGTTCAGAGACTACAACTTGTACAAAATGCAGCCACACAAGCTATAGTGGGGCTACCAAGATCTGCCCACATTTCAACATCACTTCGTGAACTGCAATTGGTCTCCAGGCCCACTTCAAAGTGCTGATTATGACCTACAAAACCCTACATAGCTTAGGACCAGATTATCTTTGGGACTGTCTTCTGCCTCATGTATCCCAGCGGCCACTTAGGTCCATAGAGTCGGCCTTTTCCAGCTGGCAGAGCCTAGGGGAAAAGCCTTCTCTGTGATGGCCCTGGCCCTTTGGAATGAACTCCCTCGGGAAATACATACCGCCCCCTCACTCCTGGTCTTCTGTAAAGCTTTGAAAATCTTCTCTGACAGCAGGCATGGGGGCCGTGAGTGATGGGGCTGTCTACGGCCGTTACTAGATATGATTGGATTGGATGAATATGTGTGATGGTACATGGGGTCTTTTAAAGTTCTTTAGAAAATCTCCATAATCTTTTATAGTTATTTAGACTTCTTACATATTGTTCTATTCAATGTTGTATGCCACCCTGAGTCGCCTTGATAAGAGCAGCATAGAAATCAAATAAATAAATAAACAAACAAACAAACAAATACTCTTCTGCTCAAAGCTATCTTGGCCACATTTTCATCAGAGCATCACCTGAACCACAAGTTAATTAGCCTAGCTTCAGATGTGCTTTCAAAAGACAGGTAACATTGTGCAGATACAAAAACATGTTACCAATATGAGACTGGATCACCTCCTGTGGGCAGAAGTGGCTTGGTTCAAATAAAATGATGATGACCAAGGCTCAACCGCACTTCCAAAGCCTTAGTCTCCAGAACTTCAGAGCATTCCCTCATTCTACAAATGCCTCAGTGATAAAACAAAGTATAGCAGATGTGCAAGTGAGTTAATGTTGAAAGACTTTCCTGAAATTTAAATATAGCAGCCTCTAACTTGCTCTGTGAAGGCCAATTCATCATCTATACCCACCAGGCAGCAATCTGCCATGCTGCTGCAAACCTTTCAGTTTAGCTATATTTCTTTTCCTCCTTTCACTGTCTCACCAGTTCTAACTTCAATTCCCTTTCCACTCTCTTTCTTAAGACACTACAGCAAATTGTACCAATCCAACTGCACTGCAACATCATTTTTCCTTTGTCTTTTTTCCCTTGCCATTTTAACTCGTCTTTAACAATGTAATAACTGTTATTTTTTACATCTTCTCAATAAAATTACATTTCTGGGCCAAATACTGAGCTCTTGTATATTGCATTCTTGAATAATCTTCAAAGTCATTTCACTATTAAAGCTACAGGATATAAAAAGGTTGGGAAATGATCAGACTTCTAATCCAGCTGTATGCTCCAATGCAAATAATGCCACAGGAAAAACTAGTCATTTTGCACATTAAGACAAAATGCCTACAGTGTAGAATCAAAAGTCCCAAACTAGCTTTGATATGTTACATTTATCTTATGTACATTACAGTGGAAAACTCTACCATTAGAGGTCAGTACTGCACCAAGCCTTTTGGCCTTCCAGAAAGGTATTAAAACTTGGCTTTGCTGGTTGGCCTGGGGCCTGAGGGCAGCACTTAGATGGGTAAGAAGATCTCACCCCTATCCTGTTCGTCTCTTAGTTCTGGTTTCAGTATAGTTTTAAAATTTTTCTACTGGTTTTATAAATTGAAAGCCACCCAGAATTATAAAGTAAATGAGAAAAGGAAGGAAGGAAGGAAGGAAGGAAGGAAGGAAGGAAGGAAGGAAGGAAGGAAGGAAGGAAAGAAAAATGGAAGGAATGATGGAAAGAATGATGGAAGGAATGATGAAAGGAAGGAAGAAAGAAAAAAAGAAAGAAGGGGAGGGAGGGAGGGAAGGAGGGAAGGAGAAAGACATAGAGAAGAAAGATGAAACCCTGGAAACTCTTTCTTTGTGATTCCTATCTACCCTGTCGTCACATTCCCATGGGCTTTAATGGTTGATTTTAACTTATTTATGTTTGGATGGATAGATGATTGATTGATTGATTGATTGATAGAGAGAGACAGAGAGATAGATTTATTTTTATAATTGTAAGCCACCCAGAATTACCCTATAGTAAAATGGGAAGCCAATAAATTTTATAAATTAATAAATTTCCTCATGTCTCTTCCAATCAATGGGAAATTACATAAAACACCCCAAATGATCCAATATGACCTAACACCAATCATGATGTGCCATGAAGTCAGTGTTCACTCTTAACCTAAAAATAAACAATACATATTAAAAAGGGAGGGAGGTATTCTCAATATCATAATCTAAATTGGAAAAACACCAAGAAGAGCCTGAACCTCTCACATGTGGCATACTCTCATCCCCTTGCATTATCACCAGGCCTGTTATGGCCTTCACTGTCCGAAATATATTCAATGAGCCTTCCAGTCATTAAAAAAATCAATTTCGTCTGTTTTTATGAGGTTTACCTTAAAATTGTGGGAAAGTCAATATTTATTCACACCATACTTCAAGAAATAATTTGCAATATTTTATGCACCGGGAGTACATAAACAGTTAGAAATGAAATAAGTGCTATAAAACTTTCCCAGATGCTACTTTTTCATTCAAGAATTATATTACTTCCTAAATTTATAATTGCACGGAGAGTTCTATCACAAGCTAACAAAAGTGGTCTTATTTTCAGGAAATAAAAGATTAAGGGAAGAAATGTAAAGGGTTGTTCTATTCAAAACCCAAGATTTCATTTTTATTTTCAACATGCAATCACATCTATTGTGGGATAAATTATGGGATAGATTTACCACGGCATTAAAAAAAATATGCAGTACATGCTTTTCAAAAGTGCTGTATCCTTAAGATTTTCTCAAAGAAGTATTTCTTCATGTAAAAAAATGTAAATCATTCATCTTCAAAACCCAATCATTTTTACAAATGTATTTGAGGCAATTTAAAATTACCTTTTAATCCAGTGGTCCCCAAACTACGGCCTGTGGGCCGCATGCATCTGCATCCTGTGCTCCTGGCCACTGTTCCCTCTAGCCTGTGGGGGCGGCAGCCGCACAGGCAAAAAACAAACTCCACGCAGGTTTTTCAAACCCCGCGCGGTAGAGCTGGCGCTGTTTCTCCTGCACGACAGCTGATCTGCTGTCAGCCGGGAGAAACCCCCGTGGGCTCTGAGCCCCGTCCGGCTTCTCCGACTGTGTCTGGGCACCACGCCCCGCCCACTCCTGCCGATATTCTTCCCACCACCGGGAAGAAACAGAAAGCAAAAAAAACCCCCAGGAAACAAGAGGCAGCAGTTGGATGGCCTCGCCACCCGCGCCCTGGGGAAAAAGCAGCGGGCATAGATGTGTGCCTACACCGGAGCTGCCGCCTCGCCCTCTCTCCACCTTTCCCATAAGTTGACTTGTGGGGAGTCTCATTTTTTCAGTAGAGAGAGAGAGACAGAGAAGCACCCCCTCAAGTTTATTCATCCTGCCTGCTTAGACTTTTTAATATTGGAATTGTTCATTGAAACAATGTGATTACATTACATGGGTCTCAGCTATGTGTTAAATTGAAAAAGCTTTCCCACAGAATATTTTGTGGCGATTTAAAAAAACCACCCTCATAGAAAACCACCTTCTTATTTGGAGTCCTCTCATTTTTCAACAATTCTCTCATATTTTTTAGACATTGGCTTTGTTAAACGTTAAGCACACTTTAAATACAGATTGATAATTTGGGCATTTGCGGTGGAGCCTCTCCCACCCCTGACCCCCCCGAGGCGCATGGCGGGGCACAGAGGTTTTTGTGAGAGAGAGGGAAAAGAGAGAAAGAGAGAGAGAAAGAAAGAAAAGGGAAAGAGAGGGAGGGAAAGAGAAGTGGAGAGGAAGGAAGGAGGGAGGGAAGGAAGGAAGGAAAGAAGGAAGGAAGGAGAAATGGAGGGAACAAGAAAGGAAGGAAGGGAGGAAGGAAGGAAGGAAGAAAGGAAGGAAGAATGAAATGAATGGAGGGACAGAGGAAGGAAGGACTGTTTTGGGGGGGGTAATTTTTTTAAAATTTTTCTCTTAACATACATTCAAACAATACAGTGTACCATCTAATTTTCCATGAATAAAATGCGGTATTTTGTTAGTAACTAATATCAAAAATCAAAAAAGTTGCAAAAGTTTTTGTTTCTAATTTTGTCATCCAGTTACATTCATTAAATTCCCTCCTTAATGTTCCTTCAAAAAGTACAACACCAATTATATTTCTAACTTGTTAACCATTATGCCAAAGTGCTTCCTTCTTTCTTTATACATTTTCTATAAGCCAAGAAAACTTTGTATAGCCAATCAGATGTTAA
Source organism: Erythrolamprus reginae (assembly GCF_031021105.1). Classification (NCBI taxonomy): domain Eukaryota; kingdom Metazoa; phylum Chordata; class Lepidosauria; order Squamata; family Dipsadidae; genus Erythrolamprus; species Erythrolamprus reginae. Next base: position 59,387,086 of record NC_091955.1, read on the forward strand.
CAAAAGAAAATTAAAAACAAAACATAAACATATGAATTTCAGACTTCTCCCCCCCCCTCTAAATAGTACGTTCCCATTTTGTTTTTTACTTTAAAATAAGGTATCTGCAGTGTGCATAGGGATATGTTCATAGTTTTTTTTATAGTCCAGCCCTCCAACAGTCTGAGGGACATTGAACTGGGCCCCTGTGTAAAAAATTTTGGGGACCCTTGTTTTAATCATTTATCATATTTAGCCTTCTGAAAAAATGTGCTTTCTTACTGATTTGATTTTAGATGGACTGCAACTGCAGTCACAGGCAAGCATAAAAATAGCTTTCCTATAATATGTCTATCAGTTCAATCAGATAAGACAGTGAAGATGGAATCAAATACTGCTGAAAAAAGATTTCTTTAGATGAGCATCTGTAGCTCCATCATTATTGAACTTCTTGAAAATAATAATAATAATCATAATAAATCTGTGAGGAAGCCTGCCACATAGTGGCATCATTTTTCACAACAATTTACACTATATGCTGGCTGATCTTTTTCCAGTTGTGGCTTTAAAACTACCTTTGAAAAATTTCCAAGCTGATGCAAACTGCAGTGACTAATTCACTGAGAAGAGTGCTCGATATGCCCATATACTACTTGTATTAGCTGCCACTTTGTTTCTGTATGCAATTGAGAGGTTAGGTAATCATCTGTAAAGACTTGGGTCTTGGTTATCTACAAGTTCACTTATTCCAAGAAAAATGTACTGACCTAAAGTATTTTGGGAGACAATGATGGAGAGAAAGCATGCTAAGATCTTCTGTACCCTATGAAGTATAGTACAGGGGAAAGAAATTTGGAAATGGATTGGGTGATGGAAGATCTCCTTTATTTCTACTTTTATTCACTTTTTCCCCCCAAAACAAAAACTAAGTTCATGAATACCTAAACAAAACAACTGATAAAAGAAGATAGTGACAACTCCAAGTAAGTAAAGACATGATTCAGAAGCCCTGGCAACCACAAGCAACTTTAAACATCAGTTCATCTGGGAGTCTTTTAAAAAATGTATGGATAGGGAATGTATCCTGAAGCTCCTTTCTGTCAAACATGGAGATTAAGATTAAATAGCCTTCTTATCTTCAGAGAGGAGAAAAGGGGGGATTTGGTTAACCACAGACTACATAGAACAGCTAATTTACAGCTAATTTGTGAGCATTTAAAAATAAATCCATTGCTTGCTCAGCCATGCTGAGTTTATAAAAATAAATTATGCCAATGTTTCTTTCTTTCTTTCTCTTCCTCTCTTTTCCTTCCTTTTATCAGTTTATTAACCAACATTCACCACAATGTCCTATAAAATTCAAGGAAAGTGCTCAAGTTAAGTGGGTGGATGCAGAGCTGGTATGTTCATCATGTCCCATAGTTGGACTTCATACTAGATTGTGTACCATATGAATTACAAAGTATTTGGATTAGAAACATATTGTACAGTAATCACATATGCAAACAACACAGATCTGAGGAGTAGAATAGCAAACACAAGTTCAAAGTTCATAGCCTTTATTATCATTGTACCTCATATATACAATGAAATTGCTTTAGCCTCTATGGGTGCAGTCCATACAAGAATACAAAACAACATTAATAATATAAAGAACAATCCTTATACAAGTAGTTGGTGGGGGGCACTAGTCATACGTTTCCATATGTACGTCATATTCTGTGCAACATGTGTACTTATTTGATGTAAGGCAGTTTCAATAGGGAAAAATATCTAGCCCTACAACTGAGTAAGAGTACTCAAAGGCAATTTGGAACAATGCACTTTAAATAAGATATAGACAATCTGAAGAATGTCTACGGGCAAGAAATCCAGATGATAAAGTACCTGGAAGGAAAAGCAACAGTGGGAGCACTGGAGAAGAAAAGACAGCAGGGTGACATCTTCAAGTATTTGAAGAAGCGGTAAAAAGAAAAAGAGGGAAGAATGACTCAGAGTTTTTCTATCAGCCAGAAGAAGAAATAAAAAGTTTAAACTATAAGGGAAAAATGTCCTAGTAGATGTTCAACAATGGAATGCATTGTCTCAAGAAGGAATAGGCTTCCTTCACTGGGAGTGTTTAAATAGAAGCCTGAAGGTAATTTATTCGAGATGCTGATGAGAAGGTTTCATACATTGGGTAAGGTATTGGACATTGATCTCCATGATAAGTTGTAGTATTTATAGTTTATGAATCTATGAAATGAAAAGCAGATCCTCAGTAGATCTTTCTGCAACATCTATTATTAAAATATACTTCATTTTCCTTACCAAATCCCCCAAAATCAAGCTGAAATCGCAGCTGAAGCTTGAATGCATTCTAACAAAGGCATAAAAACTGAATGCTTTTTTCCACTGTGAATTGTGTTCCCAAAGTGCCTTCCAAATACAGCTTTCTATATTTGAAAGGGTGGCTAGTTTCTGAATAAGAATTGAATGTACAGTGGTACTTCTACTTAAGAACATTTCTACTTAAGAACTTTTCTAGATAAGAACTGTGTGTTCAAGATTTTTTTGCCTCTACTTAAGAACCATTTTCTACTTAAGAACCCAAGCCTGGAAAAAATTCCCAGGAAATTTGAGAGTGACACGAAGGCCCGGTCAGTTTCCTGCCATTCCCCCTTTAATCCTAGCCATCTCGGGCTTTTCTGAGCTGCCCGAGGAGCCTTTTGCAAAGGGATAGAAATTTTAAACTTAAGTTCAAAATCAGTTTTGAAAAACTAATTTCAGCATAGAAATTGGAGGAAGGAAAGAGGATCAGCTACCCTTTGTAGACAGTCAGTGCCTACCCTCCTAGAAGAATGAAATATTTTGATAAATATTAAAAAGGCAGAATATTATATTTCCCTAAATGAGAAATGGAGAAACATGTTTTTTTAGAGGCAGGAGAAGATTCCTGCAAGTCCCTTGGACTACAAGGGGATCAAGCCGGTCAGTCCTAGAGGAGATCAACCCTGGCTGCTCTCTAGAAAGCCAGATCCTGAAAATAAAACTCAAATACTTTGGCACCCTAATGAGAAGGAAAGACTCACTGGAGTAGAGCCTAATGCTGAGAAAGATTGAGGGCAAAAGAAGAAGGGGACGACAGAGAATGAGGTGGCTGGATGGAGTCACTGAAGCAGTCAGCATGAACTTAAATGGATTCCAGGGGATGGTAGAGGACAGAAAGACCTGGAGGAACATTGACCATGAACATTGTCCAATGGGACCACGATGGGTCGGACATGACTTCACAACTAACATCAACAACAACTTGGTATTGTACATGCCAACAAACAATCTGCAGCCAAAAACCCTAGTCTTTTAAAATCCTGCAGGATAGGATCCCAAGCTTTATCTTAAGACATGGTTTTAAAATCTTTAATATCCTTTTTTAGTGCAGGAAAATTATTGTTATAAATTTGGCCACCAGGCATTACAAAACTGAGACTAATCAGTTATCATCAGTATCTTCCATGAGTATAGCTATGTAAGGAGTAAATTGTTGTGGTTAATTGCTTTAAGCAGTAGTCAGGTGAAACCAATAAATAAGGTGCTTGACTTATTGTTTGAATAATTTGGTCGACTTAGCTCAGAGCAACAATGGGTAATAAAGTATGAATTTTCAACTCTAGAACTCTGGCATAAAGAAAAAATGTTATTAAAGCAAATAAAAGAACTTAAGAAACAGTAGTTTTAGTCACAAACCATTAAAATCTGAAAACAAGAACTTATGTAATTCTTAGCCTTCAATACCAGTAATCATTCTGTCAAAGAATGGCTAATTTGGGCATATTATGAACTTTTTCAGATGCTTTTGCCAGGCTTAAATGTCATGCTTACCGCTGATGAAGGAGGAAGGAAATCAAATGCTGAATAAAGATCCAGAAAAAACCCAGCCAAGGCACAGTTCCCATATGAACAAAGCAACCTTCCTTAAAATTAGGGAGTTGTATATTAAGTGTTGGATGCTGTCATTCCTCTCTGATTTGTAGGGAAAGCTAACTTTCTTTGAGACAGAGATCTTGCAGGATTAAGTCTCCTGCAATTTTGATCAAATAGCTGCATCTGGGGTAAAAAAAAAAGATACCTTACATTACAGTATCAAATTTGCATCTTCTCCAATATGTATTAGAATTGAAACATAAATATGAATGGATATTAATGCTTCTTTTTAATGCTTTTTTAAAATGCTTCTTTAACAGTTGGGAATAGACCCTGCACTTTTCTCCAGATGCATCTAAAGGATAGGATTCTTTTGTCAAAATGACATAATGAATATTGCCCTAGAAGCTCAGACCCTCCTTAGATCAATACAACATCAGGACACATTTACAAAACAGGCAAAGATTGCATCATGATAGTGCAATTCTTGTTTCATTATTTGTCTTTTGAGACGGATATTTCTGCTACTCTCTGTGAAAGATACGTGCATAAGCTACGTTTTCAAACTTAGTTAAAAAAAAAAAAATTTATCAGAAAGCTGCCTTTTTAAGGGTCTTTCTGATTGTTGCATTGTCTGGGGATGGTTCTGTTGTCTGAAGCAGCTCAACCCCAGGAGCAAAAGATCTAGACTTTTTGACTTGTTAAAATTTGGCTGTTTTTAAAAGTTTTTAGGACTTGCATGTTGTGAATTAACTGTTTTGTGATGTACTAGATTTCGCTTGACATTATTTGTTTTACTCTTGTATTAGCTTGGCCCTAGCTGTTGTATATGTCTTTCAATTGAAATGGCATATAAATTCATAAATAAAATAAAAATAACATTAATGCTTCCCTTATACCTAATAAAGCACAGTTTTGACCAGGGAAAGCATTCCAGTAGGAACCCTATTTCTTTCAATAGATGAGGACCAAAGAGTTAATCCTTTTATCAATTTTTAACTTGCTCCAAAATATTGCCAAGTCCTTGGCTTTATTTCTGCTCCCCAAGAAGTAATCAATCTTATTTCTCCCCCATGTGGACAAAACAAACAAGACACTCTAGCATGTGAACAATAAAATCACCAATGTGTTTGCTTTTTAAGCTCTACAGAAAAGACTAAATAGCACTTGGATTCATGGGGGAAGAACATAACAAATACTTGATGGGAAGATAAAACAATTAATTTCGGGATCATAGGTACTTCCTCCTTTTCCTAATCAACCAAACTACTTCAGAAAACTGAATGTCCCATCAACCTGCATTCTTGTTATAGGAAAAATTGTTTTTATTTACTTTTTGGAGTATTAAAGAATATATTAAAATTTTATTTATTTATTTATTTATTTATTTATTTATTTATTTATTTATTTAGTTAGTTAGTTAGTTAGTTAGTTAGTTAGTTAGTTAGTTAGTTAGTTAGTTAGCTATTAGATGTGTATGCCCCCGTCTCCGAAGACTAATTGTTCTTACAAATATATGTCAGAAGACATATATTTATATATGTGTACTTTAAAAGTATCATTTAAAATCTATTTCTTAAATGCTTCAAATAGTCCTTAATAAACTGGCATATCACAGTTGTTATCCCTATTTAATTGGGTGTGCATAGCTGAATTTAAGGAACAACATATAACTAAGAAGTTCTTTAATGAAGAGAAGGTTGAAACAATTGCCACTTCAGTACAGTAACTTGTTGACATATAATCACTGTTTTGTGTAGAGTGGCAGTATAACAAATTTTATATGCAACATTCATTGTTAAAGAACTCCCTTCTTCCATCTCTCCCCCACTTCTTGATATCTTAGCCCATGGGCACTTTGAAATACATCATTAGCACAGCTAAATTATCAATATAAATTCTGAAATGATTCATCTGCAATTCAGAGACTAGCCTGGAAACTCAAACATGAAAATTCATATTGTTCAGGAAAAAAGCCCTGAGAAAAGGAAATAATTTGGTATAAAGTTTTATTCAAAATAAAATAATATATTAAATAGAGCGTGTTTATGTTTGTGTTAATTGATTATTCTAAACAGATAATGCATTCAGGAATGTGTACCTAAAATGTTTTTTCTGAACTGGAATATGTCTCCAATCTGTATTGTGAAACTAAACTAATTACTTTGAATTCAAATAAGGTTTATAAAAACAGTTCCATGCTGATTGAATATGTGTCTGTTCTACCTCCCACCTCCACCACCAAATCCCTCTTTCTCATCATGTGGCATGTTGTAATTCCTTGATTATTTTTTATTGTACAAAGCTCACATTATGTTAGTTATCTGGACCTGATTCTAAGTGGCTGAGTCTAGTTGACAATTTAAACTGCTATGATGTCCTGAAGCTATACTACATTCAGAAGCATTTAGGAAATGCCTATACCTATCCATTGCAGCAATACCTATCCATTGCAGCCTGCCATTAAGTCTGTTAGACTCATTAATGAAGGTGACACCATTCTCAGGTTTCTCTCTAAACAGCAAATACATTATTGGAAGAGAAGCTAAAGACAAATGCATTTAAATTGCATCATATTATCCTTACACCTTTTTGCAAATATACTTTGCTAACCGTCATTAAAACAAAACATATACATTCACAGGTTTGTTTCTAACAAACCATAGTTCTTTTTTCCAGATTATCATCCCCAGACATTTATAATTTCAGGTAAAATATAAGATAATTCTGCATATGACTCTTCTATCCTACAATCATATAGCTAACACAATGACATAAAGAAACATCTGCAGCTATCATCATCATATCACTGTCGTTACTTCTATATCTAATACAAGTCTACTTGGGAAAGAAGAAATAAATGGGCTCCTCGGGATTGTTGATTTACAATATATCTCACCTTAAAAGGACAAATCAACACCTAGTCACCCTTAAGGGAACACATGGAAGAAAATAACTAATGTGATAAACACAGAGGGGATCTTTTTACAATGGTTCTTCTAGAACATTGTAGCTCTGACACTACATTTTATGATGATCTTGCTGGGTTGATTATGCCTGGAAAATGTCATTGGGAGAGTTTCTCGTGGCTCTTTTTTCCAGCATGTTTGCAAAATCCCTCCTAGTTCGGTGCTTTCTGCAACTTCAACTGATGTACAATTTAATTATTCCCTTGCATCATTTATGAAGCTATTAAAGCAGGCAGGAGCCAATTAAGGAAGGGAAATACGATTTAGAAGAATGGAGAGACTGATGCTGTTTCAATGTCATGCTTTGATATTCTCTCTTGGAGGACTGCTGGGAAAATGTGCTATTTGAAAATAACTACAAAAAGTAACTAGTCATTTTCACTGCATCCTGAGGTTAATTCTCCAAGAACACTTGATTTATGCAGTCTTTGCCCCCTAACGCATAATGTATGTTTATGCTTAATTAGCCCCTAATCAAACTTTCTGACTTTCTGGACTAAATCACATTAAAAGGTAATTAAAAATAATCCTCAGGTTTCACCTTCCTGCTGGTTATTCTTCATTATCCTAGAAGCCTATTTATATTTTTAAAACTAATTTTGCCCTCTTCAAAACTTGTATTACTCCTAATTAAGGCACCTCTATATGAAGCAAAAGTGTGGAGAGATAATACACACATGTATGTATACATATACATATAAATGTATACCCAGGGCCGCCATCAGGAATTTTGGGGCCCCATACAGCCTAAGTGTCGCCCCCCCCCCACCATTTTAAAACTACTTTTTTAAAGTTTTTAAGAAGATGTTAGATAATCATCTGAAAATAGCTGTAAATAAAACCCGATGTTCCCAGAATTAACTTTATTCATAAGATTATGATAGCAACAACTTGACCTTAGTTTTACTGGAACTATAGAATAATCATATAATAACCGCTGATGTTACAGGCCGTATAACTATATAAAGAAGGAACTGTGAGGATAACAGTTCAAAGGGGACGGGGGTGGTGTTTGTTATGTTGTGTTGTTTTGTTGCTTGTCTTATAAAATGCAAATACAAAATTTAAACAAACAAATAAGTATATTGTAAAATGATAGATTATGTACTATCTTATTTTTTTAATGTTTACATAATAACTACTTTTTTTTAAAAAAAAGCATGTACGACGTCCAGCAGCACGTCCAACCGCCACGTCAGGGCTCCCGCTTGCAGTCAGCTGAGAGAGAGAGAGCGCTCCCTCTCGTCGCCGCCTGGAGCTCTCTCTCGCCGCCGCCATCTCCCCGCGACTGCCTGCGGCCGCTGCAACCACACACCCCTCCTACCGCCAGTGCCCTCCCACCGGGCCACAAAGGACACTTGCCGCCGACGCCAGGAAAGTTCCAGCTGGGCGGGGCGCTGCCGGTACTTCCGTCCTGTGGCTCCTGCTCGCAGCTGTCCCCCGGCTTCTGATCGATGCCGTGGTTTTCGGCGATCTCCTGCTGGGCCCCAAAGAAGGAAGGCAGGAAAAAGGCGCAAAGAATGAAGCTCTCCTTCTTCCTGCCTTCCTTCTTTGGGGCCCAGCAGGAGAGCGCCGAAAACCGCGGCATCGAGCAGGAGCGCACCGGTTGGGAAACGCTGGTATAAGTTACAACCGGGTTCTGAAGACCAGCCCCACACGACAACAAACCTCCCTTCTTTTGCTTTGGGAAGGCGCCTCGAGTTTCCCTCACGTCCATTCATCCGGGTTATTTTTCTTTTACCGAAGGGAATCTCTGATTGATGGCATTAATGCGGGGCCCCTCTAATCACCGGGCCCGGTACGGGGCTCCCTGTAGTACCCGTCTATCGGCGGCCCTGTGTATACCCACACCTACATATATGCACATTCAACTTCATACACACTCAACTGGTACTTTTAACCACCTGGAATTAAGGTTTCCAACAGATTTTTTGCTGGTGCAATTGGTGCCATTTATTAAACTTTTACCGGGCACTGTAACTCCATCATAAATAAATGTCTTACTCTACTTCTCTGCTCCTCTTTGGTGTACTACAAGCAGGACTAACAGAAACATTGACAATGTTTACAGAACACATGAGGGAAGCATCTCATGCTATAAAGCAGTCTGCCCAATCTGATAGGTTCTCCAGATGGACTGGGACTACAACTCCAAGTATTTCCAGCAAACATGGCATTAAGCCATGGGCATTGCAGTCCCAACACATCTGGAAGATATTACATTGGGAAAGGTTGTTGCACTCCTTCACATTCCCCTGTGTCTACATGGGATGTTTTGTAAAAAAGCATTCTAAGCTCTGCATATCAACTTTCTATTATTATATTCATTATATACTGTATTATATTTAGTTCAGTCCTGCCACCTGCAGATTATATCCATGTCCCATCTGGTTCTTTTAAGTGTTGCAGCTGGCAACTGGATTCAAGCAGTGGTAAATTTATCGTTTCGGGAAGAGGAAGCTGTACTTCCTTCTTTGAAGAAGATGCTAGTGCAAATTCCCCTCCTAAAGAAGCCATCTCTCTACCAATCTGTGCAGGATGATTTTTACCCTATCTCCAGTCTTTTGGAGAAGATTTGAGGGAAGATGATGGGATTGCAACTGCAAAGAATCTTCAATGAAGCAGATTTTTGTAGTTCTATTTTAGCCAAGTTTTTGTTGTTCTTGTGGATGACCTTTGGGATCTAGATAAAGGAAGGGCTGCTTTCTCATGTTAGTTATGTGATCTTTCTCTTAGTTATTTAAGCATGTTAGATATCATCATGGTTTTCAGAACTGAGCAGGTAGGTACAGTCAATAGTAAAGGAGACCGGACAATCAACCCATTCTATATCGGTTGCCATAGAGCTCTGTTCTTTTCCCCACCTTGTTTAACATCTACCTGAAACTATTGGATGAAGTTATCCACCACTTTAAAAAGAGATATAATTGGTTTCTTGATGATAACCAGCTATATATCTCCACACTGGATTCAACAATTACAACTAAATTTGTTATCCAGCATCTACTCTAGGTTTGCAATTGGATAGAATGAAATAAGTTAAAATAAATCCTAGACAGACATAGTTGCTGTTTGTCCAGAAGCCATCAGGTTTAACAATAGTCTCTAAACTAATATGAGCAAGTCCACAACTTAGAAACACATCCTTTGTTTGATGAACAAACAGGGAAGGCTAGACCATGGGAACTTTTCTCAACTTTGGCTTTTACTCTGTCTTTTTTAACTTAAGATTGGATTGCTGCAACCTGCTGAGGAAAACTATCTGGAAACTTCAGTTCATTCAGAATGCAACAACCTTCATTGTGTTGTTTTGACTATTTTGGGCCAACACATAGAGCTTAGAACACCTAAGAACATGGACAGGAATAATTTGAAAACATGAGCACGATTGAAGCAAGAAGTGTTTCTAGGTAGACAACTCCTACTAACAGCAGTTTAGAGCTCTAACTTTTTGTTTCTTTAATAATGAAATTTGGATATCAGAAATTTGCATCTGGACCTTTGTAAAATGTTCACAAATACAGTTTCAAAGTAAATATCTGAAACCATTAAAGTTCATATCAGAAACAAAGGTAGAATTCCTCCTGAAAGGAAATAAGATTAAATGTTTGATGATGACAGATTAATGAATCAAGGTAAACATGAACTGAATAGAAAATATTATTAATAATCTAATTAATTTTAATTTGTACTACACACAGTATGAAAATTATAACAAGACAAACCACAAAATTCAAGTAGAAAGATAAATGAAGTTAAGTTTCACTTGAACAGAAGATTTTTTTAAAATCTAAGAATCAGTACTAACAATACAATTAAAATATCAAAAATTGCAAGTATTTATAATGGCCCTTCATCCCCTTTGACTTTTTTCATCCAATGAGTTATAACCAATGTCTCTTTCTAGTTGTATGCTATTGGTTCTTTTCCTTATCCATTAATTCTCCACAGAATACACAAAACACAGCTGCTACCTTTGCTCCAAAGAAAAGCTACCAGGTGTTGAAAAGAGAATTGGCAAGAGTTAACCATGCTGTGATAATGCCAATTTCTACAAAAACTCCCTTATGGAGAGTCAAATGTAGTTATAGACAATTCATTTCATTGAGAATACTCTCTCTGGGAAGAAAAAGGAGGAAGGAAATATACTTTTGTTCTTGTATTGGAGAAAACCCCTTGTTTATACAGTACTTATGAACAGATCAACTGAACTACCAGCCAGGTAAACTGAAATTCATTTCTAGAACTAATGAAACAACAATTGTGCTTGAATTTTGTATGTATAAAATGTGTGTGTGTAAAAGAGAGAGCCAAGCACTTATGTTCTTTTAACGGCATCATATATTATCTCCTAATAGTTCACATAACTTGTACAAAGAAAAATAGTTAGAAATTTTGTATGGAACAAAATATATAGATGTGTTACTTGCTCCCCCTTCTGGTTTTATGTGTAGTAGCACAGAGTCCATCTATCAGAATGTTTATTTTGTCCTATACTGTACAGAAAAGAGGGGGTAAATCATTTAATAAATCTACTTGTATTGCATACAATTTCAAACACTATTTTTCATTTTTCATCCTTGTAACAGAAGACTATTAAAGAAATAAATGATTTGCCAAAACAAACTCACACACAAAAAGCACCTTCAAGAAATATGCTCAATTTCCCCTACTTGTTAGAAATAAAACAAAATGTGTTTAGATATCTCCGTGACTGATATGTTTCAGGATTTTTCCCCATGATCAGAGAGAAAAACTAATACTTGGGTACTGTTAGCTGGTTTAGGATAGTTAGTAAATGTTGAATGATATCTGTTGAATGAAATGTTGAAAGAATGTGTATTCCCAGCAGGGTCACACAAGTAGCCAGGTACAGCAAACAGACATCTGTATCAGGTAAAGATGTGTATAAAAGCATGCTGGGTGAGATGATAACTTCAGTAACAACAACACAGTCATTATTTCATACTGAGTGGCAGAAGGGAATAGTAAGCCATTTCTGTATTTTATCAAGAAAAGCTCATGGCTAGACAATATGAAGTGGTTGTTTATCCATTGCTGGGAGATGGAACCCTCAGTTCAAATGACACTTGACATAAAGCCTTTGGAATGTCTGGTTGCTAAATTATTAGGCAGAAAAGTTTATCTGAAGCTACAAAGACAAAATTACAGTGGGGACATGGAACTTTAGAAGCATAAATATGGAAAGCTCAGCAAAATGAAATATTAAAGGAGTCAGATATGGGTAGTCCTCACTTAACAGTGGTAATTGGTAAGTAACCATTGGTAAGTAACATGGCCGGTGTTGTGGTTCCGTCTGAGGCCCCTCAGGGAACGGCTGATCTTCTGTCGGTTTCCAGCTCAGAGGGAGAGGTGCAGGCAGACGAGGAGGAGGAATCCCAGGCTGAAGAAGAGGGAGGACAGCCAGAGTCCCCCCAGAGGGAGCTCTCCCCAGCAAGCAGCCTGGATTCCTTAGAGGAAAATGCACAAGCCATAATTGATCTGCGACAGAGAAGAGCTACATAGCGAAGGGACCAATTGGCTAGGTACTTTCAGCATTAAAGAGGCAACAGCTGGGTTTGGGTGTGGTGCTCTTTGGAAAGGCTAAAAGGCAGACCCACCCTTCCTGGCTTGTGGAGTTTTATCTTTGAGAGTCTTGGGACCTAGCTGTGAACTTTGGCGTCTTGGAATCCTGGTTTGTGCCTTTGACTACTGAAACCTTGGGGTGGGTGTGCCAGCAAGAAGCTTGCTGTATTGTCTGGACATCAGGACTCTGCTGTAAAGTATTATAGCCTGTCTGTTGGGAAGAACAGGTTTTCTTCTGTGTTTATTTTTTCCAGCTATAAAGTACTTTTGCTTTTACCAGAGTGTCTGGCTGTTTTTTCCAGTTGGTGTTGAGGTCTGGGGGAACCCAGACAGAACAGCCATAAAGCACAATGTCACATGACAACATCAACTTATGACAGTAGCTGCTGTCATTCCAGGAATTCTGCATGGTCAAATTCTGTGATTGCCATATTGCCGCCCGAGTCTTTGGAGAAGGGCAGCATACAAGTCTAATAATAATAATAATAATAATAATAATAATAATAATAATAATAATAATAATAATAATATGCTATGTCCTGCATGTTTCCCCATTGACTTTGCTTGTCAGAAGCTGACAGTGAAGGTTGGAAATGGTGATCATGTAACCAGCAGTTGGTGTAACTGTCATAATTGTAAGTTAGTTGTCCAATATCTGAATTGCAATCAGGGAATGCTGAAATCATCTCAACTATGAGCACCAACCATAAGTATCCTTTAGTTCAGGGGTAGGCAAAGTTGGCTATTCTGTGACTTGTGGACTTCAACTCGCAGAATTCCTGAGCCAATCATGCTAGCTCAGGAATTCTGGGATCTGAAGTCCACATGCCATAGAAGAGCCAACTTTGCCTACCCCTGAATTAGTTCAATGCCATCATAACTTGAAAGAGTCGTTGAAGGAATGGTCATTCAACAAGAATATACATACATATTGACATCTCAGACATTAGTGAATTAAAATGCATTGAATCTGAATGCTATCAGTCAGATTGTGCTGTTTACTACTCAGGACATGAAAACCAATGAGGAACAGTATTGCCTTCATAGTCAAGAAGGATGTAGCAGTGACACAAAGATACAAAGTTTTGGATATAAACCACTCAAATGATGAGGCAATATCAATTGGACTTCATGGACAATCCTTTAATATTTATTTATTTTATGTATTTGTCAAACATGTATAGGATAGTAGTAGTTTATATAAACATAACAAAAGTTTTTTTTTAAAGTAACGATAAAAGAGGACAATGGAATAGTAGTACAGGGCGGTAGGCAAAGTGGTGCACTTATGTACGGCCCTTACAGACCTATTAGAAATGTGGAAAGGTTGACTGTAGACACTCTAAAGTTAAAGTTTTGGGGGGTTGGGGAAGAAACCACAGAGTCAGGTAGTGCATTCCAGGCATTGATCACTTTATTGCTGAAGTTGTATTTTCTGCAGTTAAGTTTAGAGCGGTTTATATTTAGTTTGAATCTGTTACGTGCTCATGTATTGGTGCGGTCGAAAGTGAAATAGTCATTAACAGGAAGGACATTTTGGTATATGATTTTATGAACTATATTTAGATCAGATTGGAGGTGACGTAGTTGTAAATTGTCTAATCCCAGTATTTCAAGTCAGGTGAAATAAGGTATTTTGCAAGCAGAGGAGTGAAGAAATCTTCTTGTGAAATGTTTCTGGGCTCTCTGGATTGTTTTAATGTCTGATATGCGATGCGGGTTCCAGACAGGTGAGCTGTATTCCAGAATTGTGTGTCCTAACAAATGTTTTGTAAACTCTGGTTGGCAGTGTAATATTGCCAGAGAAGAAGCTATGTAAAATTAGATTAACAACTCTTAGTGCCTTTATGGCAATGTTGTATAGTGGGGTCCAGCACTTAGGTTCTTGGATATGAGTACTCCAAGGTCTTTGACAGAGTGAGGGTCATCTACAACTTTGTTTCCTTCAGGTTTGTATTTTGTGTTCTGATTCTTTTTGTCAATGTGTAAGACAGCATTTGTTGGTCGAGATTTGAAGTTGTCAGTTGTTTGACCATTCTGCTACATGATCAAGGTCTTATATAATGGTTATTCAGGTTTACACTCAGCTTCTGATGATGAAAAGGAAGGAGATTGACAAGTTTAACACGTGCTTACAATTTGAAATCAACAAAACATGCAAGCTTGATATGCTGCTTCTGTTTAGGGAATGGAATGCCGAAGTTGGTAATATTAGACTGCCAAAGACCAAGAAAGCACAAAGAGTTGAAACTTTTACAAAGATAGAAGCTAAAGCCAAGAAAAATAAATCTGTCATGAAGGAATTTAACAAGAATTTCAGAAAGGTGTTAGAAGAGTCAAGGAACTATATAAAAATGATATGTATTAAAAGGAAGATTGAAAGAGACAAAGAAAAACAAAGAAAGGTTTCTAAAATATCTCCAAACTCAAAAGAAAGTTCCAACCTTGAACTGATACACTAAAGGATGTCAAAAGCTAGACAGTAACTGATTCAAAGAAGTTCTAACAAAAATGGAAGGAATATATTACATTCTATATGGCGGGTGTGATAATATCCAAAGTAACTTAGAAAATATTCCATTTTTTAAAAAAGACTCTATTGCTGCAAGAGGAAGCCCAAAGACTGGATTCATGGAATACATACAAAAACCTTGCAAGCAACGGAAGAAAAATCAGTTAAGGAGTTTGGACAATAACACAATGGCCAAAAGACTGAAAATTATCAGTGTAAATATCAATGCCAAAGAAAAGAGACTTAAAAGATTTTGCAATATCCTTAATATCCTTAATTTCATATTGTAGCAAAATAATGCTGAGAATTGTCCAACATAGCTGGAAAAGGAAATGACCAAGTGCTTGAATTTCTTTTCATGAAGGCTGGGGAACAAGAGGTATTAGTATTAATGCATGCTGAAAAACACAGATAGCCACAGTATACTAAAAAGAACTCTGTGCGTTCTTCATTAACTACATAAAAGCCTTTGACTATATCATTCATATCAAATTATGGAAAATGGGGATTCCAGAACTTTTCATTGTCCTCAAATCTTATACACATATTGTTCCAAAGTTATAGTTATGGAGTCTGCCAATTATAGTTGCAAGTCATACTTGTTGTTAAGTGAGATTAATGATGTGATCATTAAACACTGGCCCAGGTCATTAAGTGTGCCTCAGTGGTTGGGAAGACCTGAGAGGCCTAGCTCAGGCCCACACTGGTCTGCCTTAGACTTCAAAGGCCTCTCACAACCCTGAGACACTCCATGCCCTGCTTTCCATCCTTCAGGGGAAGCAGCCTTGGGCCTGGTCCCTACCTCATAAGTTTTCATAGGCCTTGGCTTGCTTCACACTCAGTCACTCAGCCACCCAAGGAAGCGTAAAGTCAGCAGCAGAAACCAACCAGGGATTGGAAGCACTCTGCCTGCTCCTTAGTCACATCCACAGTCCAGAGAGATGCCCGCTTGATGCAATGTTATAGGATGTTCAGCTTTCCTACAGAGGCTGCCTCATGGCAACCATTTGTGATTCTGGAGTCACCTTAAAATGGGAGCCCCTTGTTGTAAGGAATATTCTTCTGGGTTCAGTTCCAAGTGGGAAAAAGACACTGGGTTCGTGGAAGTTGCTTGGAAAGAAGTTTAATGGTAGACAGGAGCACATGGCTTGAGTTCCTGAACAGAAAAGGTGGATCACATGCTTCCAGATGTTGAGTGAGGAAGAAAAAAGCTCGAGATGCTGGGAGTTTCTTGTTTTATGCCCCCTCTTGGGCTCCGCTCCAGGAGCCTCCTGCTCCTGTGCAAGAAATTCACTCTGATTGGCTGTTAGACTACCATGGGGCCATGCAGGGGCAATTCTGTAGACTGCATTTTTGAATTCAAGTTTGACTAAGCCTTGCTGGGTGATGGTGTAATGAAAGCACTTTAGGCAATTCTTAATACGGCTGTCCGAAGGAGGTAAATCTTTGTTATGCAGAATAGACTTGTACTGTTAACAAAGGTGGGCGGAGATGTGTGAGCTGGGCCATTCCTTGATGGCACATTGACAAAGGTGGGGTTATTAAGAGTGAGTCTTTTTTTCTGCCTAAAAACATGTTTCCAGGGATATTCTATATAATATTCTGCCTTTATATTTCCTAGGATATTTCATTTTTCTAGGAGCGGGATGGTGCTAACTTCCTACATCCTTTAAAAACCTGTGTATTGTTGTGAGTGCTCCTCGTCCAACTCTGGTAATGATAGATTCTGAGGAGGGTGAGCCAGGCCCATCTTGGTACCCTGGGCCAGTGGTGTTGCCAGCTGATGCAACAATGCCAGTGAGTGTGAGGGAGAAATAGACCTAGATGAACCTGAAGGACCCCCAGAGGTAGCAGATATGCTAATGACAGTAGACTTTGACTTAGAAAAAGACAAGAATACATGTATGGGAAAAGGAAGTAGTCTGTAGTTTGTAACTCTAGGGAATTGTTGACCATTTCCTAGAGGTATTTAAGGGTGGCGTATGGGTAATTCAGGGTGGAGCTCCAATGTTTTGCAATGGAGTCGGATGATGTTTGAGCTTTTAGCCAAGTTGAGTTAGTCACCTGTTATTTTCCTGCTAAAATCCTTGGAGTAAAAGTGCCCTGTCTGCAGAGATGCTGGGAAGCTGTAAAAGTAAGTCTGTGAAACTGGAGACTCCTTATCTCATGAAGGAATGCGCAAATAGCTTTTTATTTTTATTATTATTTATTAGATTTGTATGCCGCCCCTCTCCGTAGACTCGGGGCGGCTCACAACAGTTATAAAAACAATACATGGTAACAAATCTAATAATTAAAATCTAAAATAACAGTTTTACATTACAAAGTCTAAAAAGAAAAAAAACTCAATAGATAGAATACATACAGCTTTGATCTTTGGCAGCAGCCTAGTGGTGGAACTATTATTTCTTAATTACCCTCACTGAGAAACTGCCAAGATTATCTCACTTCCATGACTTTGGCTTGTAAAAATGAGACTTTATATATAAAAAGATTGATTTGAAATATCAGCGCATGGATTCCTTCTTTGTTTTTAAGCTGCGTAGGCCCGGGATAGAACACATATAAGGGAGCTTCTGGGTCCTGGAGATGGTTGACTGGCTGGGTTGGGAACAGACCAAAGGACTGCGGGCACTTGGTGGGATGGAGGAGGGAGATGGGGGAGGGGCACTTCAGAATTCCTGTAGCTGGTCAAAAGGGTAAACAAGCACTGGATCAACACAAAGGCCACGGCTTATGTAAGGCCACAATAACCTGCTTTTTGGAAAGTCTGTCATAACTTCAACTATATGTCAAGGACTAACTGTCTAGGACAGTGATGGCAAACCTTTTCCCCCTTGGGTGCATGCGTGAGTGCCCACACCCATAATTCAATGCCTGGGGAGGGTGAAAACAGCTTCCCCCACCCTTCCAGAGGCCATCTGGAGGCCGGAAATGAACTGTTTCCCAACTTCTGGTGGGCTCAGCAAACTCATGTTTCGCCCTCCCCAGGCTCCATAGGCTTCCCTGGAGCCGGGGGAAGGATAAAAACGCCCTTCCCTATCCCCCCGGGAGGCTCTCTGGAAGCCAAAAACACTCTCCCAGAACCTCTGTACAACCCAAAAATCAGCTGGCCGGCACACACATGCACGTTGGAGCTGAGCTAGGGCAACGGCTCACGTGCCAGCAGATATGGTTCCATGGGCCACCTGTGGCACCCGTGCCATAGGTTCATCATCACTGGTCTATGACAAGGTACTATATTCTGGCTGGAAAATAATAATAGACTTGCTCTAGATCAGCAAATGTGTGAGACAGGGCTACATATTCTCTGTTTATTCAAAGCACGTGCCAAATATATATTGAAGAAACTTAGACTGGCAAGAGATGAACATTGTGTTGAAATTGCAGGAATAAACATCAATAAAATGCTGTATTGATATGATAGTTGAAAAAGGATATGATAAAACTCACAAAAACACAAAGAAAAAATGGAACTAAGATCAAGTGTAAAGAAGATGTAATTAAGTAATAAATACAGCAACTGGCCTTAGAAATAACAATGAAGAGATTTCTCAAGGAAGAGGAGTGAGTCATTTCTGCCTTTTATAAATCAACAATTGACAGTAAAGGAAACAGCAGTGAAGAAATCTTGTCATTACACCAGGGTTTCTCAATTTTGGGAACTTCAGAATTCTTTTACTGTTTTGTATTTATTCTTATACTTGTACCGCTGTTGTAAGCTGCCCTGAGTCCTTCGGGATTGGGCGGCATAGAAGATGATAGATAGACAGACAGACAGACAGACAGACAGACAGACAGATAGATAGATTACATTAGATAGAATAGATAGATAGATAGATAGATAGATAGATAGATAGATAGATAGATAGATAGATTACATTAGATAGAATAGAATAGATAGATAGATAGATAGATAGATAGATAGATAGATAGATAGATAGATAGATTACATTAGATAGAATAGATAGATAGATAGATAGATTACATTAGATAGAATAGAATAGATAGATAGATAGATAGATTACATTAGATAGAATAGAATAGAATAGAATAGATAGATAGATAGATAGATAGATAGATTACATTAGATAGAATAGAATTGAATAGAATAGATAGATAGATAGATAGAATAGATAGAATAGATAGATAGATAGATAGATTACATTAGATAGAATAGAATAGATAAATAGATAGATAGATAGATAGATAGATTACATTAGATAGAATAGATAGATAGATAGATAGATAGATAGATTACATTAGATAGAATAGAATAGAATAGATAGATAGATAGATAGATAGATAGATAGATAGATAGATAGATAGATAGATAGATAGATAGATTACATTAGATAGAATAGAATAGATAGATAGATAGATAGATAGATAGATTACATTAGATAGAATAGAATAGATAGATAGATAGATAGATAGATAGATAGATAGAATAGATAGATAGATAGATAGATAGATAGATAGATTACATTAGATAGAATAGATAGATAGATAGATAGATAGATAGATAGATTACATTAGATAGAATAGATAGATAGATAGATAGATAGATAGATTACATTAGCTAGAATAGAATAGATAGATAGATAGATAGATAGATAGATAGATAGATAGATAGATAGATAGATAGATAGATTACATTAGATAGAATAGATAGATAGATAGATAGATAGATAGATAGATAGACAGACAGATAGATAGATTACATTAGATAGAATAGATAGATAGATAGATAGATAGATAGATTACATTAGATAGAATAGAATAGATAGATAGATAGATAGATAGATTACATTAGATAGAATAGATAGATAGATAGATAGATAGAATAGATAGAATAGATAGATAGATAGATAGATAGATAGATAGATAGATAGATAGATAGATTACATTAGATAGAATAGAATAGATAGATAGATAGATACATAGATAGATAGATAGATAGATAGATAGATAGATAGATAGATAGATATATTACATTAGATAGAATAGAATTGAATAGGATAGATAGATAGATAGATAGATAGATAGATGGATAGATAGATAGATAGATAGAATAGATAGATAGATAGATAGATTACATTAGATAGAATAAAATAGAATAGATAGATAGATAGATAGATAGATTACATTAGATAGAATAGATAGATAGATAGATAGATTACATTAGATAGAATAGAATAGAATAGAATAGAATAGATAGATAGATAGATAGATAGATAGATAGATAGATAGATTACATTAGATAGAATAGAATTGAATAGGATAGATAGATAGATAGATAGATAGATAGATAGATTACATTAGATAGAATAGAATAGAATAGAATAGATAGATAGATAGAATAGATAGATAGATAGATAGATAGATAGATTACATTAATTAGAATAGAATAGGATAGATAGATAGATAGAATAGATAGATAGATAGATTACATTAGATAGAATAGAATAGATAGATAGATAGATAGATTACATTAGATAGATAGATAGATAGATAGATAGATAGATAGATAGATTACATTAGATAGAATAGAATAGATAGATAGATAGATAGATAGATAGATAGATAGATAGATTACATTAGATAGAATAGATAGATAGATAGATAGATAGATAGATAGATAGATTACATTAGATAGGATAGATAGATAGATAGATAGATAGATAGATAGATAGATAGATAGATAGATAGATTACATTAGATAGGATAGATAGATAGATAGATAGATAGATTACATTAGATAGAATAGATAGATAGATAGATTACATTAGATAGAATAGAGATAGATAGATAGATAGATAGATAGATAGATAGATAGATAGATAGATAGATAGATAGATAGATAGATTACATTAGATAGAATAGATAGATAGATAGATTACATTAGATAGGATAGATAGATAGACAGACAGACAGACAGACCACCCAGCATGTCAGACCATAGGCTGCTGTTTTACTAGGGAATTAAAATCCAACACATCTGGAGCATACTAAATTGGCAGCAATTATTTAGATTTTGATTAACATCTGTATAAACAATTGCAGCACCCTGGCCAGAATAGAGAAAAAAGGCAAATTTACTAAACAAAAACACACAAGCAAAGCGTAGTGATAAGCATTGCCCGTGGAAAAAAAGAGAATTGAATTTAAGTTGTAACCTTCACTTTTAACTGGCAGTAAAATATTTAAAATCATGCAGTGGGCCGATCAGCTCGTTAAACTGACAGGGAAAAAAATATTCCATTCTCCCCGTCGGGGAATCGAACCCCGGTCTCCCGCGTGACAGGCGGGGATACTTACCACTATACTAACGAGGAGGTGGATAGCTTCGCCTTTTTTTTCTCCCACCCATATCGCTGTTAAAAGGTCGTGCCTGAGGTAATTGAATTTTGTGGAAATTTTCCAGGCATCCTGCGAGATGTTGGATACAAACAAAACACCGAGTCTCTAACGAAATATTAACAGTGGAAGCCGCGCAGAGCGACGTCTGCTCGGGAAAGGAAGGGCGCTCTTAGGTTAAAACTCTTTTATGTTAAAAAAAAAAACAGTCTGCAAATGGACGGCGCGTAGAAATGTGACCGCTTTCCTCACAAGGCTGCTTGAATTCAGGAAACCAAGCAAATAGGAAAGGAACAGAAAGGCAAATAAAATAGGCGGTTTTTGTTACGAGCCGAAAGTAAGGAGAAGACTTCCACTTAGTTGTTCATCCTGCTATTCGAACCCAGCCGGTCACCTGGCCCTGCGGGAAAAGAATTGGAATATCGGAATTCGTGTCTAATGACGAGACTGACCAAGCTTTTCTCTTTTTCGCGCGCTCTGCTCTTTTCTAAACCACTAGACAACTTTACGCGAGGAAGTAACGTTCAGGCAGTTGTACAGCTTTGCCTAGTGCAAATCCGCAGGACCTCGTGGCGCAACGGTAGCGCGTCTGACTCCAGATCAGAAGGCTGCGTGTTCGAATCACGTCGGGGTCAGCTTTTTAGCCCAGTTTCCTGGTTTGTTTAAAATTCTTGATCCCCCCCCCAAAAAATTAAAACGTTGCTTTCTTTCGTGAAAGCAGTTCACCGTTCATTATAATTAATGGAATAAGTGTATCGCCTTCATATATATTTTACCCCATTTCCCTTTACCTTCCTGCCTTTTCTTAAACTAGGAAAAACATAGAATCATAGAAGACTGATGGCAGAAAAAGACCTCATGGTCCATCTAGTCTGCCCTTATACTATTTCCTATATTTTATTTTAGGATTTATATATGTTTATCCCAGGCATATTTAAATTCAGTTACTGTGGATTTACCAACCATGTCTGCTGGAAGTTTGTTCCAAGCATCTACTACTCTTTCAGTAAAATAATATTTTCTAACATTACAAAAATTTGCGTTAAAAAATGGCTGGGATTTGAGAGTGGACAGTACAGGTAGTCCTCAATTTATAACCACAGTTGAGCCCATTTCTGTTGCTAAGTGAGACACTTGTTAAGTGACTTTGGCCCCGTTTTACAGCCTTTCTTGGCACAGTTGTTAAGTGTATCACTGCATCGGTTAAGTTGCGACACGGCTGTTAAGTGAATCTGGCTTCCTCATTGTCTTTGCTGGTCAGGAGGTCGCAAAAGCTGATCCCACAGATATGAGCCATTTGCCAAGTACCTATATTTTGATTCTGTGTCCATGGAGATGCTGCAAGGGTTGTAAGTGTGGAAAAAAAATCATAATTCACTTCTTTTAGTGCTATTGTAACTTGACAGTGTCACTGAACTGCTGTTAATTCAAGGACTTAATACAGCATTCAATGCATATTGAATGTAGTAAGTTGCTCCCGGTATGGATGAGATAGCTGCACCGGTGGTGAAAACTGAGCTGTGTCCAGGATGTGCGCGGGGCGGCATACAAATTTAATTAAATAATAATAATAATAATAATAATAATAATAATAATAATAATAATAATAATAATAATAATAATAATAATAATAATATTTTTGCTTCTGCACATGTTCAGGAAGAAAAATATCGTGAGGAGACGCAGCTGTGTGAGATATTTTGGCAATGTATTGCTTCTGTGCAGGAAGCAAAATCTCGTGAGGAGACGCACTTACGTCAGATATTTTGGTGGTTTTTTGCTTTTGCACATCCACAGGAAGCAAAATCTCACCAGGAGATGCACCTGCGTGAGATATTTTGGCGATTTTTTGCTTCTGCGCATGTGTGAAAGCAAAAAATGCACATGCTTTTGCTAAGTTGCTACCGGTATGGATGAGATAGCTGCACCAGTAGCGAAAACTGAGCTGCGCACACAGTTTCGTGTCTCGGGTGTGTGCGTCCCCCCACATAATTTTGCTTCTGCACATGCTCAGGAAGCAAAATCTTGCAAGGAGACTTACCTGTGTGAGATATTTTGGCGATTTTTTGCTTCTGCACAGGTGTGAAAGCAAAAAATGCACATGCTTTTGCTAAGTTGCTACCGGTATGGATGAGATAGCTGCACCAGTAGCAAAAATTGAGCTGTGTACACAGCTTCGTGTCTCGGGTGTGTGCGTCCCCCCACATAATTTTGCTTCTGCACATGCACAGGAAGAAAACTCTCGCCAGGAGATGCACCTGTGTGACATATTTTGGTGGTTTTTTGCTTCTGCACATGCACAGGAAGCACACTCGTGAGGAGACGCACCTGCGTGAGATATTTTGCCGATTTTTTGCTTCTGCACATGTGTGAAAACAAAAAATGCACATGCTTTTGCTAAATTGCTACCGGCATGGATGAGATAGCTGCACCAGTAGCAAAAACTGAGCTGCGCACACAGCTTCGTGTCTCGAGTGTGTGCGTCCCCCCACATAATTTTGCTTCTGCACATGCACAGGAAGCAAAATCTCACCAGGAGACGCACCTGTGTGAGATATTTCGGTGGTTTTTTGCTTCTGCGCATGCGTGGAAGCAAAAAAAATCGCCAAAATCTCTCTCCTGTGTGTGTTCTCTCATGAGATTTTGCTTCTTGCACATGCACAAAAGCAAAATGTTGCTCAGATGCACACGCGCACGCACTGGAGATGCAAAAGTGCATGTGCAGCGCACCAGTAACAGCGGGAACAGCCTGTGTCTCACATTTAGATTCTTGCCAAGGGAGCCTACCATTTGACTGGCAATGTGGCCAGCATCTTTGCCTCTGAAGATGCCAGTTATAGTTGCTGGCAAAATATCAGGAAATCTGTTCTCCTGGAATCCTGAAATCCAACATTGCCCAACAAGAGCATTAGATCATATTAAGTTAGTGTTCTTCCGAATAAGGAAATGGTTTCATATTTCAAATTTTATTTAATAAACATTGTAATTTAATAAATCAAAGAATTTAATATAATTTAATTTTGATTCTCCCCTTTAACTGCAGAAGCATAGTCTTAACTCATAAGGGGCTTTTTTATATCACCTTTCCAAAACTACTATGGGGAGTGTGTTGAAAAATACAGTACTGTAGACTGGTGTAAGATTTCACAGCTGAAATCAAATATATATATTTGTTTTCCTAGATTTTCACGGGTATATGTATGTAGATTGTTCTGAGTTCGGGTTTTGCCCCGTGTAATATTTTGAGTGTCTATGCGAAATATATATATAGAAATATTCTATATTTACAGCAGCACGAAGCTTATAACTTCAGCCTGATGATGGTGAATGTGATTTCACTGAAACGTCGCATAGACACTCAAAATATTACACGGGGCAAAACCCGAACTCAGAACAATCTACACACACACACACACACACACACACACATATATAAAGAAAACAAATGAAAGTTGTTGAAAACAAAATAGGTGACTCAATCTATGGAATATAGAATAATATAATGTATCAGTGATATTTCAATAACAAAGATAGCAATATTATAATTTGTAAATATTTAAAAGCTGTAAAAGATTGTCTGATTTTTGTTTTAGATGTATATTTTATGTCTTTTTAATATGTTGGTTTTAAAAGAAAAAATCTAATAAAGTTTATTTTTAAAAAACAAAAATTACAGCTGGTGTCCTCTTATACGTTACACTCTATAGATTCTACTGACCCACCATATAACTTTTTACTTGATAGAACACCTGGCTGATTTTGTTATTTACAGTCCCTGCTTTCAGATCAGTATGATTTAGTTTCCTTGATCATAGACAAATTCTGTTTTACGATCTGTAAAATTAGACACTGAAAAAACCAGCAACCAATTTTAACAATTTATTATTTTGCAAATTCTTATTTTATTTTTAACATGCTTTATTTTGAACTTTGTAATAAACTCTGTATAAATCTGTAGCCCACATCTCATAATACATCCAGATTTATTGAAAAATTTATACATTCAGTTAAATGGCTATATTATTTATTTTATTTTTATTTATTTTGTCAAACATATATTAAATAACAGATATAAGTATAAACATACCGTAACTATGAAAACTTGAAAAGGATATGAATAAAAGGGAACATGGATGGTAGGTATACTGGTGCGCTTATGCACACCCCTTAAAAACCTCTTAGGAATAGGGTGACATCGATAGTAAAGTCTAAGGATAATGTTTTGGGGATTTGGGGAAGAAACCACAATGTCATGTAGTGCATTCCAGGCATTGATCGTTCTGTTGCTGATATCATATTTTCTGCAATCAAGTTTGGTACATTTTACCATAAGTTTGTATCTATTATGTGCTTGTGTATTGTTATGGTTGAAGCTGAAGTATTCATTGATAGGTAGGACATTGTAGCAGCTAATTTTATGTACTATGCTTAGATCTGAACAAAGATGGTGAAGTTCTAAGTTGCCTAAGTCTTAAGTTTCAAGACTGGTGGCATAAGATATTATGTTATGAGGAGTGGAGTGGAGGACTCTTCTCGTGAAATATATCTGGACTCATTCGACTGTATTAATGTCTGATAATGCAGGGCAGGTTCCATAAAGATGAGATGTATTCGGGAACTGGTCTGACAAAAATTTTGTATGCCCTAGTTTGCAGTTCAATATTACTGGAAAAGAAGCTACTCAATATCAGGTTAACTACTTTTAATGCTTTTTTGGCAATGCTGTTACAGTGAACTCTGGCACTTAGATCATTAGAGATGAATACTCTCTAACGTCCTTGAAGGTCCTTGACAGAGTGAGGGTCATCAATTGGGTCGCATCTGCCAGATTGCATTTTGCGTTTTGATTTTATTTTTATTCTTTTTGCCAATGTGTAAGACAGAGCATTTCTTGGTTGAGATTTGGAGTTGCCAATTGTTTGACCATTTGACAGATAGGTTTTTTTGTAGGGTAGCAGTATTGTCGGTGGTGTTGAACAGTTTTCCATCATCAGCAAAGAGAACGGAGTTGCTTATAATCTGATCGCAACGGTCATTTATGTAAAGTATAAAGAGTGTGGATCCTAAAATGCTTCCTTGGGGAACACCACTGAAGAGATTTGATAGGTACAATAGTACAGTTCTATGTACAATTGTACAATTGTATACAATCTAAAGATTGCAGAGGTTATGCTGGTGGAGAAATCATAGTTCTACTCCAGGTTTCAGAAAGCTCAGGGTAATGAATAGCATAGACTAGACTAGATTAAATTAGGCTCAGCTAGGCTAGGCTAGGCTAGGCTAGGCTAGGCTAGGCTAGGCTAGGCTAGGCTAGGCTAGGCTAGGCTAGGCTAGGCTAGGCTAGGCTAGGCTAGGCTAACTAGACTAGACTAGACTAGAACAAAATAGAATTCTTTATTGGCCAAGTGTGATTGGACAGACAAGGAATTTGTCTTGGTGCATATGCTCTCAGTGTACATAAAAGAAAAGATAGGGTTGTCAAGAATCATGAGGTACAACATTTAATGATTGTCCGGGTACAAATTAGCAATCAAATCATATTAGGAACCAGTCAATATAAATTGTAAGGATACAAGCAACAAAGTTACAGTCATACAATCATTAGTGGGAGGAGATGGGTGATGGGAATGATGAGAAGATTAATATTAGTGCAGGCTTAGTAAATAGTCTGACAGCATTGAGAGAATTATTTGTTTAGCAGAGTGATGGCATTCGGGGGGAAACTGTTCTTGTGTCTAGTTATTCTGGTGTGTAGTGCTCTACAACATCGTTTTGCAGGTAGGAGTTGAAACAGTTTGTGTCCAGGATGTGAGGGCTCTAAATATTTTCACAGCCCTCTTTTTGACTCGTGCAGTATTCAGATCCTCAGTGGAAGGAAGGTTAGTAACAATTGTTTTTTCTGCAGTTCTTATCCTCTGAAGTCTGTGACTGTCTTGTTGGGTTGCAGAATCAAACCAATTATAGAGGTGCAGATGACAGACGCAATGATTCCTCTGTAGAACTGTATCAGTAGCTCCATGGGCAGTTTGAGCTTCCTGAGTTGGTGCAGAAAGAAAAATTTTTGTTGTGCTTTTTTTGATGATGTTTTTGATGTTAGGAGTCCATTTTAGATCTTGCAATATGGTAGAACCTAGAAACTTGAAGGTCTCTACTGTTGATACTGTGTTGTCTAGTATTGTAAGAGATAGAAGTATGGGAGGGTTTCTCCTAAAGTCTACCACCATTTCTACAGTTTTGAGTGTGTTCAGTTTCAGATTGTTCTGGTCGCACCAGGTTAGTTGTTCTACCTCCTGTCTATATGTGGATTCATCATTGTCTCGAATGAGACTGAACACTGTTGTGTCGTGTCGTCTGCGAACTTCAGTAGTTTAACAGATGGATCGTTAGAGATGCAGTCATCGGTATAGAGAGAGAAGTGGAGAGAGCACACAGCCTTGGAAGTGCAAACTTTATCTTCATTTTCTTCTGTGTGTGAGCAAATTTGAAATAAACTCAGCACCATCTGACTGTCCTGCAACGGGAAAGAAACCTTGCTGAAATCCTAATAGCTGTGGGAGATTGAAACATCAGCTAGCCAATCATAATGTAGCTTACAGGATCTAAAGAATCAAGTCCGTGTATTTTTTCTTCAGAAAGAGCAATTTTTTTTTGAAAAATTCTGACTCACAAATTTTATTTCTACTTAAGGAACAAAATACTATTCATTAGGATGATTCTGCCACTAATATGCTTTTAATGAACACAGTAAAGACTTGTCTAATCTCAATAAATTCAATTTGTCTACAAAAATTGCTACTTTGTCACTGTTAGCACCAATACTATTCAGAAGCAAGGAAAAATGTGAGCCCTATTGCAGTTATAGTATCTTAAGAAAATTAAAATACAGTGGTCCCTCGATTTTCGCGGGTTCAAACTTCGCAGAAAGTCTATACCACGGTTTTTCAAAAATATTAATTAAAAAATACTTCACGGGTTTTTTCCCTATACCATGGTTTTTCCCACCCGATGACGTCATATGTCATCGCCAAACTTTTGTCTGCCTTTAATAAATATTTTTTTAAATAAACTTTAATAAATAAACATGGTGAGTAATAATCTGAATGGTTGCTAAGGGAATGGAAAATTGCAATTTAGGGTTTTAAAGTGTTAAGGGAAGGCTTGGGATACTGTCCATAGCCAAAAATAGTGTATTTACTTCTGCATCTCTACTTTGCGGAAATTCAACTTTCGCGGTCGGTCTCGGAACGCATCACCCGCGAAAAGCAAGGGAACACTGTATTCCTATTATTTCTAAGTGTCTCAAATTGTAAAAATTATAGTGATTATATTTTTTAGAATAAAAGGGTGAAATTTTGGGTGTGTCTTAAACAACAAATGTAGCCCCCACCCCACCCTTCAGTCATTTTTGGTCTCTATAAATCACATGTTCCAGGCTGTAGGGATTGCCCTCTATGCCTCTCATTTTCAGCCTCCAAATGCCCTGTTTTTTTGGTTTAGGTTTAGGTTTATTGGATTTATATGCCGCCCCTCTCCGCAAACTCGGGGCGGCTCACAACAATAATAAAAAAAAACAGTACAGTACACAATACCTTTTTGCCTCTGTGTGTTGCGTTTTGGGGCAGTTCCAGGCGATCCCCGCTGGCTGGAGCCATCCGAAAACGTGATGTGCAGAGGCCAAAACTGGGGCATGAGGAGGCCAAAAACGCAATGTGCAAAGGTTCAAAACGCAATGTGGAGGCAGTGATCGGCGGCAATGTGCTCTGGCAATCCGTGCAACCTTGAATGGGTCTGAAACTGAATGATCAGGGGCTGAAAATGCGAGGCACAGAGATCAATAACATGAGGCACAGAGACGGCCGATGGTCTGTGGCAATCCCTACAGCCTGGAACAGCTGATTGGGATATTCCAGGAGGCTGATCCACCTGCCAATCATCTGCTCTTGCCAAATCAGGCTGCAATGTGTTGAAGTTATTGAATTTCTGACCTGACCTTCAGAAAGCACACACAAGTAACTGATTCAGCAGGATTCAATAACTTCTCTTTATATATAACATAACACGTGAAGTAAATATACAATACCAAAAGCAAGTATTCCAACGTGGTAATAAATACAAGCAAGACACATGCAGAGGAGAAGAATTGCAATTTCAGTTTCAGTGATCAGCACAGCATGCAGCTTTATAGTTGAGCTAAGCCATGCCCAGACTCCTTCCTGTCTCCTTGTCACACAACAAGTACTGCTTCAATTTGCAAACAGCCCTCATCGGTTGACTTAGTTGCTATGTCTATTCATTGGCTGACCTTGTTACCATATCTTCCAAGTCATGAATTCTCACACAAACTGACAGGACAGTAGCCAGATGAATGGATGCTAGGAGTTCTTTTTTGGAATGTTTTTTCTTATTTTCCTCTCCAAAAAGTAAGGAACATCTTACACTCTGAAAAATATGGCAATCTTATCAAGTGTCTTCTAACATGCCCATTAGAAACTGAAGCCTCAAACTTATTAAAGAGGGCCAAATTCACACAGTATCCATTCAAAAATAAAAACACTGATTAATGTAGTCTTAATCTATGGGTTATTTATAGGAAGTAATACTCCTATATTCATTGGCTTTTGCTTCCTTGTAAATATGCAGGTTTTATATTTATTAAATAAGCATTTTATATGCAATGAATGAGAAATGTGTAAGCTATGTTTCTAGAGATTAATTTCATTTCATTTTTTTCTCTTCTTGTCCCTATATAAAATGTATATCAATAAATTCAGTAACTGATTAATAAATAAGGTTTAATTTGAATTATTAATAAAGTTTAACTTGAATCGTTTGTGAATCAGCATTGATGCTATCCTTAATTTTAAACACATAAAATAAAAATAGAATAGAATTTCAGTTAATTTATAAAACCTTTAGAAAGCAAACTGCCATTTATTTATGCATTTTTTTACAGTATATGCTGTGGAATGCAACACTACGGTTTTAATGATAATAAGGTCGATTATTAATTCATAATAGTGACAGGGTTGTTAATTTTTCTAATAACATATCTAATACTTTAGGGATTTTTGCCCATAATAATTATTCAAAAATAGCATCAACTGGAAAAAAAAGGGTAACTGATCCAAAGCAAATAAAGATTGCCTTGTAAACCAAAAAAAAATCCTTTTTTAAAGTTTTTAAAAGTTTTTTTAATTGAACACACAAAACAAACATATAACAAACAAGTGGGGTATTTAAAGCCCCCTATCTTCACCAGTTGTCAGATATATACATTTTACACAGTATATTGCTCTCAAATTACCTATCCTATTTATACAGCATATCTTCTAAAACCTTTATAAGATTACTTGAGAATAAACCTTTATACTTTTATTTATTACCTCTCTTTCAATCAATTATAAAATTTGTCCCACTTTATAAAAATCAGACTCCTTTTTTCTTTCAGTTTTCTAGACTAGTGTTTTTCAACCAGTGTGCCGTGAGACATGGTCAGGTGTGCCGTGGGGAAATTAAATATGGGTCCCCAAACTATGGCCCACGTGCCGGATACAGCCTGTAGAGGCCATTTAACCAGCCCGCCGCCAGCCGCATCTATGCGAACATAAACATTCCCCTCACAATCCCTCCAGCTATCAGCGACAAGAAGAGTGGAGACACAGGGAATGCTCACTGGCCAATCACCTTCTAGGATTAATCCTGACCACTAGCAATGAACCAATAGCAGGCCGCCTCTCATCCATACCCAGGAAGGTCCCCACTCGGGCTGCCGCGCACTTGGCCGTGGTGAGTAGTTGAAGCTGCTACTCCTCCCCATGGTCCCGATTTTTAATCCTGGTCAGGACTGGAGGTAAATGTTGCCATCACTAGATGAAGCCTCAGCCTCAGCTGGCTATGTCTATCCTGATGGTGTATATAGATATTTGACCTTTTTCTTTTAACTATATGTATAATATGTACTGTGTTGGATTGCCATTTGTGTCATTTTGGTTGATTGTGTGTCTCAGGATTTTGTAAATTAAAAAATGTGCTGTGGCTCAAAAAAGGTTGAAAATCACTGCTCTAGACAACGTCCATTTCCACGGAGTCCATTATTTTATTATTATTATTATTATCATTATATCTCCCTCATTAGATATCTCGTTATTTTTCCAGTACTATGCATATGTAATTATTGCTGCAGTTAAATATGAATGATAAGATTCTTTTTATTTCTTTTTTGTACTTTTTATTAAAGATACCTAGTAAAAACAGTTCCAGGTTTTATTTCTATATCTTCTTGTATTATTTCTTTTAACCAGCTGGTTATCTTGTTCCATTTGTTTTTTTTGCCTCCACACAGGTCCACCATAAATGATAGAATGTGCCTGTTTCTTTTTTACATTTCCAAAATTCAGGTGATGATGCTGTTAAATAATTAAATAGATGAGTGCTTAAGGGCGTGAATGAGAAAAGCAATACCTGCTCTGCTACATTAATATATCATAGAAACATAGAAGACTGACGGCAGAAAAAGACCTCATGGTCCATCTAATCTGCTCTTATACTATTTCCTGTATTTTACCTTATATGTTTATCCCAGGCATGTTTAAATTCAGTTACTGTGGATTTACCAACCATGTCTGCTAGAAGTTTATTCCAAGGATCTACTACTTTCAGTAAAATAATATTTTCTCATGTTGCTTTTGATCTTTCCCCCAACTAACTTCAGATTGTGTTCCCTTGTTCTTGTGTTCACTTCCCTCCTGAACCTTATTTAACCCTTTAGCATATTTAAATGTTTTGATCATGTCCCCCCTTTTCCTTCTGTCCTCCAGACTATACAGATTGAGTTCATTAAGTATTTGCTGATACGTTTTATGCTTAAGACCTTTCACCATTCTTTTAGCCTGTCTTTGGACCCGTTCAATTTTGTCAATATCTTTTTGTAGGCGAGGTCTCCAGAACTGAAAACATGTTTGTTTAAACACAAAGTTAATATACAGAACTGACCTTATTCAATCAACATTTCTTTTAAATGTTCTTTGACCTGAAACAGAAGAAATATAAAATTCATACTGGCAAATTTAAAAAGTGTGTGTATACATATATACATAAACATACATATATACATATTATATATAATACAGTGATACTTCTACCTACAAATGCCTCTACTTACGAACATTTTCTAGATAAGAACCGGGTGTTCAAGATGTTTTTGCCTCTTCTCAAGAACCATTTTCCACTTACAAATGCGAGCCTTCGAAACTGTAACCGGAAAAGGCAGGGAGAAGCCTCCTTGGGGCCTCTCTAGGAATCTCCTGGGAGGAAACAGGGCCTCCACCCTCCTTGTGGTTTCCCCAATCGCACACATTATTTGCTTTTACATTGATTCCTATGGGAAAAATTGCTTCTTCTTACAAACTTTTCTACTTGAGAACCTGGTCATGGAACGAATTAAGTTCGTAAGTAGAGGTACCACTGTACATACACACACTCACATATACAAACACATACATATATGTACTGTGTTTCCATGAAAATATGACCTCCGAAAGTAAGTCCTAGCTAGATTTTTACACATGCACCAAATATAATAAGACTCCTCCCAGGGATAAAAATTAA
Source organism: Erythrolamprus reginae (assembly GCF_031021105.1). Classification (NCBI taxonomy): domain Eukaryota; kingdom Metazoa; phylum Chordata; class Lepidosauria; order Squamata; family Dipsadidae; genus Erythrolamprus; species Erythrolamprus reginae. The sequence continues at coordinate 59,420,002 of NC_091955.1, forward strand.
GCTACGGTGGGGATGGAGGGTGAAGCTGCCCTACTACTTACAACTGGACAGCTGCAGCCAGGCCTCACAAACCCTGACACCTGTCTTGATAGCCCATTTTTCTGCAGCCCGCAAGGCTTTCCTGAAGGCCTCTAACTCAATCCAGAGCTCTATAATTGGCTGCAGAGGCCTTCAGAAAAGCCTTGTTGGCCTTTCGGGCTACAGAAGAAGTTCCTGAAGGCCTCAGACAGTGAAAAGGAGGCCGGGCAATGTGCACAAATGAGGTGAGTCAGTGGCCGACATCCCCTTCCCCCAAAATAAGACCTAGTGCCTCTTTTGGTGACAAAAAAAAAAGACAGGGTCTTATTTTGGGGAAAACACGGTATACATACATATGTGCATGTGTGTGTGTGTGTTGCATCACCATATTTAAAATTGGTACCCTTTCAATATCTGGCCTCCGGTTCTTCTTCTCATGGAGACACATGGAAGCAATTGAATACATATGTTCAATTGAGGCGATGTTCCAATTGCTCATTTTTTTATCAACATAATCTTCAATAGTTTTTTCTTCATCTTCAATTTCCTCTTTGATGGACAGCTGAATGGAGCAGCAAAGGATTAAAATAATATTACTTAATAATATAGGAATCCAATAAGGAAGAAAAACAGATTGTTCTTGTGAATTGATTAAATGGAATAATACTAGCTAGGATTGAATGGGCAATGGGGGAGATCATACGTTTGTATCACCCTATAGGTCATCTTGTACATTCATTCCAAGAAAGGCTGTTGAATGCCCCTACCCTATGGAGTTAAAGGAGTAGGTACCCCTATATTATAGAATGCAAATAAATACAGTTTTCAGATTTCCATGTTATGTTTTGCTTAGATCCTGATAAACTTTTTCTATCCTATTTTTCACATTATTACAGGTTCCCTTCTTCTGGAGGAATATTTTTAAGTTAATGAACAGTTACATTTGAATCCCATTAAACATTTGCTTATCTGAACTTGCATATTTTTTTCTTACTTAGAATTGAATAAGTTGGAAGGGACTTTGGAGGTCTTCTACACCAGCCCCCTGCTCAAGCTGGAGAACCTATATCAATTTAGATAAATGATTGTCTAGGCCAGTGATGGCGAACCCATGGCACGGGTCCCCCATGTGGTACGTGGAGCCATATTTGCTGACACGCAAGCCATTGCCCTAGCTCAGCTTCAACGTGCATGTGAGTGCTGGCCAGCTGATTTTTGGCTCTCACAAAGAGCCTGGGAGGGTGTTTTTGGCTTCCAGAAAACCTCCGTGGGGATGGGGGAGGGTATTTTTACCCTCCCCCAGTTCCAGGGCACTCACGCAGGTGTGCATGCTATTTTGGCACCTAAGGTCTAGGCTCTTTGGCATCACTGGTCTAGGCTCTTCTTAAAAACCTCTAGAGATGAAGTTCCCACAATTTCTGAAGGCAAGCTGTTCCACTGGTTAGTTGTCCTCACTGTTAGGAAATTTCTCCTGAATTCAAGGTTACTTCTCTGACTATTTTCCAACCACTTAACATCTTCATTACTTTTATTGATAAGAAATTATTATTATTATTATTATTATTATTATTATTATTATTATTATTATTATTATTACTATTATTATTATTATTATTATTTATTAGATTTGTATGCCGCCCCTCTCCGCAGACTCGGGGCAGCTCACAGCAATGATAAAAACAATATACAGTAACAAATCTAATATTAAAGTTTAAAATAATAATTTTACATTAAAAAGCCTAAAAAACCCCAATTATTATCTCCAATTAGGCTAATGCCCACAGTTTCCTTCCTCCATGATTCATATTCAGATACTTCTTCAGTTTCCAAAAGGAATCAAGAAACTGCTTTATTCTATGACTTGATCGTTCTGGTACTACCAAAGATTCCACAGAAACACACTGCCACACTGGTTCTACATGGATCTAACTTTAAAATAAGCCAGCATAAGGGCAAAAGTATTTTTTTAATTCCCCAATATTGATATTACAAATATTTGATGTTCACTTCAATAATCATTCTGAATCCATGTTTTAACTACAACTTGTTAAATAAGCCACAAGCGAATCATAATACAAGTTAGGGCAGTATGTGAATTTGGCAAATGTTAGCTTTTACAAAATCTGCCAAACCCACTGAAACAGTAGACCAGCTTTTCTTAGTCTTGTGCCCTCCAAAGATGCTGAACTTCAGTTGGCATGGCACTGGCACAGTACTGAAACTGACACACAAAACTATATATATAAACATACCAGTAACTGGGGATCCCGATTTTCATCCATAGGGCTAAGCCCAGTTATTATTTCAAGTAATACCTGGAAACAGGTGAAAATTAATAAATGAAATAGATGTCACAAGTTTTCATCAAATATCACTGTACAACAATCAATGTAAAAAAGTTATTTTATTTCACCGAGGGACACTTAATTACCTTAGCAACAAAGTTAGTGAGCTTTGATACAATTCCCTAAAGACTTAGTTTATAACTACTGATCAAAAGGGTACCATTGAATATATGAACAAGCAGCATTTTCAAAATCTCTGTATGGCTATCAATAGACCAAGGATTATATCAGAAATTTTTTCAAATTCTACAAATTTGGGGGATTTGAAGCCTTTTCATAATAAACCAATATTTAAATAAGTAAGTATCTGATATCTGCCTGAAAAAGAAATAAGATATTATTATTATTATTATTATTATTATTATTATTATTATTATTATTATTTATTGGATTTGTATGCCGCCCCTCTCCGCAGACTGAGGGCGGCTAACAACAACGTTAAAAACAGCATGTACAACCCAATTAATAAAACAACTAAAAACCCTTATTATAAAAACCAAACATACACACAAATATACCATGCATAACTTGTAATGGCCTAGGGGGAAAGAATATCTTAACTCCCCCATGCCTGGCGATAAAGGTGGGTCTTGAGTAATTTGTGATAGACAAGGAGAATGGGGGCCGTTCTAATCTCTGGGGGGAGTTGATTCCAGAGGGCCGGGGCCGCCACAGAGAAGGCTCTTCCCCAGGGGCCCGCCAAACAATATTGTTTGGTCGACGGGACCCGGAGAAGGCCAACTCTGTGGGACCTTATCGGCCGCTGGGATTCGTGCGGTAGAAGGCGGTTCTGGATGTATTCTGGCCCAATGCCATGTAGGGCTTTAAAGGTCATTACCAACACTTCGAATTGTGACCGGAAACCGATCGGCAGCCAGTGCAGGCCACGGAGTGTTGTAGAAACGTGGGCGAATCTAGGGAGCCCCATGATGGCTCTCACGGCTGCATTCTGCACGATCTGAAGTTTCCAAACACTTTTCAAAGGTATTATTGGATTACTGTATCCTCTGACTACTAGGAGTCAGGCTATTTCGAAAACTCTAGCTAGAGATAAAATAATGGGCAATTCCAACTAAATACCATTCATGACTTTCTTAGTGAAGAAAAATGATGTCTGTCTGCAAAAGCAGAGCAATTCAACAACAATTGAGACACTGGCATTACCGGAAACGTGGAGTTAAATTTAGTTATGCATTCCAAAGTTGGAAAACAAGATAGAGTTTGTAAGCTAACAATAATTTTCATTAGGCAAGATGGTTTAAGAAACAGAAAGGGAACAAAAAAGGAAAACAACCGTCATTTACTGACTTATTTTAAAAAATAGCAACTTACCACACCAAAACTGAAGATATCCGATTTAGGAGTTATCTCCCCTCTTAATGCTTCTGGAGCCATATAAGCTGCTGTTCCGACTATTCTATCTGTTAGAATAGTATGTGTAAATCTTACCGATGCCCTTGCAAGCCCAAAGTCAGACAGTTTTGGTACAAATGTTTCTGTTAGTAAGATATTTGCACTGGGGAAAAAATAATAAGCTAAACGTTATTTTTTGTCCTCTCCCTGAAAAAGGGACAATATATCAAACAGAAATAACAGCTGGTTGAATCCAAATGGTGGGGAACCTTTCTGGAACTCATTTCACAAGGAACTCAGAGGAAAGGGATAAATCTTATAGCCTTTTTATCCTAGTGCCATCCTTTTAGGATGCTTTTTACAGAAATGAATTTTACAGATTCTACCTTTTAACATCTCGATGAATGTGGTTATTTTCATGTAAGAAGGAGATTCCATTTGATGTCCCGTACGCAATGTTACATCTTGTTTCCCATGGTATTGGTGAAGAGTTGTCCTTTATAATCAGGGAGAGTAGAAAAATCTTAGCACTTTATTGGGATCACTTATTTTATTCAACAAAATTAAAGTAACAAAAGACGAAAAACATTCCCAAGAACAAGCAGCACTGACCAAAGCTACAATAGCTTCTTATTTATTTTTCAAGATAAGCTGCAGCTTATAAATTTGGATCTTATTTTTTCATGTCAGTAATTCCATGAATCATATTTGGCAATTTGGAAAAGAAGTATATTTCTATCTCATTTTTATATATTATGTAAATTATATAATTTTATATATATACTAATTATATATTATGAAGTCCAATCTTTAAAGTTTATCCTTAATTTGCTCAATTAGTATTAGCAGGATTAGTAGTCACTAGTCAAAGAAAACTGGTCATCTTATAATGAACTTTTTGACTACAAAATTTATGAATTACAATACAAGTAGTCCTCAAGTTACAACAACAATTGAGCCCAAAATTTATGTTGATAAGTGAGATATTTGTTAAGTTAATCTTGCCCTGTTTTACAACCTTTCTTGTCTCAGTTGTTAAGTGAATCACTGCAGTTGATAAGTTAGAAACCTGGCTTTCCCATTGACTTTGCTTATCAGAAAATCACAAAAGTTGATCACATGATCTTGGGACACAACAATGGTCATAAATATGAGCCAATTGCCAACCACCGAATTTTGATCATATGGCCATGGTGTCGATAGAATAGTCACAACTGTGAAAAATGGTCATGTCATTTTTTTCAGTGCCATTGGAATTTTGAAGTCACTAAACGAACGGTTGAAAGTCAAGGACTACCTGTATTTTATATCTAGTAAAAGAAAATTTGGAAATATATTCAAAAGTAAAACAATAAAATATATTTTAGCATTACATGAATAATATGGCTAAGATATGTACCGTACCTTTCCCACTACTTCCAATAACACTAAATAAAGAACAGAACTCTTTATTAAAGTTTTTTTATGCCTTAACTCATTAAAGTACCATGTTTTGAAAAACAAAAACTAAATTCGCCCTGGATTTTGAACCATTTTTTCCAACAGATACTATACTTTCAGCTAACAACATTTTGCTCCTGTTCAAGCATTAAAATCTCTAATTATTTTTAAAGATAGTAAAACATCTAAAGATAGCACTCCTTCCAGCTGTGCTAAATGAAGAATAATAGTTTAACATTATGTCTGCAAAGGCTACAGCTTTTTCTGAAATCTTGAATTGATTCATAAAACATTTATTAGGAATTCAAACATAAATAAATCTTATGTAGAAAAAGTTATATTAAATAAGTTTTTTCTCCAAAATAGTTAATTGAGAAATAGTTGACAATGTAATAGAAAAGCAGTCTTAATAAGCCATATGGTTTCTGGTTTTCATAGTAAAGTTTTAAAAAGTTAATATTTAAAAAGCATAATCCTGCATGAATGGTGAAGTTTTATACCTTTAGACCTGAATACTGAAGCAAGTACTCACCAGGCAAGCTAATCTATCAAGCAAGGAGCCTTGGGGCATATAATCATATACTAAGCAAGGCTGATCAAAATCATTTGAGAAACCAAGCAATTCTACTAAGTTCTCATGTTGGCACCTATAGACAAAAGTAGATAGTTTTTTTTCAATATGTACCATTCTAAAAAAAATAAGCAATTTAAACTACTTCTAGCCTTCACTGTAAATTGACTATGTAGCATAGAAACTATTCAATTGTCTTCAAGTGACTGATCTCATATTTTCTACACAATATATTCTCTGTTAATTTCTATGGATAGACCTGAAAATATTCCTTTCCAAAAATCTGATTACTGAACACCAAATTAGACATAATACTTAAGTTTTCAACTTTACCAATACCCCACCGATGTTAATTGATCAGATCTGTAGGTGAAGCTCTCAGTTTGGGCCTCTCAATTTTGAGAGCAATTTATCTTAAAATCTTACATGAACATTGTAAAGATATGTCACCTGTCCTATCTGGCCTGAATTTGGGCATTAACTGATCTAACTAGATACAAAGTAATGTTTAAACCTAAAAACTGCAATCTCAAGGATATTTGTATATATAAAATAAAAAACAAATATTTATTTTGACACATGAATGACCTAAAAAATTCCACGAAACTTCAAAGGTTTAAAAAGAGTAAATTTCAGTGGAAATTATGTTTTAGTTCATATATTAGAATAGATCACAGAAATTGTTCAAAGAAAGCTCCCTAAACGTCAAAAATGGGTACGTAAAACAATTGGGAAATATGTTTTTCAAAATTAATAGTTCAGATCAACAAAATAGTTGACTTCTGAAGAAGTCATGAGCACAAATCATGTTCATTTCTGCAGAAATTTCCTCTCACGTTAGAATTGAAACTAAGTTTCTTTCAGCTACCTTATCTTTATTTTTATTTTTTTTAAATTAAAAATTAAAAAAGTTATGGCCCTGTTAGTCCCTTTCCCTAAAGAACTGGCCATTCTAAGCTACTTGTATATTATCAGTAATTATTTCCCTAGTTTCTAATGCGCCTTCTTAAATTTTACCATTTGGAACTAGAAGAAATATCTAATATTTCTATATATTTTCTACTAAGATTTCAACTTTAGTACTAAGACCCTGGCAATTTATTGCAGATATATGTTGCAACAATATTGTAACAATTCTTACTACTTACTTTGCCATAATCTTTACTTCTTGCTCAAATTGTTTTTTCAGGTCTTCAACACTTATATCAGCCAACTACAATAAAATAAAAATAAATGTACATGTGGTTGATAGAAAAGATATATATTTATTTTTGCAGAGCCCTGTTATGGTTGGTTCACACATGCTATGCCTTTGATTTCATTACCTAAGAGAAAGTATATAAACTGTAATAAATTACCAGAAAAGAAGCTACGTAAGATTAGGTTAACAACTCTCAAAGCCTTTTTGACAATGTTGTTGCAGTGGGCTTTGGCATTTAGGTCATTTGATATGAGTATCCCAAGGTCTTTGATAGAGTGAGGGTTGTCTGCAAGGTCTATTAAGCTTGTATTTGGTATTTTGATTCTTTTTGCCAATGTATAATGCAGAGCATTCATTGGTTGAGATTTGGAGTTGCCAGATATTTGACCATTCTCACACAAAGTCAAGGTCTTTTTGGAGGGTAGCAGTGTTGTCGGTGGTGTGGAAGTGTTTTACATCATCGGCAAAGAGAATGCAGTTGCTTGTAATGTGATTGCAAAGGTCATTTATATAGAGTATAAAGTATAAAGAGTGTTGGTCCTAGTACACTGCCTTGGGGTACACTGCTGTTAACAGGAACAGGATTAGATAGGGCACTCCCTATTTTGACCACTTATTGTCTGTTTGATAGGAACACAGTTATCCAGTCATGTAGGGATCCAGAGATACTGTAGTATTTCAGTTTCAGAAGTAGTTTATCGTGAACCACTGAATCGAAAGGTCTATGTAAATTGCGTCTATTGATTTGCCCTGGTCAAGTTTTGAGGTCCATATGTTTTTGCAGTATAGTAGTTGTAGATTGCAGGATTATTTTTTCCTGAAACCAAATTGCTTATTTGAAAGTAGGTTGGTCTGTAGTTTTCTACTATACTGGGATCTCCCTTTTTGGAGATCTTTAGTTAATGAGGGAGTTCTAAAAATGTTTTATGATTCAGCATGTTATGTGAGTTCTGTTAATTCTGGCTGATTTACATATGCATTGTTATATTTCAACATAGTGTGAACAAAATAAATCAATTATGCTCTCAGAACCAGTAAATATCCGAATTTCTACTTATGCCAGCTTTATTTTGTTAAGATCAAAATGTTTGTAGAACAGTAAATTGAAGAATTTTGTTATAAATAATATTTTCTACATAGGATTATTAAAATATGTTAGCAACTTAAAAATTTATGAAGCAAAATTGTTTGAAATAATTTTCCTACTTGACCTGTTAAAGGATTTTGCTCTTGCTCTAATTCCTCTATTAGATACTATAAATGTAGTAAGAAAGGTAGCATAAACTAATTATTATTACATGATTTACTGGTCTCATTTTATTACATAATTTTTAAAATTAAATAGTCAGCATAGAATATATCAGAGATTACTATTAGCAAAACAATTGAAAACTTACAGCTGTAAGTTTTTTCACTGCCACTGTTTGGCCATTGATGCATCCTTTATAAACCACTCCAAAGCCTCCTTCGCCAATCTTGTTTCCACCAGCAGACACAGTTTTGTCATCAAAGTTATTTGTGATACTTTTCAGCTCACAAAACCAGAAGCTTTTCAATCCTGGGCAGAAGCGGGGAGTCAGCAAGAACAAGAGTGAATGCAAATCACAAAACCATTTTAAGCATGGAGATCTTATAAACCAAATTCTACATTAATTTATTTACATATTGTAAATTACATGTCCCAGTGCAATGCCACAATCTAAATATAATAAACAACATTACTCATAGGGCTCAGAGGTTTTCTAATAACTATTATAGTGACCTCATCTCCAAAGGAAGCCCATAACATAGTGACTTACAATAATCTAACCAAGTACTGTAGTGACCAATATACAACAAAGTGGATCAAATTAAAGTTTCTAGATAGTGGTTGGAATCACATACCTAAATGAGGTTCAGCACATACAATTAATTTAATATACTGATGTAGGTTTTCAAGGCTAATATCTGTTGGACTTCAAGGTTTAATTACTGTGGTCTAGACAACAGATTTATTGATGTTTTGAAAGCAACCAGAGCTGACATTGTAGGATTAGTGGAGATTTCCATTATTCTTAGGCATGATATCTTTCCAGTTTAAAGATTTGGTGGTTTATTAGGTTACTAATAATCAAATAAATTAGGTTACTAATAAATAATCAAATAAATAATCAAATAAATAGTAAATAATTAACTAAATTAACATTCGCCAGAGCCAATACATCATGTGTGCCTTTGCCTGCTAGAAATAACATTGGCACAGCAGGTAGTGTGCAGTACTGCAGGCCACTAAAGCTGACTGTAGATCTGTAGGTCAGCGGTTCAAATCTCATCACCGGCTCAAGGTTGACTCAATCTTCCATCCTTCCGAGGTGGGTAAAATGAGGACCCGGATTGTGGGGGCAATATGCTGGCTCTGTTAAAAGGTGCTATTGCTAACATGTTGTAAGCCGCCCTGAGTCTAAGGAGAAGAGTGGCATAAAAAATTGAATGAATGAATGAATAAATAAATAAAAAAATAATCTGACAGCAAGAGCTGGGCGGGGCATGTCCACCACAAACAGTCCATAGGCTCCTATAATCCAAATATCGCCTATAAATCCAGATGTTTCCTATATACTCTAACAAGTTGTGCCTTTGATACTTGCAAGCAAATCTTTTAATGGATTTTTTAAAAATACCTGGTATTTAGCTTAACAATGGTTAGTGGTGTTTAGACAAGGGCCCAGAGATAAATAATTCATGGGGGGGGAAATCACCCCCAGATGTAATCAGCTTGTATAATGATGATATAGAATTAAATTATTAATGGAGTATTGCAGGATAGTTTTGCTTTGTAAACATCTATGACTGTCATATAACTTTGTAACCAATAAGCAATTCTCTTACTTTCGTATTATTGTTGTGAGCCGCCCCGAGTCTTTGGAGAGGGGCGGCATACAAATCTAATAAATTATTATTATTATTTCCTGTAGCGAATTGTATAAAAATAACTGTGCCTGATTGCTGGGGTGCTCCTTGAATGTAAACACCAGAAGCATCCTCTTCTGCTTCTGAACAGAAATAAAAGAGTTTTGCCTTTCCTCAATTCCTATGTGGACATTGGATTCCTCACACCAGGTGCTTGTAGCCAAAAGCATTTTCAAAGACAAGATGGTTTGCTATGCAGACCACAGGCAATTGAGAAGTTCTATCTTTATAGCTAGGTGCCCTGACTGCTGATGGACAATATTACAGTGTCAAGGTATAACACCCAGAATCCTTCTAGAAAGATACAGCCTTGTTTCATGTTGTCAAGAGCTGCAGGTTGGTATATATCTACCAGCTTGTCATCATCTGAAACCAAGCCCTATACTGGAATGGGCTAGCAAGGGTAAAATATGAGTTAAAGTTAGGAAAGGATAACTGTCTACCTGTATCATTAAGGTGACTGCTGTTGTTCTCTGAACTTAGATCACAACTATTTGATGTTAGGAGATCTTCATTTGGATCCAAAGGTAAACATTCAGGTGGTATTTTCTTGCCTTCTACAACAGGTCCTTTTTTATGTAGGAGTACAGTTTCTGGTAAGAACAGAGACATGATATATTGTAGAGGTATTTTCATCATGCTTACAGATTCTGCCATTAAATAAAATCATATAGATGTCAGGAAATACATTCATCCTAGAACACTTTTATAAAGGTGTAAGGAATGAATTATGCTTGACTAATCATTTATTCTCTTAAGCATATCAAGGGGCTAACATAAAGTTATAATGTGAATCACCTAGAATGATATGAAAACTTAGGGCTTGTTAAATTGTGAATGATGGCCTTCATCAGAATTTACAACCACAAATTTTCATAATATGTGTCTCTCATAATCTGAAAGATTCCTCAATTGTAAACTTGAAAATTTTGCTATCATTACTATCCCACTGAATAAAAGGGATTTTAATATATAGTATAAAACAGAAAAATACTATCCCTTTCAAACAAATAAAAGGTATTTTTTTAAACTACCTGTACTGATAAACTCACATATTCTAACTATGTGAGTGTCTTCAAATCCAGATGAAAAAAATTAAAGTCCATTTTATTTAAATATCAGTAAATGTAATAAAGTTTTTTAAATGTAAGTTTTAATTGTACCCTTAGTCTATTTAGTATGCTTAGTATAAAGTAGCCTCACTTTGTGGTAGTTATTCAATTAGGCTAGCCGAGAATTTTTGACTACATATATGTGTAATTGATAAAATTTGTGAGAACCTGTGCTTCACACAAAGAAGGCTAATTGGGATTTATCTGTACTATTTCTTCCATTGTTCAGTCATATTCTAGGTGTCTAGATCATCTTGTAAGAGGATAGTGATTTAGGTGTACTCTCTACAGAAGATTCAGGCAAAGATTGCTAATAATGTTTGGTTCATTATAGTTTAACCACAGTTTAAAAATGACAATGGCTACATTTCATATTAGCAATAAGCCAGAACAAAACATGTTCCATTATACAGTGTTCCCTCGATTTTCGCGGGGATGCGTTCCGAGACTGCCTGCGAAAGTCGAATTTCCGCGAAGTAGAGATACGGAAGTAAATACATGATTTTTGGCTATGAACAGTATCACAAGCCTTCCCTTAACACTTTAAACCCCTAAAGTGCAATTTCCCATTCCCTTAGCAACCATTTAGATCATTACTCACCATGTTTATTTATTAAAGTTTATTAAAAAAAATATTTATTAAGTCAGATGAAAGTTTGGCGATGACATATGACGTCATCAGGCGGGAAAAACCGTGGTACTGTATAGGGAAAACCCCCGCAAAGTATTTTTTAATTAATATTTTTGAAAAAACGTGGTATAGACTTTTCGCGAAGTTCGAACCCGCGAAAATCGAGCGAACACTGTACTTTAATTATATGAAATCAACATTTTCAAGAAAACAAAATTCATGTGTGAAAGATAAAGTGTAGAACAAAATTACCTGGAATCAACAGACTTGCTGGTGCCAAGAACTGATTTCTGATGAGGAGGTCAACCAAATCACTAACTGTGCAATTTAATGTTCCCCAATCATAAAGTAATTCACAGGTGGGACTTTTTCCTACTTGTTTTAATGCTTCAAATCGCCTTTAAGATATATACATATGTTAAACAATTAGCTTTTTTAAAAAAATGTGACATGCTATAACCATTTTAATTGCACTTTTGCTATTGTTTTAGTCCAAGCTTGAACAGCTAAAGATTAAATATTCTGCCAGCTATAAAGTACTAGGATACATGAACCTACTGTCTTAAATAATTTATATAAGCCCAGTAACAATGAGAAAACACGATTACACCTAGCACAGAAATGAATGGTATAAAAAAAAAATGAATTGAACTGAAGAGAAAGTTAATTTCTAAGATCGTTTTTACAAACATATGTAACAAATATAGCAAAAATTAGATATTAAAGAAAGGTTGAACATCAAGGTGCCATTCTTAAAATAAAGTTGCCATTCCTGTTAGACAACCCCAAACTGTAGACACCTAAGTCTTATTTTGGATAGTCAATCTTTAGTAAAAATCTATAGGCAATATAATATCAATGTGATCCAATATTCCTTTTCATATCTCTAGTCTAGATATACGAGCAGGAGAAAACTCAGACAGGTCCATCTCAAAGGTTGACTTTTACTCCCTCAACTAAGCAATGTCCCAACAGCAGCTGTTCTGAAAAAAAAATTTGGTCCCTCACTCCAACTACCAATCACTCACAGTGAGCATGCTAGAGTATACACTATCCTGTTTCCCCCAAAAATAATAAGCCCAATTGGGCTTTTGAGGGCATGGCAATAAGGCTAAGCGCTTATTTCAGGGGTCAAAAAAACTACAAGACAGCGTTTTATTTTTGGGGAAACACAGTAGTTCTGTTGCCTTCATTTTCAACAAACAAATTATTTAGCAAGTTGCAAGCTAACTCTAACTAGAATCAAGGGATTAGGTGACTATATAAATTTATTTAAAACATAAATAAATCTGTAACAATATTTGGTTTCCATATCTTACCTTATTTGCATTTGGTTGTATCGTTTTGCACCAGATGAATCAGTTATATCAGTAGCTAATTTCTTCCATCCTTCTTGAGGATCAATGAAATCTGCCAGCTGTCTCATCATTCCATAGCCAAGGGAACGTACATAGGTAGAAGGTGTTATGGAATTGGTCATTTTTGATTCCTGACAAATGCAAATGAAGTTGCCTTTAAGAACCCTTTTTTAATAATCCAAGACTATAAACTAATCCCAAACCTGTAATACAAGTTTCACTTGTACTTTATTTTTACACGTTTTTTCCACAGTACCGGGTTATAATGCAACATTTGATTACCATGTCCCTATAAGCTGTGAATTATTTTAGCAGCTTCTTTTCAAAACAGTCAATCATCCATCACATACATTTATCCTGCCAGATAAATGTGAACCAATCCCTTTAAAGCAGTGTTTCTCAAATAGTGGGGTGGGCACCCCTGGGGGGACACGGAGCGATGCCAGGAGGGACGCATAATCCCAGGGGAACGTGCGTTTTTGCCATAGGGAGCAGGGGGGGGGGGGGTTGCACCGAACAATAGCACACAGCACAGAGTAGGAGATATGAAGTGCATATAACAAATCCTTAAGAGATACTATGGAAAAATATTTAACAGGATGAAAAGGAAGGAGGAGCGAGATGGAGATAATGAGACAAATGTAAGTCTCCTGAAAGCTAAGATGAGGAAATATGATGAAGCATATGTAATGATTGGCTTCTCTGTGACTATGGTGGGAGACGAGGAAAGACTGGTATGTTTACTGTGTCTAAAAATGTTGGCAGAGGACAGCATGAAGCCAAAGAAATTAAGGCATCACTTAAACACATTACACCCCAATCACGCTGATAAGTTTTTTCAGTAAAAATGTGCCAAATATTGCAAACAATCGTCCCTGCGGAGAATTTGGGGGGGGGGGGGACGACGAAATGTTTACGTACTTCTTCCTAAGGGGGGGCGTAACAGAAAATAATTGAGAAATACTACTTTAAATGATAACAAATACAGATAGTCTTCAATTTACAATAAAATCGAACCCAAAATTTATATTACTAAGTGAGACATTTGTTAAGCGAGTTTTGCCCCACTTAGAACCTTTCTTGCCACAGTTGTTAAGCGAATCATTGAAGTTGTTAAATTAGTAACACAGTTGTTAAGTAAATCTGGCTTCTCCATTGACTTTTGCTTGTCAGAAGTTTGCAAAAGTTGATCACATGACCCCAGGACACTGCAACCATCATAAATATGAATCAGTTGCCAATTAGTTGATCGCATGACCGTGGGGATGCTGCAACAGTCATAAATGTAAAAATGGTCATAAGTCACTTTTTTGTGTCATTGTAACTTTGAAGTCACTAAGTAGCTAGTGATATAGTCACATAGCTAGAGATAGAACAAGCAGGAAGAGGGAGATTGTGACCTCTTATATAGAGCGCTGGTAAGACAACATTTGGAATACTGTGTTCAGTTCTGGAGACCTCACCTACAAAAAGATATTGACAAAATTGAATGGGTCCAAAGACGGGCTACAAGAATGGTGGAAGGTCTTAAGCATAAAACGTATCAGGAAAGACTCAATCTGTATAGTCTGGAGCAGTGATTTTCAACCTTTTTTGAGCCACGGCACATTTTTTACATTTTAAAATCCTGGGGCACACCACCAACCAAAATGACACAAAATGACACCCTAAGATACTCTCCTCTCTTTTTCCATCTGTCTCCTCCCCACCCTTGTGTGTGTATACACACTCTTGAGCCATTTCCAAAAACAGGTGAGGGCTGGGGGGGTTTTCTCTCTTATTCTTTGGGTGCTTTTTATCATATGCTTTAAATCAAGAGTCACTTCTCACTCTCTTTTGTTTCTCTCTCTTTCCTCTCATTCTCTGTCTCAATCATTTTCTCATTTCTCTTTTTTCCTCCCCTTTTTGCTCATTTCTCTCTCCCTTCCTCTCCTTTTCTCTCTCTCTCTCTCGCTTTCTTTCTCTCTCTCTCTCTTGCTTTCTGTTTCTCTTTTCTTTCTCTCTCTCTCACTCTCTCTCTCTCTTTCTGAGCAAAAAGTTGCGACCGTAACCTGAGCCTCCTTCTTCGCGGCACACCTGACCATGTTTCACGGCACACTAGTGTGCCACGGCACACTGGTTGAAAAACACTGGTCTGGAGGACAGAAGGAAAAGGGGGGACATGATTGAAACATTTAAACATGTCAAAGGGTTAAATAAGGTTCAGGAAGGAAGTGTTTTTAATAGGAAAGTTAACACAAGAACAAGGGGACACAATCTGAAGTTAGTTGGGGGAAAGATCAAAAGCAACGTGAGAAAATATTATTTAACTGAAAGAGTAGTAGATCCTTGGAACAAACTTCCAGCAGACGTGGTTGGTAAATCCACAATAACTGAATTTAAACATGCCTGGGATAAACATATATCCATTGTAAGATAAAATACAGGAAATAGTACAAGGGCAGACTAGATGGACCATGAGGTCTTTTTCTGCTGTCAGTCTTCTATGTTTCTAAGTAAACTGTTGAAAATTGAGGATTACCTGCACAAGGCAATCTCTTATTACCCTATTACCTTAATACCCTAACCTTAACCTTCAACTACATATTTATATTCATCCATAGCATTTACTTCCCAAACATAAAAGGATACACTATAGCAAAACTGTTTAATGGGCAGAGCTGCTATCATAAAAAGTGAAATGCATATAACCTAATTAACTAATGTACAATATCCCCCCCCCCCAAAAAAAAGCCCCACTAACTTCCTCCGCGTGTTTATGTGGGGGACAAAATTGAGAACTTATTTTAAAGACAAAGAGGGGCTTTAGGAAAAGTCTCAAAAGCCAATCTTAATGCAACAAATAGGCACCGGGCGGAAGGAAGATGACAAGAGAAAGTGGAATAGCAAAAGAGATAACTTCCCAAGGTTTACGCCCATTCTCAATATTATTTACTTAATATTTATGGTATTTTTCACGTTATGCCAAATTGTAAAGAAAATGCGGTATTAAAAAAATATCAGTATGATGTTTAATTAAATTGCCACTTACTAGCAAGAATTATGAACCTGGCTGCCCTCCCAATGACAGAACTTCTGCCGAAAGTCTTTTTCTGAGAAACGACTCAGTACAGCGGGACTCTCTCATGCGCAGAACCCGGCCGGACGCCGCCATTTGAGTTCTTTTATCCTCTGCGCACGCGCAGAGGGTAAAAGAACCCAAATGACGGCTCTCGGGCGAAGTCTCCCGTTTCCCTCGCTACCGGTTCTCTGACGACCGCTAGGTACGCCCGAACCGCGAGCCTTCCACCCCTCCCATAGATTGGTGGTTGTAAAGAAAAAAGGAGTCCTAAATCCGCCGCCTTCAACTCCGGATGAAAAGGTAGAATCGAAATCTAGTAAATAAATACTTACTTATAACACAAGGAAGCGTCGCAACTTTGAATATGTTGCGCCCTAATCCATCGAAGTAGAAAACAACAGCCCCACCTCCCAGCTTGCCATCCGTTGCTCAACACTTGCGGGGTTCGTGGCGCCGACGGCTTTGTTTCCTCTCAGCGCTGGAAGCTGGCCCAGCCGTGAAGGACAGCGACGGAGACAAGACCGCGGAGCCGGCGAGTGAAAGCAAATTGAATACATTGGTGCAGAAGCTTCGTGGCTTCTTGGCTCACCCATCAGAAGAAGAGGAGGATCCAAATCCTCCTCCAAGATTATCTATGACAAAAATATAGATGGTGACAGTATAGAGCAGTGTAGTGTTTCCCAACCTTGGCAACTTGAAAATATTTGGACTTCCAGATGAAGTCCAAATATTGAAGTCCAGATATCTTCAAGTTGCCAAGGTTGGGAAACACTGCTATAGAGAGTGACAATATTCCAACCCCAGTGGAAAACAAGGAAGAGGGTAGTAGCTTTTCTGAAAGATCCAAATTATTAGGATCATCGCGCACCAAAAGAAAATCCACAGTTGTAAGATGAAGAACAAACTTTAGATTACTCAAGATGTTTCAAATAAAAATTTGGAAAATGAAATTGGTACGAAAAGTTTGCCAAGAGGAGCTATTGTACAATGAGAGCCAGGACTTAATGAAGACAAAGATGACTTTAAAGGGCCTGAATTTAGGAACAGAAATACAGTGGTACCTCTACTTAAGAACTTAGTTCGTTCTGTGACCAGGTTCTTAAGTAGAAAAGTTTGTAAGTAGAAGCAATTTTTTCCATAGGAGTCAACGTAAAAGCAAATAATGCATGCAAACCCATTAGGAAAGAAATAAAAGCTCAGAATTTGGGTGGGAGGAGGAAAAAGAAAAGGAGGCGGAGAGTCGCTGCCCAGAGCGAAGGGAGCGTTTCTTTTCTCTGGGCGCTGGCAGAGGTTTATTCCCTCTCCAAGCGCCCAGAGAAAGGAAAATGCTTTGTTCGCTCTGGACCGCCAAAGCCTCCTTAAGCACCACTGGAAGGCTCCTCTGGTAGCCCAGAAAAGCCTGAGATGGCTGGGATTAAAGGGGGAATGGCAGGAAACTGGCTGGGCCTTCGTGCTGCTCTTAAATTTCCTGGGAAATGTTTCCGGGCTTGGGTTCTTAAGTAGAAAATGATTCTTAAGAAGAGGCAAAAAAATCTTGAACACCCGGTTCTTATCTAGAAAAGTTCTTAAGTAGACGTGTTCTTAAGTAGAGGTACCACTGTACTGCTAAACTAAAAGCAGAAGCTCAGAAGAAGCGAGGAGAGGAAGGGTTTCTTGGAATTGTTAGCTGTACTGCTTGTGGTCAGCAGGTGAATCATATTCAAAAAGATTCTATGTATAGACATCCAACATTGAAAGTTCTTATATTATTGTTGTGGTTAGCTTTGGCCCAGGTCCTACCCCAAGGACTGTGGATGTGGGGGAGACATCCACATGCTGCAGGCCTGTTTTGCCTCCCCCCCTCGTGGAATCTGATGATGAAGGCTCCTCTGACCAAGAAGACATGAGTGACAGGGAGGAGGAGAGTGTGGCAGACAGCTCAGAAGGAGATCAATTACCTAGCTCCTCCTTGGATTCAGAACCAGAGTTAATGATACAGCCATGCATGTGGAGAGGGATGCATAGGCAACAACAACTGAGAGATTATTATCAAAGAAAATGAGGCCACCTGTGGTTGGGTGGGGCTGTGGTAATTAGTGAGGCTGCTATAAATAGCAGCCTGTGGGTTTGGCCATTGTGGAGGATTATCTGATCATTGTGTTTCGTGACTGCTTTACTGACTTCGACCTTTTGTGTGCTGATTTCCCCCCCCCCCCCCCCGCTTTGAAACTAAACCAGAGCAAAGTGTGTTTCACTTTGTGAAAGAAGAAGGACTGTGAATTGCCTCACAGCTGCAAGCTAAGTATCTCAGAACTGATAAGGGACTTGTACAAATTACCAGTTGTTTGGAGATGAGTGCTCTTTGCTATACCAAAAGAGGGCTTAGTTTAAGTGAATTTTCATTATAAAGAACATTGTTTTGAATTTTCAAACGTGTGGGTATCTGAAATTTGTACCTGTGAATTTTTGGGAGGAGTCTACCAGAGAGCCCGACAGAACAATTATTAATTTATTAATTTATTAATTACATTTGTATGTGTAAATATTGTTTCAAATATTATATGAATGATGACATCAGCTATGAGGCAGATGGAATGGATGAACAGTGTAGATGGTGTGCTGAAGGCGGAAACTTAATTTGCTGTGACTTTTACCATAACAAAAAATGTACATTATATTGTGCAATTTAAGCCGAAAGGAACTGTCAGCTATAATGGATGACAATAATAAATGGCATTACTATGTTTGTCAACCAGAACCTTTGTTGGACTTGGTCACTGCTTGTGATAGTATATTTGAAAGTTTGGAACAATTATTACAGCAAAATAAGAAGAGACTCAGAGTCAACAGTGATAAAAGTAAAATGTATGATAATTCCCTTAAATATTCTTCAAGGAAAAATAGTTCAAATTGTAATAGAGAAGAGGAATTAGATCATCCATTTTCTGGTACTCTAACTTGTAAAGCATTAATAGTATCAAATGTACTGCTGAAAAAAATAAAAAAGCTTGCTGAAACCACAACTAACATGAATGCTGGTTTTATAAAGTTTCTCAAGGCAACGGGAAATTCTAAAATGTATTTATTTATTTGTTTATGTGTTTGTGTATTTATTTATTAGATTTGTATGGCACTTATTCCCGAGGGACTCAGGGTGGTTTACAACAATAGGAATAATAAAACAATATAGCAATTAATAACAACAGTAACAGTAGTATAAAGTCATATAAAATTTCATGCATGCAATCACCCCATATCATACATCCCAATTCATGTCTTATTGAGACCAGAATCAATACTCATGACCCCCAGGACTGCCGGCAGAGCCAGGTTTTCTAGGCTTTTTGGAAAGCGAGTAGGGTGGGAGCAGTACGAACCTCGGGAGTAGTTGATTCCAGAGAAATAGTACATATATGTCAGTTGAGGGCTTTTAAGTCTGTGTTAAATGACATTAAAATGGTGCTGTTCTGTTCTGGTCTTATGTGACCCAAAGCCATTTTTGAGACCCTATAAAAATTTTTCCCTGCATATCTGGAACTTGAAATTCCATGACTTTATATCATATGAGGGGTACTTTCTTTGAGTTTTTTTTTGGGGGGGGGGGGGGCTTAGTTTTTGCTGTGCAAAAAAAGTCACACTTGTACTGTTCAGATCCTATACAACCCGGAGCAAAAAAGGTTTAATTTAGGTACTGTACTTAGATTTGGTCTTTTTCCAGAGCATGATACAAAGCATCAAATAACTATTACTTCCTAAACAGATTATGGAAATTTAAAGTCATTCAGAATACAAAAGTATTCCCAGGCCATTTTTCAATCAGATGCAAGTTCCATTCCTTTCCTTTTATCTGTTCTTCACAGCTGCTTTGTCAATACACTTTCTCCTTGTAAAACACTGAAGTTATTATTTATTAGATTTGTATGCCGCCCCTCTCCGAGGAAGTAAAACCGTAACTGAGAAGCTCTTTTTTTCCTTTGAATTTAAACTGTTCTGAAACTATTTCTACAATTTCAGACTACCTGTTCACACTTCCTTAGTATATTGGTTCCTCTTTTTATTCATATACAGTTTTTTAGCTCTTCACACTTTTTATAAAGATGTGTTTGATTCTTTTGCTACCATCTAACTTACTTTCATTATAATTATTTGTAATTGTGCTGTTATTATTCCACCCTCCTTCCTAACTTTAAGTTCCTATCCCCATTAGGTTCTCCTGCCATAGAATCTTATTACTGGTACTTAAATTACTTCATTAAAGGGTATGTATTGAAATTGAACATATGTATCTAACTGTATTGTTTTAGTTTCTTTTAACACCTATAATTGGTGTTGCTTTGGAGTCAGTCTTGACTACTGGCATCTGCCTAGATTGGTCTCTTCTTGGCAATATTTTTTAAAACTGATTTGCCATTTTTTCATAGAGAGTAACTATCCATCATCCAGCTGGCTTTGTGGCAAAGGCTGAACTGGAACTCATATAGTTTTTTCCTTCTGTATATTAACACCACACAAAACTGACTCTCAACTGTGGAATTATTTTCTCCCAAGCCACACCTATGCAAAGGTGCATTATGTACTTTTGTCAGCCAATCAGGTTACATTACAATTTGCATATTCACCGTGACTACGCAGTTTTACATGTTAAAGTTATACAATTCTCTCTGCAATTTGGAATATTCTCTCAGGTAGGCCAGATCTTGACAGCTACTTCTTTGACAATCTGCCCCCCCCCTATAAATTAAGAGTGGATGAGCCTCTTTCCTTCCTCCAATTTCTATTAGCAAAGTAATCAGTAAGTAAATCATTTTAGAGACCTTAGTTGATGTCAGTTAGTACTAGAACACAACATCAAAATTTCATATTTGTAAACTAGACTGAGAACTAAATGGCAAACCACCTCTATATTATTGTCAAGAAAAAAAACCCCTGCACTTTATCAAGACTTGAATTTACCTGAGGAGATAGTTATTTTATCACAATCCAATCATGCCTTAGCCATCTCCCAAATAGACCACTGCAATGTCAAACAAACAAACAAATAAATAAACAAATAAATAAATTTTACATGAGGCTGCCTTCGTAGAACATGCAGAAGCTGCAACTGATTCAAAATGCAGCAGTGCAGGAAAATTATGTGTTTGATTGATGCCTGTATTCCTCTATTCTGAGAACTGCATTGCCAGTGTTCTTCCAGTTTCAATGTACTGTACTGTATTACTAGAATAATATAAGAGTTGGAAGAGGCCTTGGAGATCTTGTCCATTCCCCTGCTCAAGCAGGAAATCCTATACTATTTCAGACAAATGAGGGTCCAATCTCTTCTTTAAAACCTCCAGTGTTGGAGAGTTCACAATTTCTGGAAGCAAGTTGTTCCTCTGGTTAATTGTTCTGTCAGGAAATTTCTTCTTAGTTCTAGGTCAGTAATGGCAAACCTATGGCACAGGTGCCACAGGTGGCATGCAGAGCCTATCTGTTGGCACACGAGCTGTTGCCCCCTCTCAGCTCCAACATGCATGTGTGTGCTGGCCAGCTGATTTTTGGCTCACACAGAGAATTTGGGAGGGCATTTTTGGCTTCCAGAGAGTCTCTGGGGGGATGGCAGAGGATATTTTTACTCTCCCCTGCTCCAGGAAAACCTATGGAGCCTGGGGAGGGTGAAAATGAGCCTACTGGGCCCACCAGGAGTTGGAAAACAGGCCATTTCTGGCCTCCAGAGGGCCTCCGGGGGGTAGGGGAAGCTGTTTTCACCCTCCCCGGGCATTAAATTATGGATGTGGGCAATAGTGCTCTTTCAGCACCTGAGGGAAAAAAGGTTTGCCATCACTGTTCTAGGTCCTCAGAGTCTTTGGAGAGGGGTGGCATAAAAGTCCAATAAATAAATGAATAAGTTGCTGCTCTCCTTGATTAGTTTCCTTGTCCTGCCCTCAGGTGCTTTGCAGAATAGCTTCACTCCCTCTTTGTGGAAGCCCTGAGATATTCACCCCTAGCCTTCTTTTAAATAAACAAGACATATATGTTAGCATATAGCATGGAAAGAGGGAATAGAATGTTAAGAGAGAGTTAATTTGCATATTGGTATGTAAATCAGTTTTTGACAGTTGGAAGATAGAATTCCAGGGGATTCGTATGCTGACTGTTGGTGAATCTGCATCATAGAGAGCAGATGTACATACCAGTAGTTTAAAATATTGTTTGTTTGTTTGTTTGTTTGTTTATTTATTTGACTTCTATGCCGCCCAATCCCGAAGGACTCGGGGCGGCTTACAACAAAAGCATGGTAAAATAAGTCAATCTGTTGTGGTTGGCTCTGGGCCAGCTCTTGCTCCAAGGACTGTGGGGGTTGATGTGGGAGAATCCTCCCGTTGTCAGAGGCCAGTTTTACTGCCGACTGCTTCCGACAGCGAAGCCTCTGTAGCAGATAGTGAAAGTGAAGTGGGATCCAGAGGAGGTAATTACAGGCAGCCCATTAGATAGTCGTCCCATGATTCGTCATCATTGGATTCAGAAGGGGAGACATTCATAGATGTGCGCAGACGCAGGGCAATGTCAAGGAAAGAGCAACTGCGTAAATACTATAGGAAATAAGGGAGATCACCTGTGTCTGGGGGTAATTAGGCTAATGGGGCTGCTGTTAAATTGCCAGTGTTCTTGCATCTGGGCATGGAAGTTTATCCGTTCGGTGAAAGAGAGAAGTGTGCTTTGCCTCTGGATTCTACAAGGACTCTTTGAACTGTTTCCAGGACTTTTGACCTAAATCATAGTTAAGTTTGTGACTTGAGAACTCTTGAAGGGGGGTGGCTGTGACATCTTTACAGCTGCTTTTCTTCTGCTTTGTGTTTGTTTATTGTTCTTCACAGCATTCAAGGCTGTTGCTTTGAAGGAGAGCACTTTGACTGACTAAAAGTGTGTTTGGCTCGATTTTTCTTTTGATAAAACAGTGTTATTGACTTTATAACTGTGTGTGTCTGAATTTCTACTTTTGAACTTAATTGGGGGCTCGTGTCGAGAAGCCCGGCAGAACATTATCTAAAGCTAAAACATTAACAAACTAAAACCCCTTTAAAAAGTTATTATAAGAAATGGCAGTCACACTCATATACATACACACTATTCATATAACTGACCATCGAAGATGTAAATTTATAGCCCCCAGGCCTGCTGGCAAAGCCAGGTCTTTGTGGCCTTGCAAAAGGCCAGCAGGGTGGGAGCAGTATGGATATCGGGGGGAATTTGGTTCCATAGAACCAGGGCAGCTACAGAGAAGGCCCTCCCCCATGGTCCCACGAACCTGCATTACTTAGTCAACAGGATCCAGAGGAGGCTAACTCTGGGAGCTCTTATTGGTCTCTGGGAGGTATGCGGCAGCAGACAGTCCCGTGTATAGTCTGGCCCTGAGCCATGTAGGGCTTTATAGGTAATAGCCCTTGAATTGTGCCCGGAGAGTAATAGGAAGCCAGTGCAGCTCACAGAGCAAAGGTGTTATATGGGTGTACCGAGGTACACCCATGACAGCTCTCGCGGCTGCATTCTGGACTATTTGCAGTCTCCAAACACTTTTCAAGGGTAGCCCCATGTAGAGCGCATTGCAATAATCAAGACAGGAGATGAGGGCCTTAGTGACTGTGCGGAGATCCTCCTGGTCCACTGGTGTACCAGGCGAACCTGGGCAAAGGTCCCCCTGGCCACAGCTGAAAGGTGATGGTCAAAACTCAGCTGTGGGTCCAGCAGGACACCCAAGTTGCGGACCCTATCTGAGAGGGATATTTCCCCCCCCCAAACAATGGATGGACAGATTGAAGAGTCCTTAGGAGGGAATGCCCACAGCCACTCAGTCTTGTCTGATTTGAGTCTGAGCCTGTTGCCCCCCATCCAGATCTTCACAGCTTCCAGGCACCAACACATCACATCCACTGCTTCACTGAATTGGCATGGGGTGATGTATAACTGGGTATCATCAGCGTACTGATGATACCTCACCCCATGCTGTCGGATGATCTTGCCCAGTGGCTTCATGTAGATATTGAACAGCAGGGGGGAGAGGACAAACCCCTGCATCACCCCGCAAAGGAGAGGCCAAGGGGTGGACCTCTGCTCCCCCCACCCACTAACACCAACTGCGAACAACTGTGCCTCCCACTCCCAATGCCTCCAGTCATCACAGGATACTGTCAAGTTGTTTATTTGTGTAAATATGAAACCAGTTCAATGAGAAAAGAAGAAATAAAAGCATAAGTTTTATATTGGAGTCATTGTATTTGTACCCCAATATACATTGAAGTACGGTTCTGCTATCAAGATACTCTGCTGTATGAAATGAAGAACATCACTTGAAAAACATAAATAACAGAATCCAACATAATGGGTTACGAGCCCAGATAACCAGATACCCAGAATGAGCTTCATTAAAGTTTAATAATAAAAAGAAAGAAAAAAAATTCTGTGGAGAAGACAGTTGAAGGCTGTGGCAGTTGATGGTGTTAACTGCAGTAGCCAGAATTTCTGTGACAGTTGGCAGTGTGAGAAAAAAATGTAAAGGCACATATTAAAAGTGCAAATTTTTCTAAAGATTTATCAAAATGGCTGGGGATACGATACAAAAGTCACTAATCGGCAAATTGACTGGAGAAAATTACAGTTCATGGTGTATAAAAGTGAAGTTATTATTGGAGTCTGAAGCCTTATGGTATCTTATTGAGCAAGATTGACAAGAATGTGAAGCCAGAAGGCAGTACGATAGAGAAAACGTAGAAACACCAGATTAGCTGAGAATAATGTGGATAAAGCATTAAAGGTGAAGAAAAGATGCTTCAGAGGTGGGTCTGACAAACATCTTATTGGACAATGTTCAGGAAAACAAGAGTGCCAAGAATAAAGAAAATTTCCAAAGCTATAGAAGAAAAGAAACCTGAGAAGATGATGAAGTGCAGAGAAAATGATGCAGAGAAAGATGTTCTACAACACTGGGTGGTCGACTCGGGCATCAATAAATAATAAAATATGATTTTTTTGTAGGGTAGAAAGCAAGAAGAATCGGATGGATGGGTTGAGATGGCTGATGGACGAGATAAGAATAGCAGGGGTCAGAAAGGCGAAAATATCAGCACTGAAACATCCAGAAGATCAAAACAATGTGTGGAACAATGTTATGTGGGTTCCAGAAATCAGTAGCAATTTATTGTCTGTGTCTAAACTAAATAAGGATGATTTTTCTGTATTATTTGAAAACAATATATGTAAGATAATGCACAAGGGCAAAGTGTGTGTAACAGGTGAGATGGAAGGGTCTTTATATGTAATTGAAAGGAAGAATTAGGAAAGGGCAAAAGGATGTTTGCAAAATTTAAGTGAAGAAAAATGTAAAATTCCAAATTGCATACATAAATGGCATCATAGGTTAAGCCATGTGAATTTTGGGTATTGAATAAGATGATAAATGAAAGATGAATATAATTTAAAGGTACAAAAATGTGGAAACTATTTAGTGCAGCTGTAACACTGAAAAAGCAAAGAGAAAAACAGTTCCTATAAGAAGTAATGGAAGGTCAAAAAGAGTAATGGAACTTATACATATTGATGTACATGGACCAGTATCTTGTAAAAATGCTAGTGAATTTTTTTTAACCATTATCAATGATTTCTCTAGATATTGCTTTATATATCCAATGGAGAGTAAGTCAGAGGTACTGAAGTGGTTCAAATTCGTTGTTATGTGGTCAAAGAAGAAATTTGGAAATACAATCACTACAATATTAAGTAACAATGGTAGCGAATTCACAAATAGAAATTTTGAAAATTATTTAATGTCACAGAACAAGTCATAGACACTCCAGTATATACCTCAGAAGAAGGGGAGAATTATTGAAAAGAAATAACAGACATTATGTGCTGGAGAGCGATATTTCGGATGCCAAATTAGAAGGATTTTGGGCTGAAGGGCTCAGGTGTGTAAATTACATACAAAATAGAATTTAACACTCGTATCTTAGAAAGTCTCCATCTGAACTCGAATATGGAAGAAAGCCAAATCTGAACTATACTAGAGTATTTGGATGTACTGTATAGCATATTTTCCTGTCCCTAAGAAGATCAGAGGAAAATTAGATTCAAAGGGCAAGAAAGGAATTTTCATAGGATATGATGAGAATAGCCATGCATACAGAATTTATATAGAAGATAGGATAGTAGTGTCTAGGAGTGTAATATTTAAAGAAGACCTAGGGAGAGACCATGTGTGGTTGAGAAATAAAAAGGAGAAAGAAAATAAAGTTAGAAAAGAAGGAAAAGGAAACACAGGAAAGGAAAAGGAAACACAGGAAGTAGCTGAAATTAAAAAAGGCTAGAGTAATGTTAGTAAAAGAGCCACAAAATTGGGAAGAAGTAAATAAAATGTCATATGAAGAGGCAAGTAGATGGAAAAAGGCAGCTTCAGAAGAAATTAATTGAAGAGAAATGGAACTTTGAAATTGGTAAAGTTACCAGAAGAAGCTAATTGGATGCAAATGGGTGTTTAATGTCAAATATAATGGAGAAGACAACATAGTGAGGTATAATGCTGATATATTTACAAAGCCATTATCGAATGAAAGACAAAGAAACTTGATAGATTTGCTAGCAGTAATTTTTTTAAAAAAATAATGTTTTTCCATGCATATGAAATAAGTAATGAATTTATATTGTTTTGGTTTGAAAAAAACAAATGTTAATTATTTCAGCAAGGGTATGTTAACATATAGCATGGAAAAGGGGAATGGAATGTTAAGAGAGAGCTAATTTACATATTGGTATGTAAATCAGGTTTTGGCAGTTGGAAGATAGAATTCCAGGGGATTCGTATGCTGACTGTTGGTGAATCTGCATCAGAGTAGATGTATAGAGAAATACAGTTATACTGTCAAGTTGTTTATTTGTGTAAATATGAATGACAAAAAAATAAATAAAAGTATGTTTTATATTAGTCATTGTATTTGTACCCCAAATACATTGAAACACAGTTCTGCTATAGACTCTGCTGTATGAAGTGAAGAACATCACTTGAAAAACATAAATAACATAGAAATCCAACAATATCCAATTCCAGCAACTGTTCTTTATATGTTTTAGTCTCCAAATTTATAGTAATTACTTATAAATCCATTTATGGCATGGAGCATGATATCTGAAGAAATGACTTTCCCAGATTGTGTCTACACATCCAGCACGGGAGCCTTACCACAGAGCCTGTGTATTAAAGTGCCATCTGGCCATACCCAGGAAGGTAACCTATTCCATAATAGTCTGTGGATCATCATCTCCTTGAAGATTAGAATACAATAGTACAAATCATTGCCAAAGTCTCTGAAGATGTGATTAAGTCACCAGACAGAACAGCAGGAGCATATGGCAGATCCTGTGAAGTTGGTCATGTTAAAGTTTATGATGGCTAATTATGGATGTATTGTTATTGGTATGTTTTTAATTACTGTTAGTCAGGCTCATAACTGTCAATCATCTAAATTGAAATAAAAATAACGCTATTAATGAAGCATCCCAAAGCCATCTTAACAAAATTAAGAGTTAGTCATTCAATTAATGTACTTTTTAAAAAGCTACCTTGCAAAAAGTTGGATTAGCCCTACATAATCTTGTACAGTATACAAAATGCTTTGAGGTTTCAAACAGGTTCTTCCATATCCAAAGGTGTAACTGAAACAGCGTTTCAAATGAAATTAATAAAGGAAAACAGGACACGGGAGATGGCTGTGACACGTTTCAATACACCATTCGCACTAGTTGTTCATGAAACCACAAACGACAGCTTCCTCTCGAAGAATGGCTGTGCTCAGTAAAAAACAACAACCCTTCTCCCCTTACAGAAGGTGGTTATCTACCCCGATTAACAGGTCTTCTTTCCGGTCGAGATGATCTGTGAAATCAGAACTTCGGTCATTTTCTCAAAATTATTTTCTATATATTATAGTACTAAACTACTAATCGTTAGACTCGGTTACATGTAACGTAGCGGTACTCCTCGTTACATAACTTGAGTCCCAAGCAAGAAAGAAAGAAGAAAAAAACCCAGTCTCCCACCACTCTCGCCACAGAGTCGATTTTAAATTACGCGACTGAGAGGCTTACTCAACGAGGTCTGAGGGGAACCCGCGCGCAGCCTCTTAAGACCAGGCAGCCAATCCCAGGACCGATTTGGGTTTCCGTCGACCAATCAGAATACATTTTATTGGCATGTGCCGAAGCTGTCCGTTGTTTTGTGCGCTCTGTGGAGTTGGGTACGGTGAGCGTCGCGCGGATTGTTCTTTTCCCTTTGGTTTCCCCCCCTCCCCTCCGCTTTGTTGGCCGTTCCTTTTCTTGTTGCCTCGGAAGACCCGGAGCCTGGCAATGCCCGAGTTTTTGGCGGACCCGTCGGTGCTCACCAAGGAGAAGCTGAAGAGTGAACTGATTGCTAATAACGTGAGCCTGCCCGGAGGTGAGCAGCGGAAGGATGTTTATGTGCAGCTCTACCTTCAGCACCTCACCGCCCGCAACGTGTCTGGAGTCCCCGCGCAGCCGGACTTCTCCAGTGACGAAGAGAGGGAGTCGACCCCGGTCGGCGCCAGGAATAGTGCGGGTAGCGCTGCTGCCGTCGTTGTGGGCCGGGTAAGCGATTTGGCGATTCTTTTTATTTCGCGAAATTTCAAACGGGCTTTTTCGTTATCTCTTCGCGGCCTCCCGCTCTTGGGGCGGTAGAGTTTTCCCGCTTTCTCTGAGGAGGAGGCGCGATGTCTTGTCACTGACTGAAGGGGTGGGGAGGGACGGGGAACCGTGCTTGCGCGTGGGTAAAGCCTGACTCAATCGCCTTGGATTAGGCAGGCTGTGTGGACCCTCGGTGCATTTAAGCGGACTAAATTCATGCCCCAATAGCATATAATGGTGAAATGCGTAGTGAAATAATCTTCTCTAACAGACACCTGCCGCCTTTATGCTTCTGTTGTAGCGAATTTACAGAATTTAAAATTTGTGAGCAAGAGCACGATTTCACAAAGTCATTTTTATTTGTGCCCTATCCTCAATATGTCTCCCCCCCTCCACATTTCATTGTAATTCCCATCACTTTCCTTATCGTCCTGACAGGAAATGACAGGCCTTTCAGTGTATTATATTTGATAAAATCAGGTTGAGGAAGGCTGCTTTACTCTATAATTGTTTCTTTAGCATTCACTTGCAGGCCAATAGCTTCGTTGCTTATTACTTAATTTCTTTTTGTTTTGTTGCTTATCTAATACTTATTAGGGTATATTTACAAGAATAAAAGTGTCTTATATAAAATTAAATAATGCTTTTCAACTTAATCAGCAAAATAATTTCATTTTTTAAAAAGATTTTAAGCGTATTAGAAAAAGCCTCTTGCTGATTGCAGTAGTGTGGTTCGCAGTTGGCAAGATGGTTCCAAGATGGTTTAAAGGTCAAGAGTATCATCTTAAATTGGGCCCTATAGAAAATTGACAGCTGGTGAAGATCTAAGTGTAAATTCCTATGCCTAGCTTTCTCAAGAAGAGTTGTACAGTACTTGGCATGTTCTTCACCATACTAGTACAAGTAGTCCTCAACTTACAACCTCAATTGAGCCAAAATTTATGTTAAGTGGGAGATTTGTTGAGTGACTCACTGCAGTTGTTAAGTTAGTAACAAGATTGTAAAGTGAATCTGGCTTTCATATTGATTTTGCTTGTTGGAATATTGCAGAAGGTGACCCCAGGACACTTCAACTGTCATAAATATGAATCAGTTGCCAAGCATTTGAATTTTGATCATGTGACCATGGGGACGCTGCAACAGTCATAAGTGAAAAATGATTGTCAGTTTTTTCAGTGCAGTTGTAGCTTTGAATGATCACTAATTGAACTGTTGTAATTTGAGGACTATCTGTACCTACAAATTACTGACTCATGAAGAGTTCCAAACTCAGCCTGTGTTTTTGAGGTGAGTGCAATCTCCACACCTATGTCGCAATGTTCTCAAAAGCTAGCTTTTATCTGGTCTATTGAAATTAATTGAATAGAAAGAAGATTTTGAACTCATTTACTCCAAGAGATATCAAGATAATTGCTAGTATTTTATGGATTAGAAATACCATGTGTGGAGACTTACTGATTGGGACTTCCATACCTACGTCCCCCCCGCTAGAAGAGTGGGGGCCTTGAGAAGAGGAGTATTGGAAGCATATCTCAAGGTTAGATGAGGAAAGATTGAAGCAACTACAGGTTCATATCTAAATGGTAGCTTATGAACTGTGTGTAAATCCATTCTATTCTTTCAGTTTCTACTGTATATTAAAGAATGCAAGAAGTAAATGAAATGCAGATCATGGAAATTTAAGAACTTACCCATAGTTTGAGATAATTAGCAATATCTGGATTCTTCCAGAAATATCTTGAACATGATGTTAAAACTGTAACAGCTCCCAGTGTCATGAGCAACTGCAATTGTTTGTTTAATTTCTATCAATCACTGCCCTCATTTAATCAGATTTGCTTCCATTTCTTGCTACTGAATCTTCATTATGGATTCCTTTGGTATAATGAACCAATTTTCTTGCCTACCTAGTTTTGACCTGTTTTTGTTTGACTAATGTTTGATTGTCCTTGGCTTGTAAAGTATTTTATTGCTGCTTTGGTTGTAAAAGGGACATAATATGTTCATGATACTATCTTTCTGAAGCTCATTTAGCAAGTTCAGAGCATTCTGTATTATTTAAATATTTGCTGCATATTTAAAGGCAGTTTGTAGTAAATTAGATAATTAAAACAATTAGAACACTTAACATATATGTTACTCTTTTTAAAAAAAATGCATACTAAAATAACAAAACTATAACAAGGAAAGCTATGTTATAACAAGAAAAAGCAGTGGGAAAAACAGCATAGTGGCACGGAGATAATAAAAAGGGTTAGCTCCAGAAAAATGAAGATGGCACTAGACATATGTCACTTGAGAGGGTATTATTATTTTTAATTAAAGTTTTTTATTTATAAAACAGAAAAGAACAAAACATACATAACACAAAGACAAATATGTGACGGATCTTCTAGGATATACACTCAGATACCCTAAATTGTTACATCAATGTTCACCTTAAAGTTCCACATTTTATTTCTCCATAGGGTTCCCTTGATTTTAAGTTCTGCTTCTCCTTTCTTCCCACCAATAGTATAATTGTTCCATGTATTCAGTCTAAAAATTCTGATGTTAGCCTGTCCATCTCCGCGCAGACTAATATTTTGTATAAGACCTCTTCTGTGGGTATGTTCCTGTTCTTCCATTGTTGGGCAAAGGCAAGCCTTGTGGCGATCAACATAAGAAGAGCCATGCTGAATCAGGCCAAAGCCCATCAAATCCAGCATTCTGTGTCACACAGTGGCCACCAATTGTACATGGGGATCTTGAGCAGAAAGAGAAGGCAAAACCCTCCCTTTCCCATGACTTCCTGCCTGCCTCAACCAACATAGAGGCGGTACATGGACATCTGTTTCTTTTTTTTTTTTTTTCAATTTTTTTTATTATTTTTCATAAAAAGACAAACAGATACAAACAAACAATAAACATAAAGTGGGGGTGTATTTCCCCCGCTTCTTATGAAAGTATAAATTCAAATATAGAAAAAGAATACATATGTATTAACTATTATAAAAAAAAAAGAGAAAATTAATAAATTTGAATTGAAGTTTACAAATCTTAATGTGGGTATTAAGGTTAGTATAACATAGTTACCAAAAAGGAGAGATACCTTTAATATAATCCTAATTACTATAATAAAATAGTATTAAACCTTCAATCTAGACAGTAAAACTAAATTCAACTATTATACTTCAAAAATCTTAATATATTGCTTATACTTATACATACATAGCTATATCATAATCATCAAAAAATCCTTTTAAGTTAATATTACTATTATTATCATCTAGATAAAAACTAATACAAAATAAAGAAAAAGAAAAAACAACCACTAACAATATATCTTATTTTTTCTTATCTATCCATTTGTAAACGTTGTTCCATGTTTCGTAAAATTTAGTATCCTCTTGATCGTTTAATCTTCTTGTCATCATATCCATTTCAGCGCAATCTAATATCTTAGCTATAACCTCTTCTTCCTTGGGGATTTCCTCCCCTTTCCAGTTTTGCGCATATATTATTCTAGCCGCAGTTAATATATGTATAATTAAATAAAAAACTTCTTTCTTATAAATCTGGGTTGTGACACCTAATAGATAAAATTCCGGGGTATTATCTATATCTTGTTTTATTATTTCTTTTAATATTTTTTCAATCATCTTCCAATATATTTTTGCTTTGCTACATGTCCACCATTGATGATAGTAAGTTCCTATATCCTTCTTACATTTCCAACATATTGGGGATGTTTTGGGAAACATTTTTGCTATCCTATTTGGTGGGAGATGCCATCTATAGAACATTTTGATTTGGTTTTCTTTTAAAGAAACTGATTTAGTCATTTTCCAATTATTAATCCACACTTTCTCCCATGTGTCTATATCTATTTCCTTGCCAATATTTCTACACCATCTTATCATAGTATCTTTTAAAGACAATTCTATATTTTTATGAGCAATAAGTAGTTTATATATTTTCCCTATCATTTTTGTAGGGTTAGTGGTTATCAAGGTAGTTAAAGAATTCTTACTTTTATTAAAAATATAAAGAGTTTTATCCTTCTGATATCTAGATCGGATCTGGGCATAGTGCCACCAATCTATTATTATCCCTTCTTCTCGTAGTTGAATTCTAGATTTAAGCTTCATCTGATCATTTAATAGTTCTTTATATCTATAAGTCATTTTCTTGTCCTTTATAGACTTTGGATGTGTTATTGCTTCTAAGGGAGCTAACCAATCTGGGATGCTTAAGAAATGATTCTTCTTTATATCTTTCCATACTTCTAATAAGTATTTCCTTAATGTATGCCTTTTAAAATATGAATGGTTTTTGTCCTTATCATACCATAAAAATGCGTGCCATCCAAGCATTAAATCATGTCCTTCTAGTTCAAGTGTTCTTTTATTATCTAAAATTATCCAATCTCTAAGCCATGTTAGTGCAGCGGCCTGATAGTATAGTTTCCAATTTGGAAGGCCAAATCCTCCTCTTTCTTTGATATCTTCTAAACAATTCATTTTTATCCTTGCTTTTTTACCTTGCCATATAAATTTTTTAACTAGATTTGTTAAAGTTCTTAAAAAGATACCCCCTGGGTTTATTGGTATTGTCTGAAAAAGAAATAAGACCTTGGGTAAAATGTTCATCTTAATTGTTGCAATTCTTCCTAAGAAAGATATTTTCAAATTGTTCCAGGTTGCTAAGTCTTTTTTAATTTCTGCTAACAATTTCATATAATTATCATTTTTTAATGTTATTGTTTTCGCTGTTAAATTTATTCCTAAATATTTTACCTTTTTTACAGTCTTTATTCCAGAAATAGTTTCTAATTTAGTTTCTAGTATTTTGTTCATATTTTTAGTCAAGTAATGTGTTTTGTTTTTGTTTATCTTTAAACCTGCTACATTTCCATATTGTTCAATGGTTTGTAATAAAGTAGGAACTGTTGTGGTCGGTTCTTCAATTATAAACATTAGATCATCTGCAAAGGCCTGGAGTTTATAGATTTCATCTCCTACGGTTAAACCTTTTATTCTGGGGTCCGCTCTTATTTTAATTAATAAGGTTTCAAGGGTCATAATAAATAACAATGGTGATATAGGACATCCTTGGCGAACTCCCTTATTTATATCAAGTATTGGTAATTGGCTGTTATTCAATATTATATTCGTTGTTTGTTTTGAATATATAGTATCTATTAGATTAACAAATTTTGGGCCAAATCTCATTTTATTTAATTGCATTTTTATAAATATCCAATTAACGTTGTCAAAGGCTTTTTGAGCATCCAAAAACATTAAAGATGCCATCTTGTCTGAGTGTTGTTCATAGTACTCTAGTATATTTATTACAGTTCTAATATTATTTTTAATTTGTCTCCCTGGAAGAAACCCATTTTGGTCTTGGTGTATTATTCCATTTATAACTCCTTTAAGTCTTTCTGCATAAATGGCAATAAAGATCTTATAATCTACATTTAATAGTGATATAGGCCTATAATTTTTGATTTTTTCTGGTTCTGTACCCTGTTTATGTATTAAAGTTGTCAGTGATTCTGACCAAGATTTAGGAATTTTTCCGTCAAGTCTACAGGAATTAAAAGTTTCTAACATATGGTTTCTTATTGTTTCATTATCTATCTTATACCATTCTGCAGGTATGGCATCTGGACCTGTGGCCTTGTTGCTTTTCTGTTTTTTAATTGTTATTAAGAGTTCCTCCATTGTTATTGGTCCGTCCATAGTAGCCTGTTGATCTTCTGTTATTTGTGGTAGATTTGAAGCCTCTAAATAGTTAAAAACTTCATCTTCAATGACATGATCTTTAGCATATAATTCCTTATAGAAATTATACACAATGTCTGCCTTACCTTCTGTATCGTATTTTATTTTACCATCTTTATCTTCTAATTTTTGGATTAATTTTGATTGACTTTGTTTTCTGAGTTTATACGCTAACCATCTGCCAGGTTTATTTGCATATTCAAAGTATTGTTGCTTTGCTCTTTTAATCTTTTCAGTTAATTGGTTTTGTTCTATAACTCTGATTTTATGTTTAATTACGTTTATTTCTGTCTTTAGATCTCTATTCTTGGTATGTTGCTGCGATAAGGATTCTAATTGTTTTAGTTCGTTTGTTAATTGTAAATACTCTAATTTCTTTTCCTTATTATATTTTGCTGTATAAGATATTGTTAAACCTCTTATGTACGCTTTAACTGTATCCCATAAGTTCTGTGGAGTAGTGTCTGATGTTTTATTAATTTCAAAAAATATTTTTAATTCCTTTTCAATCCAATCCTTATATTTCTTGTCGTTTAATATATGTCTGTTCATCCGCCAATTGTTCTGTTTATTATTCATCGTCATATAGACCACTATTGGATTGTGATCGGCCCATGTATTAACGTCTATCTCAACTTCTCTTATTTGTTCTGCCACCGTTTTTGGTGCCCATAACATGTCAATTCTCGTCCAAATTTTGTGAGGATTGGAATAAAAGGTAAATTGCCTTTTGAGAGGGTGTCTTTCCCTCCAAATGTCGCTTAATAATAGTTCCGCTTTCATTTTTTGAAAAGTACTGGGTAGCAAGTTCCTTCTTGTTTTTTTACCTTTTCCCCTTTTTTTGTTACCTCCCCCTCCTGAGTGGTCTAATTGTCTATTCGCGATAGCATTAAAATCACCTATTATCAATAGATTATCAATAGCTAAATCTGTTATTATTTGGTGTAAATTTTTATAGAATGTCATTTGGTCTTCATTGGGGGCATAAATAGAAACAACCACTAGAGGTCTGGGTTCAATATCTACTTGTACAATCAATATCCTACCCTCTTTATCCTTATATATTTGTTTGGAATTTATAGAATTCTTGACATACATCACTACACCTCTTTTTTTTTTGGTCTGCTAATGCAGCATACATTTTTCCAATTTTGGGATTCAACAGTAATTTTTGGTTGTCTTTTTTGATATGAACTTCTTGTAGTATTGCAATCTGAACATTTTGGTTTCTGATTTTGGAAAAAATTTGCTTCCTTTTTCTTGGTTCGTTAAGTCCATTAACATTTACGGAAAAGATTTTCAAGTCTTTATTCGTTGTCATTTAATAGGTTTTTTGGTTTCTCGCTGAGGTTGAACTCTTCTAGAACCTTGGTCCTGCTCTATTACTTGGGCAGTTGCCCCCAGGTTTTCTTCTTGCTGAGTTAGTAATTTTTCCCCTGGTTGCTGTTGAGCTGGCTGTAGTTGGACCACTAGTTGCTGACTTGCATGGTCGGAGTGGCGCAAACCACTCTGTTCAAGAAAGAACATAGCTTGATCTACGTTTTCCAGTTTGTACCTTGTAGAGCGCCATGTCAGAGAAAGTCCTTGTGGAATAAGCCAACGGTAAGTGATATTTTCTTTAATCAAGATTTTGGTTAGAAAGTGGTAATCTCTTCTGTTTTCTCTGACACTTCTTGGAACTTGTTTTAATATCTTTATTTCTACTCCATGTCGTTGAGGCGGGGAGTTTCTTGAATAATGAAGTATCTCATCTCGCAACGCCTTTCTTGTAAATTTAATATGTATCTCTCTTGGGAGGTTGTGTCGACGGATATAGCTATTCGAGATTCGGTATACTTCATCGATTTCTTTCTGTAAAGCCATAGGGTCCTCTTGAAGTATACCTCCAATGATTTCCGCCATAGTCGTTTTTAAGTCTTCATCTTTTTCCTCTTTTATATTCTGAAATCGAAGTCCGTACGAAGCTCGTTGCATCTCCAGCTGGATGATAGATTCATCATATCTTTTGTATCTTTCATCAGCTCTCCCTTCAAGATAGTCCATTCTTTTCTCATTTTTGTCAGCTTGCTCTTCAACTTTTTTAACTCGGTCATCACTTTCTTGAAGAGTTTGTTGGATCTGCTTTATCTGATCTTTCATCTCACCCATATCAGCTTTCATTTGAGCCATCTCCACTTTAAATTCTGCCAAGTCAGCTTTTATGGCTTCTCTTTGTTGTGTTGCCTCCTCCTTTATGGCTTCTCTTTGTTGTGTTGCCTCCTCCTTTATAGCCTCTCTTTGTTGAGTG
Organism: Erythrolamprus reginae; assembly: GCF_031021105.1. Classification (NCBI taxonomy): domain Eukaryota; kingdom Metazoa; phylum Chordata; class Lepidosauria; order Squamata; family Dipsadidae; genus Erythrolamprus; species Erythrolamprus reginae. The sequence continues at coordinate 59,456,741 of NC_091955.1, forward strand.
GCATCTTCTTGTGATTTGACCATAAAGTCCTTCAAAGTATTCAAAGTCTCATGTATAGTTGCAAGATTGGACTGCATTGTTTTGTCTTTGTCTTTGTCTTTAGAAGACATGGTTAGCACTTGATGCGAAGGAGAAGAATGCGGTGACACTTGTGGAGATAGGGTAGTTGGTGTTGTTTGTTTCTTTGTTGTTTTAACAAGAGTTGAGGTGTGGGACATTATCAAATTAGAATCCACTATTTCAAATTTTAAAGTTAATTTCAATTTTATATATAGTGAAAAGGAAAAGAAATTACTATAAATTCCAAAACTATTCAATATATTTTGTTTCCCTTGTAATATGACTATACCAATTCAATAGCAATTCAATTAATAACAGAGTTCAAAAGAAGAAGAGAAAAAAAAAATATTATTGTTTAGTGCCACAGGAAAAAAAAAAAAAAAAAAACAAGTGTTAGCCTTTTCAAGTAAAAGGAGGACAGAAAATAAGAGAAGAGAAGGAATATCAACTGTATATAGAAGACAAAAGAAAGAAAAGAAAAAAAATTTTTTTTTGGAGGAAAAGACTTTGGGGGGAGGGGAGGAAAAAGAAAAGGGGAAAAAGTAAAGTAAAAAAATTTGTTCAAAAAGAAAAAGAAGGAGGGTGGTATTTTAGTTCAACTATTTAGAATAGAGCAGGGACCCAAGGTTTATTAACAATGCATGTAGTTCAAACCAAACTTCTTCTAGTAATAGAAATGTAAGGAAGAAAGTCAAAGAAAAATCAGGGGGAAAAAAACCAGATAGTTATTCAAAGACACAATAACAGTATTGTATACTTAAGTTCTTCTTATAGATCCTGTAATTTTGCTAGGAAGTAGAAATGAAAATCCAAATCTCAAAGGGTAAAGTTATATTTGATTTCAATTCAAAATTCAAGGAGTAAAGCAATTCCAAAACTTGCTTATGTTCAAGATGGAGTCAGTTTATTTTCCAAATTCAAGACAGGAACAAAGAACAAAGAAAGAGATCCCAAGATGGAGTCAAGTTAATTTTCGTGCAGCAGGCAGATGTTAAACCAAGGAGTTCTCAGCAAATAATCCAAAGGGTGTCAGCAAATAGTCCAAAAGGCTCAGCAAGTATTCCAAATAGGTTAATCCAGCAATAAGTAATCCAAAAAAGAAGTGATTTCAATCTCTTCTAGATTCCATTTAATTCATGATTATTAAGTTATTCATGTTGTGAAAATAGGCAGCAAGAGAAAAAAAAAAGGCAGCAAGACTGTGTTCCTCCGCTTCAAAAATTAAGTCCAGAAGATTATGATTTTAAAAATCTATCAAGAACAAATTCTGATCATCACTAGAAATTTCCTTTAGCAGTTAAAATTTCCTAAATAGTCATGTCAAATTTAAACTATTTTGTTAAAGCATAAAGTCAGAAAATTATTTTATAGATTCCCAAGTTCACGTTCAAAATGGAAAAGTAAAAGTGAAGAGAAAAAAATTAGGTCCGGCTGTTATTTGCGGATGGGTTTAAACAAGAAAAAACTTTCACTTTCGCCCTGGGAAAAAAAAAAACTTTCACTTAAAAGTTTTACGATCTTCTGACTTAAAGACGAAACACAATAGAGATTTTTACCTTAAGTCCTTTCTCTGCTGTACTCTTTTTCTATGTAGATGTAAATATTTTTACTTTCGCTTCTTTGCTTTTATTCTTCCCGCTGAGTGAGGGGAGAAAGCGCTGGCCGGTCCTCTTAAGCAAAGAGGAGCGGTTCTCCCGTCTCCGAAGCTGCGGGGCGAACCGCTGCCTCTGGAATCCTGGCGATGGGTCCTCGGGCAGAGGAGAGCCCCCTGTTCATGGATCGGGCCATCCGGGCCCGATCCGATCGCAAATGCGACCTTCGGAGGGGGTAGAAGAGATTCGCCTGGCAGAGCCCTGCCAGACACGTCTCGCCGCGATCTCCACCAAACCGGAAGCCGGACATCTGTTTCAATAACCACCATTACACTTGGCATCCATGAATCTGTCTAATCCTGCCTTGAAGTTATCAAGGCTGACAGCTGTCACAACCTCTTCTGGAAGTGAATTCCATAAACCAATGACCCTCTGGGTGAATAAATGTTTCCCTTTATTTTTCCTCACTTTCTTGCCTATGAGCTTTAGGGAGTGCCCCCTCGTCCTAGTATTGTGTGATATAGAAAAGAATTTTTCTCTATCCACCTTTTCTATCCCATGCATGATTCTATACACTTAGATCAAGTTACCCCTTAAATGCCGTCTTTCAAGGTTGAAGAGACCAAGGCGTTGCAACCTGGTTTCATAAGGGAGGTGCTCCCATTTCCTTGATCATATTTGTTGCCCTTCTTTGCACCTTTTCCAGTTCCATTATATCCTTGAGGTGCGTTGATCAGAACTGTACACAGTGCTCCAAGTGTGGTCTCGCCATCGATTTGTACAGAGGCAATACAACACTTATTGACTTATTTTCAACTCCCTTCCTAATCATGCCTGGAATTTGCTTTTTTTTGCTGCTGCTGCGCACTGGGTTGACATCTTCATTGAGCTGTCCACCAAAACCCCAAGATCCCTTTCTTGGGTTGTCTCAGAAAGCTTGGTCCCCATCAGTTGGTAGGCATAATTGGGGTTCTTTGCCCTGATATGCATAACTGCCCTTGTTTAGGTTAAACTTTGCACTTGTTTAGGGTCAAGATATATAACATTAAATAAGTTGTGTTTTTATCATATGTATCCAACACTGAGAGGGTATTCTAAACTGGAAAGTAGTCAATAGGAAAAAAAATGTGCTGTGTAACCATCTACCATGTGGTTGTAAGGGCTCTTAAGTCATCCTATGTGATTGGGAGGGACGTGTAGGGGAAGATATTACTTCCGATGATGTTCCAAATTACAATGAATTACATTAAGATTAGCAATTCAAATCTTCAAAGGCAACCCCATTTATGGTGCATTATAGTTACTATAACAAGGCTATCTCTAGTACGATCATACTGGCATATCAGTCTAAGCTGGTAAAATGTGCTTCAGATTATTTATATCTTTGGTGTCAAAGATACATCCATAAGTATCCCCAAATGTGAAACTGATCCTTTTGAACAGTGTAACTCCATCCAGAACATAATGAATTCTTCTACTATGAGCTGATTAACTATTTACTAACTAGTAATTTACTACTAAAATTAATTATTACTGTTGTCCAGCCTGAGCAGAGTTTTTTTCATTAATTTTGTCAATTGGCCCTTTTGCTGTCCTTTTCAGCATATCCAGTGGAAAGGAAAGGTAGAGCTGCTTGCAATTAGCATATGATAACTTTTGCTCTAAACCTCCAAATAATCTCACTCACAGGGGTCATGAAGTTATTAAATAGCATGGGGAATAAAGTGGAACATTTTACAATTGTGTATTGCAAAGCAAATACTAGAGAGTCAAGGAGAAATCTCTTAATTGATAATAGAACCTAGTAGAGTATGAAGTTTTATGCATTACGTTCACTGTGCAGAATGGATATGGTGCTATCTCTTCTTAGGTTTGCTTATATGACACTGCCAGAAAAGACTTTACATAATTTAGAAAAGAAAGATAATGAAACTTTGGGCACAGAATTTAAGTAATTGAGTGCTCAAGTAGTATCAGTTCTTTCAGATGAGAGTCATACTACAAAAAAAGAGCACAGGGTCCTGGAATTGAATTAGTCACATACTGTAGATGGTGCTGCTAAGACCATGAACTGAGCCATGTACAAGAGCAATTATTTGCAATAGAAGATTTATAATAATAATAATAACAACGAGTTGGGAGGGACCTTGGAGGTCTTCTAGTCCAACCCCCTGCTTATGCAGGAAACCCTACACTATTTCAGACAAATGGTTGTCCAACATCTTAAAAATTTCCAGTGTTGGAACATTCACAACTTCTGGAGGCAAGCTGTTCCACTGATTAATTGTTCTAACTGTCAGGAAATTTCTCTTAGTTCTATGTTACTTCTCTCCTTGTTTAGTTTCCACCCATTGCTTTATGTTCTACCGTTCTTATTCTACCCTTTGGAGAATAGGTTGGCTGCTCCTTCTTTGTGGAAGCCCCTGAGATACTGGAACACTGCTATAATGTCTCCCCTGGTCCTTCTTTTCATTAAACTAGCCATGCCCAGTTCTTGCAACTGTTCTTTATGTTTTAGCCTCTAGTCCCCTAATCATCTTTGTCACTCTTCTCTGGACTTTTTCTAGAATCTCAACATCCTTTTTGCATCATGGCGACCAAAACTGAATGCAGTATTTCAAGTGTGGCCTTTCCAAGGCCTTATAAAGTGGTATTAACACTTCATGTGATCTGTTTTAAAAGCAAGAAAGTTTTCCTTTTAAATTAATGACTTCATGGATGAAAGCAGACAACAGTTTACTCTTATGTCTCTCAGCAGTTCTCCATCCACAGCATCATTTGTGGGTAACTAGACCCTCTCACCATGACCCTATTTAGTGAAAAAAAGGCCCAACTCTTTGTGATGTTGGAAATTAAGTTGAACAGTGACTAGAGTTTAAAGAGACACTAATTCAGGAAAAGAAGAATTATTTATCTAAGTGAATAAGCAATAAAAAATAAGAGGACAGAATTTTGAAATGTTTTTTTGTATTCTTGTTTATTGAGATAGTATTTCAATGTACATCATATGTAACTAGGTGGCGGTATTCACCTATACTGTACTGTATTTTCTTGATTCAAAAAAAAAAATTAAGCAGGAAAATCACTAGCAAAATTCTGTCCCCACACTCCTTGTCTTTCATAAATTAATCAAGACCCATCTATACCGCCAGGCATGGGGGAGTTGAGACACCTTTCCCCCAGACTTTTTAATATTTACCGTATGTTTGGGTATGTATATGCATGTTGTTTGCTTTTTTAAATATGATAGGGTTTTATGTGCTTTTTAACATTAGATTTGTTTTCGCTGGAATATTGTTTTTATTATTGTTGTGAGCCGCCCCGAGTCTTCGGAGAGGGGCGGCATACAAATCTAATAATTAAATTAAATGAAATTAAAATTCTCAGGTTTATACCATACAGACTGTAGTTTTAAAAAATGAAACTTTGGAAGAGGGACAGTAGTAATTAATTTCTTATCTTTATATACCTATAAAAATAATCTAAAATGTAATTTTTTCTATTTTTCAGTAAATAATTTAAAGAGAGTAGCCAAGGAATTCATGATTTCATGTACTGTAAAATAGGGGACACCTGTGTTTTCAAATTGTTACTTTTCTAAATGTGTTATGTAATTTGAAGTAGTAATATTTAAAAATTTTCAGGAACTTAAAATAGTTAATCAATTATTCGTAAATTATTTTGAAGCAATGGGTTATAAGGAAATACAGATAATTCCTCAACGTTTGACTGTTGTTAAGCGACTAGAGTATTTAAGTGCAGCATGGAATGCCTGGGCAAAGGAATCTCAAGGATCACCTTTGGGAAGGAGAACCAACTTTGTCCCTTGGCTTCCCTATACATTATGGCCATTTCCAAATATAGCACCTGCTTCCAAGATGGCACCACACAGCTTCTATATAGGAAGGCCACACAACAGAGTGACTGCTTCCCAAAGGAGATACAGAACAGGTAAGTGGACTTAGCTATGATGGAAATGGAGAGGAGGGTATGGGACTCAGTACAACAGGTTGAAGGGCTGAGGGCTGTAGTTTAAGGATCATCTGTATTTGAGGAGAGAATAGGTGCATTTTTATAATAGAGAGGAGCGTAAACAGTTTTCTTCAACTACAGTATCTTTCTTCAAAACTATCACATTTCAGAAGTTTTGCCAAAAGCATTGCATTAGCCATCTCACAGCCAAACCAAATTTGAATTGCTTTGGTTATTCCAGTTTCTCAATTAAAAAACACATAGCAATTACAGTAATACTGGTACATATAATTTTTCTCCCCTCAATAGTCACAGTGTTTCATATACCACTGACTCTTATGACCATTAGTCAATTAGTTTTGTCCTTTCCTCTTCTGCTTCCAATTCATCCTTTGACTCCTTATAAAATAGCCCCATTTCACTCCAGCACAGGCCAAAATATCCAGGATGTAAATTTTAATTCAGGGACAGTTAATTCAAAACCAGATGTTCCATTCTTGGAAAAATAGGTACATGTAATGCTTTGTAACTTTGCAAAAAAAAAAATGCATTAAATATATGGAATGATGCATTTCATGGCTATGTTGTATTCTAAAAATATTTATTTACATGTATATCTTAGCACTACAATTTTGTTATACTGTTGCTTTCTATCTTTCTATAGAAAGCAACAAAGAAAACGGATAAATCAAGACTTGAACAGGATGATGTAGACGTAGCTGAACTTAGTAATGAAGAACTCAAAGAGCAACTTCTGAGATACGGTGTGAATCCAGGTCCTATTGTTGGTAAGCTAATATAGTAACTGCTAATATTTAATTTAATTTATTAGATTTGTATGCGGCCCCTCTCCAGAGACTCAGGGCAAATATATTTGTGTATGTGTATAAATGAATGAATATGAATATAAAAACTGAAAAAGAAATGTAGCTGAAAAAGTGATGACAATCTGTATTTAAATACCATATTTTTCGGTGTATAAGACACACCAATGTATAAGACGCACCTAGATTTTAGAGGAGGAAAACAAGGAAAAAAGAATTCTGAACCAAATGGTGTAGTATTACAGTGATCCCCCGGGTATCGCGACCCCGATCATTGCGAACGGGCTAAATCGCGATTTTTAAACCCGGAAGTCAAAACACCATCTGCGCATGCGCACCCTTTTTTTATGGCCACGCATGCGTAGATGGCGCCGGGCAGATCAGCTGCTGGGCGGCTTCCCTGGGTCTTCCCCCTCTTGCTGGCGGGAGGGCGAGCATCAGCGAGGAGTTTCCCCACCGCCCACGCAAACTCCTCGCTGCCGCTCGCCCGCCCACGCCGTTCGCTCCCCCTCTTGCTGGCGGGAGGGCGAGAAGCCCCCCCCCAGCACCCGCTCGCCCGCCCTTCGCCCGGCCACCCGCCCTTCGCTCGCTGCTCGCCCGGGTTCGGGGGGGTGCTGGCAAGCCCCCCATGCCGGCGGCGACGTTTTAAAACAGCCGCGCGGCTTCCCAATGAGTCCCGAAGACAAACGCGGAAGTTCGCCTTTGACGTTTGTCTTCGGGACTCAGTTGCGAAGCCGCGCGGCTGTTTTAAAACGTCGCCACCGGCATGGGGGGCTTCCTAGCAGCCCCCCAAACCCGGGTTGGGGGTCCGGGGGGGTGCTGGCAAGCCCCCCATGCCGGCGGCGACGTTTTAAAACAGCCGCGCCGCTTCCCAGCTGAGTCCCCTTCCCAGGAACCCCAATCTTTGGCTCCTCGCTAGCGCTGCGGAAGTAAAAACACCATCTGCGCATGCCCAGATGGTGTTTTTACTTCCGCAGCGCTACTTCGCGAAAACCCGATCATTGCTAGGGGTCCTGGAACGGAACCCTCGCAATGATCGGGGGATCACTGTATATTGTTTAAGAAAATACCAGTGTAGCAGAATACCTTTTTCAACCATGTATACTTTTTAAAACCATGTACACTTTTTACAAACTTCAAACTTGACAGCTTCAAGACTTGTGGACTTCAATTCCCAGAATTCCTCCACCAGTCATGCTAGCTCAGAAATGGGACTTGAAGTCCACAAGCCTTAAACTTGCCATATTTGAAGATCCTTGCATTCCTAACCTCTAACTTGGGGGTCTTCCAAATTGCAGCTTTAAGTCTTGTGGACGTCAACTCCCAGAATTCCTCCATCAGTTATGCCAGACTGGCTCTCCTCCTGGTTCTCTCCCCCCCCTTCAGATTCACACCCCCTTCTGCTCCAGCTGGACTTAGAGCTGGTATGCTCTGCAACTGCATGACAGCTCCAGGCTCTGAAGACATAGCAGCCACAAGTGGGAAGCCAAGCCCAGCTGAGGAAAATCTGATGAAGATTATTCACCTGGGATCAGCTGTAGTGTGAGTTCAGCTGGGGGCTGCTAGCTTTCCACCAGGTTCTTTTCTTTTAAAGAGAGAGAGAGAGAGAAAGAAAGAAAGGGGGGCAGGCAAATAACCAGCTTCTCTAGAGAAAGAAATGTGTATCTCCCATCAATTGCAGTGTAATTCTGTCTTTACATTGCAATTGATGGGAGATAAACATTTATTTCTCTAGAGAAGCTGGTTATTCACCCATCCCCTTTTCTCTCTCTTTCTCTCTCTCTTTAAAAGAAAAGAACCAGGTGGAAAGCTAGCCATCCCCATCTGAACTCACACCCCATCTGATACCTTCCTCGGAGCTTCTTACATTGGAAGTAGAGCAATGAAAAAAACCCTGCAAAGAGTTAGGACTTGGAAAACCTTCTTCTTTGCAGAGAGTAACAGTGAAAGAGATGAAAGAAACTTACTCAGAGCAGGTTAGAGTAATGAAACAAACCCTGCAAAGACTTAGGGCTTGGAAATATTCTTCATAGAGAGTAACAATGAAAGAGCTTGGGTACATAAATAGCACCTGGTTAGGGCTGGAAAGAAATATCTGGAGCAAGTAAATGAACCCCCCCCCCCCCCCTACAAAGACAGGTTTTGGAATACATTCTTGGCAGAGATTAACAATAAGCTTGCAAGTGGTAAAAGCTGGGGACATCATTAGTACCTGGTTAGGGCTAGAAAGAAACATTTGGAGCAAACAGAATGAAAAAAAAATCAAAGGCAAGGTTTAGAATACATTATTGGCAGAAAATAACAATGAAAGAGCTTGCAAATGGTAAGAGCTGGGAACATGTTAACACCTGGTTAGGGTTAGAAAGAAACTTACTCAGAGTAAGTTAGAGCAATGAAACAAACCCTGCAAAGACTTAGACCTTGGAAAACATTCTTCACAGAGAGAAACAATGAGAGAGGCTGCAGGGTAAGAGCTGGGAAGATTGTTAGCAGCTAGTTAGGGCTGGGGGAAAAAAGCTACATTCAGTGTATAAGACACACCCTAATTATCAGCCTATTTGGGGGAGGAAAAAGATGTGTCTAATACACCGAAAAATACAGTATTTGAAAACTCAGTGGGCGAAGTAATTATGTTCTTTTGTGGATTATGACATGGTTACATTCATTTCCTTGTAGTAATAATTGCCCAAATCCATGTTGTTCTTAACTACTGAAACTTAGTTTGGCTTGCATCTGTATTATTGTGTTGATCGTCTCAGATGCTAATGAAGATTAGAAGTTTACAATAGGAAATAATTTATCCTTTCAGGATATCTCACATATTCTAAGAACTATTTTCAAATACAGTAGAAAGATAAACATTCATCAGGACTTAAAAAAGAAACTGCTTCTTGACCAACATAGTACTGTAATGTATATTGCAGGAGTCAAATTAGGATATCAAAACAGGACTGACTATTGGCAGTGATAGCTCATTTAGCAAACGCTGTACTTGAATTATGAGACATAACCATGTCACCTTTCATGTATGGTGCTTCGAGACTCCAGGCAGGAACCTCATCTAATAGAACACTTCCTCTTTCAGGGATTGTGCACTTTTGTTCAGAAAACTGAACTCAAGTCACACAGCTTGTTTTCTACAGAGGAACAATACTTGTATTTTATCTGGGTTTAATTTTAGTTTGTTTGCCCACATCTAGCCCATTCATGAATTTAGGCAATGGTTATATGGTTGTTGTTGTTGTTGTTGCTGTTTTCCAAACTAAATAGTAATAAGCAGTAAACCTGGGGCATCAGCATATGCTGTATACCTGAAGTTAACATTGAAGATCATTTTAAGAGAAGGTGAGACCGTTAGAAGAATAGCCAGGCAGTATCTTTACTTTGCTTTAGAACCCAAAATGAGAGTATGCACTCACAGTTGACAGATTTGTTAAGTCTAGTGTTAAGTCAGCGAGATGGAATTCATTTAAATTCCAACCATTCCTCTTCACCTTGGAACTGGCTAGAAAGATTGAGGAAGAAGAGACTATTTCTTCTCTCATCTAAAACAAGTGGCAAATTTAACATGATCCTGAAAAAAAAGCTATGGAAGGTTGGAATAGAATAGAATAGAATCTTATTGGCCAAGTGTGATTGGACACACAAGGAATTTGTCTTGGTGCATATGCTGTCAGCGTACATAAAAGAAAAAGATACATTTGTCAAGAATCAAGTGGTACAATACTTAATGATTGTCATAGGGGTCAAATAAACAATGAAGAAACAATCAATATTAATAAAAATCTTAGGATACAAGCAACAAGTTACAGTCATACAGTCTTAAGTGGGAGGAAAAGGATGATAGGAATGATGAGAAAAATTAGTAGAATAGAAGTGCAGATTTAGTAAAAAAAAAGTCTGACAGTGTTGAGGGAATTATTTGTTTAGTACAGTGATGGCTTTCGGGAAAAAACTGCTCTTGTGTCTAGTTGTCTTGGTGTGCAATGCTCTGTAGCAACGTTTTGAGGGTAGGAGTTGAAACAGTTTATGTCCAGGATGGGAGGGGTTCCGTAAATATTTTTCCCACCCTCTTTTTGACTCAAGCAGTATACAGGTCCTCAATGGAAGGCAGGTTGACAGCAATTGTTTTTTCTGCAGTTCTGATTATCTGAAGTCTGTGTCGGTCCTGTAGAGGTGCAGATGACAGACTCAATGATTCCTCTGTAGAACTGTATCAGCAGCTCCTTGGGCAGTTTGAGCTTCCTGAGCTGGCGCAGAAAGAACATTCTTTGTTGTGCTTTTTTGATATTAGGTGACCATTTTAGGTCTTGAGATATGATAGTACCTAGAAATTTGAAGGTCTCTACTGTTGATACTGTGTTGTCTAGTATTGTGAGAGGTGGAAGGGTTTCTCCTAAAGTCTACCACCATTTCTACATCAATACATCAATAGTTAAATGTGAGACCATCAGAAATTCCTACAGATGTGAGCTATATTAAAAGTTTAAAAAAACACCCCAGAAAGTGACAAGTAGTAACATATCGAACTTGTACTGCATGTTGTCCGACTCTCAACATAAGCATTCTATATTTTTCTAATATAGAAAACTACATGATTTTGTCTATCTCAGTGAAGACAATTCTAGGGAACTTAAATATTTTTTCACTCTTTCACATGCTGTATTTTTCGGAGTATAAGACACACCTTAGTTTGAGGGCAGGAAAACGGGAGGGAAAATTCTGCCTCTGCCTATCAGGGTCTTTAGCCTGGTCAGCTTCAGCACATTAGTTCGCTGCTGGTTGTGTGTGTGTGTGTGTGTGTGTGTGCACACACTGGCTTCACTTGCACTTGCCTTGTTGGGGCTGCTAAGCAGCTTACAATAGCACAACTGTTAGTTGGAGGGAGCTTCAGTGAGTGAAGCAGGCAAAGCGCAGAAGCGATAAGATAAAGCAGCAATTGTTCTGGGTTGCCATTTTGAACTCCGTACCTCGTATTTTCAGCCTCTAAACTCTCTATTTAAGAGCTGTTCAAGGCTTCAGGGATCGCTAAAGCACATCACCGTCAATCTTCACCCAAAAACATGACACGAGAGAGGCCAAAAATGGGGCATCTAGAGGCCGAAAACGCAATGTGCGAAGACGGCGATCAGTGGCAATGTGCAGAGGCAATCCCCAGAGCCTGGAAAAGCTCTCAATGGAGTGTTTTGAGGCTTAAAACGCGAGGCATAGAGCCCAAAAATGCAAGCCATTTTGGCAATCTCTGCAGCCAGGAAGAGAGGCCAAAGGATAAGGGTCAGTGGGTGGGCAGGGCTACATTCATAGTATAAGACACACCCAAATTTTCAGCCTCGTGGGTGGGGAGTATGTCTTATACAGTGGTACCTCAAGATACGAACCCCTCGTCTTACGAACAACTCGTGATACGAACCCGGGGTTCAGCAAAATTTTGCCTCTTCTTACGAACTTTTTTCAAGTTACGAACCTGCGTTCGGAGACAGCTGGGAAGCCGCGCGGCTGTTTTAAAAGGTAACAGCCGGGCGGCGGGGCTTCCCAGAAGCCTCCCGAACGCCGGTTCGTAACTCGAACAAAGTTCGTAAGAAGAGGCAAAATTTTGCTGAACCCCGGGTTCGGTTCGGGGGGGTGCTGGCAAGCCCCCCAGGCCGGCTGCGACCTTTTAAAACACCCGCGCCGCTTCGCAGCTGTCTCCTGAAGCCGAACGGCAAAGCCGAACTTCCGCGTTCGGCTTCAGGAGACAGATGGGAAGCGGCGCGGGTGTTTTAAAAGGTTGCAGCCGGCCTGGGGGGCTTGCCAGCACCCCCCCGAACCCCGAACTTTTGCCGAACTTCGGGGTTCGGGGGGGTGCTGGCAAGCCCCCCAGGCCGGCTGCAACCTTTTAAAACACCCGCGCCGCTTCCCATCTGTCTCCTGAAGCCGAACGCGGAAGTTCGGCTTTGCCGTTCGGCTTCAGGAGACAGCTGCGAAGCGGCGCGGGTGTTTTAAAAGGTCGCAGCCGGCCTGGGGGGCTTGCCAGCACCCCCCCGAGCCCAGGTTCAGGGTTCGGGGGGGTGCTGGCAAGCCCCCCAGGCCGGCTGTCACCTTTTAAAACAGCCGGAAAGCCGTTTTTTTGCGGGGGGTTTTTTGGTTGCACGGATTAATTGACTTTACATTGTTTCCTATGGGAAACAATGTTTCGTCTTACGAACTTTTCGTCTTACGAACCTCCTCCTTGCACCAATTAAGTTCGTATCATGAGGTATTACTGTACTCTGAAAATATGATAGATTTCAGTTACATAGGGGGCAGGAGATTTATTCAGGAGTAAAAAAAAAACCTAATGGTGCTAAATGCCTTAGGCATTATTGCCATTGTCACTTTGACTTCTCTTGATAGATTGTCAGCCAACAAAGAGAAACCAACCTTCTCATTAATGCAATCAAATTGCAGTGTTTCACCATATCTCCCAGTCTGCTAATATTTTATTATTTGCTCCCAGGCTTTTTCCTGTTCTTAAGAATCCTCAAGAAGCCAAACTTTTTCTGTGATTAAGAGTTCCATTTCTTAAAACAGGATTAGACATATTCAGATTTTGGTCTCCATAAGATAACAAAAAAGTTGGGCTCAATTGTGGTTGTTAAATTGAAGATTACCCATGGGTTTTATTTTGAAAGGAAACAGGTTTTAACAGTTTTAGATTTTATTAAAATACAGTTGCTACTATACTCATATTTTTGTAGGTAAAGTAGTAATTTTATAAACGCAAATAGAGGACTCCAAAGGTTTGAGTCATGTAACCAATTTTTCCTGCTCTGTTGCAGCTACGACAAGAAAGCTGTATGAGAAGAAGCTACTCAAACTGAAAGAACCATCCCAAGAGCTAAGTTCTTTCATAGCTACACCAACATTTTCTTCGTCAGCAGAAAACAATAAGCAGAATGGAAATGATGATTCTGATCAGTTCAGTGACAATGAAGAAGGTATAATAAAACACAAGATGACTAAATATATTTAAAAATATAAAATTTTTATTTTTATTATTTTGTATACAATGAGAGTAAAAACATACTTGTCCTTAATATGTGCAATGAGATTAGGAGCAGTAGATATAAATTCCACTACTTTATTTATGATGGACTCTATTTAAATAGCTATTCCTATCCACTGAAATAAATTAAAATTAATTCTTATAGATATTTTCAAAACTGCTTGTTTTGTGCTTTTTAAATCAGTAGGAGCAGTATTGTGTTCCTTAATTAATTTTAAAATGCAAGTTATATTACTGCATTAGTAAGGTCTTGTAATTAAAAAAAATGACTTAGTACAAAGCTTTTAAATAAGACTGAATTTTTTGAAATATTCGTAGAGGTTAAACCAAAGATAGACAGACACATTCAAACATATATACAAAGAATTCAAGATGCCACTTTCTGGAATTTTTCATTCAGATGTATTCCATTCACAGCACATCTTTTGTGAATTTAATCTTTATTGCTACCAGTTTTAATGTATTTTCTAAACTGGAAAAAATAATTGAACACTCTTTCAAGATTCTAATAACACTGATCAATAGTAATGACATTTTAGCTGCAAAAGAATAATATATTTATTTACAGATCCTAAAACAGAGTTCAGACTTGACAAGCGAGAACCACTGAAGAGTAAAACAAAAACTTCATTATCACTTAAACAAAGAAGAATTGCTGAAAATAACCAGGTATCACAATAATTTTCTTTAAAAGACTGTTGAAATGTATATTTCAAAATCACATTTTATATTTCTGCTGTAGTTAATATTTACTTCAAAAGAAAACACATATCTGATCCTTTAGAAAAAATGATTGAAATACAAGGAACTTAGGCAGAGTGTGATAATTGCTAGCTAGCATTTTGATGTAATAAAGGAGATGGGGGAGAAATTGTAAGTTTCTGAACCCTATTTTTTTCATTCTGGTTTTGAATAACTTTTCTTCTTAATTGTAATATGATAAAGTTACAGGCACCAAATAAAATTTGTTCAAAATAAGGACAGTATTTGTAATTTAAACTAGTTTAATTTTGTTCAATGCCATTCTCATTTAATAAAGTAATGTGGACACACTGTTAAGAAGGGCTGTTTCAACCGAAAATAATAATAATATAGGAGCAGTTTAATAGGATTGCAAAGAAGAGCATAATGCAATGCGGCTGCTAACCTGAATGCCAGGTAAAGAGAGGAAACAAACCAAGCCTTCTGAAATGTTTCATGTAGATATGTTTATCTGAGGGAAACAAGGAGATAAAAATAACTTCAAAGGCTCCATTTGCCTCCCCCTCCCTCTCCTTTAGTGTCTTAATAGGAGAAGGAAATCATTTGAAATTTCATTTTTTTTCCTGATTTTTTTTAACCAGCCTTGCATTCAACAGTAATGATATGTACTAAGTTAACCATGTTATTATACAGTGAATATAATATATATAATATAATATAATATAATATAATTATTATTATTCATTAGATTTGTATGCAGATATATTTTCAAAGTTGGCAGTTGGGAATGTTTTAAAAAAACTGCTGGAAAAATAAGATATGACATAACATTCTAGAAATATATTTTAGATATATATAATTAGACGTAAATATTAAGTAGTCCTCTCTTACTGACCACAATTTGCATCAAGAACTCTGTTGGTAAGCACTCTGATCACTAAGCAGAAAAACACATGACCACAATAGACACCATTTCCCATTCTAACCTTAGGTGAGTCACCATGGTCGTTAAACAAGACATGTGATTGCAAGTTGTGAGTTAACATTCTCTATTAACTGCTTATAAGAAGCCAGTTGTGAAACACAAAATGTCAATCATCGCAGAATATTACAACACTTGTAAAAATGAGAATTGATCATAAAGTTAGATGTTTCCCCCCCCCCCCCCACTGTAACTTCAAATGGTAGTTAAAGTACTTGATGACTGAGGACTGCTGTAATTAAAAATTCAATATCAAGAAGAAAATATACTTCATTTTTAAAATATTTAAAATATACCTCGTTTTCAAGAGCCTCCATGGCGCAGTGTGTATTGTGCCATATTAGAGTGTAGTATTGCAATCTACTACTGATCACCAGCTGCCAGCAATTTGGCAGATCGAATCTCAGTAGGTTCATGGTTGACTCAGCCTTCCATCCTTCCAAGGTCAGTAAAATGAGCCACATTGTTGGGGGCAATATGTTTATTCTCTGTAAACCGCTTAGAGAGGGCTGTAAAGCACTGTGAAATGGTATATAAATCTAAATACTATTGCTATTGCTAAATGACACTGCTATAATAAAAAAGTTTATTTATAAAATGTTCATTAAAAATTGAAAAATAAAGTCCAAAACCAAATACGTGGCACTAATTTTTAAAATTTAAATTTAGCTTGTGTAAAATATAACACATGGATCAATTATATTCAGAAAACCTTCCAACATCTCTGAATTTTTTTTATTATTAAATCCAGACAAAAGAATATTTTTGTTCACCTTAACTTCAGATAGCAATTATCTTTGTCTAAGTCTTATAGTAGATGGCCACATCTAATCTATTAATTCAGGGTTTACTGTCACATCTGTATAATAATTAGCTATAATTTGATTGATCATTGTGCTATGCCCTAGCAGAGCCATGTCTGAGGGAATGCAAGCCGTTGCCCTAGCTCAGCTCCAGCACACATATGCACGCTGCCAGCTGATTTTTGGCTCACACAGAGGCTCTGTGAGAGCATTTTTGGCTTCCGGAGGGCCTCTGGGGGGATGGGGGAGGATGTTTTTGCCCTCCCCAGGCTCCAGGGAAGCCTCTGGAGTCTGGGAGGGTGAAAAACAGGCCTATCGAGCCCACCAGAAGTTGGGAAATGGGCTGTTTCTCACTTCCAGAGGGCCTCTAAGGGACAGGGGAGGCAATTTTCATCCTCCCCAAACATTGAATTATGGGTGTGGCATAATAGTGTGTGCACACATGCTTTCATCACCCAAGGGAAAAAAGGTTCACCATCACTGCCCTATAATCTTTTCCTGACTAGAAAATCTTATTAAGCTATCAGACAGATTTAATTATTGGAAGGTTATTCCCTCCTTTTGTAATATTTATACTAAGAATACATTGATTTCCATAGAATGAAGGTTGCAATCCCATCCAGCTTTAAGGGGAAAGGGATTTGCAATCATTACCAGTCAAAGTTAAATTTCTAAATCTAAGTAGAATATGGATACAATGCTGAATAATTTATATTTAGGAGCAGATTTAAAATATAGCATCGCTTGTTTCAGAGATCCATTTAAAGAACTTATATTAATACAAGCATATATAGTGTCACAAAATCAGAATCCCTTTATCTCAGATTAAAAAATAAGTACTAGTGCAAGAAAGGATATCAGTGAATGTATCTAATAAAAGATAAAAAGGAGTCAGATGTTTAGATACCATACATTTTAATAATCTAATGTCTTTCACATCAAAATATGTACTTATTGTTAATGGCATATCATTAATATCTATCCTGTGTTCGTGTTCCTCTGTAATACCATGCTTTTCTACCCAACATAGGAACACAGAATGATGGATATTATGCACAGTTTTCATGCAAAATGCTATGGCGTTAGGTTGAATAATCTGATTTCAAGATAGAGCATTCATGTTTGCTAATATGCTAATATTAGACAAATGTTTGTCTAATATGTTTGATACTTAAATAGGATGGCATTATTGAGACATTCTGGAGAAGTGGATCTTCAAAAAGTGGACTTCTTCAGGCAGTGTCTAGGGAATCTTCAAGAGTTTCAAGAAGAACACCAAGGAAAAGGGTGACGCAAGGCTATTTTTTAATTTAGACCTTTATTTTTGACATTCTCAGAGCCCTAGTAACAGTTACACACTTATTTTGTTATGTTTTTGTTTTTAAACAAACAGGTTGAAACTACAGTTCCATTTCCTGTACATGATCCAGTAATATCAGAGAATACTCCTATAGCTGTAGTGGCTTCAAGCAACGAGACTCTAGTAAATATACTGAATTTTCATTAGGTGGTATTCTGTCATTTTCTTCTCATGGAAGAATTTTGAATAAACCTTTATTTCTTGGGGGAAAAAAGGTTTTTAAGTAAAACATTAGGCTGCTGTTCATCAGTCTAATGCAAACCAAGAGCAACTAAACAGCAGGAGGAGCAATATTCAGTTACTGTGGATCTTCTGAAAATTTTTCCCTGTGTTTCAAAAATTGCCTCTCTATATATATATATACAGTGATCCCCCGCTCGTTGCGAGGGTTCCGTTCCAGGACCCCCCGCAACGAGCGGGTTTTCGCGAAGTAGCGCTGCGGAAGTAAAAACACCATCTGCGCATGTGCAGATGGTGTTTTTAACTTCTGCAGCGCTAGCGAGGAGCCAAAGATTGGGGGCGGCGCGGCTGTTTTAAAACATCGCCGCCGACATGGGGGGCTCGCTAGCAACCCCCCGAACCCCCAACCCAGGTTTGGGGGGGTGCTAGCGAGCCCCCCATGTCGGCGGGGACGTTTTAAAACACCCGTGCGGCTTTCCAATGAGTCCCGAAGACAAACGGGGAAGTTTGACGTTTGTCTTCGGGACTCATTGGAAAGCCGCGCGGGTGTTTTAAAATGTCCCCGCCGACATGGGGGGCTCGCTAGCACCCCCCCAAACCCGGGTTGGGTTGGGGGTGCGAAATGACTTGGAGGAATGTGAAGCTGAAACCGGCCGATTTGGACTTCCCATTCCTCCAAGTCACTTCGCCGCTCGTGTCCTGGCTAAACCGGGCAGCAGGAGACAGGCTTTGAGTTTTGGCTGCGGGGCGAGGGAGTTAGGAAAGTCCTACTTCTCCCCCCGCAGCCAAAAACTCAAAGCCTGTCTCCTGTTGCCCGGTTTAGCCAGGACATGAGCGGCGAAATGACTTGGAGGAATGTGAAGCTGAAACCGGCCGGTTTCAGCTTCACATTCCTCCAAGTCATTTCGCCGCTCGTGTCCTGGCTAAACCGGGCAGCAGGAGACAGGCTTTGAGTTTTGGCTGCGGGGCGAGGGAGTTAGGAAAGTCCTACTTCTCCCCCCGCAGCCAAAAACTCAAAGCCTGTCTCCTGCTGCCCGGTTTAGCCAGGACACGAGCGGCGAAATGACTTGGAGGAATGTGAAGCTGAAACCGGCCGGTTTGGACTTCCCATTCCTCCAAGTCACTTCGCCGCTCGTGTCCTGGCTAAACTGGGCAGCAGGAGACAGGCTTTGAGTTTTGGCTGCGGGGCGAGGGAGTTAGGAAAGTCCTACTTCTCCCCCCTCAACCAAAAACTCAAAGCCTGTCTCCTGTTGCCCGGTTTAGCCAGGACACGAGCGGCGAAATGACTTGGAGGAATGTGAAGCTGAAACCGGCCGGTTTCAGCTTCCCATTCCTCCAAGTCACTTCGCCGCTCGTGTCCTGGCTAAACCGGGCAGCAGGAGACAGGCTTTGAGTTTTGGCTGCGGGGCGAGGGAGTTAGGAAAGTCCTACTTCTCCCCCCGCAGCCAAAAACTCAAAGCCTGTCTCCTGCTGCCCGGTTTAGCCAGGACACGAGCGGCGAAATGACTTGGAGGAATGGGAAGCTGAAACCGGCCGGTTTCAGCTTCCCATTCCTCCAAGTCACTTCGCCGCTCGTGTCCTGGCTAAACCGGGCAGCAGGAGACAGGCTTTGAGTTTTGGCTGCGGGGCGAGGGAGTTAGGAAAGTCCTACTTCTCCCCCCGCAGCCAAAAACTCAAAGCCTGTCTCCTGCTGCCCGGTTTAGCCAGGACACGAGCGGCGAAATGACTTGGAGGAATGTGAAGCTGAAACCGGCCGGTTTGGACTTCCCATTCCTCCAAGTCACTTCGCCGCTCGTGTCCTGGCTAAACTGGGCAGCAGGAGACAGGCTTTGAGTTTTGGCTGCGGGGCGAGGGAGTTAGGAAAGTCCTACTTCTCCCCCCTCAACCAAAAACTCAAAGCCTGTCTCCTGTTGCCCGGTTTAGCCAGGACACGAGCGGCGAAATGACTTGGAGGAATGTGAAGCTGAAACCGGCCGGTTTCAGCTTCCCATTCCTCCAAGTCACTTCGCCGCTCGTGTCCTGGCTAAACCGGGCAGCAGGAGACAGGCTTTGAGTTTTGGCTGCGGGGCGAGGGAGTTAGGAAAGTCCTACTTCTCCCCCCGCAGCCAAAAACTCAAAGCCTGTCTCCTGCTGCCCGGTTTAGCCAGGACACGAGCGGCGAAATGACTTGGAGGAATGGGAAGCTGAAACCGGCCGGTTTCAGCTTCCCATTCCTCCAAGTCACTTCGCCGCTCGTGTCCTGGCTAAACCGGGCAGCAGGAGACAGGCTTTGAGTTTTGGCTGCGGGGCGAGGGAGTTAGGAAAGTCCTACTTCTCCCCCCGCAGCCAAAAACTCAAAGCCTGTCTCCTGCTGCCCGGTTTAGCCAGGACACGAGCGGCGAAATGACTTGGAGGAATGGGAAGCTGAAACCGGCCGGTTTCAGCTTCACATTCCTCCAAGTCATTTCGCCGCTCGTGTCCTGGCTAAACCGGGCAGCAGGAGACAGGCGGTGGGCTGGGAGCCGCAGGCGAAAGGAGCTCGGGCATTGTTCTCCGGACCCCGCCCGCAGCCTGGAGAGGGAAAGGGCCGCCGCGGGGCTGAGCGGGCGGGGTCCGGAGAACAATGCCTGGCGCCGCACTCCGATGCCCGAGCTCCTTTCGCCTGCGGCTCCCAGCCCACCGCCTCGCTGGTTGGCTTCTCCTCCTGCTCAGCCTCGCCTCGCCCTTTGTGCGCGGCTTGTCCCGACAGCCCCCCACCCCAGCACTTTGAATCCAGCAGCTTCTGCTGGATACGGGCGGTGGGTGGGACGAGCGGCGCGGAAGCCAGGGGCTGTGGCAGCTCGCCCCCCCATCGCCCGTATCCAGCAGAAGCGGCGGGATTCAAAGTGCTGGGGTGGGGGGTGTCCCGACAGCCCCCCACCCCAGCACTTTGAATCCAGCAGCTTCTGCTGGATACGGGCGGTGGGTGGGACGAGCGGCGTGGAAGCCAGGGGCTGTGGCAGCTCGCCCCGCCCATCGCCCGTATCCAGCAGAAGCGGCGGGATTCAAAGGGATTCAAGGCTAACTTCTGCGCTTGGCTTGAGGACTCAGCTGGGAAGCGGCACGAGTGTTTTAAAAGGTCTCCGCCGGCATGGGGGGCTTCCTACCACAACCCCCAACCCGGGTTTGGGGGGGTGCTAAGAAGCCCCCCATGCCGGCGGAGACCTTTTAAAACACCCGTGCCGCTTCCCAACTGAGTCCCGAAGCCAAACGAACCCGGGTGGCCGGGCGAGCAGCGAGCAAATGGCGGGTGGCCGGGCGAAGGGCGGGCGAACGGAGGGCGAGCGGGTGCTGGGGGGGGCTTCTCGCCCTCCCGCCAGCAAGAGGGGAAAGACCCAGGGAAGCCGCCCAGCAGCTGATCTGCCCGGCGGGGAACACCATCTACGCATGCGTGGCCATAGGAAAAAAGGGCGCACATGCGCAGATGGTGTTTTTACTTCTGGGTTGAAAAATCGCGATGTAGCCCGTTCGCAATGGTCGGGGACGCAATAACCGGGGGATCACTGTATATATATATATACACCGTAAATATATATGTTACAGGGTAATACTTATAAATACTAAAAGCAACTTATTTAAAAAAACACTATTCACCATTTAGGAATGTTAGTATCTCGTGTAAGCTTGCCTGGCTTGGTTAAGATTTTTGTTGTAATTTCCTGTTAATTCTGAGTCTGAACAATTTGAATTTCATCAGGTTGTCAATAGGGTACCTGGAAATACCAAGCATGCCGATCCTATACTGTCAATCAGCGACTTCTCAGAATTGCCAAGAAAAACACCAAAGAAACCATTGATGACAGCTGAAGTAAATGAATTAAATATAGATTGGTGGATAGAAAAGGGAGGAGGGTGAACTTATCTTTAATTAAAACTGCGATAGCGAATATATTTTAGGACTTTTCTATTCTCAGATTCCTTTTCAAGCCTTTTTTTATGTGTTATGTATATACAGATCTGGAATATCTAAAGTAAACAATCTAGTACCCAATCTACTTTAATCAAGATAACTAGAACAATCTAATGTAGTTTAGTTCTACTTTAAAGGAAATTTATCTCAGCCACATGTGCTATTAAAAGAATTGAATATTCCTCAGCAAAACTCTTGTATGCTTTGCTTAAAGATGGTTCTTTTAATACTTACATTTTTTCAGAGGGAGGATAAAAAATCAAAGTATTTATCATCCTTATCACCAGTATCTTATCAATTCATTTAGAAGTGGTGAAAATATCTTTTTTAGGTTTTTATCACATTAATCTTTATAAAATAGCATTATTCTTCATCTTGAAAGAACAAAGGATATTAACTGAAGACATCTGGATTTACAAAAAAGTTATTAGATAGATAAATGTAACCAAATTTTGATCAACAGCCAAACCCCATGGAGGAGTCTTCTTAGATTTCATGGTGCACTATTCGAAATGATACCGGAATATGGCTGCACTATGCCTCTCTCCCTTATTTTCTTTAATACAGACTCTAATGAAATTTAGTAAGATTATCATTTTTCCATTTTCTAACTCTAGGTCATCGAGAAAATGTTTACAGAGGATGCAAGATTAGAAAGAGATATTCTTAAAGAAATGTTTCCATATGAAGCATCAACACCCACAGGAATTAGGTACCTGGAGCTATTTTTTTGTTTTGTTTCTTCTTATGCATGAATATTTTTCAGGTTTTGGCCTGAAAGGACATTGGATTTGACAAGGCAATATTTTTATTTCACTGTCTTATCAAGTCTTTAGAATAAGTGTTACACAATATTGTGCTAGTTTGCAAATTTCCTGCTTTTTAGTGGCAGCTTAAAAGGCTTGATTTTTCAGTGTTCTGTATTCAGACTCTTAGAATTTCTTTACAAGATTAAAAAGACAACTGAAGAAGCTGGTATTCTCAATTCAGCTACCAAATTAATTTTAACTATCAAGGTGTATTTGGAAAATATATATGGATGTATTTATTTATTTATTTATTTATTTATTTATTTGATTCCTATGCCGCTCTTCTGAGAAATCTACATGAAAACAGTATACTAAAAAACCCACAATTAAAACTAAATAAACAGATTCACACACCACACATCCAACATTCATTTCTTGGGTGGGGCAAGATGTCAAGTTTCAATGGCTCCAAGCCTGCCAGCAGAGATGGGTTTTCAAAGCTTTGCGGAAGGCAGGGAGAGTGGGGGCAGTATGAATCTCTGGGAGGAGGTCATTCCAAAGGGCGGGGCAGCCACAGAGAAGGCCCTTCCCCTAGACCCTGCCAGACAACATTGTCTGGCTAACGACCTAGAGGAGGCCGACTCTGTGGACCCTGACCAGTCGCTGGGGTGTATGAGGCAGAAGACAGTTCTGTAAGTAATCTGGTTCCATGCCATGTAGGGCTTTATAGGTCTTAACCAACACTTTGAATTGTGTGTCGGAAACCAATCGACAACCAGTGCAGCACACAGAGTGATGTGGAGACATGAGCATGATTGGAAGGGCCATGATTGCTCGTGCAACTGCATTCTGTATTACCTGAAGTTTCTGAACATTCTTCAAAGCTAGTCCCATGTAGAGAGCATAGCAGTAGTCAAACCTCGAAGTGATAAGGGCATGAGTTACTGTAAGTAGAGACTCCCTGTCCAGATAGGGCTGCAACTGGTGCACCAGGCAAATCTGGGTGAACGTCTCCCTCGCCACAGCAGAAAGATGGTGTTCTAAAGTCAGCTGTAGATCAAGGAGGATGCCCAAGTTGCGAACCTTCTCTGAGGGGGTCCAAAGTCCCTCCTGGAGTAATGGATGGAAGATGGAATTGTCCTTGGAAGGCAAAGCCCACAGCTACTCCGTCTTGTCAGGATTGAGTCTTAAAGAGATAATTCTAGTTTACTAATAACTAGTTTACATACATATGTATATACAAAGCCCCCCCCCCCCCATAAAATAATCCAATAAAAATACCAAAGTCTCAAATAGATATTGTATTGGATTTCTTTAATTCTAACCTGGAATCTGACTTTAACTGCTCACTTTAAATTAATTAGATAGTGAAATCCTAAAGTGGCCCTACTATTGTGGTAAATCCTCATTTTTGTGCCGTACAGTTTTTTTAATTTTTTAATAATTGCTTTCATATATTAATTGTTGTATATTGCCCAGAGTCACTTTTGAGATGGGTGGTTAAATAAATGTTAATAAATCAATTACTGAAGGGCAGCATATCTTTAATATCAGTAGCTTCTGAAGAAGAAGTAGAAGACGATTAAGTTAAAATAAAAATAAGGTTTTTCTTGCTGGCATATTTTAATTGCAAACAAGAAAATAATGTTCCACAACAGGACTATTGCCTTTCTGTCCACGATTGCCTAATTCTCTCTTTGATGTAGCCCTTTGGCCTTATCCAGAAAGGCTTTTCTTAAATACCTTTGAAATTCTTTGCTTGGGAAAAAATATGTTTTGTTTGAACTTAAAACAGACTGTTTCATAAATTTGGCCAAAACTAGAATATTTTGATTGCTTCAAGTTTTGACTAGATTAAAATCATAGGGGCTTTACAGGATAAGTACAGTAAATGTGGTGCACATCTCGTCTCTCCCTTTTTTCTCCAGTGCCCTGCTCACTGATCTCCCTAGCACCTTTCTTTTCTTATCCTTTCAGCTATAAATCTTAGTGTGAAGCACACCAGATCCAATCAGCTAATCCCCCCAAGCTTCTCAAAAACACTTTCTTATATCCCTTTAGCTAATGTCAAGATTTCCTGTTTTCTTCCTCTCTCCCAAACTCATATACAGTGGTACCTCTTCTTACGAACTTAATCCATTCCATGACCAGGTTCGTAAGTAGAAAAGTTCATAAGAAGAAGCAATTTCCCCCATAGGAATCAATAAAAGCAAATAATGCGTGCAACCCCATCCCAAACGTCACCCCTTTTGCCTTGCGCCACTGGGAATCCCTGCCCCCGGACTTCCATTGCCAGCCGAAGCGGCCATTCTTGCGTTGCTGGGATTCTCCTGAGCCTCTCCTTGCTGGGAAATCCCACCTCCGGACTTCCGTTGCCAGCCGAAGTGCTCGTTCTTGCGTTGCTGGGATTTCCCTGAGCCTCCCTTCGCTGGGATTCAAAGCAGCGCTGGCAAAATTGAAGGGAATCCCAGTGAGAGGAGCCTCAGGGGAATCCCAGCAACGCAAGAACGGGCGCTTTGGCTGGCAACGGAAGTCCGGAGGTGGGGCATCCCAGCGGCGGCGGTTCGGGTTCATATGATGAAAATAGTTCAGAAGAGGAGGCTAAAAAATCTTAAACACCGGGTTCGTATCTCAAAAAGTTCATTAGTAGAGGCATTTGTAAGAAAAGGTACCACTGTATTTTGGTTTGTACCTGGTGTGTCAAAAACCAGCCAATCTGAGCATAGAACATTTTACATATCCCTAGTCATAATCTTATAGCTGATTTTCCTTTGAATAGTACTGCTACTTCTATCTGTGCCCAACTAGCCAACCTTGTTTCCCTCATCTGATGACTACCTGTGTTATTTTGAAGTTAACACTGCATAAATAGGAACATGTTAGTATCCAAGAAATAACTCCTTTTGACCATGTTATGCAGAAAAGGAGTAAGAAGCAGTAAAACAAAATTAAAAGAAGGAAACATTTAAAACAATATATTTAAAAATTAGTTTACACTTAACACCATTACTGTACCCTTCCAAGACTTTTTATTTTTTCTTGTTCTATTTCATACATTGCTATTTTTTAAATTCCTTACATTCAATATTTCTTAAGCCCTACTCACTTCCATATAAAGAAATGGGGAAGCAAGTTCATATGATATATGGCAATTGGTTTTAGATAGTAAAAAGCAAACACTTTTGGGGTAATATAATTATATAGATAATTAACATTTTTTTCCTTCCCAAGTCTAGCTACACCAAGCTTAGCCTTTTTCCCTGTAACAGCAATTATGACATACAGTGATCCCCCGATCATTGCGAGGGTTCCGTTCCAGGACCCCCCGCAATGAGCGGGTTTTCGCGAAGTAGCGCTGCGGAAGTAAAAACACCATCTGCGCATGTGCAGATGGTGTTTTTACTTCCGCCGCAGCAGCGAGGCTTCTCCGCTGACTCCTGGCGAACTTCCCCGCTTTAGGAGTCAGCTGCGAAGCGGCGCGGGTGTTTTAAAACGATCGGAGCCGGCCTGGGGGGGGCCCCCAGGCCGGCTGCAACGTTTTAAAACACCCGCGCCGCTTCGCAGCTGTCTCCTGAAGCCGAACGCGGAAGTTAGCGTTCGGCTTCAGGAGACAGCTGCGAAGCGGCGCGCGTGTTTTAAAACGTCACAGCAGGCCTGGGGGGGCTTTCCAGCAACCCCCGAGCCCGGGTTGGGGGCTCGGGGGTTGCTGGAAAGCCCCCCTAGGCCGGCTCCGATCGTTTTAAAACAGGCGCGTGGCTTCTCCGCTGACTCCTGGCGAACTTCCCGGGCGAAGGGCGGGCGAGCGGCGAACGGCGGGCGAACAGCAGGTGGCCGGGCGAAGGGCGGGCGAACGGCGGGTGGCCCGGCGGGCGAGCGGGGTGCTGGGGGGGCTTCGCCCTCCCACCAGCAAGAGGGGGAAGACCCAGGGAAGCAGATGGTGTTTTGACTTCCAGGTTGAAAAATCGCAAATTATCCTGTTCGCAATGGTCGGGAACGCAATAACCGGGGGATCACTATACTTAACTATATTAAATTTAGCAGTAAATTATCAAAACATACAAGTGTCCTTTTTTGGAGCTTTTAGAGCCAGCAAGCTATTAGCTTGGACTAATAAGAACTTGGGCTTAATGAGGTATCTGCTGGGGGAGTTCCCTCACAGTCCCCCTCCCAAGAAGGCCTACAACGACTTGCAAGTTGGTATTAGCTGACACCAGATCTCTTATAGATAATTAGCACTGTGATTTCTTTAGTAAATGCTATAACAAGGTCCCTTTTTTGGGCTTCAGTTGCCTCGCCCACCCCCCATTTGCTGACAATCAGCAATAAAATTGGAGTGGCACAGGTAAATGCAGTTTAACCATTAGATGGCTATTCAATATAAAAAAAGAAAAGTCTGGTTTATTGAGTATCTTTATTACTTGTTCCATTGTGAGATGGGTGGCATACAAATTTAATAAATAATAATTCAAAACTAGATTCATATTTCAATTCTTCAAAGAGTACAGGATCTACTATTTTAAATGCAACTTTTGGTAGAATGTCCAGCTAGAGTGGAGGGAGGTATGAAAAACGGATAGAGCTTAGAGTCCTTCCACAACAGGAAGTAATCAGATCTTATCTCCCCAAGAATCCCTGAAATTCCATTCTGACCATTCTCAAAATAATGCAATCAGTATAGCGAGATTCTTATAAATAGACATGAACAATAATGAAATAACTTTAATCAGGTCATGGTGATGTTCTGGTTGTTTATCCATGTTAGAACTTTCGAAATATATGAGTATTCTAGCACATTTTAATGTTAATTTTAAACATATTACTTAATTTATAGTGCAAGCTGCCGCAGACCGATCAAAGGCGCTGCTGGGCGACCTATAGAGTTCAGTGATTACCGGCTGGAAGAAACATATTCATCAAAGTATATTCCTAAATATGTTGCCTCAGCAGAAGTCCAAAAAGAAAAAACAACAATTAAAAAACACTCCATTCCTTTGTGGATAAAATTTTTGCTCTTTTTCGTTGTTGCAATCTTTTTGGGTTTCATCTACCAAGGCATGGAAATCAACGAAGTAAATCCATTCTCCAAATTCCTTAGAAACGAGAATCCACAGAAAATAACAAATTGAATTTTTCTTTCTGTGGCACGTACAACTGGATCTCTTGTTTTTAATTATAGAGATGACTTCATCCTTCCTCATCTTGAAACTGAAAACTGGAGTAAAACAGGACAGTAAATGGACATCACCAACTTCTTTCAAAATTAGGAGATCACTGTGCCATAAGTAGTATCTTTAGATTTCTCTGGAACTACTTGTAGGATTTATTTTTTTAATGTGGACTTCATTATGTTCATTTGAGATTGTATATTTGATTTTATAAACTTGGAAGTTCAAAATGAGCAAAAGTGATAGTAAAATGTGAAGATGTGTTTAAATGTTTTTACTTCAGGCTAAAATACTGTACTGACATTTTCTTTACTTCATATGTTATTGAGGGTGGAAAGAGATACATTGATAAAAAGGAAATGTATTTTTGAATGCATTTCGTGAAAACTGCAACTAAATGCAGTGTAGATGTAAGGGGCTTCAGCATTTTCTGTAGAATACCGTAATCTCAATAAATAGTACACTTATTGTATAAATTTGTCTTAGTTTTAATTATAATTATACTTGAACTTATCCTTAATTTTTAATCATAGCTACCTATTTTAGTGCTTAATCTATAATTCCTGATATAATTGACTATTGTTTTAGAACAATATTTATTAGTATAGTTTTTTGAAATAAAGCTTACAGTTTTTTGAAATAAAGCTTACAAAAATAAATTGGTTTACTTATTTTTACTTAACAGTGAAATCATTTTTATCTGCAGACTTATTTCAAAAGAGTCATCATGCACCACAGCATGAATTACATTTTTAGATTTCATATTTTTCTATCGTATTTTATTTAAAACACAGATATTCCAAAACCCATAATTCTTATGGTATATAAAGGCCATTTGTTACACACAAACAAACAAACATACACACACAAATGTGTGATGAAGAAAAGTTAAACATGTTGCCCACCTACACGTTTAAAGAATGCAATTATTTTGGTCCACCATGACTAGTCCCAAATTGCTTTTTCCAATGATATAACATTCATTTTTACTGTGGATTATTACATATCAAATGAATGTATCAATTTACAGCACATTCTATACAAAATTGCAATAAAGATATTTTAAACCATAACTTTGATTCTCCTCTGACTTGATGTTCATGCGCTCAGAAGTTGTTTAAATTTTATATAGAAACTCTTTCCTTAAAATGTATTTAGCCTACATGTATGTCTTAATTTTAAAGTCTTGTTAATTAAGAGTAATTCTGTGCTCTTGGCAGCAGTACAGAAATTGTTTGGCATTGCCTTCTACCAGCAACGTTTAATGTAGCTTACATCTGTGAGATTTCTTGGTTGTTTTTCATCCAGTCACAAACTTGCACTAACCATATAGGGTTTGTATTTCAAAGAACATCCCCTAGAAAATGCCATCTACCTACAGTAGCTATTTTGGATACCTATCCAGGTATTAATTCCAGTAATATGAAAATTCCAGATACACAATATATCCATAGTATGTTATTTAATGTCCATGTGACATTTGAAGTACTCATACTAATATCTGAAAATTGTACTTTGTAATTGCTTTATACCTGTTAAGCTTGTTTTTGCTATCTTTTCTCACCTGTTATGACTAGTACTTTTCTTGTTTTATTTGTGAGCCACTCAGAGTCATTGGGAGTCAGGTGACATACAAATTTAATAAATAATACTCAATGTGCAATAGAGCTTTACAAAAGTATTTCCAGTTTTTTCAGTGATAAATTGATGCTGTTCCAAAGTATCTGAGGACTATGAGACAACTGGGAATATTAGCATGTAGTCTGCTAATGCAGGGGTCTGCAACCTTAAGCACTCAGCCACTTGGGCCTGTTTCCCACAGAAAACAAAAGAGGAGCCACAAAACCTGGGTGGTCATGGCCAACTTGATGTCACTCATTCCTCCCCAGTCACATGACCATCACCCTCCAGCTACACCTACCTAGGTTTTGTGGCTCCCCATGTTATGTTTTCTATGGGAAATATGTACAATGATACCTTGTCTTACGAGCCCCTCATCATATGAATTTTTTGAGATATGAACCCGGGGTTTAAGATTTTTTTTGCCTCTTCGTCCGAACTATTTTCACCTTACGAATCCACCGCCGCCGCTGGGATGCCCCGCCTCTGGACTTCTGTTGCCAGGCGAAAGCTCCCCTCATTGGGAAACCCCACCTCCAGACCTTCCGTTGCCAGCGAAGCACCCGTTTTTGCACTGCTGGGATTTCCCTGCAGCATTGTAAAAATGTGGAAATCCGGAGGTGGGGTTTCCCATGGAGGGGATCCTTGGGGGAATCCCAGCAGTGCAAAAACAGGTGCTTCGCTGGCAACGGAAGGTCCGGAGGTGGGGTTTCCCAACGAGGGCAACCTTCGCCTAGTAACGGAAGTCCGGAGGCGGGGCATCCCAGCGGCGGCGGTGGGTTCGTAAGGTGAAAATAGTTTGGAAGAAGAGGCAAAAAAATCTTAAACCCCGGGTTTGTATCTCGAAAAGTTCGTAAGATGAGGTATCACTGTACTGTACATCTAAAATATTTCAAACTATTGCTAAGTCCCTAATCAAGAAACAGTTATGGGAATTAGACAGATAATGTCAGATGACAAGCATTTGAAATTAGATCCCTTATTAAGAACAATGCACAGATGTTAACTTACTCTCCCACTGAGAAATGGGCTTTTACTTAGTTGATACCATACATATAGGAAGAATATATGTATAATTTGAACCTGAGATCCTGATTATCTATACCAGTGATGGCAAACCTATGGCACACACGCTTTTTTCGGCACCCAAGGAAGAAAAGGTTCACCATCACACTGATCTATACTGTCGGGGCTTATTTAGCATGAAATATTTCAGAATATTTACAGACAATTTGCTATGAAATCAAAAAATGATTGAACTTTTGAATTGTGAAGAAAGTGCTAGTGACATATACAGTAATCTCAAGAGTTATGGAATTAGACTAGATGCAATGAGAAAAGCCAGTAATTGCCCTTTTTTTTCAATTAGTGATAAGGCAAATATTTTCAAGTCTTCCAAAGTAAAAATAAAGATAATTCCGGTATACAGTGGTCCCTCGATCATCGCGAGGGTTCCGTTCCAGGACCCCAAGCGATGATCGATTTTTCACGAAGTAGCGGTGCGGAAGTAAAAACACCATCTGCGCATGCGCAGATGGTGTTTTTACTTCCACCGCCGCCCGTCCTTCGCCCGCCCACCCCGTTGCTCGCGCCTGGGGTTTCCCCGCGCGCGTGCCGCCCGCCCGCCCACGCCGTTGCTGGGGCCGCTTCCCAGCTGGGAAGCGGAGCTGGGATGTCCCCGCGCGTGCCGCCCGCCCGCCCACGCCGTTGCTCGCGCCGCCCCTGGGGTCTTACCGGGGCAAGAGGGGGAAGACCCAGGGAAGCCGCCCAGCAGCTTATCTGCCCGGCGGGAAACTCCACCATCTACACATGCGTGGCCATAGAAAAAAAGGCACGCATGCGCAGATGGTGGAGTTTACTTCCGGGTTGAAAACTCGCAAAATAGCCCTTTCGCGATGCTCGAGGACGCGAAACTCGAGGGTTCACTGTATATTATACATGCTGCCTTAAGGTAATTAGAACATTTTCTTATTTGGCAGTGCTAATATTTTTCCTTGTAGAATTTCAAGAGTAAAATGCTTACTTTCATATCTTCATTCAAAGTTGGTTGGATTAAATTGCAGGAACGTGTATGGCTGTCACATTTAGGTATATCCTTTCATATAGTTCCATTTCCTCCATATCATGTGTGCCAAAGATTTTAAATTTTGCAAATCTTTCCTTCAACAGCATTAGCATCATTTAACAGTAACTAGCTCTCTTCAACCTTCTGCAGATTATTTAATCTGCAATTTATAAACCCATGTTAAACTGGCTATAGAGTTATATAACCTGGTGAGAAGAGTCACACATATCTTTGAATATATAATATGTTGAATATATTCACTTTTATATTGTATGCTGTGAGCCGCCTCGAGTCTTCAGAGAGGGGTGGCATACAAATATAATAATAATAATAATAATAATAATAATAATATGTAGATCTCAAAAGGGAGTAATGCTATCATAAATATGCAAGTAATTAGAACCCATCTGAGCCCCAAAGATGGAAGAGTGGATTCTCAAACCTTTCCTAGATGACTGTTCATACCTGATCCTGCTTCCTGTTTGGAGATAATGCCTTGAAAATTCCTGTGGCAGTTTAATTTTATATGAATCAATTTTCTTAGCCATTTGGCACCTGCAAATATGAAAGTGAAGCTAAGGCATGTTAAGAAGTAAAAGAACTATTTATCAAGCAGTTCTTTGCCAAACATAGCAAATCCCATTAAGCTGGATGTCATGTAGAACTGTCGTGTAGAACTGTCCAAGGTTTTTCAATCTGACCTACAGACATGGAATTCTGCATTATAGTCCACGCAATCATTAAGGCTGAAGTGACAGAGATGATCTTTCAATACATTGTCAAAACATTGTCAGCTACATAAATGCCTGCAAGGAAACATGGATATTACCATGATCTACAGTATTTCCATATACGTACATCAATCAAGATATTTTATATTCACATATACATACAGGCACTTATGTAAACTCTCTATTCTCTTTCAGGTTAAGTAACATAACACAAAGTATGCAAGTCATGCAAATGAATTTAAATATAGGGAATGCATCCAAATAGTTTACAGCAATTTAGTTTATCGTTCACTCTATCTGTCCGTATCTTTCTACCTTCAAAATATTGTCCCTCAAAATCTATACACAATTCCATGCATTGCTTTTTTACTTTACAATATACTTCTACATTACATCTAGATATGAGTTTTTCTGCAATACCCTTCCTCTGAATTCAATTACCCTTTCATTTCAATATTTATTTTGCAATTAATTTCTGTTCAACGAAACCACAACATAGTTGAGCCGGGGTGGCGCAGCAGGTAGTGTGCTGTACTGCAAGCCACGGAAGCTAACTAGATCTGTAGCTCAGCGGTTCAAATCTCATCACCAGCTCAAGGATGACTCAGCCTTCCGTCCTTCTGAGGTGGGTAAAATGAGGACCCGGATTGTGGGGGCAATATGCTGGTTCTGTTAAAAAGTGCTATTGCTAACATGTTGTAAGCCGCCCTGAGTCTAAGGAGAAGGGCGGTATAAAAATCAATTAAATAAATAAATAGTTCATTTGGAATACTGTGTTCAGTTCTGGAGACCTCACTTACAAAAAGATATTGACAAAATTGAACGGGTCCAAAGATGGGCTACAAGAATGGTGGAAGGTCTTAAGCATAAAACGTATCAGGAAAGTCTTAATGAACTCAATCTGTATAGTCTGGAGGACAGAAGGAAAAGGGGGGACATGATCGAAACATTTAAATATATTAAAGGGTTAAATAAGGTCCAGGAGGGAAGTGTTTTTAATAGGAAAGTGAACACAAGAACAAGGGGACACAATCTGAAGTTAGTTGGGGGAAAGATCAAAAGCAACATGAGAAAATATTATTTTACTGAAAGAGTAGTAGATCCACAATTCCATTCAAACTTCCAGCAGACATGGTAGATAAATCCACAGTAACTGAATTTAAACATGCCTGGGATAAACATATATCCATCCTAAGATAAAATACAGAAAATAGTATAAGGGCAGACTAGATGGACCATGAGGTCTTTTTCTGCCGTCAGACTTCTATGTTTATATATTTATACAGTTGTTTCAGCATTATGCTCAAATCAGCATTCATTTACTAATTTACCATGTCTTTTGATTTATATTATGTATCGGTAATCTAAAATCATTTTCACAGTCTAAGATGTGGAAATTTAGTAATTCAAGACCTCCCGAAGGACCAGATGTTTAGAAACATAGAAACATAGAAGACTGACGGCAGAAAAAGACCTCATGGTCCATCTAGTCTGCCCTTATATTATTTCCTGTATTTTATCTTAGGATGGATATGTTTATCCCAGGCATGTTTAAATTCAGTTACTGTGGATTTACCAACCACGTCTGCTGGAAGTTTGTTCCAAGGATCTACTACTCTTTCAGTAAAATAATATTTTCTCAGATTGTGTCCCCTGCATAGCTATCACGATTCATACTATTTTAGCTTTCTTTTGTGACAGACATTCTATTTGCAGGTCTTGAGTTTTGTGATTCTCTTCAATTCTTTCTCTTCTATGCTGCTATCTCTAGGTACTGACATATCGACTCTCCAGACTATTTTGATTATTATATTATAATTATATGCTGCTCAATTCCCAGTGACTCTTGACACATTTGTTACTTTGATTTAACAAAGTAGGCAGAAACACTCATACAAATATGTTCCCAACCCACACACTTTATATTCTGCTATTTTAATGCAAATAATTCACTAAATATTCCATTTATTTTCATCATGTATCTTATCACATTCACGACCAATCTTCCAATTCATTCAAGCCTTTTCACATGATTATACTCTTTTTTCCTAAACAGCAAGGGTAAAACAAAATAACTTAACATGAATAATGACCGATCACACAAAATCATTTTATGCTACAATCCACTTGAGTATTCAAAACAATTTGAAGAAAAGGGCACATTTTGCAAAGGTATGAAGAGACAAGTTGGAAATTTGAACCCAAAAAATGAGTTCTAGTCACGTAAACAAATTTTACGAGTTAATTTTGTACCATTTTCAAGGAAAGCACATAAACACCATGAGCGCTGTATACATAAACACACATTGTAAAGTTGGTATGTACAGTACTGTATATACATAACACAATATACTAAAGGTGGTGTGTATGTGTACAGTATATATGTATGCCTCTATTAGTCCTACATGTGAAATAAAGGCTGACACAATGTTCTATGGCTCATAAAAGAAAATACTGTATTTGATACTAAAATTACCGTAGTGACTTTATAGTCCATAACCTTAATTCGCTGTATCCTTATTTTTTTAACAATGTATACTTTTTGTAAACGTTCTTTTTTAAAACAGATGCATGGCTCTTGTAAATCAGCTTGCTTGATCCGACAAATTTTCAAGCTTTTGTGATCCTGAGAGCCGCGGCTACCTGCATCCTTCGCAGTACCGCAGCAGTCAGGGATTCCCCAGAAGTACATTTATTATTTTTATTTTATTGTTTAGTCAAGTACATATTGGTGGTATGCAAAGATATAACAATGCAGAATACTAGTAAAAGAGAAACATTAGGATAGGGGACGGAAGACACGGTAGTGCGCTAATGCACGCCCCTTAAATTGTGTCGTCCTGGAAATTTTGCATCACCTTCTCCGCTCCGCCTCAATTTTGATTCCACCTTCTTCGGGACATCTTCCGGTGCGAAGGAACGGAATTCGTCGCCGCTGGTGGAACAGCTTTCCCATCTTCCCCACCCTCCCAATGACATTGTCCTTGCCGGAGGTTATTGGTACAGGGCAGGGATAGGCAAAGTTGGCTCTTCTAAGCTATGTTGACTTCAACTCCCACAATTCCTGAGTTAGCATGATTGGCTCAGGAATTCTGGGAGTTGAAGTCCACAAGTCATAGAAGTGCCAACTTTGCCTACCCTTGGGGTACAGGCGGAGAGGTGGAGGACGTGAGTTTGGAACAGGCGACAGGATCAACTAATCCCTTTGCCCCGAGACGTGGCTAAAGCCGCGGGCCAACCGACCTTTTATAAACCTGGGTCAAATTCCAAAGGACGCAGAATGGATCTTTACCAATATTCTTAACCTCGCACTGTACTCAGGGAGGGATGAAGCGAAAGCAAAATGGGAGGGATTATCGATACGGGGGAAATGACGCGCATTCCTTTGCTTGCCCAATCGCAAGCGCGAGTTTCCGGGAACTTGCCCCGCCCGTTGCGTCAGAGAGGGACAAAGTCATTGAGGAAGGTTGATTTTCGGCCTTTTAGAAGAGTCGCCTGTTGGGGAGAAGGCCGGGCGGTTAAGGGTGTTCCGCCATTTTAAGAGGTAAAGTGCTGTGGGGGGCTGTGAGGGGGGGGGCTAACATTTTTCATTTTTCACCCCACTCTGGCGAATGAGAGCTCGTCCGTGGAAAATCCAGGTTGAACGTTCTCCAAGAGAAGATTTGCTGCTAAATAGTGTCTTTTTTTTTTCATTTGAAGTTTCCTGCCGCCATGTTTTCGACTATTGCCCCGCTTGTGCGGCTTAATCCATTCCACGCTCCTCAGCTCGAGTTGCACCAGAACAGCTGCGGCCCAAGGAAGCGCCTGGTTGAATCGGAAGAGGTCTCCTGCAGTCGACGGAGCCTGGCGGCCGCTTCCACAGAAGGTGAGGCGTGGTTGGGAAGGGTTAGAGTGCCTTGGTTGAGGGTCTCGGCCTCTCCTTCGTGCGCCTGATTCTCCAGGAGCACGGTGTTACTAGGGGAATCCATGTGCAGTCTCCTTGAGGGACAAGTAAGGTCACCGAACCTTTGATCTATTTGTGAAACCTAATTGTAAATCCAATTGCTTTGCCTTACTGACGCTGAAGGCCTTGGTGGATAATTTAGGATCCCGACTCTAGTTAGGAACCATTGATCTGCGACCTTGAGAGTGACCTGTTTTAATTCAACAGGAAATTATGAGGTTTCATAATTTCAAAGGATGCTACCCCACAAAAAATCCCTGGGTGGAAGAAAATGATTTGTTTCCACTGTTACTAGTTTGGGTAGGTTTACTAATGCTAAGGATATGATTTTGAAGGTGACAATGAAATTGATAATGGTAATGATGAAAAAGTGATATTGAGTTGTGAGGAGCAGTTGAAAAAAGTGCTACATTTGTTCAAAATACAGTACAGTATATAAATTATTAAAGCACAAAAGTAGTATTTTAAAATGCTTATTTTAGCAAATGCCAAACTTACACTAAAGATTACAGCATTAGATTATTAAATTTCAAAGGTCATCCATATTACTCTTAAAGCAAATGTGTTGAATCTTTCAGCCACCTTCATGTGACTTTTAAATATTTGTAGGACTGTTGTGAGGTGCATGAGGCATTCATTTCAGTTGGCATTTGTACTTTTAAAAAATATACATGCTGCATAAAAAGTGATTTTATTGTTTTTTATTGATTTTATTTGTGGCTTGTCAGAGTGAATGTTCATAGCAGTGCTAGTTTGAATTCTAACTATTTTGGTTTATAGAACTTTCACAGTCCATGCCACCTTGTACAGTGCTCTCTCTTTTGGTTTACATATCCATTAATCATATGCTTCTTGGTTTATCCATCCTTTGAGATTAAAAAATATTCAACCTAAAGACAAACAGAAGTTTTAAGACTGTCCTGTAGATTTATTAGTTGAACTCAGTTGTATCGTCCCTTCTATTACTCTTTTCTGTGCAGCCCTCCATATAACATGTTTTAAGAAGCAGGACAAGAAAAAAGGGAAAACTGCATCTTATTCATTCTACTTTGTATTTTATACTATAGTTATATACTATACTATATAATTTTATACTATAATTTTGCTTTTATTTTGAAGCAAATAGACCTGTATCTTATTTTTTATTTCAAGAATTCACATTATATACGTGCCTTTTCCCATTTCCCCCCACATTTCTCCTTTG
The DNA here is from genome assembly GCF_031021105.1 of Erythrolamprus reginae. Taxonomy (NCBI): domain Eukaryota; kingdom Metazoa; phylum Chordata; class Lepidosauria; order Squamata; family Dipsadidae; genus Erythrolamprus; species Erythrolamprus reginae. Next base: position 59,493,645 of record NC_091955.1, read on the forward strand.
TAGATAGGTTGGTTGGGAGAAAATGAAAGGTGCAAAATCATGAGTAAATGTCTGTGGCTGAGAGCATTTTTATCTCTACAGCAACTTGTTGGTGCTGTTGCATAACATTTTGTATATACCAATTACACTGTTCCCTTTCCCTTACAGAGGGATATGAATATTGACCATCAGATACTATACATTAGGGGTGTCAAACTCATGGCCCATGGGCTAGATGTATCACACGCTTGCCCCCACCCCGTTTAGCAAAAGGGGGAAAATTGTGAGACATCACATGATGTAACACTATGAGTTTGACACTCCTGGTCTAGTTATACCCATAAATATTCAGTGGGTCACTACTGCATGTAATTCCAAACTTTCTATTGAATAAATAATCAGGCTATAGTAAAAAAATTGCAGAGATAAGACTTGATCACTTCATGCTCCAAGTACTTACCGTGTTTCCCTTAAAATAAGACAAGGGTCTTATATTTTTTGACTTCCCCAAAAATGCCCTTGGCCTTACTATCGGGGTGTGTGTGTGTTGTGACCTTATTTCCTCCCCATGTATGAGGCGGGGAGGAGTGAGAGGTCCCTCGTGTCAGCTGAGTCGGGACGAAATAAGGATAAAAAATGGATAGCGGCTGCTACAATGCTAAACGCTGGAGAGAGGCACAAGTTTCCTGCTGCAGAAGTGGCTGCATCCAAAGAGCGCTTTTGGGGTCATTCTTCTATTCTGGTGCTTCTTGATCTCCCAGCAGCTTTCAATACCATGGTACCATAATACCATGGGTACCATTTTGTGGTTCTCCTACCTCTCTGGACGGTCGCAGTTGGTGTTTGGGGGGCGGGGGGTGTCAGAGATCGACTGATGATACTCAGCTATATATCTCCACCCCAACAGGCCTGGGGTCACTGAGAATTTTTAAACACCTACCCTGACCTCTGAATGAAGAATAATAGAATGAATGATGCTTGTTTTTTAAATATGTGGGAGTTTTAGAAATTATTTAAACTAGACTTCTCTGTGTTTTTAGTAGTGAGATTTTTAATATATTTTAATATTAGATTTCTTTGTTAGTATTTGTTTATTGTGAGCTGCCCTGAATCCCAGGAGAAGGGTGGCATAGAAATCTGATTAAAAAAATAATAAAAATAAAATAAACAGATCTCAAGATCTGCAATGCTGTTTTATATATGAAGGAAATATCTCACTTTTATATTTAAAGTATTTCCTGGTATGGGGAATATAATAGAAGTAATAGTGCATTAAAATGTTTTATTTTACTTTTTCATGAATGGCTGTATTTTAAGTTGTATTCACTTATTGAAATTATCTCATCGTTTTTCTTGAAAACTTTTTATTTCTCTTTTTAAGCAGAAGAATATAGCTGTGCATATGGCTCTGGCAGATTCTTCCTTCTTTGTGGCCTTGGTGGAATTATTAGTTGTGGTACTACCCATACAGCATTGGTTCCTTTAGATCTTGTTAAATGCCGAATTCAGGTTGGATTTGCATGTCAGATGAAATGAATTATATAGCATGCTAAAGTGTGAGGCCCTACTAATCTAATGAAAATGTATATCACTGAAGTTTCAGCCTTGCATGTGATTTCCTTAACAGCATGGTGTGTCTTTTCTTTACTACAGAAGACTATAGTTGTGAATATGGATCACTCAAGTTTTATGCTCTCTGTGGCTTTGGTGGAATATTAAGTTGTGGTATAACACATACAGCAGTCGTACCTTTGGATTTAGTGAAATGTCGCATTCAGGTTTGTATATTGCCAGATTTTAGAATATTAACTTCTGGAATAAGATACTGAATTCCATTAGGACACTTTTATTTCTTCGAACTCTGATAAATGTAATTAAGGCATGCTAAGATATAAAGTAATATTAATTACATAAGTCATTTTAAACATATTGTGCATTGAAAATATTTCTCATAATATTCAGAACTGAATCAAATTTGCAGTATGTGATTGAATTTTGAATAAATCTTGCATCCATACTGGGCCAATTTTGAGGTGGCAAGAAAGATGAATTCCATAATAATCATGCCAATGCTGAAATTAGGATACATTTTAGTTCTTAAAATCATGAATAATATATATTTCTAATGATGTGGTTGTATAACATTACATTAAATCAGGGGTGTCAAACTCAATTCCAATGAGAGCTGCATCAGGCTTTTCTTTGACCTTGGGGGAGGGGGGACAGGGTTGGTGTGGTCAGGATGGGCGTGGCTAGCTCGGCATCATTTGTGTTGGGATGCCTTTGTTGGCCTGAGCATTCGGCCAGCAAAAATGGGCTCCCAACCTCCATTTTCGGCTGTGACAGCCTCCAACCCTCTGCCAGCAAAAACACACCTTGGGGAGGGGCCATCCGCAGCTCTTAGAAGTTTTTTTTCCAGCTGTGGTGGCCTGCAATCCTCTCCCAGTGAAAATGGAGCTTGGGAGGGCCATGCAGCCTTCCCAAGCTCTGTTTTCACTGGCAAAGGCACCGCATGCCGTTTCCAAGTCAGCCCCATAAGCCAGATCTACAGGCCTTGAGTTTGACATCCCTGCATTAAATGATAACTACAGCCACTTAGAAATCTTACAACAATTTAATCCATCTGTTATGTTTTTCTAAAGCAGCTAAATATCTTGAGGAATCTTTTTTACTACTTTGTGATCCAAATACATATTGCAGAAAATATAATCCTGCTTATACTGAAGTCAGAAAAGCGAGAAAGTAAGAGGAAAGTGAAATGGAACAAGTCAGTAGAGGGCGGCATGAGGTAGGAAGGTAGGAACAGAGAGACTGAATATCTAAACAATATTATGATTTATTAATAAAATATTCAGGATTATTGAACAGAACAGTTAACTATCGTATTTAGGTAAACCAAGAATAACTTTAAAAATTTCATAGTTTCATGTCATTTAAAAACTTATGCATAATAAAACATTACTATCATGATTGTGTTAGTTCAATAATACCAACTTACTTTCAATAAGATGTCTTCCGTACACAGAAAACCTACATTTTTCATTAATTTAATGAAAGAATTTCATTCTCTTTACCGTAGTCTTTTGCATTCCAAATTGCAGTTTTCCATAGGACATGGGCTTATAAATATTGCCCATCAATACTGGTCTCATAGTTTTGATTAAGTAAGATTTTCACATAAACTAGTCTAGTCTTTAGGCAGATAATGTTTTTAGTTAGCAGAGTTACCCTCACGATGTTCATCATTCATATTAAGAAAGCTAGTCAGTTTTCACCAGTATATACAAACAAAGCCCAGTTTTACCTCAAGCACATTACATTATATATAAACAAGGATCTCGAACCTGGAAATTATCTTGCAAACCAACATACTGTTGCCCACTGTTTGAACAGCTAGATGGTATTGCAGCATGCTGATAAAACAATTAGGACACAAGTTAAAATTGCTTATTTAAATTTTATATTTCACATATTTTAGCAGCATCAAAACTTTCTACTAATATTCTTCACATGGAAACTATGTTCTGCTAATACTTTTCACATAGTTTTTTTTCTTTTTCTCTTTCAACAGAGCCTTTACTTTCCTAATGACTGTTAAATTTCTCTTGCAACTAAACAATACTGCTTGATTTCCCCCTTCATTCTAGTCTGTTAGCCACTTGAGTACAGATTCTAACTGCCCTTTAATGAGGCTTCTATCATTTATGTGGTATGTATATGTACACATTTAAACTATATAAACTATATCTCCTAATGTTGATAATTGGAAGCAGCAACTCTGTCACCAATGTGATTGCAAAATAAGTTACTGCACAAAGGTTTGGTAGTCCTGGTTGCTGTCTTTAGGCAAATTTACACAGTTGCAATATCCCACAGTCACATGACAACCATTTGCAACCTCCTGCTAGCTTCTCCATTTAATTTGCTTTTCGAAAGCCAGTAGTAAAGCTTACAGATGGCAACCATTTGACTCGGGGATATTGCAACGACCACAGCTGAGTGGACCTGTTGTAAGTACCCCTCATTCAGTATTGTCATAACTTCATTTGGTAAAGAAATGGTCATTCAACAAGTAGCCATTTATAACATTGCTTATTTTAACTTTTAAAAACTTATTTAGGTGGATCCTCAAAAATATAAGAGTATCTTCAATGGATTTTCTGTCACTCTCAAAGAAGATGGTGTTCGTGGCTTGGGAAAAGGATGGGCTCCAACCTTTATTGGCTACTCCATGCAAGGACTTTGCAAATTTGGTTTTTATGAAGTTTTCAAAGTTCTGTATGGCAACATGTTGGGAGAGGTAAGTTGTTGCACTTCTTAGCTTAGTTTCACTTTTTTTCTGATTTGTTCAGTGGAAGTTTTATGGCTTTCTGAATTGCTGTGTTTTAGGAAAATTCGTATTTGTGGCGTACATCATTATATTTAGCTGCCTCTGCCAGTGCAGAGTTCTTTGCCGATATTGCTCTGGCTCCAATGGAAGCTGCTAAGGTTCGCATTCAGACACAGCCCGGATATGCTAATACATTGAGGCAAGCGCTCCCCAAAATGCATGCAGAAGAAGGTATTTGGGCGTAAGTATTTGAAATTTCCTGCACATCCTCATTGTATATATGCTATTACATTTCTTACAGAGGCAAATTAAGGACGTGTTCAGATTGTACTGCAACAGTTTTTTTTAAAAAAAACCCACGAGCCAACATGCTTCCTTAGATCCATCTTTGTTTGATGTCTCTTTGCTGAGTTCTGCTTATAGATTTTATCATGAGTAGCTCCAGCTAAGAGGGATCAGCAACTTTATCGTTGCACCGTCGAAGATGCTTGAGTCATTGGCATGTAAGAATAATATACCTTCATTCTAGTCACTTATATTCTGATAGAAATGGCTCTACTGTGTGTCATTTTCTCCTATCAGAATTTGGCTGGAGTGTGGACATTTATAAAAGACAGCTAAATTGTTTTTGCCGTTAAAGCCAGGAAAGACATCTATATTTATTTTTTCTACCTTTCTAAAAATTAACATTACCTAATTTTAATTTTATGAAGCTCCTGAATGGTATTTGACCTGCAACACACTACTAAACCTAGAAATTTACTACCTTTGGCATGACTTTGTTCACTGTATCTAAAGGCTTTGATTGCTGGTTGCTGTATATTTCTTTTTTATTCTGAATGCAAATGTATCCATATCTAAATATACACCTCTTCTCTTAGGAGTTTAATTGTAGGATAATATGGGTTTGGGGTTTTTTTGTTGTTGTTTGGTTTTTGAGATTCCCTTTAATAAAAGCTCAAGAAAATGTCCTGGTTTCTGATTATTTTGCAGTTTCTACAAAGGAGTTGCTCCACTGTGGATGAGGCAGATTCCATACACAATGATGAAGTTTGCCTGCTTTGAAAGAACTGTGGAAGCTCTTTACAAATATGTTGTACCCAAACCAAGAAGTGAATGTTCAAAAGGAGAACAGCTAATTGTTACATTTGTAGCAGGCTATATTGGTAAGGAACATTTCTCAAAAAATGATGGTGATAGTAGTTGCAATAGACCAGCTTTTTTCAGTATGATACAACATAATATGTTAATTTTCAGTTTGGCTAGTGGATAATAATTTTAATAAGGATGAATATTTGTTAGTTACAGGTGAATATAATTTTAATATAAAGCTTCTATTGCACCACTTACATATATCTATTGAATATGGAAAATGTGCGACAGGCTATGGCAATATTGTAATTAAGACATTGCGACAAGCTGCAGTCATGTGATCATTCCTTTCCGGCATTCTACAAGCAAAGTCAAAGAGTAAGAATTATCTATAGAGGAAGCTGGCAGGAAAGATCACAAGTTGTTTCTGGAAGCTACTCTCGCCCACTTTTGCTCCCAAGGAGCCCTACTATGGAATACAAGAGAGAGATCCCAGGAATTTTGTACTCGATACGGTAAACCCGTCTGCAACCCCCAACTGGCACTCTTTAGCACCTGGCTGTATCCACATAGCATCTTTCCATATGCTCATGCCAGCCCCCTATTGCTGCCCAGTTCCCACCCATGTTGGCCCACCTGTATCCTCCAGTACTACCTGTGGCCCTTGCCAGCGGAGTCAAACATCACAATATTCCTGCCTATTGGGTAATGTTCTGCACAGTTGTATGGTGGCAACAGCATTCAGAACTGTTGAGATTGTCATTACTAAGCAATACAATCACATGACATTACACTTTACGACATTATATAGCAATGACAATTCTGATCCCAATTGCTGTCCTAACCTGAGGGGCTACCTGTAATAATATACTAACAAAACCATTAAAATTAATTATTTTCAGCTGGTGTCTTCTGTGCCATTGTCTCACATCCTGCTGATTCTGTGGTATCTGTGTTGAACAAAGAAAAAGGCAGTTCAGCGCTCTCGGTACTAAAGAAGCTGGGATTCGCAGGTAAGTATCAAAATAAGAGTTTTTTTAAGAGAATCAATCAATGCTTTTGGTTACTAACTGTGATCTCTTTCTCATCAGGAGTATGGAAGGGTCTTTTTGCCCGTATCATTATGATTGGTACCTTGACAGCACTACAGTGGTTTATCTATGACTCTGTGAAAGTTTATTTCAAGCTTCCTCGTCCACCTCCACCTGAGATGCCAGAATCCTTGAAGAAAAAGCTTGGTCTTACTGAGTAGATGAATGATGAACTGAATGAGTGATCAATGAAACATTGTGAAACTCTATTCTGATGGCAGTATAGGACAATGAAACATGCTTGGCTCAGGCTGTCATTGGTGGTCAAAATAAAGAATAACTAGAAAGACTTTGTTTCATAATTTTAAGTCTGACAAGGAAATACTTGTCATCCTAATAAAGAGAAACAACATATTTATCAAAAAGGTCTTTTATTTACTAAGTTCTACCTTTAACCTTTCTAAATCTGAAAAGAAAGGAAAAGTGCACATATTTTAATTTTACATTTATATGTAATTTGTTCTAACATTAATTGAATGTTTTCAAAACAGTGATGATCTAAATGGGTAATTATAATCATGTATACTATCAATAGTGCAATACAAAATATTTAACCAGAGAAACTGCTAGGGAAAAAGACTACATTTGGCAGGAAAATATCCTATACCATTAAAGTTGTCACAGGCAAATTAATAGAATAAGAAAAAAACTGCAAATATGTTATAAATTTATCTGCTTCTAGGCTAGATCTACTTCAAGCATTCAGTTTGAATCATGTAGGAATCTATACAGAGTCTACTATCAAAATATTTGAAATTAGAATATTTAACATTGATTCTAAAGTTCAAAATTAAAGAGAAAACGTATTTATTTACTATTTATTTTCAGAAATAGGTAGAATTTTGGAAACCATAAATATAATATTTATTTCTTAAGTCAGTGGTCCCCAACTTTCCAGATTGGTAGTCATGGGGGAGATGTGGGATGGTTCTGTGTGAGTTGCACGCAAGCATGCTGCTTGCACAAATGGAGCTTTGGGCACAAGTGCAATCACCCCTGCTTGCACAAATGAAGCTGCGCTTGCATGGCCCAATTCCAAATGGGACGAGACTCAGTAATAGGCTACAGTCCGGAATTGAGGACCCCTGTCTTAAGTCTTGAACATTCTTTGTTGAGGATGGTTAGAAAGCATCTTGCCATATCATAAGAAATAAATTATGCCTATCTTGTGTTAATAAATTACAGCAGGCACAGAAAAATATTTTAATGTGAAAATGCTTAAAAATGATTTTGTCTAACTACTAGAACCTGAATCTCTTGCATCAGCAATTCTTTTTTTTTTATTTGCAGAAAAACGATGCAAACCTAAATCTTATCAGATTTTCACCAATGTTAAACATATTGCATTTTCCCTGATAATTTAAAACTTGTAATTCCACTTGAAGAATGTCCAGTTCGGACATTGTAACAAAATTTCCTGTTTGAAAATTAAATTTACTATATGCAGATTATTTTTTTAAAAAAATTATGATTTAACACAATTTTTTTAGAACAAGGTACTGATTTGTTAGAATTAAAATGTTCTTATATGTGTTGCTATTGGAAATAGTTGTCATCCAGTTTGAGTCTGAATTGAAGTTAAATGAGATAGTTTTTTATTCAGGAAAGCAAGTTCCTTCTGGCTTTCCAATTGATCCCCAAGTAGTCTTCCTATTCGCAATGTTAATTCATCTAATATGAGTAGCAAATGTGCCAAATCATTCTTTAAATTGTGGACTTTAGGTTTTAACTCATTTGCAAAGGCTACTGTTGTCAGAACTTTAGCTCGATCACTTTCCAATTCTAAAAGTTTATTGAATTGCTTGGTAGAGTCAGCTTTCAACTCAAATGATTTTTCCTTAATGTGCTTTACTTCTCTGGTATTTTCAGATGCAGTATTTTGTAGCTTTGTAGTCCTGTCAATGCTACTAGTGAGAAGATTCCCTATATTCTGTATTATGGCCTTTTCAACTTTATTTACCTTGTCTTCTAGAATTTCTAGATTCTGTATTAATAGGGATATATCTGTTTGAAGACCTGAAATGCGTCTAATGTCAGTCTTCACATCTGCAATTTTTATAGAGATGCCCTTAGTTTTTTCCTCATGTTTAGCAACTGCATCAAAGAGAGATGTTAAATTTTGCTGGAGCTCCTCCTCTTCTTGAATTAACCGACTGGATCGTATCTGCATGATGCTAATCTCCTTTTGCAGATGCTTCATCTGAGGAATTACATTAGGATCTTCCAGTTGTTTTGTCAAACTTGGTACCATCTCACACTAAAAAGTAAAAAGTCTGATAATATTATATTGAAATGTAAAATGTTCAGATTTCCTGCAATGAAAGGTAATTTAAAATTATCCAGTTTTATCAGAAAGCCATCATCAAGGAAAAGGAGAATATTCTTAGATGATTTCCTTATTAAATAAAGGATAAGGTATGTGAACCTTTTATGCTGACCTAGAACATGGATATAGTGGTTTCTGTACAAGTTAGAGAAGCCCCCACTGATTTGTTAAACGTTGTTCATGTGATTTCCAGCCAGTATCACTGGCATAGAGCAGCATAAAAGCAATAATATTGGTAACTTTTTTCAACTACTGTACTGGATTGCGAGTGAGATAAGTGTTTAATTTTAAAAAACAAAATTCAAACAAAAAAAAAGCTTAAGACAATATACTTAGCATTTCTTCCAGCTATTTTTACCTACTGTTAACACTGTATTTTTAGGGCAAGAAAATGATTGGGCCAAGGTCATCCTGTGAACTCCCATGCTGAAAGGGAACCACAATCTTAATTTTCCTAGTCTCAAATCATAATTCCTTATCTATTACACCAGACTGATTCACAGCTGCCTCATCTGTATCATAGAATCAAGCTTGACTAGTAGTACATAGATACTTCAATGTACAGATAGTTCTTGCTGAAAGTCCATTTGGCAACCATTTGGAATTATGATGGCACTGAACAAAATGGCAACATCATTCAAGTTTTGGTTGTTGCATTGCAGCTACAGTCACATGAACGAAATTCAGGCCACTGGCATTTATTTCTGCATTTTGAGCACATATTGTTGGCTGCCAAAACCAGGCATCTCTGCCTGCCCATGTACTAGCTGGGGTCTTTTTCATGCCACCTCTTTCATACCAGTGCTGTTGGGGGTTCTCTTAAACCTTTCCCAGCATCTCTGCACCTGCTCTGGGTATCAGTTCACATAACCAGGCCTTATTTTGAAAAAAAAAATCTTAAGGAGAAGGATCCTACTTTCACTTCTCTGCCATTTTTGAGAAAGATTTGTGAAAGGACGCCCCAAGTATGCTGTCATGAAAAAAGCCTTCTGGATGGGTATTTCTGAAAAAAGACCCTGGTTGGTGTACAAATGGGGGTACTGCATAAGGCATGAATGGCAGCTCAGGTAGGGAGCAAGAGAAGCTTTGGTGGCACTGGTGCAAGAGGTGTGAAAAAGGGCCCAGCTGCTACAGTGATGGCACACAGATTGCCAGGCAGCAGTGGGTGGCAAGAGAAACTGATAACTAGGCTAACAAACAAAAGGAAAAGATTTGGCAATCAGCAGGGGTAAATTCAAGCCGAGGCAGTCCCTTATATTATCTAACCTTTGGACTGAGAGACCCCAAGCCTGGAATGGCTTGATTAACAACTGATGGGATTCAGTTAGCAAGCAACAGGGCCTACCAGGATTGCTGTTGCTAAGCAACATAGTCATTTATTTATTTATTTATTGGATTTGTATGCCGCCCCTCTCCGTAGACTCGCTTGATGTCACGCTTTACCATTGCAGCATTTAAAAATAACTGATCCCAATTGCTATTGTAACATGAGGACTACCTACACCAGTGATGGCGAACCATTTTTCTTGGGTGCCGAAAGAGGGTGCGCACATGCTATTGCACATGTGTGAGTGCCCACACCCATAATTCAATGCCCGAGGAGGGCAAAAACAGCTTCCTCCACCCCCTAGAAGCCCTCTGGAGGCTGGAACCGGCTTGTTTCCCAACTTCTGGTGGGCCCAGTAGCCTTGTGTTTCACTCTCCGCAGGCTCCAAAGGCTTCTCTGGAGCTGGTGGGGGGTAAAAATGCCTCCCCCACCCCCCTGGAGGCTCTCTGGAAGCCAAAAATGCCCTCCCAGTGCCTCTGTGTGAACCAAAAATTAGCTGACTAGCACACACATATACGTTGGAGCTGAGCTATGGCAACGGCTTGCGTGCCAGCAGATATGGCTCTGCGTGCCACCCGTGCCATCGGTTCGCAATCACTGACCTTCAACTTTCTTTGACAACACATAAAAGAGGTTTGTAATCTGCCTTGTAGGATTTTCCCCACTATTTTCTCTCCCATCTAAATAAGTCCCATTTTCAATTTTTTCAACATCACTTGAGTTGTCAACTGATATTATAATACGCTATTAAATTCAAGCATGTTATCAGAGAATGGTAAAATTTCAAATACTTTATTGATCCTATCCAATTTATCATTAGTATGGTATCATTTTGCATTCTTTCATCAAATTTTAATTTTTAGGAAAATAGGAATCATCCTGGTCCTCATGCATAATTTGTATATAGCACAAGAAGCCACCATCTGGATGGGCTTAGGAAACACCAACAACCTGCACACAACTGACGACATTATTCTGATAGCTGAAAATATGGATGATCTGCAATTAATCCGAGTCTAATAATAAAAGGAACAGGGAAAAATGACTATAATTTATAAAGAAATCAAAACAAATGTTTAGAATGTGACTGAAAACATTGAGGTAGTGGATCGTTTTATATCACCAATAAATAAGCCAGAATTTTTATTTATATACATGCACATACTGTATATTACAATACTTTATAAGGCAGCAATGAAGGCCAAGATAAGATATTCAAATGCCAGGATGTGTCATGCAGGCAATTTCCCCCCCTGCTCTAGGGAAACAAAAGTTGTATTTGAAGTAATGATGCTTTTGAATTTGGATGTCAGATTAGACACCTGAGAATACTATGGATAGTGAGAAAAACAAATGGATCATACACAAAATCTAAATGAGAGTTCCCATGAGGCACAAATAACCATACTAAAATTAACAGCTGTTAAGATATTTTATGCAAAGATCTATATCTCTTAAGAAATCTATAACATTGAGATAGGAGGAAGGCCAACCTGCAGCAAGACCTTCAGTACAATGGCAATTGGAAATCCTGAACAATCAAGTTGATGACAAATCATCCTGAAAGTCTTTGTGATCGAAACCAACTCCATAACATAACCAAAACAATGAGCATAATAATCACCAACTTATTTGCAATATGTCTATAAATAAATATGACATGTTTCCTGTATGAATTTTAATAATTTTAACAAATCTTGTATTTATTTTCTGTATATACAAGTTTTCCCCACCCCCCCACCCCAAAAAAGATAGCCAAAGAAACATTAAGATTATACAGCTGTCAATATCAATACTGTTCACACTATTTCACACTATGATAGGCTTGTTCTGCTACCTCTTTAAAACCTTCAAGCTTTGCTTGTAATGTTAATGATTGATTCTGTGGTATTAAGATGCTTCTTCATTTTTTTATTCAGCTATCTTCAGATTGCACGTTTTCAAGAGCGTTCTGTATGTTCATTATTTCAGTAGTAGCTTTCATTATTTCATTTTCCACATTGATTATCTTTGTGATCATGTCTTCTTTTTTAATCTCCGCAGCAACAAACTCACTTGATAGTCTAAGAATGGAATAAATAGCATTTTCGATGACTGGTAAATAGGTCTTGCATTCCTGCAATTTGTGTTCAGAAAATACAATTTTCTGGTACAGATCATTACTTCTGACCAAAAGACTATTGTGCTCTTCTTTTAATAATTCAGCTGTGTTTTTATCCAACTGCAATTGCTGTTCAATCCTTAGCAGTTCACTTTCCTCTTGCGTATTTAATGTTTGAAGATTCGTTATTGTACTGTCTTCTAGATCTTTCAGTCTTTCAGAAAGTGTTTTCAGTCCCATATCCATTGTATTGATCTGGGAAATTATTTCACCATGTAAAATCTTGGTATCCAATCTTAAATTGCTAGTATTTGTATCCATCTCAGATGTGCTCATCTTCCAGGAGTCTACCACCCTTTGAAAAGTTTTGCTAATAGTCCGAAACTTTTTAGAGCATGCCCATTGACTATTTTGAATATCTTCTATGAGGTTATGAAGGCTAGAGACTTCTTGCTCAAAATCAGTTATCATGGAAACATGTGAAGCAACCTCCTGCAGGACACTTGAAGATGCAAACTGCATTTTTAATACAAAACAATGTCCATTTTCACTTACTGTTTGCAAAGTATATAGTGTATTTAAATTTTATTTGACTATGAGCCTTTGAATGGCATGCCAAAAGCAAACTGCAAAAGGACAGGAGAATCAAAATAATTGAAAACATGGAAACAAGATTGAATGCAAAGCAAAAATCATTACTATTTTAAAATAAACAATGAAAGAAACAAGCTACTGCTAAAGCAGAAAGGCAGGTGGAGTAGTAGAACAAATAGGGCTACAAAGAAGAGAGTTTATATTATTAGTGTGAAGAAAGAAAAATAAAATATATTGATTTTATAATATTTGATTATGGCAATTACTCCCTGAAATAAATAAACATTATTTCAAAAGACAAAACTGATGAGAACTCAGTTATATTTAGAAGCACTCATGATGCTAAACAGTTGACTGATTTTTCCAAAAAATATTCTTAAAACCATACTGAAAATTTCAGATCATTCTAAACATGCCATTAAATCAGATTTAAATTTTGTGTAGCAAACTGTTCACAGTGCTCTTGATGGGAAAAATTGGAAGAGTGAGTGCTATGTACAGTGACTTTAAAGAAAGGCAAGTTAGAGATTTAACAAACAATACATTATTGATTGAAATTGACACTAGCTAAATTCAGTGGAAGTTATTTCTAAATTAGAATAGGATTGCAGGTAAATCCATTTTTATCAGGGGTGGGTTTCTCTTACCTTCCTACTGGTGCACTCTCGCATGCGTCCCCTCATACAATTTTCCTTCTGCGCATGCGCAGAGCGACGGTTTTCCTTCTGCGCATGCTCAGAGAGCAAAAGAAAATCACCGAAAATTAGGGAAAAAATATGGCACTGCGCACGGACTGGCAAAGACCAAATTGCAGACCACTACTGGAGCAGCGTAGCTTACCGGACTGCACCGGTAGGACCCTACTTCTGATTTTTATGTGCACTTACTTTGAAAAAGATCCACTAAATCCAATGGCATTTATTTCCAAGTAGGTATACATAGTATTACAGTCTTTGGTATATTTTACTATTTAGATTTCAATCAAACGACTGATTTGAATATTAAACTTAATTTTCAACCTAGATGTGAATAGTTAATGGTTTGACAGATTTTTCTTAAGACTGTAAACGTCTGATGCAAATTTCCAATAATAACAAATACCAAGTTTTATAGTAATATTTATGGTATGTTACCTTTTCAGAGATTGTGCTAATTTTATTTTCCATATCTTGAAACTTTACAGCTTCTTCCTTTAAAATGTGGTATTTCTTTTCTACATCAGCCAGCTGAACAGACTGTTGAAAAAGAAACCTGAGAAATGTAGAAAAATCAAATGTTTAGCAACAAAACTTTTAAAAGTTAAATATTGCTTCCCCAATTTTAGGATAAATTACAGTAACAATTTAACACGTCTGCACACAAAAGGCTATGTAAGGAATTGTTTATTTATTTATTTATTTATTGGATTTGTATGCCGCCCTTCTCCAGAGACTCGGGGCGGCTAACAGCGACAATAAAACAGTGTACAATAGTAATTTAGTATTGATGATTAAAAATCAATTAATATAAAAACCAAACATACATACATACATACCATGCATAGAATTGTAAAGGCCTAGGGGGAAAGAGGATCTCAATTCCCCCATGCCTGGCGGCAGAGGTGGGTTTTAAGTTGTTTACGAAAGGCAAGGAGGGTGGGGGCAGTTCTAATCTCTGGGGGGAGTTGGTTCCAGAGGGCTGGGGCCGCCACAGAGAAGGCTCTTCCCCTGGGTCCCGCCAGGCGACATTGCTTAGTTGACGGGACCCGGAGAAGATCCACTCTGTGGGACCTAACTGGTCACTGGGATTCATGCAGCAGAAGGCGGTCCCTGAGGTAATCTGGTCCGGTGCCATGAAGGGCTTTATAGGTCATAACCAACACTTTGAATTGTGACCGGAAACTGATCGGCAACCAATGCAGACTGCGGAGTGTTGGTGTAACATGGGCATATTTGGGAAAGCCCATGATTGCTCTCGCAGCTGCATTCTGCACGATCTGAAGTTTCCGAACATTTTATTATACCCTAATATCCAACAAAAATATATAATTAAATGTAATTATGGTTTTACACAAATCAGAAATGCTTTTGCTGATTATAAAAAATAATTTGCTAATTGCTGATAATAAACAAATTGATTGTTTATTAATTTTGTTACGGATGCATGCATTAATCTACAAGAGCAGGTTTTCAGAGGTGCTTAAAGAAAAAGAATTGTAGGAAAGTGTACTGATCAAATGTCAGAAAACAAGCTAATCCAGCCATTATTTAGGTACATATTAAGTAAAAATATTTTTATTACCACCTGCTTTTGCTGTTCAATTAACATTGAAATCTTATTTTCAAGAATAGTGATTAGCTATGAAATTTGATATAAATAAGCAGATAAACAGACATAGAGAACACTTTAGCCAGCCTATACATATCAGTAGATTTTTATTTCCAAGCAATTGAAGAAAGGAGGCCATTTCATCTTGATTCCATAACTGAATTATAAATGTAACATTTAAGATAAGTATAAATTGAAGATAAATATCATGCTATGAAATTGTTATTTAAATCTAAATTATTATTTTTGTTGATAATAGAAAGATATGAAATAAGAGTTGACATTCCTGGGGGTATTTGAAACATGAAAAACTAGCATTACTAGAAAATTGATCAAAAATGTAATGTTCAGTGTGTTTAAATGTAAGATCATGAGCTGGGGGGAAAAATCCTCCGCAGAGTACAGAGAAGGGGATTTAGGTTTTTTCATAGCAGATGACTGCAAAATGAGCAAACAGTGTGGCCAGGGAGCAAATAAAATGTTGGGATACATCACTAGAGGAATAATTAGCAGAAAAAAGGAGGTCCTTTCAGCACTATACAAGGCTTTAGTCAGTCCCCATTTGGAATACTGCGTCCAGTTCTGAATACCTCACCTTAAAAAAGGTATAAGATTGAGCGAGTCCGGAGATTGGCAACAAAAATGGTGCAAGGCCTGAATGACAAAACATATCAGGAGAGATTGGACAAACTGACAGCTTGGAAGCCAGAAGGAAAGTGGGGAGATGATTGAAACTTTTAAATATATTAAGAGTGAATAAGGTTCTTAGAGACAGTATTTTCAGTATTAAGCAAAATCAAAAACACAAGGGCATAACTTCAATTTGTCAGAAGGGAAGTTCAAAAGTAATGTTAGAAAGTTACTTCACAGAAAGTGTAGTGGAAATTTAAACACTCTTGGGATAAACATATCCAACATAAGACAAAAAAATAATAATAAGAAAACAAAATCTCAAAGGGCAGACTCAGATATTGGACTTTCTGCCATCAGTTTTCTATTTCAAAAAGCTGACCACCCAGCCAAAATCAAGAACACTTTTGACGAGGAGTCAATTCTTAGTGATCCTGCGAACAGTATTTCACCAGAAATATACAATATCAGATTTTTTTAAAAAAATAAATGCTTACCATGATAACCCTAGACTGGCAACAAGAGATAACAAACTTGAAGCTGTCTGCAGATCCATCCTCATGGATTTGGTACTCTTGACAACTTGTTTCTTTTGTTCATCCTCGCTTGGCTTGAAAACGTTGCCTTTCCTCCGTTTGATTTCGGACATATCTTCATGCAGGATTCCTGCACTGAATTGAAGAAGCGTGTTAATCCCCTAAGAGTTTTTTCTCCAAAGGAGGCTCCTTACATTCCCCACACCGCGAACTTTTATCTAGCTAAATACACACACAATAGAAAGTGACAACACTTGAAACGGTCACCCTCATCCAATCGTACTCCAGCCCAAAGCCCTACTCGAAGTTTTGTAGGTAGACTCTTCGCCACCGCCGCTCCGAGATGGACCGCCACGTCCAAGCGCATGCTCGGCGACGCGCACCCCCCTCCCCTTCCGCCATTGCTTCTGTTCCGCTGGGCCCTTCCTAAGTCAATGTAGGCGGGGGACGAGATGGAGTGGGGGGGGGGGGGAGTGACGAGACGAACGCGGCGCGAGCGGCCTGGAAGCACGCGCGTGCCCGCGCGCTCGCAGGCTGCCACAGCGGTCCCTTTGCCTTTCCAGGCGCGAGCTGAGGCAAGGCGGCGTGGGAGTGGCTCGGACAGGAGACGTCGGCTTTGTTCGCTCGAGCCTCGTGGCTTTGTTCGCTCAAGTCTCTCCGCTACCTTTTCCCTGTTGTGTACTTTGGCCGAGGCTCGCCTCTTCTTTTACCCCGCCCCTCTCGTTCTTTCCCTCCTCGATTCGCCTCGCGGGGGAGGAAGTGGCTTGCTAGCTGCCGAGCGCCCGTCTCTGGGTGCAAGTGAGATGGGGTGAATTCAAGGCTGAGAGGCGCCAAGGGTTTCACCTGGGTCTCTCCCCACACACCTTTGTGTTTACACGAGCGCTGCTCACGTCTCAGGTAAGCGTGCAGCAAGCCTGAGGGCGGGGCCGGGGAGTCGGTAGACGAGGCAATATGAGAGAGGGAAAACAAAAATAAAAGCGCGTTGAAGATGGCTTGGAGGGCAAGGGCCGTCGGCGTTAAAAAAGATAGTGCGGGCCAAGTTTAGGAACGGAGCGGGCCGCGGAGAATTCGCCTCAGGACCTCGTCACCTTTCTTTAAATAGGTTGATCGGGAAAGTCGCCTTTTGCATTTTCGGTTTTACTTCGTTCTGCATAAAGAAACGAGTGCCGTGTGGGGGGAACAATCTACTCCCTTTTTTTGGAAGGCAAGTGGTGTTTTGAATATTGAACATTTTAAGTAGCATGAAGTGGTGTAGTGTAAGTGCACGTTCGAAGTAGAGGGAAGAATTATTTAATTAGTCACGTACAGAGTAAATACATCTGTACAAGACAGTGAACTTGGATACTCTACAAGGTAATGTTTTACTATTATACAAATTATTCTAATTTGTTGATATGCTTCTGATAGGGGCAAATTAAACCAACACAATCATGACAGCTTAGAACCCGATCCTCTAGATGTCACTTTCTCTCTTTTCATTGATGTAGAACAGGTTTAAGTTAGGGTATTGAGGAAATAAATACATTTATGTTGCATGCATTTTTCAGTTAAATAATCGTAGTGCAAGCAATGTAGCAGTACATGCTTTATGTGCAATTTGTGTATTGAGAGTAAATGTAATTTACTTAAAAGTATATTTATTTTATTTATTAATTGGATTCCTATGCCGCCCCTCTCCGAAGATAGTCTACAGTTAGGTCTAGATAGATCTATAATCCAGGATTGATTAAATATGTGCAGTTAAGTTCCAATACTTTTAGCTTGAATTTTAAAATATTACTGCATATTGCTTTATCTAGCTGTTAAATAAAATTTGGTACTTAATTTGGTGCAGTAGCATATTTTATTAATCTATATTGTTTCCATAAAATCTGTTTCTGTTTCTTAGGCTAAATTAATATTTTGTGTTAAACATTAACTTTCAGATTGCATTTATTTCTGAACCTTGCTTCTTATGGTTCTGTACTTTGTATTTTATTTTTATTAAATATCTATTTTATATAGTTTTATTACTTTTAACATTGTAAGCCGCTTGTGGTGAAATGGGCAGCAAACAAATTTAATGCAAAAATAAATATTTTTACTTTTTCAATTTTAAATACTCTATATGTGATACTTAGAAATGCAAGGGTATTGTTTAAAGATGTCAAACTAGACTTTTTCTTTGTTTAAAGCAAATTTACAGTTGGATTTTACTTACTGTATGTAATTTCTTAAATGCTAAAATACTTGGGAAGAACTGCATCTAAAAATATATTAGGTAATAAATCTTAAATGTCTGATTAACTGAATAATTTGTATATAGGTAGTATTTAACTAATGACTAAAACAGAGCCCAAAATTTCTGTTCTGCAGACCACATTTCTCATTTGTCATTTTACAATCTTTTTTGCCAACATTTCTGTTTACAATTTCTGTTTTACAATCTTTCTTGCCACAGTTGTTAAATTGGTAGCACAAGTGTCCCATTGACTTCACTTGACAGAAGATAATAAAAGGTGAATAAATGCCAGTTACCAAGCATCTAAATTTTGATCATGTGATCACGGGGATGCTGAAGTGGTCATAAGTATGAAAAATAGTCATAAGTCACTTTTTTAATGGTACCGTAACTTGACTAGTCACTAAACAAATGGTTATAAGTTAAAGACTGTAATGTATCAATATTCCTAGGGCACATAATTTTGGATTTTATTTTATTCCTCATTCTTTATGCTACTCTGTATTACTGCATTTGGAGAGCTTGCAATTATATGAGATCAGTACCATTTTATAATTGGAAGCATATTTCAGGAAAATTAAAATGAACAATTCTAGGGTTCATTTATTGTTAAGCAGTCATCTACCACAGGTTTTCATTGAGTAAGTTATCAGTATGGAAGTCTAGCTGACAACTATTCAAGAATTTATTGCAAGTTGAAATACTAATTAATGTTAGTAATTCAAGATTCTGTATTATCATTTTTAAAGTAACATATACCATATTTTTCAGTGTATAAGATGCACCCCCCCCCAAAAAAATGTTGGTGGTAATGTCTGTGCGTCTTATGGAGTAAATATTGCTGAAGCCTTGCCCATCAACCACCCTTCGGCCTCTGACTCCCAGCAATTTGCTTCCTTGCAGCAAACTGCAAACAGCCTGGTCAGCTTCAGCACAGCCTGATTTAGCATGAGCAGCTGATTGGCAGTTGGATAGTCTCCGGAATACCGCTATTAGCTGTTCCAGACTGCAGAGATCACCACCACCCATTGTCACCATTGCTGCCCATCGTCACCTCTGCCTATCACCACCTCTGCATGCCCCATTTTTGGCCTCCACACGTCCCATTTTTGGCTTCCGCACACCCTATTTACAACCTCCATGTGCCCCAGTTTTAGTCCCTGTGCACCCCATTTTCAGCCTGTTAGAGGTGGCGGGGATAGGCGGCAGGGGCCAAAAACAGGACATGCAGAGGCTGAAAACAGGGCATGCGGGTTTTTTTCTTAGTTTTCCTCTCCAAAAGCTAGGTGTGTCTTATAGTTTGGAGCATCTTATAGTCTGAAAAATACGGTAAGTTATATTCATACATTATAAGTGTGAAATGTTCTGTGTCTTCATTAGGATTACTCAGCTAAAAGAAGCAATAAACATGGATGAGAGAGCTAGAAGTTTTTTGCTTCAGAACCGCCAAGCTTTGGAAAGGGATATCAAGACATCTTATATAATGGATCATATGGTTGCTGATGATACCTTGACAGGGGTTGAAGAGGAGAAAGTAACAGCTCAGGTTAATAAAGGTTTTTGTCCTTTTGTTTATATTAGAATAGAAATGCTATTAATGTATAAAGTTTTAGAACAGAGGAGCATGATATGAAACTTGAGATCACCCAGATTTTTGGTGTGGACCCCAGGGATAACCTATAACCCCTCTCACTCAAAGTTGTATGTAACTAGAACAAATATTGCTGTGTACAAGGGACTCAGATGGTACAAGAGCAGAAAAGTACTAGTAATTATTAGTCTGTTAACGGAACAACAATTAGCAAAATAGATATAATAAATATATATGGCAGAAGTGAAGTAGCAAATAATTACAATTACATTTTCTAAAGTTGTTTTAGTTTACATTTGTGCTAATATAACAGCTTGTTGAAGTTGATTGTCAGAGTGCTTTTGGGTATTTTTTGTCAGAAACTATACCAGTATTAAAAAATATATAGAGGTTTAGTAACAACATTAGGTAGGATACATATGAAATTAGTTGCATATTTCAATGGGAATTAAATAGGCATTTATATTTATACTTTTCAGTAGGAAAACTAATCTTTTTGGAGTAGTTCTATGCATGTCTTCTCAAGAAATGTAACTGATCTATAATTCTAATTAAATAAAAAAACCTCATTAAGCTCACTATTTATTTACTTACCTATGGATCTGCTATGCTGCTCCAATCTTAAATTGACAGTAAATAGCATTCATACCTGATACAAAAAAAAAAAGAGCCGGGGTGGCGCAACAGGTAGAGTGCTGTACTACAGGCCACTGTAGCTGACTATAGATCTGTAGGTCAGCGGTTCAAATCTCATCACCGGCTCAAGGTTGACTCAGCCTTCCATCCTTCCGAGGTGGGTAAAATGAGGACCCGGAATGTGGGGGTAATATGCCGGCTCTGTTAAAAAGTGCTATTGCTAACATGTTGTAAGCCACCCTGAGTCTAAGGAGAAGGGCGGCATAAAAATTGAATAAATAAATAAAAATAAAATAATTGAATTAAAAACCTATATAAGAACTATCTTATTAAAATGCCCCAGGAATCACTAATACTCCATCTCATACAATATCCCCTCTCTGCAGCAGAATTCAAAGACTGATTCCCTGAATTAGTAAATATAAAATAGTAACCTCACTCTGAAGCTAAGTAATTTGTTATAGCTTTATAATAACTCTTATAGCAATCAAATTAGATCTAAGTATATAAACAAAACCTGCTCTGTCATTATAATGTAGTGATCAGAGTGCTAGACTAGGGTTATGGAGATCTGAATTCATGTCTATTGTAATCACGATGCTCATAGGGGGTCTTTGGATCAGTTAGTCTCTTTCAGCCCAAGCTACTTCATAGATTGCTGTGTGAGGACAAAATTAAACTACATTCAGCTCTTCAAAAGGGTTGATTATATACATCTATCAAATAAAATTTAAAATACAATTTTTGGGGAAATAATTTCTTTATAAACTTTTGACCATATAAGAACAATTGTATGTTCAGGTGAAGATATTTTATATATATTCTCTGCCTTACAAGGCAAAGGCTGCAGGATCAAATCCCAGTAAGGGTATGGCTAGCTGATGAGGCCAGAACAAGGCCGAAATAGTGCTATCATAGTCTCCCTTAATTTTAAAATTCAGCAAAAACATGTGACATATACATACATACATACATACATACATACATACATACATACATACAATTCATTATCAGCAAAAATATGTTACATACACAGACACACACAATTATACTGAGAAAAATTCAGTAATCCTATGCGATCTGTGAACATTCACTTGGAAGTACATATTCCAATGAACTCAGTGAATCTTAGAATAGAAAT
This sequence comes from Erythrolamprus reginae, assembly GCF_031021105.1. Taxonomy (NCBI): domain Eukaryota; kingdom Metazoa; phylum Chordata; class Lepidosauria; order Squamata; family Dipsadidae; genus Erythrolamprus; species Erythrolamprus reginae. Next base: position 59,515,547 of record NC_091955.1, read on the forward strand.
GTATACTATTTGATTGCAAAAGTGTTTAATAATGTTTTCTAAATAGTGTAGTATTTGTCTTCTTGATTAAATTTGATGCATCAATCCAGAAAAAAATATCAAGTGCATACTGAAAGGGTTAATTTGGTACACAACAATAAAAACGAATACAAACTAAAAAAAAAAAGAATAAAAGGAAAAGAAATTGCAAAAAATAAAAATAAAAAAGAAAGGAAAGAAAAATTAAAAATGTACTAAATAAAAATAAAAATACAGAAATAATTTCCATTTTTACAACGCATAAACAATTTTAGGAATATATCATTTTCTACTGTAGTGCATATTGAAATTGTAGAATTTTAGAGATGAATAGTAAATGGATTGTACTAAATCTGCATTTTATTCTTTTCTCTACTAGACTACACAAAAAGAGCGGGCATCAATGCTTCTAAAATTAATTATTGCCAAAGACAATTATGCATATATATCTTTTTATAATGCTTTACAACAGGAAGGATACAAAGATCTTGCTGCTCTCCTTCAAGATGGCCTCCCTATTATTTCACCTTCAAATAAAAAAAATTCTGAGGATGGTATAACTTCATATGGTTAGTTATGATTTTTTAATTTATTAGAAATTATATGCTGCGCCAATCAACAAAAACTAACTTCATACGTCACGGTGTATGTATGTGTACTTTTTCACAGAAATAATTATTAAGATTGGGAGGTTTGTAGTGTTTACCTAAAAGTGTTTCTCACTGCCTCAGTCATACTCTGAAGTTAAATTTGATTGAATTATAGCAAAACAAGTTACAATTTCAGGAAACACTGAATTACAACATAATCTCCATTTTTAAATGATTTTTCATTTCTAAACGGTTTAACATTTGCTGGCTCTCTATATGCTTTTTATAATGGACTGTAATAATTTTGTGAATAATAGGAATTTAAGATACCAAAAATTGTATTTTTATATTTATTGATACAAAAAATTGTGGTGTTCTTATAAATGAATAAGGAAAGCTAACAAAACAATGAATTATTCCAATTTATTGGCTAGTATAATTGTTAATAATATTCAAAATTTTCCTAATATAGTGTCCTTTTCATCTTAACCTTCGTGTTCTGCTCAAAAACACATCCTAAAGTTCTGTTCCCGGGTCTATTTGACCCGAACCACAAATTGTTCATTTTAGGTACTTATATTTGATCGTTTTGAAAGCTTTTTTCACTTGGAAACAAGTTTGAACATTTCTGCACACAATGAAACGAAAATTGAAATGAAAAAATTAATGCTTATTGGTTTATTTTGCGTGTAAAATGCGCCTCCCGTTTTTGTGAATTTCAATTTATAGATAGTTTTGCCTGCAAAATGCGTTCTATTTTACTAAAGTTGGTGTGGGATTGGTAGCTTGAACATTTCTGAATACAGTGATCCCCCGGGTATTGCGATCCCGATCATTGCGAAACGGCTATATGGCGATTTTTCAACCCGGAAGTCAAAACACAATCTGCGCATGCGCGCCCTTTTTTTCTATGGCCACGCATGCGTAGATGGCGCCGGGCAGATCAGCTGCTGGGCGGCTTCCCTGGGTCTTCCCCCTCTTGCTGGCGGGAGGGTGAGAAGCCCCCCCCAGCACCCGCTCGCCCGCCGTTCGCCACTCGCCCGCCCTTTGCCCGGAAACAGGTAGTTTAGAGAGGGGAGGGTGTGAAGCTAATTTTAAGTGAATGCCTCAGCTAAGCTACAGTAAGGATGTTCAGTTCTTCCTTTGTTTCAGTGAGATGGAGTCTGCTTTGTTGCTAAAAATGAAACAAGAAGGGCACAACTGTCCAATAACTGCCTGCCCGCTCGCCCGCCCTTCGCCCGCCCACGCCGTTCGCTCGCGCCGCTTCCCAGCTGAGTCCTGAAGCGAATTGGCTTCAGGACTCAGCTGGGAAGCAGCGCGAGCGGTGCGAGCGGCGCGAGCGAACGGCTTGTCCGCCGCCTGCCTGCCCGCTCACCCGCCGCTCGCCCGCCCTTCGCCCGCCCACGCCGTTCGCTCGCGCCGCTTCCCAGCTGAGTCCTGAAGCGAATTGGCTTCAGGACTCAGCTGGGAAGCAGCGCGAGCGGTGCGAGCGGCGCGAGCGAACGGCTTGTCCGCCGCCTGCCTGCCCGCTCACCCGCCGCTCGCCCGCCCTTCGCCCGCCCACGCCGTTCGCTCGCGCCGCTTCCCAGCTGAGTCCTGAAGCGAATTGGCTTCAGGACTCAGCTGGGAAGCGGCGCGAGCGAACGGCGTGGGAGGGCGAAGGGCGGGCGAGCGGCAGCGAGGAGTTTGCGTGGGCGGTGGGGAAACCCCAATCTTCGGCTCCTCGCTGCTGCGGCGGAAGTAAAAACACCATCTGCGCATGCGCAGATGGTGTTTTTACTTCCGCAGCGCTACTTCGCGAAAAACCGATCATTGCGAGGGGTCCTGGAACGGAACCCTCGCAATGATCGGGGGACCACTGTATAATGATATAAAATTGAACTGAAAACATTGGTGCTTATTTATTTTGCACATAAGCGTCCCCCCCACTGTGTTCAATTATTTCAATTTATATAAAAATTATGCCGTTAATTTCAGAATTACATACTTGTTTTTAGTAAAATGGATTTCTTTCATAAAATTAGTTGTCTGGCTATCATGTGCTTGCTTTTCAAAACTATATTCCAAATATTTCTAGCCAAATCTATATAAAAAGTGAAAATAATGGCACACAGTAAGGCCGAGGGGATGGCCCATTTGTGAGCAAAATAAACATATAAGCATAATTTTTTCCAGTACATTTCTATTTTTCTTATGATCAGGAATGTTCAATTTAGTATATCAAAACTTTTGGGAAATTCCTTAGAGATTTGTAGCCTAAAAAAATATAAACTGACACATAATGCTGAAAAAATGGGTGGGTGGATTTTTGATCAAAATAAAAATATAAGCATCAATTTTTTCCAGTAAATTTCTATTTTTCTTATGATCAGGAATGTTAAATTTAGTATATCAAAACTTTTGGGGGGAAATTCCTTAGAGATTTGTAGCCTAAAAATATATAAACTGACACAAAATGCTGAAAAAATGGGGGGGGGGGTGGCTTTTTGATCAAAATAAAAATATAAGCATCAATTTTTGCCGGTTCAATTTTCATATCATTACGTTCACAAATGTTCAAACTAGTTTCCCAGTGAAAAAGGTTTTCAAAAAGACCAAAGTTAAGTACCTAAAAGATTTTTTTTGTTTCGGGTCAAATAGACCTGGGAACAGTACAATTTTAGGTGAAATTTTGCCCAGAAAAAAGTTAGCCCCCACCCCCAAAAATATTTTTATGATGATCAGCAATGTTAAATTGAGTAAATCAATGCCTAAGATACAGTATTAAAAATAATTCGGATTTGGAGCCTAAAAATTTTTTAAAGTGAAAATGGTTGCAAGCCGCAGGGGTAGGTGGGGTGGCCTTATTTCTGATGTTAAAAAACCAAAAAGCATCAATTTTTTTCAGTTCATTTATATTTTTCTTATGTTCAGAAATGTTCAAACTACTAATCCCACACCAACTTTAGTAAAATTGAATGCATTTTTCAGGCTAAACTATCTATAAATTGAAAAAAAGTTCACAAAAAAGGGGGAAGCTACCTTTTATGATCAAAATAAACCACTAAACATTATTTTTTTCAGTTCAATTTTCATATTGTGTGCAGAAATGTTCAGACTACTTTCCAAGTGAAAAAAGTTTTCAAATTGACTAAACATAAGCACCTCAAATGAAGAATTTTCGGGCTGGGTCAGGGTGACCCGGGAACAGAACTTTAGGCCTATTTTTTTTCCAGCAAGAAAGAAGCCCCCCCCCCCGCCAAAAAAAAAATTTCCTAGAGAGAACCTTTGAAATGATGCAAAGTCATGAAATTTGAAGTTTCAGATATGCAGGGAATTTTTTTTACAGGGTCTTAAACTTTGATTTCGGGTCTCAGAGACCTGAACAGAACAGCAGGGTGATTACAGTCAGGCCAATAAAGCATGGAAATTTGTGAATTAAATTTTGCATTGGTCACACTTGTGAATTACCTCTGGAGAGCTGTAGTAAGCCCATTTTGGGTCTTATGGATTTCTCAACAGTGTTCAACACCATTTCCCATGATACTTTGCTGGACCATCTCCAGGGATTGCACATAGGATGCACTGCAGTGACTCCTTTCCTTGTGATCACTACCAGTCCATCCTGGAAAGGAAGACAGTATTAAATATTAAAGTCAAAATTATTTTGCTGTTCTTTATTGTGTACCATCTTAAGATACTGGCTGTTATTATTTTTGTTTATTTATCTTTCCTTTCTGAATTTAAGTTAAGACAACCCTTTGTGAAGGTGGAGTTCCACAGAGGCCAGTAGTATTTGTTACTCGCCCAGAACTACTAAAACAAATACAACAAAATCTGTGCAGGTTAGGAAATGATCCAGGCTGGGTGATTATTTATGGCATGGCTGGCTGTGGAAAGTCTGTTTTGGCAGCAGAAACGCTACGCAACCACAAATTTTTAAAAGGTATTTATATATTTTCTATGTAGGGTTCGAATTCACGTTAATGGCTTATTAAAGATAGCAATTTGTCTTCAAATTAGACTCCTCTTCAAACATAACTTCCCAAGTTTATTTTGAACATGCTGTATAATAACCTTATAGTGCCCAAATGACATACAGCAGCAAATAATAATCTGTGGTGCAGATTGAGAAGGGTTTGCAGGGGTACTAGTGGTGAACAAGGAGTGTGGTGCTTAAGAGCTGATCATGTGAATGGGTACATGCAGTAAAGGGCAGCCATTCATGGCTCTACTGGAACTCTCCAGTGGGGGGGGGAGCGCTCGCGTGCACACCCTTCAATTTCCTGCACATGCGCAGAATCGTGGCCCAAAGCAGTCCTGCCCGGGAGCCACCAGTGAGAAGTAAGCTTCTGGGAAGGAGAGCAGCTCGTTGGGGAGACAACGTCACTGCTGCTTCACCCGCTTGCCAGTCTCCCCGATGAGCTGCTCTCCTTCCTGGAGGATTTCTTCCCGCTGGTGACTCACAGGTGGGATTGACGCCTGCGCCTCTGTAGTCTTCTAAAGCGGGCATCTAGCAAAAGTTCAAAATCTTCCTCCTCTTCCTCTAAGTGAGAATCTACTGTCATTGGCATATCTGCCACCTCTGGTGGTCCTTCGGGTTCATTCAGCTATATTTCTCCCTCACTCTCTGGCAACACCACTGGCCCAGGATACCAAGATGGGCCTGGCTCATCTTCCTCAGAATCTATCATTACCAGTGTTGGATGAGGAGCTCTCCCAACAGACACTATATTTTTGGGAAGAATAACCCCCCCAAAATGTTGTTGCCTGCTAAACTCTTGTTTTACTTCTCGGTAGGATCATACTTTGGAAGCAGCATGGAAGTAATTTGTTACTATCAGTTTATTTTTCTTACTTTTGGTTTTTGTGGTTTTTTCCTGTTTCAGTGCTGATTGATTTCAAACTTGTTTATATTTACAGTATCAGTCAGGGTAATCAAATTCATTCCAGAAATGTGGTCGAGAACCGATTTGGTCGAGTACCGAATTAATTTATCCCATAGAAAATAATGGAAATGGATTTAATTGGTTCCTAGCCCCTGTTGACTCGCTGGGAACTAATTAAATCTATTTTCTTTATTTCCTATGGGATAAATGTTACTGCTGGGGGCGGCTGCAATCCCGGCAGCTTCAGGGGGCTGAGGAGCTGTATAAGCGCTCCAAGCTGCAGGAAGGGTGGGAGTGGCTGCAATCCCGGCAGCTTCGGGGGGCTCCTTTCCTCAGTGCTTCGTCTTATTACCTGTAAGCAGCTGCACCAATTTCTCCTTCCCGGCAGCGGCAATAGCGGCAGCTTCCCTTCGAGTAGCAACAGCGCTGGAAACGTCACGTAATGAAGGGAAGCTGCTGGAGCGGCGGCAACTGCTGAGATGGCTCCAGCGGCTTCCCTTCATCACGTGACATTCCCGGCGCTGTTGCTACTCGAAGGGAAGCCGCCGCCGTTGCCGCCGGGAAGGAGAAAGTTGGTGCAGCTGCTTACAGGTAACAAGACGAAGCACTGAGGAAAGGAGCCTCCTGAAGCTGCCGGGATTGCAGCCGCCCCCACCCTTCCTGCAGCTTGGAGCGCTTATAGAGCTCCTCAGCCTCCTGAAGCTGCCGGGATTGCAGCCGCCCCCGGCGGTAACATTTCAGATAATGAACAAAATTTTCTGTGGCTGTTCGGTATCCAAATTTTTGTTCGGATAACAAAGGAAATTTTTGCCGAAAATTTTGTTCGGTATCCGAAATGTACAAGAACCAAAGCGTTCGAGAACCGAGGTACCACTGTACTGCAGGAAATTAAAAACAACAAGAATAGAATTACATAGCCTCATACATTTTGAGTCTCAAAGAACCATCTAATATTTAGGAGTTTCATGCTATTGTTTCTTTTGAGGATTATTTCACTTATGTATATGTTTTTACAAAGAAGACAGCCCCTATTCTCAACGTTTAGCCTTATAAAAGAAAAAGTAATAACTAAGGAAGACAACAAAGCAGAGGAAAGTAATGACTGTCATTGTTCAGTCAACGTTTTACGTAGCCCACATACTGTATTTGGGGATTTCTCTTAAGACTCATTAATGTTCACTAATATGTTTTAATTTTAACATGCTTTTTTTTCTTAGATTGCTTCCCAGGAGGAGTGCATTGGGTTTCTGTTGGCAAACAGGATAAAGCAGGTCTGTTAATGAAACTGCAAAATCTTTGTCTGAAATTAGATCAGGACTTCATTTATTCACAGAGGCCACCATTTAATATTGAGGAAGCAAAAGATCGCCTTCGTTTGTTGCTGCTGCGCACAAAGCCAAGGTAATGTCAGCAGAACAGAGTTGCATTTGCTATCTTTAATTATACATCAATTTGATTAAAATTGTTTCAAATTCTTACATTTATAGGGGTTTCCAATAAATATTCTATGTTGCTTAAAATTCTAGAAAACAGTTTATAACAACATATTAGTTAATTAGTTCCTTGATGATCAGGGATTCGGAATTAAAATCCATAGTGCATTATTTTCTATATAAGTAAATTTCAAACATTAGTATATCAACTTAAATTATAATTGCTTATTTTCTGAAGCACATTGACTCTTTTTCAGACTTTTAAGCTGTATAACAATAGTTTAATTTACTGATTAAATAGCTTGATTAGAAACCAACAAACCATGAGTTCTAGCCCTCTTTGGCACAAACACTCACTGGGCTAGATTCTCTCTCTTAGCCCAAGTAATATTAGAGTATTATTATTTGTAGAGAGAATAGTATATAATTGTTTTTAAAAAATCATGATTCATTTGAAAGATCAGCCCAAATGATTGGTTTTGTCTGTCGTGGCTTATGCATAAAAGATGGTACTAAGAATGTATCATTCTTTCTTTGCTGATGTGTTTTCTTGAAGATTTACAATTTTAAAAAATAATTTAAAATTTACAGAAAGAGAATATCATAACAATACCAAGAAATATAATTGTGAATATGCAAAAATATATGCTTTCTAAATATTCCGACTTCTTTTGTCTTGTTTCCCTTTCCTCCCCTATTAAACTCAAATGCCAAATTTATCTTTTAAAAATGCATTGATCTGTAAAGCTCTTTTTGATTAAAAAAGAAACAAAAGTTTAAAATAGTTAAATTCAAATACTAAGAAGGATGCAATTAAAATGTTACTCAGTGTTTTGGACTTGATTTCAAAAAGGGCTTCAAAGTATGTAGGAATGTATATATACTACCTCTTTGTATATCGTAAAACATTGCTATTATTGGGCTCCAGTTTAGATAGGATACTTTTAAAAGGAAATATGATGTTACATATGAAGAACCTTCTTAAAGTAGTTTTATCTGTTTATCATTCTTTTTTTTTGTAACAGATCTCTCTTGGTACTGGATGGTATTTGGGATTCCTGGGTTTTAAAAGCTTTTGATAATCAGTGTCGGATTCTTGTCACCAGTAGAGATAGGAGTGTAGCAGATTCTGTAACTGGTAAGGGTTGTGTTTTCCTCTATTCCTCCCCTGCATAAACTATAAACTTCTGTTGTGAACCGCCCCGAGTCTGTGGAGAGGGGCGGCATACAAATCTAAATAATAAAATAAAATAAATTTTTATTTAATTTATTTTATGTAGATATTTCATAGTGGTATGAGTTTTGTTGCTATTATTCCATTAACTCTTATTAAGAGCATGCTGTGATACATCCATTATATTAAATAAAAAAAATCACCTTGAGAAAATTGTACAATATATTAATAGTAGTAACAGAGAGATTGGAAAAGAAAATATTATCTTGTTGCCATTATGTTTAAATTATAATAATGTAACTTACATATTTGAGATTTGTGAAGGAAATTACACAAAAAGGGGGCCTTTAAATATTCAAAATAAATTATATTCTGTAAAAAGTAAAGTATAAAGGGAAATTTGAAATCTAAAGAATTCTGGAAACTTAGAATAACATGTTCAGCTTCGGTATAAAACAATCCCAAGCACTTTTAGGGATGAAATAAACACTATATCATACAATCTTATAAATAAATAGTATGACTGAATAATGAATATTTTAATTTCAGAAATTTTAATTCTGTATTAATTGATAAAATGAAGTGATTATATAAGAAAATGGTAACAAAATATAGCCTTAAATGTGGTATTTTCCTTAAACATCAAAAACTAATTAAAATAACCAGACTGTTCAATTCCTGTTCCAACGTGATGATTGGCAGATGATTTTATAAAATGTCAATTAGTTTCTTGCAGAAGACAGACAAAGCAAAGCCTATGGCAGTTATGACTAACCTTTTTGGCAATAAGTGCCCAAACTGGAATGTGCTTGCATGCGCTAGAACGCTGAAAATCTGAAAACCAGTTGGTGACGCACCCAAAGGCCTGGTGCATGCGCACACCAGCCAGCTGGTCTTTGGATTTCCAGAGCTCCAGCATGCACAAAGGCTGTGCTGAAAACCAGTAGAGCAGCTGGTAATGGCATGCGTGCTGACATAGAGTGCTCTGCATGGCTCTTCTGGCACACGTGCCAGAGGTTCACCATCACGGGCCTATGGTATAAACCAGTTGCTTTGCTTACTATGATTGCATATGCATTCATGGAATAGAGCTATTTGAAGTAAATGAAGACTGAGGCAGGACAAGAATTGGCAATAGAAACAAACCTCATGACAATAAAAAGATTCAAACATGGGTGTCTAGCATTTTAATTCAGTTGTGAAAAAACTCTTATTTATCCTTTAAATGAAATATTTATTTCTGATCCTGTATTCAGGCAAAAAATATGAAGTTTCTGTAGAAAGTGGACTAACACATGAAAAAGCACTTGAAATATTATCCCTGTTCGTTAATATGAAAGTAACAGAGCTGCCGGAAATATCTCATCATATTGTTAGAGAATGCAAAGGTAAACTTTTTGATTTTATGTTAATAGGCATCTGTCTGCATCAAAAAAGTAATAGATTTCCAACATATTTGTAACTGCATAAATGCTCATTTAAAATTGAAATGTAGTCATTGAGCAACTTAGTTTTTAAAAATTTTAAAAGACAAAGCAACTTGAGCTTTGTTTGCTATTTTAACCTGTATGATTTTCCTTTCTAGATTTTTAATATCTATTCTAATAACTAAACAAACACATACGCAGAGAGAGAGAGAGAGGTGTTTGTGTGTGTGTGTAACATATTTTTTGTTGATAATGAAAAGGAAGGGAGACTAGTATAGATCTATTTTGAGGTTATTGTGCTCTCATCAGCTAGCCATGCCCTTATATATATTTGTTTTCGTAGATTTATATTTATAGATAGTCAAGAGGTTAGCCCAACTTTACACTAATCTTCAAATCCTTTTACTAACCATCTACAAATGGCTTTCAGTCTCTTACCAAAGCAGTTAATTTTGCCATCTCTGCTACTTCAGTCAATTGTTCTCAAGTGTACTTTTGAATACAAAGATGAAAAGGCTCATTTCATATGATGGAGAATAATTAAGGAATTTTTAACTTCTTTGTTTTTTTTAATATTTTTCTTCAATAATGTCTTCAAATCAATAATGATTCTTTTGTTCTGTTTTACTTTTATCTATCCTTTTATTTTAGGTTCTCCTCTTGTGGTATCATTAATAGGAGCATTATTACAAGAGTTTCCGAATCGCTGGGAATACTACCTTAGACAACTTCAAAACAAACAGTTTAAAAGAATACGGAAATCCTCAACTTATGATTATGAAGCACTTGATGAAGCAATGTCTATGAGTGTTGATATGCTACCAGAAGATTTTAAAGTTTATTACAGAGATCTTTCTGTTCTTCCAAAGGACATTAAAGTGCCTTCAAAGGTAAAATACATTTTAAAACAGTATTTTGAAGGTAAAGTATGATTTATGATGCTAAAGTTTTTTTAACAGTATTATAAAGAGGACATTTATGAGCATATTTCATCTGTTTTATAACTATGGCACTTATTACTAATTTGTGGGTTTTAATCACTTTTCCTTCAGTAAAAAATCATAAGTGCCTGTTTCAGATTTGACTAACAAGTTATTATGCACCTTCATAGAGCTATTCCAAAGGTGCTTTTTCAAGCGGCAATTAGACTTTCACAAGGAAGTCCAGTTACCTCCTGAAAAAGCACCTTTGGGACAATCATTGCCTAGATCAGCGTTTCCCAACCGGTGTGCCGCGGCACAGTAGTGTGCCGCGAGACATGGCCAGGTATGCCGCGAGAAGCTCAAGCTGGGCGGGGCGCTGCCGGCGCCCCTGCCTGAGTGTCGTCCTGTGGATGGTCTTGACTCTTGGGCTTCACAGTCGCTTCCTGGTTCCCTCTCCTCCCACCGTCTGTGTCTCCCGCCGTCGCCTCCCACCAAGCCGTCGCCCGTTGCCATGGGTTCCTCGAGTGGGAGCTGCCGCTTCCTTCCGTCCAGCTCAGCCACGCTGCCGTAGAAAGCACAGAGGTTATTGCCACCGCTTCTGCCTCCACTCAGGGAGCCACCGTGGTCACCGCGCCTTTTCCTCTCCCTCAGCTCAACCACGGTGGCTCCCTGAGTGGAGGCAGAGGTGGCGGCAATAACCTCTGCACTTTCTACAGCAGCGTGGCTGGGCTGCCTGGAAGGAAGCGGCAGCTCCGAGGAATGAGGCGCTGGCGGTAGACACAGGCGGAGGGAGGAGAGGGAACCAGGAAGCCACCGTAAAGCCCAAGACCAGCCACAGGACGACCTTCAGCCAGGGGCACCGGAACCGCGCGCAGCCATGGTGGGAGCAGCATGAGGTAGCAACGAGGCGCGAGGACAAGCAGGCAGCTTGGCGGAGGGGAAGCGCTGAGGGGCTCTCCTCCTTCCCCACCCCCGCGCTTCTCTCCCGCCCTGGCTTTCGCTTCACCCCATGATTTCCCCGCAATTTCATCCAGGCCACCTCTTGCCTCCTTTTGAACTGCGGGGAAATCTGCTGGCAAAGCAAAAGCCAGGGCGGGAGAGAAGCGCGGGGGTGGGGAAGGAGGAGAGCCCCTCAGCGCTTCCCCTCCGCCAAGCTGCCTGCTTGTCCTCGCGCCTTGTTGCTACCTCCTGCCTTTTTCCAGGGGCCTTTGGAAGGCACCCAAGGAAGGGGGGGATTGGGGGTGGCTGCAGCGGCTTCTCGTCCTCCTCATCCGGCTGCTAATGCCCGCCCGGCCCCTCTTGCAGTCCCTTCACGGAGCGCTTTTGTCCCAGGCTGTCAGCGAAAGGGCTGCAGGACAGGCGGGGCAGGCGTTCTTCTCACAGCTGAGGCAGAATTTGGAATGTCGGGGGGGTGTGCGTGCGGGCTCTGCATCCCCCTGCCACCCGGAACATTTAAAATAAGAAAAACCTTCACCGGCCTCCGCAGAGAAGAAAGGAAGAGAGAGAAAGAGAGACAGAGCAAGAGAGACATAGCAAGAGAGGCAGAGAGAGAGAGACAGAGAAAGAGAAAGAGAGAGAAAGAGAGCTAGCAAGAGAGAGAGAAAGAGACAGAGAAAGAGAGACAGAGAGAGAGAGAAAGAAAGAGAATGAAAGAGAGATAGCAAGAGAGGCAGAAAGAGCAAGGGAGAGAGAAAGACATATAGGGAGGGAAGGAGGGAGAGAGAAAGAGAGCAAAAAAGAGAGGAAGAAAGAAAGAGGGATGGAGAGAGAGAAAGAAGGGAAGGAAGGAAGAGAGAGAAAGAGTGAGGGAGAAATAGAGCGAAATGGAGGAAGATTTTTTTTTGTCAAAACATTTCTTTAGCCACCCCCCCACCCCCCCGTTCAGTGTTCCCCAGGATTTTGAAAATATGAATAATGTGCCGCGGCTCAAAAAAGGTTGGGAAACACTGGCCTAGATGACCGAGAATCTCCATAGATACTTTACAGAGCTAGTTATTTAAGACTGATTTTTAATTAAGATGATACAGATAAAATATCTTTTAAAATAAGGTTTATTATTAGCAAATCTAATCGAATGGTGCAGTTACAGAATAATCTGGAAAATGGTTCATATGCAAGATTAGTTTATATTCATTTTTCCACTGAATTCAGTAGAATTTCTACTGTATTTATTGGCACATACTTCAACCTAAGAATGAATACAGTTGCAACTTAACAATATTTAACTTTATTATGCTTGTTGTATAAATATCTAGATATTAAATATTTTAAATACTTTAAAATAATTTAATTAAAATTCTTTAGGATTAAACATTTTCTTGAGGCAAAAAGTAAATAACACTGTCATAGTATACATTTTACCAGTACATAATAAAATTTGCAATATTGATAATCATGCCACAAACATTATTCCTGCTTCCCTGTATATTATTTAAATATGTAAAGAAAATTGTGAATAATTAGCAATTCAATGATTACATTTCTGAAATCAGAGTTGCAAATTTCAGATTTTTAAAAAAATGTTCAAAGGACAGTCTCAATAGTAGATAAATATTCTTTAAAATAATTATTTTAATCAATATTTAACAAAATAAATAGCATAATGAACATTTTTAGGAAATTGAAAATAGTGTTACTCAGGATTTGTTTGTATATTGTCTGTGGAATGGTTTCCATATTAATACTTATCTTTTCACTACTCTCATTATTTTCTATTGAATTTTTCAGGTTATTTTTACCTAATGAAGAGAAAATTACTAATCAGCATATTCATTGCATTCACCTATTTTTGTTTGTTTGCTTGCATGTTAGGTATTTTGTATTCTTTGGGATATGGAGATTGAAGAAGTTGAAGACATACTGCACGAATTTGTCAACAAATCTCTCCTATGTTGTGATCGAAATGGAAAATCATTCTGTTATTATTTGCATGCTCTCCAACTTGATTTTCTTATGGAGAAGAATCGCAGTGAGCTTCAAGTATGTTTTAATTTTGAATAATGGTTTATTTAGAAAGCCATGTATAATAATAATCAGAATATAAAATTCATAATATAGTATAATTCATTTTCATGCAATTGCACTTCCTATTTTATACCTATTAGTGGCAGCATCTGCTGTTTAGGATTTCAAAAAATGAAGGAGGGACAAATCTGGTTATCATTTAGATAGGATATAACTTATATATCCCATCTAAATGCCCCCCCCCCCCACACACAAATAGAAACACAAACAAACATAATCGATAGCTCAAAGAAGACTTTATTTTTAATTTGATATTCGTTCTTGAATTGTATGCTATAAATGGGTTTCATTCATGTGGGAAATCTATTTATTAATACTTCCTTGTGGCATGGGCTAGCCATGTGTTGGTAAAAGCAAAAAGAGTGAAAAATACTTTAACTGTGATATGAATTTTAATGAACTATGGGCCTGGAGCAATAGAGAAGTGGGTTAAGATTATTCAGCCATATATCACTTTGAATCTGCATAAAAGAATGATGATACACAGCTCAGTAGGTAAATCCATTATAAGCTCTCCTCAGTTAACAGAAAAGTACATGTCAAACATTCCTTGTGGTGGCCAAAGGAACTTGGTGACCAGTGTAATATCACTGCTGGTGGTTGTAAGGAGCTTGCCACAATCATTGGCACCAAAGAGACACTCAAGGACATGAGCCTGTTGGGGAATCCTATGAAAGATTAAGGAGTAGAATTTTTATGTCAAGGACTGAAGGATCCAAAAACAAAACTCTAATCTCTGTGGTTAAGAGATTGTGGCTTGACTGCGGCTTGCTGCAAGAGTATTAGCTCTACTTTGAGTGTGAACAGTATCCTAAAAGAGCTGCAACTGGATGGCAACTCCATTGGAGATACAGGAGTGATTGAAATCTATGAAAGTGTGGGGGGCCCAATTACAACCTTTAATCCCTCTGGCTGGGGCAATCAAGTCTTACAGCAGTTTTCTGTGATGCACTTGCCAAACTTATAGTTGAGAAACCTTCTCTATGGGAACTGGATGCGAGCTACAGCCACAAAGGGAATGAGGATGTGTTGAAGTTGTGTGAAGCAGTGAAAAATCCAAACTGTAACCTGAAGTAGGGTATGACACTTACTGGACTTCCAATGCAAACAAGGACGTAAAGGCTCTAGAGGGGCTGAAGAAATGACTTTCAAGTGGTTACATGAGTGGAGCAGCTTTGCTGGGACCGTTTCTTGTCTTCTATTGATCTTTGTTTTATAAACCAAGTTACTAGCCCAGTGGTTTGTAATTTGTTTTATTTTTTTAATTTCAGAGTTATGGACCTGATGTGATATACCCAAAATTTCCATTCCATGTTAGAAATATGATAAAATGCTGAGGTAGTTCTGGGGAAAGTTTTTAGGTCTATATCAAATTAAAATGTATGTGTAAAACCAGGTGGGTGGGCTTTTTAACCTTTCAAAAATAATAGAAGAGTAGAACAAACTAAAATAAATCCCTGCCCACTGTCATAAAGCAATAATGCAGATTGTGTTAATTTTTTCCAGGGTATGAAATAGAATTATTTAAGTACAATTAATTGACAACATTGTTCACTTTGATAACGAAAGGTTAAATGCAGTTATTTCAAAGTTTCTGCTGAAAGTATAAATGGTCTTATCTCTCTCAGCCTATGTAGCTTTATTAAAAATAAATAAAGTTTATTCTTTGATTCTCCGATGTAATTTTTCCTAGTAAAATACTTCTTAGTAAAGCCAGCTTACATTTTATTTTGCTCAATGGTCCATCTTCCTATTGGCTGTACAGTGATCCCTCTATTATCGCGAGGGTTCCGTTCCAAGACCCCTCGCGATAATCGATTTTTCGCGATGTAGGGTTGCGGAAGTAAAAACACCATCTGCGCATGCGCGCCCTTTTTTCTATGGCTGCACATGCGTAGATGGTGGAGTTTGCGTTCCCCGCCGCCCACACAAAGGGGAAACCCCGATTCGGCTCCTCGCTGCTGCTGCGCTACCGAGCAGATCAGCTGCTGGGCGGCCGAAGGAACCTTCCCTGGGTCTTCCCGGCCGCCCACGCAAAGGGGAAACCCCGGCTCCTCGCTGATGCCCGCCGCTCGCCCGCCCGCCAGCAAGAGGGGGAAGACCCAGGGAAGGTTCCTTTGGCCGCCCAGCAGCTGATCTGCTCGGCGCAGCAGCAGCGAGCAGACGAAGATCGGGGTTTCCCAGCCGCCCACGCAAAGGGGAAACCCCGGCTCCTCGCTGATGCCCCTGCTCACCCGCCCGCCGCCCGCCAGCAAGAGGGGGAGAGATAGAGAAAGAGAAAGAAGGAAAGAAAGAGATGAGAGAGTGAGGAAGAGAGTGTGAGAGAGGAAGAAGCAAGATAGAGAAAGAGAGAGAGAAAGAAAGATGAGAAAGGAAGGAAGAGAGTGACGTCATCGGGTGGGGAAAATCGCGATATAGCATTTCGCGAAGCTCGAGATCGCGAAAATCGAGGGATCACTGTATATATAAATTTAGCCCGCTAGCACTACAAGCTTAGAATACTGTGCATATTTGCATACAGACAAGCATTCAAGTTAGAGTTAAAAGTTTCAAGTTTAATTGGATTAGGGACTAAACATCAATTGGATTTGCTTTTACTTTAATAATGGAATTATAAGGTAATAGAGTTTCACCACAATATAACATTCTCAATTTGTGAGTAGGACAAAAAAAATGACTTATACATTTTTTAAAATAAAAGTATATCTTTCAGAAATTTCAATTTAATAGAATGTTGCAAAGTAGTGTGACTATTTTAGTCTGAATGCCACTATTATATTAATAGACATTTAATTTTTTTAGGATCTACATAAAAAAGTAGTTCATCAGTTCAAGAAATATTATAAGTGTTACATATCTATTTCATCAGAGGAGGACTGCATGTACTGGTATAATTTTCTGGCTTACCATATGGCAGGTGCCAATATGCAAGATGTAAGTTGCACTAACTTTTATTTCTATAACCTTGTATATAAGAAAATAGTTTTTTTCTAGGGGAATAAATTTACTTGTGAAACTGTAAAATGTTTTATGGCTTAAACAAATACGTTTTTGTTTCTATACCTGCAAGAAACAAAATATGTTTTTCTATAGCTGTATTTCTATATGTACAGTATTCTCATACACATTTCTTAAAATAAAATATTTTGTTCTTTGAATCAGTGCAGAACCAAAAGAAAGTTTGAATATTCCTGAATTTGAATATAATAGCTTATATGAGAATTAAAATAGTTGTTTAGCACTTGTTCAAAGTTAAGATGGACATCCCTTGAGCTACTTATGACATGGTTTCAAATTTTCAATGGCCATGCTATCCTCAGCCACATGAGTGCATTTTGAGCACTTGGCAGCCACCCACATGTATAGCCAATTGTAGGAACCCAAAGACCCTTGGCCACAATTTACAGAATTTTCTGCTGGAAATCAGCCTTCCAGTTTCCAGCAGAAACCGGCCATTGGACATAATGTGTTTGCTTAAGAACTGTGGTGTTCACGTATCAACTGCTAAAACTAAAAAGGTAATAAAATTGAGTGAGGTCACCGTAATGGACTGATTAATGATCAGCAAAACATACTGTAATTCCAGAGTTAATTATAGTCATAGGTCAAAGACACCTATATAGAATAACAATCTGAAAACTCTGGTTTAGGTTTTACAACTATATTGTTTACTAATGTAATAAATATAAAGTAATGGGTACTGGTAGTCCTGTCCACCCATTTGAATGTAGAACAATACTAAACAAAGTGAATTACAGCCCATGCCCAAAATTACAAATGTTGCATTGCTCTCACAGTTACAAGATAAAAATTCAGGTGCTCGTAGACATGTCTGGTGATAGAGCTGTGGAGATGCTCCAACCCTCTCTCACCCAAATACATCTAGGGTACCCTGCAATAGCAGTACTCAACCATAGGCCTGGGCCTAGGCCTGGCCTTAAATGGAGCCACACTAGTGCTCCATTTAATTAGCATATGATTGCTTAACGGGCGCAAATGTGAATGCCAGGATTTCCAAAGTTGAGCAAAGTGTAATTGTTATGACAACCAAAATTCCTAACTAAACTGTGGTTGTAAATCAAGAACTACATTGCATATTATTTATAAAGTTATTAATCCAATTTCTAAGGTCATACGTTAGCCAAATGGTTTTAATATTGGAGAGGGGCAGCATACAATTCCAATTAAATCTTAAAATCTTAAATCTTAATATGTTAGATCTGATGAAATATAGATATATAGTAAAGTCCAATTAGTCATTTGGCATACCCGTATATGAATAATGAAATAAAGTTCAGTTGTATTTCTAAGCCTGCTTGTACTTTATGAAGGAATGTTGGAATTATGGATTCATTCTTTTCCCTAAAATATTAAGTTACCTAACAGTTTAAAATTTTGTTCAATATAACATTTTTTTCTCTACATTTTTTCTAACAGGAGCTATGTGCTCTCATGTTCTCATTAGATTGGATTAAAATAAAAACAGGACGAGTAGGGCCTGCTCATTTGATTCATGAATATGTTGAATACAGTAAAATACTGGATCAGAAGGTATAATATGATATGTAAAATAATTTGTAATAATTGTTTGTTTAACTTTGATAAGTTAGCAGTTAAATTAAACAGAACTTATATAGTTAAAATTATTTTACATTTTATTGAGTAAAATTTATGTCACTTGATTCGTGAACATAAAACTCCCAAGGATATTTTGTGAATGATTGTTATAATACTTTGTGTAGAAAAGATATAGATGAATCACTGAATTTTTTTTGTAAAGAAAATAAAAATGTATCTGTTTCTAGTACATTTGTAATTGTACATCAACAATTAGAAAAAATAACAATGTGAGGGAAGGGAAAAAAAACAGTAAATGCTTTGATGCAATAATTAAAAAATACCATCCAATTCAATTTTACTTGCTAAATCAGGGCATTATCCATTACCATTTCAATACAGTAATATTTCTTATTTACAGGATACTAATGCACGTCAAAACTTCCAGGAATTTTTGTCCTTGAATGGGCATCTCCTTGGACATCTTCCATTTCTAGACATTGTGCAGCTGGGACTGTGTCAGCCAGAAAATTCAGAAGTGTATCGACAAGCAAAACTGCGAGCTCAGCAAGAACTTAGTAAAGGATCTCTTTATGTGGAATGGATGTAAACATATATCTTTTTTTCATGTCTCTTTCCAAGTTTGTGAAACAGATATTGAAATATTTGATCCCAAGTCAACAGCAAACTTTGTAGGCATGCATTTAAAAGTTATATTCTGTATTTTAATACAAAACATTCTGTTCAGGCTTTATAAAAACTGGCTACTAAAACTTTTCTTTATTTCTCAGAATATTTCAGTACTTTTTAATGTAGGATACAGAATTTCTGGTGAGGAAAAAATAGAAAATGCTTGCTTTTTAGCACATATTGTTTGCATTGACTGTGTACTCATTTAAGTATTTTAAGTAGTTCTTCAGAATTCTGGATTTAGCCCAAATGAGGAGGCTGCAAAACATGGAATAATGGAATTAAAATTAGAGGAAGTTAGATTCCATGTTTGAAAAGGGTAATTTGAAAGTGGAACCTGTTACCTAAAGAGATAGTGGGATGGATTCCTGCACTAAAGAGGATAGAATTCAATTGCTAAAACCTTGGCAATTTCCAGAATTCCTCAGCCAGAAAGTTCGCATAGATTTCTTGTATGCATAATATTTCTATAATAGACAGTAAGTCAGACTACAAATAGATTGTCATATATGGTGACCAATTGTAAATGTATTTTATTGTTTTATTTGTTTTTTATCCATTGAGATAGGTATGTATAATTTTACATGGAATTAAAATTATATATACCCAAGAAATACAGAAAAGGGATTGCTGATAATGTAAAATGTTCAAGTCAATTAAAACAAAGTACCGTATATACTCGAGTATAAGCCGAGTTTTTCAGTCCAAAAAATGGGCTGAAAAACACAACCTCGGCTTATACTCGGGTCATTGACAAAGTCACCACAAGAGGGCGCCATTGCTTGAGCCAGAGCGAGGAGGCACCAGCTTTTCCCCCCTCTCACTTGCCGTAGGAGCTGTGGGAGGGGCTGGTTCTTCCTCTTCCTGGCTCAAGCAAAGGAGCCAGCCATGTGCTCCAACCGAGAGGGGGAAAAAGCAATGGAAAGCCGGTGAGGTCGTGTGTGTGTGTGTGTGTGTATGCCCCCTCTCCCCCCCACCGTGAAAAAAGCCAGCTATCTCTTGCTGAAACCCGGAGGCTTTTTTTTTTTACTCCCTGTGTGTATTTGTCAACAGGTTTACAGTAACTATTCCTTGCTCTCTCTGCATTGCCCTTAGTTGGATTAAAAAGGCCCCCTGCTGTCAGATTCTCCTCCCCCTCCTTTGAAAGGATTTAAACTGTTTAAAAAATGGTATTTTGTGGTAGTTGCTATCCTTGCTTGGATAGGAACTAATAAGGCAAGAGCTAGACAGGAATTCCTAAAGTGTGTTTGTGGATCTTTAAAAGTTGCCTTTTATAAAGTGGGTTTGAGAGCAAGTTTGATTCTTAATAGGACCTGCATATTTAGGATACAAAACCACAAGAGCTGTATGTGTTTTGCAAGTTTTGCTTGTCTCACTAGTCTGTCTGTCTGTCTGTCTGTCTGTCTATCTATCTATCTATCTATCTATCATCTACCTACCTACCTACCTACCTTGTTTTCTATGCTGATAACCTCACAGCAGCTAATGCTGAAGCTCTGTTTGGATATACAGATTTATTTATTTATTTATTTATTTAATTAATTAATTAACTGGATCTGTATGCTGCCCCTCTCCAAGGACTCAGGGTGGCTCACAGCATATATAAAAACAGAACAATAATGTAAATCCAATTAATGATGAGATGATGAGAAGGAATCCTGTTTTAAATTTACAGAGCTAGTTTACTGGTTTTCTTTAAAGTAAATATTCTAAAACATGTAATCTTCTGATATTTCAATTAATGTAATTTTATTGGTTTCCATTTTTATAAGTTACCAGTAGCCACTGCATTTTCTAACCTCGGCTTATACTCGGGTCAATAAGTTTTCCCAGTTTTTTTGTGGCAAAACTGGTGCCTCGGCTTATACTCGGGTCGGCTTATACTCGAGTATATACGGTAACATTTTTAAAACAACACTTGAGTCCTTGAAAATAGATTATGATTTTAAGGATACAATCCTTCAAAAATAAGCAAATATTTATAGAACATAATTATGCTTACACTTGTGTTACATGGGTTATTATGGTTTGATAAATTGAAGATTTTATTTATTTATGTATTCATTCATTCATTCATTCAATTTTTATGCCTCCCTTCTCCTTAGACTCAGGGCAGCTTACAACATGTTAGCAATAGCACTTAATGTATATCTAACATTAAAAAGATAGTAAAATAATACTTTTCTTATTTGTCTATAATCTAGCAATAAAACATCAGTGAAGAACATGTACCGTTTGGTTGTGCATCCACATACAGATGCAGTTTACCATGCTTGTTTTTCCCAGGACCATCAAAGAATAGCTACATGTGGAGCTGATAAAACTTTGCAGGTAAAAGTATATCATATCAGTACAAGATATCAATTATATATATTATGTATCAATTGAATACAAGTGTAATATTTTAGGAATCATATTTTCAAATTAATCTTGTCGGAAAACTGTCAGATGGGTTAAAAGGAGGGGTCAAGTGGGAGCATAGCTTGGAGTTGGAGCTGCAAGTGGCAGAAGCTTGACCTCCCCCCAAATCCATGAGACCTTATCTGGTCATTGCAGGGGAAGACAGTCTGGTGAGATTATTATAACATAGAGATAGATAATAAAGTTACTGACTTGGTTATTCATGAATGATTCTGGTTGCTTGCCCCTGATAGGTCTTTTGTTATCAATTATTCTGAACATTAAAGAAGGAAAGATGGAAGAGTTACCCAGTTTGTTTAATTTGTAACATAAGGAGCCCTCCATACCATGATGTGGCTTTGTAGTCTGAAACACCATCTAGTTCCAGAGATATACTGCACTGTGACCCATTTTATACCAACTTAAACTGCATAAAATACATTGATACACGTTCATGATGATTGAAGTAAAAGAAGTATTAACTTTTATGCTCTAAAAGTTTCCAGAGAAACAATCGGATTTTATTTGTATCATATGTTTAACTCCCCTTGTGTTTTTTATCTTGGCTGTTTGACATTAGGTCCCTACATAAAACTAAAGTTTGCAGGTTGTTTTCAGTTGTCCAAGTGCTTAGATTGCCATGTATTCCTTGCTTTTGAAATGTTACCTATTCTGTGATTTACAGGTAATCCTCAACTTATAACCACAATTGAATACAAAATGTCAACCTTGATCTACAAATATTCTCCTGTATTAATTTTTATTTAGTATTGCTGGGGTGGGCTTGAAAGTTAATAAACTCTCCTTCCATTTTTTTTTCCTTTTGAACTAACAGAAACTCAATTATGTAGGCAAGAGAATTAATAAAATAGAATCATGGCTATGTACAGTAATTACACACACACACACACACACACAGAGAGAGAGAGTTTTGTATACAGATTTAACAGTTCTATATCACTTCTATTTTCTTACATTTTGTTGTTCTAAATGCAGGTTTTCAAAACTGAAAGTGGAGAAAAGCTCCTAGAAGTAAAAGCTCATGATGATGAAGTGCTCTGCTGTGCTTTTTCAATAGATGGTAGATTTCTAGCTACTTGTTCAATGGATAAAAAAGTAAAAGTAAGCATATTATGAAAAATCAGTCAACCTCTTGAATTTTAATTAATATTAGTTGAATTAATAATTAATTCATTAATTAATATTTATAATGATCACAGTGTCCCTTAAATTATTGTGATTATGATTCAAGGTACTTGAGACCTGTTATTTGATTTACAGTAGTCACAGGATCCCATCTGGTTTCTGACAAGCAAAATAAATGGGAAAGCCAGTGGGATGTTGCAAATTACAGTCATGATGTGATGGGTTGCTTAATGAGCTCAAGCTTATTTAATGACTGCAGCTAGGACTGTCAGACATGGTGTTTCTCTTAACTGCTTTTCTTAGTGATAGATTTACTGATTCCAATTAGAGTAATTGAGAAGCACCTGATATTTTTAGTTGAAGCCAATAAGAAAATAATTAATTTCAATAATACATTAAAAGACAGTGTTCCAATGACCACAGAACTTGTCTCTTCAGAATTGGTTGTTGCATTATGATTATTTATTTACTTATTAAACCTATGTGCCACCTATATTGCCAAACATGATTAAATTTTAAGAATGAACGCTTTCTTATTTTAGCATGTCACATTCATTTTTATCTTATATTCTTATTCAGTTTGAAGATTACCCAGCTCACTAAGTACTCTGAGCAGTGTACAATACAAAGAAGAGAATCGTAAAAAATATATTTGTTTCAAACAGTAAAAAAACTAAATATATCCCAAACTAGCAAAAACTAACAAATGCTTCACATTGACTCTAATCTCAGGCCTGGGAACTGAGCTATGTTGTTAATTACTTCTGAAACATCTGCAGATAGGAGCCATACGACTCCAGTGGGCAGGCATCATACAGTAGAAAATGTGCTAGGCCCTAACATATGACATTGTTTAATTGAGGAGACCTTATCATGCCCATTCTTCTTGGTTTCATTTGTAGGGCAGAAATTAACAGAGATTGACAGTCTCTTAAATAACCAGATTGTGTACCTATGTAGGCCTTTTAGGTGATAACCAAAGGTAATTTTGTTCCTGTAGCCATATGGCAGCAGAGATGACACGTGGGTGCAAAGTGATGTGCCTACTACTACCCACCTTACTGCATTCTGGACCAATGGTAGCTTCCAAATGGTACTTTGGGCAGCCTCATGCAGTAATCCAGTCAAGGGTAGATGAGGGCATGAGTAATTGTCTGAAGGATCTCTAGAAAAAGATATTTTAGTTAACACATGACATAATTTACAGAGAGGGGCGGCACACAAATCTAATAAATAATAATTTAGATAAAATAAATGTGAAATTTGAATTCTTATTATATATAATTTACATTTGCAAGTTCAAATTTAGTATTTCAGCAAATTACTACTGTATTTTTTAGAGTATAAGATGCACCTTAGTTTTGGGGGAGGAAAACAAGGAAGAAAGGCCTCTGCCTCCCAGCAATTTGCCAAACAGCAAACAACACAGATGATATCCACTGTTTGTTGTGCATTTCTGTGCACATGTGCCTCACCCATACAAATAGCAAAGAATTGGAGAAATGTACATTATGGCAGTACAGTGATCCCCCGTTTATTGCGTCCCCAACCATTGCGAACAGGGTACTTCGCTATTTTTCAACCCGGAAGTCAAAAATACCATCTACGCATGCGTGCCGGGCACGCATGCGTAGATGGCAGCGGCTTCCCTGGGTCTTCCCCCTCTTGCTGGCGTCAGCGAGGAGTTTCCCCACCGCCCACGCAAACTCCTCGCTGCCGCTCGCCCCGCCCTTCGCCTGCCCACGCCGTTCGCTCCCCCCTCTTGCTGTCGGGAGGGCGAGAAGCCCTCCCCAGCACCCGCTCGCCCGCCCTTCGCCCTGGCGGAGAAATTCCAGCCCCCACCTGGTCCCGCCCGCGGCTCGGCTTCCCTGGCTGCTGCTCCGGTCACCCGATCGTCTCCTGCCTCCCGTGCCGATGTTCCCTGCCAAGCCTGGCTCGGATTCCCTGGCTGCTTGGCCGGGGGGGGGGGGGGGGCTCGGCCGAAAGGAGCTGGAGACGCAGAGCTGAACACACCCCTTCATCCCCAAAGGCCGGCCTTTTTGTCTGGGAGGGAAGATGACGTGCCGGTGGCACAGGGGCGAGGGGCGGGAGGCAAATCGCTGCGTCTCCAGCCCCTTTTGGCCGAGCCCCCCCCCTCCGGCCAAGCAGCCAGGGAAGCCGAACTGGGCTTGGCGGGGAACATCGGCACGGGAGGCAGCTTCTGCCGGACATGGGCAATGGGCGGGACAGAGAAGCGGGGAGAATCAGGAGGCTCCTTTGGCAGCTGGGGGCTGCCTGGCTTTGTTGTTTTGGCTGCAGCGGGTGCCAGGCAGCCTCCAGCCGCCAAAGGAACCTCCTGATTCTTCCCGCTTCTCTGTCCCGCCCATTGCCCGTGTCCGGCAGAAGCTGCTGCCTTATTGCTCTTTGCCGGCGGGATGCAAAGTGCTGGGGTGGGAGGGTGTCCTGACAGCCCCCCCACCCATATGCTTCGCCTCCCGCCGGGCAAGAGCGCTCGGGTGGCAACTTCTTCTAGATACGGGCGATGTCCACGCTCTCTCTCGGCGCTTTCGAGCCGAGTCCGTGAGCGAGTTCGCTCCCGGACTCGGCTCGAAGGCGGCGAGAGACAGCGCCAAGGAACGGGCCTGTCCACGCTCTCTCTCGGCGCTTTCGAGCCGAGTCCGTGAGCGAGTTCGCTCCCGGACTCGGCTCGAAAGCGCCGAGAGACAGCGCCAAGGAACGGGCCTGTCCACGCTGTCTCTCGGCGCTTTCGAGCCGAGTCCGTGAGCGAGTTCGCTCCCGGACTCGGCTCGAAGGCGGCGAGAGACAGCGCCAAGGAACGGGCCTGTCCACGCTCTCTCTCGGCGCTTTCGAGCCGAGTCCGTGAGCGAGTTCGCTCCCGGACTCGGCTCGAAAGCGCCGAGAGACAGCGCCCCCCGGACCCCCAACCCGGGTTTGGGGGGCTGCTAGGAAGCCCTCCATGCCGGCGGCAAACAGCCGCGCCGCCCCCAATCTTCGGCTCCTCGCTAGCGCTGTGGGAGTAAAAACACCATCTGCACATGCGCAGACGGTGTTTTTACTTCCGCATCGCTACTTCGCGAAAACCCGCTCGTTGCGGGGGCTCCTGGAACGGAACCCTCGCAACGAGCGGGGGATCACTGTATATTAATCCCAGAAAGTTTTCTTAAATGTAATCATACTAACTCCTCCCAATTATTTAAATAGATCTACTCCAAACATGACTATGTGAGGGTTTAACTCAGCTGCCTTATCTTAATACTATCTTAATACTGAAACAGGACACTATTACATTTCAGACAATAGTTTTAAAATTGATGTGGCTTTCTGGAAGTATTCTGTGCTATTTAAAAGAAGATACAATAGCACTGGGCGTCTTCAGATCAATCATTTATTTTAAGAAGCTTCTTCAATTTGTAAAGCTAATAATAAATCAGTCTTTTAAAAATGACTCTAATAATTTGAACATTCTATTGGCATTTATAGTTATTGACTTACCTCCTTGCAACAAAAAGCAAACAACCAGTTTCAGCACAGTGTGATCCCTCCAGCAATTTGCCTCAGTGCAGCTTTAGTTTCATTTTTATTTTAGCACATGGGCTTGCCAGCAACTTCAATCAATCAACTGAGTGTCAGGAGGCAGATCATCAGTGGCTTGTTCTAAGCAGGCTCTGCTACTGTTTGCTGCAAGGAGGTAAATTGCTGGCAGGCAGAGACCAAAGAGTGGAGGTGGCTGGGTGGGGCTACATTCGGTGTATAAGACACACCCAAGTTTTCATCCTCTTTTGGGGGGTAAAAGTGTGTCTTATACTCTGAAAAATATGGTACTTGCTAAAATTTAAATAATATTTATGTACATAGAAGAAATTGAACATATTTCAGTTTTGCCTAGTATTTAGATTAGAAATTGATACATACTTGATAAATGCCTTTTTTAATGTTTGAATCATTGTATATTACGTTTTAGGTCTGGAACTCAAGAACAGGTAAACTTGTGTGTGAATTTGAAGAACATACAGAGCAGGTCAACTTCTGCCATTTTAGTCATCATTTATTAGCAACATGTTCAAATGATACTTATATCAAAGTAAGTAGTAAATGGAATCATACTGATATTTTGATGTAGCTACAATTATAATGATGGTTCTGGATATTTCATAGTAGAGAATTTTTGGAAGCCTCCTGAAATATATTAATTTGCTACTTTGTTGTTCCCACTTTTAGCCACTGGAGGCCATTTAGGTAATGCTGAACTGCAAAAATGGGTTAGAATTGTTCTTTGAAGCACACTGACAACATAGTGAATAACCTTCTGTTTTCCCAAATACGTGTTTCTATGGTTGTTTATTGAATATAATAAATAAAGTTTGACAAAACAGTCTGGGGGTTCCTAATTAAAACAGCAAGCTGTAAATTTGTTTTCATTGCTACACAAAAGAATATTGCAAAATACTTCTCAACTAATTTTAATACTAATTCATTTCTTCTTGGTTTCTTTTCCTATTCCTAAATGCAGCTCTGGAACTTGAATAGTAAGTCTTGTCGCAATACATTGTTTGGTCATGAAGGATCTGTAACACATTGCAGATTTTCACCAGATGAGAAATATTTGGCTAGTTGTTCAACTGATGGAACTTTAAAGGTATGTCTTGAGAATGGATTATTGTAATTCGCACCTTTTGATTCAGTATTTTATACCCTGAAACAATTATTGTGTTACGGCTCTTTCTTTCTTTCTTTCTTTCTTTCTTTCTTTCTTTCTTTCTTTCTTTCTTTCTTTCTTTCTTTCTTTCTCTCTCTCTCTCTCTCTCTCTCTCTCTCTCTCTCCCTCCCTCCCTCCTTCCCCCATGAATACAGTAGAACCTCGACATACGAGCTGCTCTATATACGAGCATTTCGAGATGCGAGCTAGGAGGGGAGAGATATTTTTGTTCTACTTACGAGCCCAAATTCGGGATACGAGCGCTCACCGCCTGTCCCTGTCAGCGGCCCAGCCACCTTCACCAGCCCGGACAACCGCCAGAGGGGCTCCTCCGGAGGGGCGTACGGGGAAGGGCTTGAGCCGCCGCCTTCTCCTCTCCCCGTGGGAGTGCCGCACCTCTTGTCTGCCCGGCCTGAGAGGCACGAAACCGGTGCTCATGCCAGGCGGCCCGCCTGGAACGCCAGCAATGCCGCCGGGCCGATTGCCGAGCGGGGCAGGGCGCGGAAGGAGGCGAAGGCGAGGAGAGCGCTGCTAACTACAAGAATCTTGTAGAAGTTTGCCCGGGGACGCTGCCCACATCTCAGAAGGGAAGAGGCGTAGGGAAAAAGCGGGGCGAAAAGTCCTGAAAACACCGCCAAAGCCGGCATCCCAAACTGTACGCGAGGGAACTCTCAGGAAGAAAGATGAGTCAGAGGCAGGTCTTGCCAGGCCGATTGCCGAGCGGGGGTGGGGCACGGAAGGAGGCGAAGGCGCCGCCGCACCGGCCCCCTCAGGCCGCTCCGTCCGGGATGGGGGCCGGTGCGGCGGCGCCTTCGCCTCCTTCCGCGCCCCGCCCCCGCTCGGCAATCAGCCCGGCGGCACTGCTGGCATTCCAGGCGGGCCGCCCGGCATGAGCACCAGTTTCGTGCCTCTCAGGCCAGGCAGACAAGAGGTGCGGCGCTCCCACAGGGAAAGGAGAAGGCGGCGGCTCAAGCCCTTCCCCGTGCGCCCCTCCGGAGGAGCCTCTCTGGCGGTTGTCCGGGCGGGTGAAGGTGGCTGGGCCGCTGACAGGGACAGACGGTGAGCGCTCAGAGGGGGCACAGCCCGGAGCGAGACTTGGCCTCTGCTGCAGCTGCTGCCCGTCTCCTTCTCTCTCCCTCCTTCCCTCTCTCTCCTGACATGCATGGCAAAGGTGCGGGGAGGATCGGGAGGCTCAAGCCTCCTTCGGTGGTGGCGGCCGGTTTCTTATTTTTGGGCTTGCACGCATTAATCGCTTTTCCATTGATTCCTATGGGAAACAATATTTCGTCATACGAGCTTTTCGACTTACGAGCCTTCTTCCCGCACCAATTAAATTCGTAAGTCGAGGTTCTACTGTATTAACTAAAGTTCACTGAAGAGAAACGTTATATGTTTCTTTCTACAATATGTAGGTACCTAGTGAGAAAAAAAATTGTTACAAAATGTCTGACAGCTAGCTTTATTTAATTTGCTAAAAGGTTAGCAAAGCTATTTAGGGGAAATAAGGGACATTTGATCCTGAGACCCTGTATAACTGATCAGATGACTTCCCTTGTTTCTTCAGCTTTGCCATGTATTGAATTAGTATTACTGTATACCCAGATTGAAGTAGGAAATATTTGAGAAAAGCATTCTATACTTTCCTTAATGTCAGTTCCCTAATTTGAAATACAGTGATCCCCCGCTCGTTGCGAGGGTTCCGTTCCAGGACCCCCCGCAACGAGCGGGTTTTCGCGAAGTAGCGCTGCGGAAGTAAAAACACCATCTGCGCATGTGCAGATGGTGTTTTTACTCCCGCAGCGCTAGCGAGGAGCCGAAGATTGGGGGCGGCGGGGCTGTTTTAAAATGTCGCCGCCGGCATGGGGGGCTTCCTAGCAGCCCCCCAAACATGGGTTGGGGGTCCGGGGGGTGCTGGCAAGCCCCCCATGCCGGCGGCGACATTTTAAAACAGCCGCGCCGCGCTGGCTGTCGGCGCTTTCGAGCTGAGTCCCGGAGCGAATTCGCTCCGGGACTCAGCTCAAAAGCGCCGACAGCCAGCGCCGGCGAACGGCTTCTCCGCGCTGGCTGTCGGCGCTTTCGAGCTGAGTCCCGGAGCGAATTCGCTCCGGGACTCAGCCCCAAAGCGCCGACAGCCAGCGCCGGCGAACGGCTTCTCCGCGCTGGCTGTCGCCGCTTTCGAGCTGAGTCCCAGCGAGGCGGTGGGCTGGGAGCCGCAGGTGAAAGGAGCTCGGGCATCGGAGCGCGGCGCCAGGCATTGTTCTCCGGACCCTGCCCGCAGCCTGGAGAGGGAAAGGGCCGCCGCGGGGCTGAGCGGGCGGGGTCCGGAGAACAATGTCCGAGCTCCTTTCGCCTGCGGCTCCCAGCCCACCGCCTGTCTCCTGCTGCCCGGTTTAGCCAGGACACGAGCGGCGAAATGACTTGGAGGAATGTGAAGCTGAAACCGGCCGGTTTCAGCTTCACATTCCTCCAAGTCATTTCGCCGCTCGTGTCCTGGCTAAACCGGGCAGCAGGAGACAGGCGGTGGGCTGGGAGCCGCAGGCGAAAGGAGCTCGGGCATTGTTCTCCGGACCCCGCCCGCAGCCTGGAGAGGGAAAGGGCCGCCGCGGGGCTGAGCGGGCGGGGTCCGGAGAACAATGCCTGGCGCCGCGCTCCGATGCCCGAGCTCCTTTCACCTGCGGCTCCCAGCCCACCGCCTCGCTGGTTGGCTTCTCCTCCTGCTCAGCCTCGCCTCGGCCTTTGTGCGCGGCTTGTCCCGACAGCCCCCCACCCCAGCACTTTGAATCCAGCAGCTTCTGCTGGATACGGGCGGTGGGTGGGACGAGCGGCGCGGAAGCCAGGGGCTGTGGCAGCTTGCCCCCCCATCGCCCGTATCCAGCAGAAGCGGCGGGATTCAAAGTGCTGGGGTGGGGGGTGTCCCGACAGCCCCCCACCCCAGCACTTTGAATCCAGCAGCTTCTGCTGGATACGGGCGGTGGGTGGGACGAGCGGCGTGGAAGCCAGGGGCTGTGGCAGCTCGCCCCGCCCATCGCCCGTATCCAGCAGAAGCGGCGGGATTCAAAGGGATTCAAGGCTAACTTCTGCTCTTGGCTTGAGGACTCAGCTGGGAAGCGGCACGGGTGTTTTAAAAGGTCTCCGCCAGCATGGGGGGCTTGCTACCCCCCCGAACCCCCAACCCGGGTTTGGGGGGGGTGCTAAGAAGCCCCCCATGCCGGCGGAGACCTTTTAAAACACCCGTGCCGCTTCCCAACTGAGTCCCGAAGTCAAACGAACCCGGGTGGCCGGGCGAGCAGCGAGCAAATGGCGGGTGGCCGGGCGAAGGGCGGGCGAACGGAGGGCGAGCGGGTGCTGGGGGGGGCTTCTCGCCCTCCCGCCAGCAAGAGGGGAAAGACCCAGGGAAGCCGCCCAGCAGCTGATCTGCCCGGTGGGGAACACCATCTACGCATGTGTGGCCATAGGAAAAAAGGGCGCACATGCGCAGATGGTGTTTTTACTTCCGGGTTGAAAAATCGCGATGTAGCCCATTCGCAATGGTCGGGGACGCAATAACCGGGGGATCACTGTAATCTTATATGTGCTGTCTTCTGAATTATCGTTGGAGCATCTTACCTTTACATTTTGATGTGTATATACAAGTGAAACTCAAAAAATTCGAATATCATGCAAATATTCATTTAATTCAGTAATGTAACTTAAAAGGTGAAATATAGAGATACTCATAACATGCAAGGCAAGATAGTTCAAGCTGTGATTTGTCATAATTGTGATGATTATGAGGTACAGCTGAGAAAAACCCCAAATCCCCCATCTAAGAAAATTAGAATATTACATGCGATCAATAAAAGGATTTAGGTAGAACAATATTGGACCTCTGAAAAGTATAAGCATGCATATGTACTCAGTACCTTGTTTGGGCCCCTTTTGCAGCAATTACTCCCTCAATGCAGCATGGCATGGACGCTATCAGCCTGTGGAACTGCTGAGGTATTATGGAAGACCAGGATGCTTCAATAGCAGCCTTCAGCTCTTCTGCATTGTTCAGTCTCATGTCTCTCATCTTTCTCTTGGCAATGCTCTATAGATTCTCTATGAGGTTCAGGTCAGGCGAGTTTGCTGGCCAATCAAGGATAGTAATCCCACAGTCATTGAAGCAGTTTTTGGTGCTTTTGGCAGTGTGGGCAGGTGACACATCCTGCTGGAAAATTTAAGTCACTATCTCCATAAAGCTTGTATGCGGATGGACGGCTGTGCTAACCTGGGCTTAATGAAGCACAGTAGACCAACACCAGCAGATGACATGGCTCACCAAATCAACACAGACTGTGAAAACTTTACACTGGACCTCAAGCATCTTGCAGTGTGTACCTCTCCATTCTTCCTCCATACTCTGGGTCCTTGGTTTCCAAGTGAGATGCAAAAGTTTTCACAGTCAAAGAGGAGATTTATTGCCAGTTTGCAAAATTCTGGCTGTCAGAGCATCCCTAGGGCCATATGAATACAATCCAAGGCCTTTGCAATCATCTTGGACTATAGTTGTTTGGTTTTTTATAAGAAAAAATAACAATTAAACAATCTTCCATTTCTAATAGGCATATAATTTGAGTTTGAAGTTTTTTGTAGAGATAGATTTTATAATAAAATAGTATATCAACCAAGTCCAGCAACTGTGATTCTTTTTTATTAACAGTAACAAGATAAGTTATAGTTCCATGTTGGAAGTTTATGAAATGGATTTCATTAACATTGATACAATCAAAGTTTGGACTTTCTGAATAGAATAACTTGTAAATTAAAATCATTAGAAAAGCAAAATGTAAACTATTTAATTTATGCAGATCGATTTGAATTGATTTTTCTGTCAGTCTAAAACAGAATGCATCCATTATACAGTATAAATAATCTTAATGACTATATGAAAAATGAACTCAAATAAACAGTGCTTTTCAAAACTATTATATGAGAAAATTTAAATATATATTGTATATTGTACTGAATAAGTGGACTATAAAATAAATATACTTCCTGTACTGGTTAAATATAAAATTATTCATGTACACTTATAAGAATCTTATCTAGCAAAAGGTATATTTGAAATAGTTTTTTCTTAGCAATATTAGAAATAAATCAGTCTGAATGAATAAAACATTTTAAATCAACTTAGCTGCTTGATTTGAATATGTTGCTGTTTTCTGACAGACAGTAATACTAATCAGAAAACTTTTTTTTTAAGCTTTGGAATGTGCAATCAGCAAATGAACTGAAAACCATTAACATAGCAGACTTCTTCAAAAATGGGAAAGGATACCATGTGTTAGTGAAGTGTTGTTCCTGGTCATCTAATGGTACATCAATAGTAGTAGCGGCTAAAAATAAACTTTTTGTAAGTATTTAGTAATATATTGGTAATGTATTTTCATTTTGTTTTTAAACTTCTTTTGAGATAGCAGTGTTCACAAATTAAATTTTTAAAGGTAGAAAATAGTTCTGTGTTTTATCAGCTCAGATAGTTTTATGACTTTAGAAATCAGTATTACTTATTTTAAATTGGTAGAATGGTAGAAAAAGTGAAAGAAAGAAAATGTCATGCCATATCATACTGTATGTTCATTCAGGAATGTTGCCTAAAGTCACCTCTTGGAGAAATAGGTGGCATATAATGGCAGTATATAAATACTGTAAAGCAGAGTCTGAAATTAGCTTGTTAAAAAGGGAATTCTTGAAATCCCGTTTTATTTTCCAGCCTGGGGGTCAGCATCTACTGATCCACCTCAGAATCTGGGGATAACTTTTCTAAAGCTTCTCCTGTTTCCTTTAATAGCCAGGACCACTTGAAAAACAGTATCAGCAAATAGCAGGAGAACATATCCTAATAAGGCTTCAGTTCCCCCTAGACTTTTAGGATGGCAGCAGCTTGTTTTGTGAGAGAATACTGCAGCTACAGTGTAGGTGACACTAAACTGAATCTGAAAAATTCTCTATCTTTTTTGTGACCCTAACACTTTGTCTAAAATAACACAAAATAATGCATAGTGTGACTCACACTCTAGGCTTCCATCCACGCTCAGAGACCATATTTCTATATTATAATCAGATCTTTCATACCGTACAGTATTTGCTGTGTGAATATTTTCCTTTCCTACTTTTTTAAGAAGATGAACACATTACATTAATATTTGTCCAGATGAGGTAGAAACATACATTTCCTGGAGCTTAGAGATATTTATGATTTTGTTAAATAAATAAAACAGCATTTGAAATATTTTATATTTGAATCGTTAAGTCCTCTGCCCCTGAAGTTTCACCTGGTACAGAAAGTAGCAGCCTAGGCTGTTATGTGCTCTCCTTGAACAATACATATGTCTATTTTTCAAGCTGCATTGGCTGCCAGTTTGCTTCTGGGTCCAATTGGAGGTTGTGATTTTAATGCCATGTAACCAGGGTTTTTGAGGGACCACCTTTCCCTGGTTAGATTAGCCTACCCCGTCAGATATAGTAAAGTGGGCATGTTGTAGGTTCCATTGGCTAGGGACCTACATTTGGTGGGTCACAGGAGACATTTTTTCCTCTACTCGGCCCTGACTTATGGAACACCCTTCCCTGTGAAATTGGATTAAGTACAGTGGAACCCCGACATAAGAGCTGCTCTACTTAAGAGCAACTCGAGATAAGAGCTGGGAGGGGAGAGATATTTTTGTTCTACTTACAAGCCCAAATTCGAGATACAAGCGCCAAGGAGCTGTCTCCTGAAGCCAAACGCTAACTTCCGCGTTCGGCTTCAGGAGACAGCTGCGAAGTGGCGCGCGTGTTTTAAAAGGTTGCAGCCGGCCTGGGGGGCTCGGGGGGGTGCTTGCAGCTTTCTTTCTTGCTCTTTTTCTTTCTCTCTTTTACCTTCCCTTCCTCTATTTCTTCTTTTCTTTCTCCTTCCCACCTTCTTCCCTCCCTCCCTCCCTTCACTCATTCCTCTCTTACTCTCCCCTTTCATAAGTTTCCTTGCTTCCTTCCTCTGTTCCTGTCCCTTCCCCCTTTCTTTCTTTCTTTCTTTCTTTCTTTCTTTCTTTCTTTCTTGCTCTTTTTCTTTCTCTCTTTTACCTTCCATTCCTCTATTTCTTCTTTTCTTTCTCCTTCCCACCTTCTTCCCTCCCTCCCTCCCTTCACTCATTCCTCTCTTACTCTCCCCTTTCATAAGTTTCCTTGCTTCCTTCCTCTGTTCCTGTCCCTTCCCCCTTTCTTTCTTTCTTTCTTTCTTTCTTTCTTTCTTTCTTTCTTTCTTTCTTTCTTTCTTTCTTTCTTTCTTGCTCTTTTTCTTTCTCTCTTTTACCTTCCCTTCCTCTATTTCTTCTTTTCTTTCTCCTTCCCACCTTCTTCCCTCCCTCCCTCCCTTCACTCATTCCTCTCTTACTCTCCCCTTTCATAAGTTTCCTTGCTTCCTTCCTCTGTTTCTGTCCCTTCCCTCTTTCCTTCCTTCCTTCCCACCCTCCATCCATTCATTCACCCATTCCTCTCTTGATCGCTTAAAGCCAGTCCCTGGTGCAAAAAGGGTTGGGGACCTCTGTCCTACAGGATTGGGTGGCAGAGAAGTTGAACATATGTAAATTTAAAAGTTTAAGAAAGTTTACAAGTTAAGTGAAAGAAACTTCATTATTCATTTATATGTACATGTACATTTCTTCATTAAAAACATGTCTTTCTGCATAATTTAGACTAACTTTGTGAGTTTTTTGAGGGCTGGAACCAATTAAAATTATTTACATTAATTCCTATGGGGAAAAGTCGTTCGAGATAAGAGCTGCTCGACTTAAGAGCCCAGGTCCGGAACGAATTAAACTCGTATCTCGAGGTACCACTGTACATCCCTTTTGATATTCCTAAAGGTCTCAAGACCTGGTTATATTAGGCCTGAGGCAGGGTACGTACCGGACACTTGCTGAAGTGGCAGATGTGTTACATATGCAACCCTACAGTAAGGACGTCCAAAAATGCTCATGCAGTTTTGCACCAGTTGCAGCTTCTGGATACTATTTAAGAGTTGT
Organism: Erythrolamprus reginae; assembly: GCF_031021105.1. Lineage (NCBI taxonomy): Eukaryota > Metazoa > Chordata > Lepidosauria > Squamata > Dipsadidae > Erythrolamprus > Erythrolamprus reginae. The sequence continues at coordinate 59,550,520 of NC_091955.1, forward strand.
CCTATGTAGAGCGCATTGCAATCCATATAGGAGATAACCAGGCCATGAGTGACTGGAAGAAGGGAAGAGAGATGTACACCTAGGAGCACAAACTGTTCTCTCCACCCCCAGTTCTTGATACCACATTAAATGATATTGAAAAGCAACAAGAAGTCAGTTACATGTAAATGTTTTTTAAGTGAATCAACTAAGATATTTGCATTAATAAATCATTAATGTTGTGTGCATGTTCAGAGATAGGTAGAATATTACAGCTATAAAGTACAAATCTATCATTTTTATTATGATGGTTACATGCGCACAAACACAAACACAGGCTTGCATGCATAAATATCACAGCTGCAACTTTATATAACTATAACTGTAACTTTCCAAATAACATGGCAAATAAATGTCTTAAAATATTTATTGTGTTTACAGCTTGTGGATGTTAAAACCGAGGAATTATTGGCAGAAGCTCTTTTGAGCCACCACAGCACAATCCAGTACTGTGACTTCTGTCCCAATAGTCAAATGGTAGCAGTTGCTTTATCACATTGTTCTGTTGAAGTAAGTAAATATATTATTTCCATCCTGAAGTTTTTTGTTGCTATAATGTATTAGTTCACAATAGAAATGAGTCACCACTCAGTGTAAATAGTATAATTGGGCAAAGTGGCATCTTTGAAGGAATACTGAACAGCTTTTTTTTCCATATAATTAAAATAGCCACATAATTTGCAAGATTCACCACAGCTGTTTGGAAATTATTCCAAGCTGTTCCTGTTTGCATGTGGTTGCATGGTTCATTTTTCAAAGCAGAAGAATCCAGTTGCAACTCCAAATATATCTGAAAGCAGCTAGTAAGCTTCATGAATTTATAAATGTAAAGATTTGAACTTTTGTATGAGATCATTTTACCAATTTGAATTAATTCAGATTTTGGTGTAAACTATTTTTCACTTTTGCTAAAAGTTTGTTGATGGCTAAAGATAAGAGATAAGAGTAAATAATTTTGCTTTTTTGAATTTCCAAGCAAAATTGACATTTACTTAAACATTTACTAAAATTTAGCAATAATCTCATCTCAGATTCTGTAAAATTGATAATCTGAGATGAGATTATTGTTAAATTTTAGTAAATGTTTAAACAAATGTCAATTTTGCTTGGAAATTCAAAAAAACCCAAATTAACAGTTTATAATTGTATGCTATAACATTTTTAAATATCTTATACTTCTAATGCATATCTATTTTTTAAAATATCTATGATGGTTCTAGCTACCTTAAGATTATAGCAAAGAATTATTTAAATCATTCTGATGCTTCTTGACCTCTCAGCGGCTTTTGATGTTGGCAGGGTTCAGAGATCAGCTCCTAGGCCCCGCCTTTGTGGGGTGCCTCAGGGGTTGGTTCTCTCCTCCCTGCTGTTTAACATCTACATGAAACCGCAGGATGAGATTATCCGACGACAGGGGGTGAGTTTCCATCAGTACGCTGATGATACTCAACTGTACATCTCCACCCTGTGCCAGTTCAGTGAAGTAGTGGAGGTGATGTGCCAGTGCTTGGAGGCTGTGAGGGTCTGGATGGGTGTCCATAGACTCAGGCTCAATCCCAACAAGACGGAGTGGCTGTGAGCTTTGCCTCCCAAGGACAATACCATCTGTCCTTCTATCTTTCTGGGGGGAGACTTTTGATGCCCTCAGAGAAAAGTCCACAACTTGGGAATCCTCCTCGACCCTCAGCTGAGGTTAGAACAACATCTCTCAGCTATGGCGAGGGGGATGTTTGCACAGGTCCACATGGTGCACCAGTTGCAGGCCTATTTGAACAGGGAGTCTCTCCTCACAGTCACTCATGCCCTCATTATCTCATGGCTCAATTACTGCAGCGTGCTCTACATGGGGCTACCTTTAAAAAACGTTCTGAGACTGCAGTTAGACAATTTGGGTATACCAAGGAACTCCCATATATCACCATCACTGCATGAGTTGCATTAGCTACTGATTGGTCTCCGAACGCAATTTAAAGTGTTGGTTATTACCTATAAAATGCTAGATGGCTTAGGAAAAGATTAGTTATGGGACCATCTCCCGCCTCATGTATCCCAGCGGCCGGTCAGATCCCTCAGAGTTGGCTTTCTCCAGGTCCCGTCAGCCAAGCAATGTTGCCTGGCGGGCCTAGGGGAAGGGCTTTCTCTATGGCAGCTCTGGTCCTTTGGAATCAACTCCCCCTGGAGATTTGCACTGCTCCCACCCTTCTGGCCTTTTGTAAGGTTTTGCTGGAAGGCCTGGGGCCATTGAGCATTGGCATCTTGCTCCGGCCGATAGTATGATTGGGATTGGATGAGTTTGGATGAATGGGTTTAATGTTGGGAATTTTTAAATCTTGTGTTTGAGGGCGGGTGTATAATTTTATCTGTAATTTTGTATTGATTTTATGCTCTAAGCTGCCCTGAGTCCCCTAGAGAAGGGCGGCCTGGAAATTTATTTGATAGATAGATAATCTTCAATTTCATTTACTTTTAGACAAGGACTCATTTTAATTCTATACATCTGTATTGTGGAGTTTTTGTCATTTTGTAGATGCTGGTGACAGCCTAGCATTTTAAAATGAAGCAATTTGAATGTGAGCTATTTTTAATTATAAAGTTTGTTTTAAAATTTCAGCAAATTCTGGCTTATTGATGGATGAAAGTTCTGATTCTACAATAGCAATTATCAGGAAACAAAAGTAATTATGCTTTTTGTAAACCCCTCTCAGGGCATATTGATAGACTGGGAGACAATGATTTGTCACTACTTGATATGATTTACTAGAGTTATGTTCTTATATTAAGTTTTTTTAAAACAATTTCTATTAGATATGGAACATTGAATCCATTTCAAAAGTAGCCGAATGCCTGGGACATATGAGCTGGGTACATTCTGTGAATTTTTCTCTTGATGGGTCTTTTTTTGTCACGTCTTCTGATGACCAAACAATAAGGGTAAGTTTTTCCCTCAGTTCTTTGCTGGACATTTTCAACAGAGAACAAAATAATTGTCTAATGTTATATTTTCCAGCAGCATATATGCATTGATTTCATAATGGGTCAAATGAGGATTTGTAGCTATCAAAACATGTACAGATTTTTAGCATTTTTTGAATTAGTTGCATTGTATCCTTATTTTTTCCTCCCTTGTTTTTCAATTCAATGCTGTGGAAAAATACTTTACATATGAAACTGTGTCTGTATATTCATATAATTCATAGCTCTTAAATTCTCTTAAGCCTCCCAGTCTTATGGGGGAAATGGATGGCATAACAAGTTAATATATAAAGTTTCAATGATGTAAAAAACCTCTTAAGATTAGATTATTTTAAAAAAAACCTTTCATTTTAAAGTCAAGTTAAAAATAGGATAAATATATTTTTTCTAAACCAATAAATCAGTAGTAAGAATACTGCACAATCATAGCAAGTAGAAATGTGCAACATCTCTGCTAGAATGAAAATCTAATGACTACTTTTTGATGAAAAAGGTATGGAAGCTAATATTGAGGAGTCTCATTTTAATCGTTCTTTAAGACAAATAATGGAACCTGGAACAAAACCTGTTCCTTTGAATTGAATAAAAGAGCTAGACTTTCATTAATATGTGATTTCACAAAATATGCAGGTAATTTTTTATGGAGATTCTCTGTCATCCAGGTCATGTGTGTCCCAAAGATGCTTTCTTTCAAAGGCAAATAGACTTTCTTGTTTTGCTTGAAGACATTTCTCTTCTCATCCAAGAAGCCTGCTCAGTTCTGACTATGGGAGGGTGGTGTATGGGAGGATTTACATTTTTCCTGTTATATAACTTCTTCCATTTCCCACCATTCAGTCAGAACTGAAGAAACTTCCTGGATGAGAAGTGAAACATTTTCAAACAAAACAAGGACGTCCAAATGCTTTTTGAAAGAAAGCGTCTTTGGCACGCACAGATAAGTTATTCATTAAATAACTTTAGAAAAGGAACTAAAAGAAACTGATGTTTGTTTTTAATTGAGTAATTATAAATTTTACAGTTTAATTTATCTATGCTCAAACATTTACAGCTTGGATGACACAGCTTCTAATTATCATTTTCTCTCTCAACAGATATGGGATACAAATAAAGTATGCAAGTCCTCTGCTATTGTGTTAAATCGTGAAATAGATGTTTCATTTTTAGATAATAAAGTAAACATCCTCGCAATAGGTGGTTTGAAGCATTTGCAGGTAAATATTATACTTCATTTATATTGAAAATTGTTAGCAGGTTTGGCATGGCTTAAGTGTACTCATGAATGATTAGAACCATATCTTGGTTTCTAAAAACCCTGACAACTATTATATGGTTGCAGAGTTATATAGAATATGCTAAATCGTCTCTGATTTTTAGTAATCAACTGGATTTTGGCAGGCCAACTGGATTTTTCCAGGTCAGGAGGACATGCTTTCAGAATTACCAACCATCCAAGCCAGTGATGGTGAACCTTTTTTTCCTCGGGTGCCAAAAGAATGCATGCTATCATGCATGCGCAAGCGCCTAGAGCTATAATTCAATGCCTGGGGGAATAAAAACAGCTTTTCCCACCTCCTGGAGGCCCTCTGGAGGCTGGAAACGGCCTATTTCCCAATTTCACCCTCCCCAGGCTCCAAAGGCTTCCCTGGAGCCAGGGGAGGGTAAAAACTCCCTACCCTATCCTCCAGAGGCTCTCTGGAAGCCAAAAACTCCGTCCCAGAGTTCTTTGCGAGCCAAAAATCAGCTAGCTGGCACAAATATGCACGTTGGAGCTGAGCTAGGGCAACGGTTTGTGTGCCTGCAGATATGGCTCTGCCTGCCACTGTGGCACTCATGCCATCACTGATCTAAGCCATCATCTATAGTAGTGATGATGAACCTTTTTTTGCTCAGGTGCCAAAAGGGTGTGTGCACTATAGCAGGCATGTGTATGTACCTAGACCCATAATTCAATGCCCTCCCCCATGCATGGCACAGAAATCCCTCCCACTGCCCACCCACCTCCACTCCCGCGCATGTATGGAGGTCACACTGAAGCCTCTGGACTTCCTGTAGGCCTGTTGGGCCTGTTTTTTGCCATCCACAGGCTCCAAAGGCTTTCCTCCCACCCTCCAGAAGGCCAAAAGTCAGCTGGCCTGGAGCTGACATAGAGCAATGCCTCACGTGCCCTCAGATATAACTCCACATACATGCCATAGGTTCGCCATCACGGATATATAGCAACTCTAAATCAAACTTTTTTTAAAAATTAGTATAGACCAGCAAATAAAATAAGAACACTACAATTAGGATAAAAAAGAAGACCATAATTGTTCTAAATTATTTGAGAAGTATTAGAATTAGAAAAGATACTATGCCATATGAACTATAGAACAGTACTTAGCTGTGGTCAGAGAAGCAAAATCTGATATGAAATGATAACTGAAGATAAAACAAGTCATAACAACCTGACTGTTTAGTGATGTAGATAATAATTACCGGCGACTGTCTGTATAAAGTGGACAATTTAAAATAATGCTCAATTATTTCTCCACCACAAGGACACAGTCTCATTCAAAGGCGATGTTTTGATATTTTCATTCAGCTCCCACACTAAACATGTATGGAATCAACTTCCCTCCACCCGAGGTCCGTACTGCTCCCACCCTATTGGCTTTTCTTAAGGCCACAAAGACCTGGCTTTGCCGGCAGGCATGGGGTCCATTAATTGAACAACTATCATGGCCATATTGTATGAATGTCATCTATGCATGTTGACGGGTTAGATATTATGGTTTTTAATTAAGATTTTATACTTTAGTTTTTATATTTGACTTCTTTTTACTATTTTTGTAATTTCATCTTCTTGTAAACTGCTCTGAGCCCTTCGGGATTGGATGGCATAGAAGTCAAATTAATAATAAATAAATAAATAAATAAATAAATAAATAAATCAATCAATCATGTAGGAGAGCGATGTCCAACCTTTGTGGCTTGGTGAAAAGGGAAACCAGCTTCATGAATGGTAGGCCTGCGCACACAGCTCAACTTCCATGAGTGGCAGCCTGATTGTGTTCATGTGTTCACAAGTTGAGCTGCATGTGTGTGCATGCACATGGGCTGGTCCACTGCTCGTACAAGTCGAGCTGCATGTGCACCCCAGTCTGCTGCTCACATGGCTTGTTTCCAAATTGGCCATGGCCTGGTAGTGGGCCGCACTCCAGGGATTAGGGACCCATGGTAGAGGATGTTGCTTCTCAAAATCTGTTCTGGGGATCTCTCACAGGCCATTTCAGAGAGTTGTCTAAACCAGAGGTCCCCAACCTTTTTTGCACCAGGGACCGGCTTTAAGCTAGACCAGTTTTCCATGGCCCGGTGTGGTGTGGTTGGGGGGGGGGGGGGGGCTTTGGTCATATGGGGGTGGGGTTCATTTCCTTCATTCCCTCTTTCTCTCTATCCTTTCTATCTCTCACTCCTTCTTTCTCTCCCTCCCTTTCTCTCTCTTTCCTTTCTCTCATTCACTCTTTGTCTCCTGGGGCTTCCTGCGCCTGCCCTGCACCCCCCACCGCGGAGGGAAAGCATTTGGTATCGACACCGCCAACCCCCCCTCCATGAGCAGCAAAAGCCTAAGCGGCGGGGTGCGCCCTTTGCATTTCGGCATTGGCGCTCTCCCCTCCACGAGCAGCAAAAGCCTCAGCGATGGAGCCGAAAGGCAAACGACGCGATCCGTCGCTGAGGCTTTTGCTGCTCCTGGAGGGGAGAGCGCCAATGCCGAAATGCAAAGGGCGCACCCCGCCGTTTAGGCTTTTGCTGCTCCTGGAGGGGGGGAGGATTTAATCCTCCCCGCCCCTCCGGCAGCCAAACCCCGCTGAGGCTTTCGGCATCGGCGCCCACTCCTCCAGAAGCAACAAAAGCCTAAGCGGCGGGGCGCGCCGTTTGCCTTTTGGCATCGGCGCCCCCCCCCCCACGGGCAGCAAGAGGCTAGGCTGCTTGCCTTTTGGAAGCCCGTGGTCGCCCCCCCCCACGGACGCTTGGAGGCCTAGCGCCGGCTGCGCCACTAGGCCTGTTAACTTTCCACGGCCACCGGTCGTGGCCCCCAACCCCAGTGCCCCACCCCACGGACGGTTAGAGGAGAGGCCCGGCAGCGAGCTACACTGCCAGGCCCAGCCCCCCCCCCCCCCGGACGATTTTCTTACCTTACTCGCCGGCTGCTAAACAACGTTTGGCTGCCGGGGGGTGGGGAGGAGAAAATCTGGGATTTAAGGGGCAGGGAAGAAAGCGGGCCTGCAAATGGCCCCTTTGTTTCCTGCCTTTCCTTAAGGAACTGTTGCTGCCCTATGTTTGTAGAGCAGCAACACTTCTCATTTCAAATTCCAGCGCCAGTCAGCGGCGGCGCGGACCGGCTGAAAAACCCCAACGGCCCGGTCCTGGTCCGCGGACCGGCGGTTGGGGACCTCTGGTCTAAACCAACTAAATAAATATTTTAAAATATCTGATTTGTAATTTTTAATACATTTCTAGATGTAACCCACTTAAACTAAAACTCTTGGGGAAACTCTGTCTTTTTTAATAACATAAAGGAATTCCGAGATTAAAATACATGAGAATCACTGATATAGGAGATATATTCTTAAGAGAATTAATCTTACCCAAAGGGGTAAGTTTTAAACATAGTTTAAATCGAACAAAATTTAAGGTTTAAATCTATCAAAACCTATGATACATTAGAAGATGTTAGAACTCCACTATGCTTAATTTATATACCCCAGTTGCTAATTTCATATATAAAATTGATAACTGCTTATTGAATTAATGAAGGGATTTTAACTACTGACATCAGTTCTGATTTTGATCTGTTAATTGAATATCCTGCTGTTTTCCCAAAGCTAGAATGAAAGCATTGAGTATACACATAAATAATACAATACTATTTGCATATAATATTAGTTTATAACTTCTAAAGAAATATGAAATAACATGTAATCTTGACTAAAGGCATAAAGTAGGCATTTGAAGCAAATAGTAAAAAAAAATTGTCAAAGTCTTTTTTAACATCCAGTGATATCACTGCACCTTGATGCTCTCTATTCAGAATAGAATTTCAGTTTTCTTGTATGAATTAAGCAAAACCTGCCTGTCTATTTTTGACTACCTAAACAGCAAGAGACTTCCTAATTGTCTCTTGCTGTTTGCTAACAAAAAAAAATCTTGACACTTCATGTGATACATCCACAGGGTTATTAAATATAGCTTTGAGTAAAATTTGAGAAAATAAAATTATAGCCCTTCAGACAACCTTTATTATCTTTGTGTAAGTCATGTTTGACCCATCACGACCCCATGGACAACGTTCCTCCAGGCCTTCATGGCCTCTACCTTCCCCCCCAGAATCTATTTAAGCTCACGTCAACTGCTTCTGTGACTCCATCCAGCCAACTTATTCTCAGTTGTCCCTTTCTTCTTTTGCCCTCAAGCTTTCCCAGTATTTAGGCTCTTCTTCAGTGAATCCTTTCTAATGAGGTGGCCAAAGTATTTGGGTTTCATCTTCAGGATATTCTAAAGAGCAGACAGGGTTGATCTGACCAGTTTGATCACCTTGTAGTCCAAGCGACTCGCAGGAGTCTTCTCCAGCATCGTTCAAAGACCTCAATTCTTTGGGGCTTACCCTTTCTTATGGTCCAACTTTCACAGCCATACATTGCAACTGGGAAAACCAAAGCCTTGACTATGCACACTTTTGTTGACAGGGTGTTGTCTCTGCTTTTTAGTATGCTGTCTATCTTTGCCATAGCTTTCCTGCCCAGGAGCAAGCGTCTTTTAATTTCTTAGCTGTAGTCACCATCTGCGGTGTTCTTGGAGCCCAGGAAAATAAAATCTGTCACCATTTCCATTTCTTCCCCTTCTATTTGCCAGGAATTTAGAGGGCCAGATGCCATGATCTTAATTTTCTTAATGTTGAGTTTCAAACCAACATTTTAACTCTCCTTCACCCACATCACGAGGTTCTTTAGTTCCTTTTCCTTTCTGCCATTAGAGTGGTATCTGTATATCTGAGGTTGTTGATATTTCTCCCAGCATCTATCTCTACATAGAGATAGTATTTATTAGTAAGTCTGGTGAAACTTTATACAATAAATAAATAAACAGACCCTTAACTTTTATTGTAAAAAGATATAGTATTGCTTGCTGACTTGCTTTCTAAATTTTATACTATCATTCTGATGCACTTCCAATATCAAATGGGTGATCATTTCCAATTTTAGTATTATATCAGTATTCTGAAGGAAGTTTTGTTTTTCTGCCTGTCGTGGTGATCCAAAGAAAGAGGTGCTGGTATCAGTGTAATAGCTGTCTCAGCCACTTTTGGTGATATTATCAATTCATATCATATATGAAATGTATGTGTCCCATAGCTCCCTCTACTGGTGGATTGTAACACATCTTATTCTAAGAATTCTATAGATATTAGACTATGCAGCACTTTTCCATCACAAGAGATAAACGATCTCTTTTCTTTAAATAAAAATAACTTTTTGGGGTTCATTGGCTCTTATTGAGGTTAGAAAATTGGGGAACTGGTTAAACCTTTACAAATTTGTGCTTTTATAAAATTATTTATAAATAAGGGTAATGTAAAACAGTTTCCTGTTCATTTTTTTCAGTTTAAATATTATATTGCTATAGAAACAGAAAGCAAGAAACAGAAAAGGGCGTGGTTCTGCTATGGTGGTGTTCGTTTTAATAAAGCACTGAATACTTAAAGAATTTATTTAAAAGATCATTACAAGCTCTTTTTGACATGAAAAATCTATTTTACATTTAAATAAGTATGTGTTTGGTAATGTGCTTATATATAGTTGTCAGAAAAATTAGACTTACAAAATAGGTTTAGGCATTATTACCGAAGCAATAATGAAGGTACACATTTACCACTTACATTAATATATGTAATCTACCTATATATGTCTTTATATATTGTTGTTAACAATAGTGTTCCTGTTACTTATTTTCCACTCTGGGGAAAAAGTAGTTTAAAACATCCTGAGCAAAGAAGCAGACAAATATTAAATGGTGCTCAGTAATTTCCAGTTATTTGTTGCATTACAGCTAATTAACGGATCTACTGGCAATGCTGTCTATTTGACTGAAGAACAGAAGTCTTTCATTTGCTGCTGCTGTTTGAGTGAAGACCTACAGTTTGCTGCATATGGAGATGAAAATGGAATTGTAAAGGTGAAGTACCAGAATTTAATTTTTGAATCAGTGACTTTTGATTTCATTCACCAATTATTGGAAGCATTGTACAAGTCAATGTCAGTAAGAATTTGAAAAGATTCTGTTTTAATAATTTTAGGATAATTGAATATATTTTTCCTAATACTGACTACAAATTTGTAATAATGAGAATATATTTCTCAAGCCAATGTTAGAATAACACCCAAGTTTCTGATGTTAATTTCACATTTAACTGTTGAGGATTGGGGGGGGGGGTGTTATAGAAAAAATGGTTTACCCATCAACGTTTTTCTTCTTAGCATTTGTCCAAAGGTGCAGGATTTCTTTTTTTCAGTTTTGGATTGAGTGTCAATCCATTTGTTGTGACTGGAATTGACCAAGTAGCTTGTTGCCCGAGCCTGACATTGTGGGCTGAAAGAATGTGACTGGCTAAAAGTCATCTACTCAGCTTTTATGCCGAAAGCAGAACTAAAGCTTATAGTCTCCTGATTTTTAGCCTGGTGACTTAACCTTTAGACCAGACTGGATCTCAGTTACACATCCAATATCAGAGCAAAATAATTAGGTGTTTCAGTTTACGAGGACATATTTTTTATATAAAATTACCCAGTGAAATTTTTATATTTTATGATAATAATATATATGATGTATCTATCTAAACCAAAGACTCATCCACAGACTCTGCATAGTCCACAAATGGATAAAGCAATGAATATAAAAACAACAAACATAAAAGGATAAAAGACAGATATAGAAACTGGTAAAGACAGGAGAACAATGCCTACTTCAACAATGGCGCCATATAAGTGCGTCTCTAGTTCCCTAGAATCTTAGACCTGATAACAACCAAGACATAAGCAAAATATAAAAAGGAGCTATTCTAATTTCAAGGGAAAGAATGTTCTGTAGGGCGGATACCATAACAAAGAAGGCACGATTCACTATTTATTCTTGCTTTTTATTCTTTTACCTTTCCTTTGATTTTTTAAAATATAATCTCGGGATATTGTACATTTCTAATTTGTGTTTTGAAGTTTAGAGTCTTTCTCTCCCCTCCCCCCTCTTTCTATTTGTGTATGTGTCTGTGTGTTTTCAGTTCAGTTCACTTTAGTTATTTTTGCTGGCAACTCTTCAGATCTGAAATAAATCTAGAATTTATTTAATGTTAAGTTGTTTCTTTCAATGCAGCTATTAAAATTGCATATGGTTTGTGAAAAAGTTGTAATCCAAGGCCTGATCTCTTAGTTCCAATGACAGCATAGTTCTATGAAGGTTGTCACAAAATATATACATTTTTCAGGATTTTTTTGTATCAATAAGATCTATTTATAAAAAGATTTTTTAAAAAATCATACATACAGTATTGTATTCTTCACAACATACTAATGTCTGATCCCATTTCAACAGGTTTTAAATGTATCAGATAGGAGTGTTTTAAAATCCAGAATGGGACATAGGAAAGCTGTACAGCATTGCCAATTTACTTCTGATGGAAAAACTCTTATTTCAAGCTCTGATGATTCAACTATACAGGTACAGGAATGCTGCAAGTTTTATTTAGAAACTGATCTATTGCTCAGAATTTGGCAGGCAATCCTTCAGATATTTTTTCTGATATTGTTTGAGTTTGTTGTAAATATATATATTTATTCAATTTAGCTAATTTATCCATTCTACATTTTTAATTTAATGTCATTTCGGAAGGATTGGTATTTTAAAAAACAAAAAGCTGTTGAACAGGAAAATAGGAAAAATTGTAGTTTACAAGCTGTAACTGTTTCTGAACTTTCGTAGTTTTATTGGATTGTTATCTTAAGGGAGATTTATACAAATTTAAATCCTGTTTTATTACTGGGATATGCATATACTTTGTGTATTGTTATATTGCCAGTTATATGGAGATTAAAAAGGGTAAAGAACTTGCAATATAATCAAATAATTTTAGGAATCTACAGGCAGAACATGCATGCAATAGTGCTCTCCAGTTCATATTTCTGAAAACTAATACTCAGAGAAAACTGATTTTGGAGATAGCCATTAAATTATCCATGTTATCCTAGCGATGTCCTTTTTAAAATTTTGAGCATTCTATTAATAATTTACTCATAATAAAATAAACATTGCATTTAAGATTTTGCAGTATTTTATAAGGCACATTTGTACATTGTGAAGTATGTCAGAAATGAATACATAGCTTACAGATGATAAATATTTCTCAAGAGACTAGAATTATTCCCATGATGCCACCCAAGTTGTATTTTGTTTTTATTTATTTATTTGTATCCTGCCTTTATTATTTTTACAAATAACTCAAGGCAGGAAACATATCCAGTAGAGCTTCTTCCTATTATGTTCCCCACAACAACAAACTCTGTAAGATGAGTTGGACTGAGAGAGAGTGACCAGCCCATCCACCTGGCTTTCAGGGCTAAGGCATGATTGGAACTCATAGTCCAGCCTGGTGTCTTACCCATTAGACCAATGTATGTAGATTAACTAATTTTCACAAGTGTCTGAGGATATTTTGCAAGTTAAAATATCTTTTACATTCAACACAATTAATGCCATTCTTTAAAACACATACATATCTTTATTTACATGCATGTTTAAACATTTTTAGGTATGGAATTGGAAATCAGACAATTACATTATTCTGAAAGGACATAAAGAACCTGTCAAGAACTTTCATCTTTTGAAGCAATCAAGACTTCTTTCGTGGTCATTTGATGGAACAGTTAAAGTAAATAAAAGCATTTTACTCATTATTTTAGATTAGTGCTGTAAATTAAATGTGTATAACATTCGGTTTACAAATTATAAAAGGCGTCAGATTTTGCTTGATGAATGTCCACAAGCAGCCATTTTATCGGGCTGAAATATAGGGATAAATAGGGAAGAAAGCTATTTTGTTTTTTGATAGGCCCTATTCTTTTAGTTTTTAATAGTTCACAAATACACAGACATATTGTAGCACTTATAGACAGTATGATACTCTCAAAACATTTTCATCCTTTTGCATTCTAGTAAGACTCAGAGAATTGAGCTAAAACATGTAAAGGACACTAACTTTACAATTCTACTGATAAAGTGATGAAGAAACAGAAAATTAAGAATATCTGAATTTTCTGCTGGTGTTTTTCCACTTCCAATCATGTCATTGTTTTGTTTTTGTAACTTTTTAAATTGCAAGAGTTGGAGTAAAGTGATCATGTTCTCATTGATCAGTAAACCAATCTGAAACCTTTTTATTAAACTATTGGCTTAATGCTATTTAAATAGAAAGTAAGTAAAATTAAATTAGATACATCCAAATACTATGTTTTAAAAAGGTTATTTTACAGCTTAAAATAGTTTTACAGTTTGAAAAATCCATCTGCTACTATTTCTAAATGTAATTTTCCATTAGCATATTTACTCTGTAGGAAAACAATTTTGTTTGCCCTAGCAATCCTCACTGTAGGGATTGTCTTAATATGAACAATAAACAGGGGATAGAAATTCATATGGCTCCAGAGGTTGTTATTGAAAAACATGATGCCTTTGTTTCAATCACTGCTTTGCCATTCCTATTGAACATAAGAATGAATATGTCACTTTTTTCTATGAGACTAATTCATGTGTATATGAGAAAATGGTCAGTACAGGTAGTCCTGGACTTATGACCACAATTGAGCCAAAAGTTTATGTTGCTAAGTGAATTTTGCCCTATTTTACAATCTTCTATTCTACAGTCTTCGGAGAGGGGCAGCATACAAATCTAATAAATTATTATTAATTTATTATTATTATTTTGCTACAGTTGTTAAGTGAATCGCTGTAGTCATTGAGTAAGTAACTTGATTGTTAAGTAAAGATGGCTTCCCCATTGACTTTGCTTGTCAAAAGTTCATAAAGGTCTTGGGACATTGCAGCCATCATAAATATGAATCACTTGCCAATCAGTTGAATTTCAATCACATGATCATGGGATGCTGTAATAGTTGTGTATTGTAACTTCAAATGGTCATTAAATCAACTGTTGTAAGTTGAGGACTACTTATACGTGCATTTGTGAATCCATTAATTTTATAAATGGGATACCCGATTTATAGGTAATTGTTAATCACTACACCTACAGACCATGATCCTGCCTTTTTGATTTCTGACACTTAAAATATGTTTTTTTATAAATTTGGATGTACAGTATATGTGTGCATGAATACACATACAGACATATACTCCCATAATTTATTTGGGAAAGTTGAGATCTTCAGGATTTGTTTTATCCAGAGCTGAACATTTCATTTGATTCTTTCATGAAGACAAACGCTTCCATTTTGGGAAAGGAATCAACTTAAATTCAGGGCCCTCTTCCTTTTATGTAAGAGTCTGTCTATGTTGCATACCAACCACGTACTATTAGCATTCATCACTGTTGTATTTCACCATATTTCTCAGATCTGGAATATACTTACTGGAGAACTAGAAAAAGATCTTACTTGCCATGAAGATGCTGTTCTTTCTTGTACTGTTTCACCTGATGCCACTATATTTTCCACTACCTCTGCTGACAAAACTGCCAAGGTCAGTAGTGAGTATTAAAAGAAAAGATTGTTTAATACAGATATATAATTAAATCACTACTAATTCATTTAAGAGTTGTAAATTGTTTCAGTTGTGTCTGAACCTCAGGCATGTAAGGAGGAATTAAGGTTTTGGGGTTTTTTGCTAGAAGCTGATGTAACTTCAGTATTCTATATTTATACCCTTTCCTTTTTACATGATATTTCATTCATGAGAATATAACATGAAATAGTATCAATATCTCTTCCAAATTGTAAAATATTTTTCTGCCAAACTCTTCTGGAGTTATAAGTTTTATTTTTTTTTAAGTAAGATGATATATCCAATGTCTGAAATCTATGCAGTGTCATTTGAACATCCAATTTAGCATCTTTTTCCATATCATACTTGTAGCCTGAAATTTGTAAATCAGCTTTCTTCTTGTCTGGTAAAATCTGTTCCTCTTCCATATTTAAAAGCATGATGTAGATACTCTTAAAATTAACTTTTGGTTCCATTGTTCACAAATACCCCTCAATATGTCCAATGTTAAAGTATTTTGCTCCATTCTGTATCATTCAGTCAAATGTAAGTGTTCTTTAATTGTAACTTTTAGTTCCTCCAGGTTCGCTCTAGTGTCCAAAGTTCCATCCTATCATTTTTTTTAATAAAAAGGAAGAATTGTTATAATTAATTTTAAAATCTTATTTCAAATCCTTCTGGATTCCTGGTCCATTTATAAATTTTCAAAATCAATATTCTAATCATTCTTTTTCTGTTTATTCCCCAAAATAAGAATTATTAAAAGTCCTTAAACCTGTATTTAAAACTTTTTTGAAATATCAAAGGAGATTCACCCAATGCAATAAAACTTGTCATTCCAAAAAGCAATTAATAAGCAATTTACAAACTGGATTAGAAAAGAAAGTGTGCAAACCCTGTGTCCAACTGCAATTTGGGCAAACAAGATGTTCCCTCATCATCCAGAGTTCTAAGCCATCGGGGACTGCTGTCTTGTGGTCTTCTCATGAGGAGTAGCTGCCTGGAACACTTGAGAACAATCCCTACCTCTCTTTGTCCAGAGAGGAATCCCAAAGAGCCAGTCCACTTGCTGGCACTTCATTCCACCTCAGTCATCAGCTCTGCTTTCAGTTGAGAACAGAATCAATTTCAGTTCACCATTTCTTCCCTTGAAGTGATAAGTAGTTTTTTATTACTGTATATTGATTTCAGTGAAAGATCTGCCCATTGGCTTTTCTTTTGGTACTTAAATGTACCTACTGCCCAATACTACAAATTATCATTGATCATTGTAAATGTCTGCTTAGACAAGATGCAGTTGTTCTTGTTATTCTTCTGTATCAAAATACCATTCCTGTTCAGATACTGCATCAGATTGTTAAAGAAGAATTTGAGGTCTGTCTACACATTTTATGTTCATAGCCCCTATATGAGAAAATATGTTTGAAGTAAATTTAAACCTGCACAGACTGTTTTTAAGAAATGTGCTTGCTGCTGCTCATTCGTGCATGCCATCAAATATGTATTTGGCAAAATTAGGCCTTGGAGAACTACTTCCAGCTCTTGCAAATATTCTTTTCAGTTTATTCTATTCGGATCACATTTCTACACTTACATTGTATCCTAAATTATCTATGAAGTTCAAATACCAGTTTTGTTATCTGAGTGAATGAGTTGTAAGTATTATTTGTATGTTCATTTCATATGGAAATTAAACATTTTGCTATATAAGGTTTTAATATTTTAAATCTTCAGATATGGAGCTTCGAAAGTTCATCAGCTCTTCATACTTTGAGTGGCCACAAAGGTTGTGTGAGATGCTGTACATTCTCTCTTAATAAGGAATTATTGGCCACTGGAGATGACCATGGAGAAATAAGGGTATTTTATTTTTTTAATTTATTTAATATTTGGCATAATATAATTGCTATGGACTGATAGGGTTTTTTTATATTGATGATTTTTGAATGATTTTGCTATCACCTTAAATCAACAATAGTAAAAAGGGATTTCAAGGACTTTTTCTATTAACAAAAAAAGTGTTAGGAATACAGAATGCATTTACCTCTGTAGAACTAAGATAGATAAGAAAGTGGGTGGAAACTAGAAACAGGCCTTCTCAGTAGCAGCCCCCTCCACATCCTTGAAATAATCTTTCTACAGTGAAAAAAACTTGCAGAATTCTCCCCTTTCTTCATTCAATAAGACAGAATTCATATCATTAAAGTAACTACAGGCCAGCTCTGCCTTCAGTAGCAACTGTAGTTCTCAGGTAGACTTCAGGACCAGAAGTAGTTAAGCCAGTGATGGCAAACCTTTTTTTGGTTCGCATGCCAAAAGGGTGTGCGTGGGTGTGCCTGTACTCACACCCCTCCCCCCGCACACATGTGCACACACACACCTGCGATAGCCCCCACGCATATGCACAGGCCTTTCTGATGCCTGACAAGCAGTGGTGGGTTCTTCCGGTGTGGTCCAAAGAGCTGCACTGGTATGAACCCACTGATTTTCGGGTTTTTTAAAATGGCGTCTCCATGTGGAAGAAGCCCTCCCGCTGGGCCCTGTCTTAATGCTGACTTTAATGCACAGCTGAGGGCTTCTTCCACAAAAAGATGCCAGGAAAAAATTATGGGAAACCAGTGGGTTCATACCGGTGCAGCTCTCTGGAGCACACCAGTTGCTGTTAGGTGAAAAATATGCCCAAATGGGCAAACTGGAAGTGCATTTTCCTGAACTTCTGGTTTGTCCATTTGGGTGGGGGGGTTGCCTCTGGGGCTTCAGGAAAACATCTCTGAAGTGTCTGGAGGAGGAAACTCCCTTTTCAAAGGCTGAAAATTAGCTGGCCAGTGTGCACGCTGGATCTGACACAGGACAAAGTCTCACATGCCCTCTCATATGGCTCCGCGTGCCACCTGTGGCATGTGTGCAATACGTTCGCCATCATGGAGTTAAGCTATATTGTAATAATGTAGTCTCAAAGTAGTGACAGCATGAGTCACTGTCAGTAGGCTTTATATTGCAGCTAAGAGATAAACCAAAGCTAGCCCCGACCCTCTGAACAGTAAATGTGACGGGATATGTGACCCTCCTTGCCTTTCGCAAGCTCCTTAAAACCCACCTCTATCGTCAGACATGGGGGAATTGAGATATTCCTTTCCCCCCAGGCCTATACAAGTTATGCATCGTATGTTTGTGTGTATGTTTGGTTTTTAATAAGGGTTTCTTAGTTATTTTAATATTAGATTTGTCATATGCTGTTTTTTTTATTGTTGATAGCCACCCCGAGTCTACGGAGAGGGGCGGCATACAAGTCTAATAAATAAATAAATAGCTAAAAAATTCCCAATTGCTGCTTCTGTAGAACATACAACTCTAGAAGTATGTACTACTACAGTACCAGAAGTACACAGTGATTTTTTTTCTCTTTATATTCCTTTCACACATCTTTTATCATCAACAGATATAGGAAAAGTTCAGTTTTGTTTTGATCTGTGCAAAAAAGTATTTTTCTTCTGTGAACATGTCATCAGAAACAAGAACCTGATTTATTACCAGATTAGTCAAACATGCAGGAGTTAACTGTGCAAGCTAAAACCTTTTCTAAACTCAGAATGTCTACTTTAACACATGTGGATGTGTCTAGCTCTAAATTCCTTTTCTATTCTTAGAGATAAGCAAGAGTATTAATTATATTTGACTAGCTGTCTCTAAGATTAGCAGAACAATTTTATCCTGGCTTGTTGCCATTACGTCCACTGCAAAATCAGTCATTAAGAATATTCCATTGTCTGCCTCTCAATTTCAGTAACCATCTCTGGTATGTTTCCATTTTGTTTCTGTAAAAAAAAATTTCTTTCTCAAACTTCAACAATTCTCATTCCAAGATGAACTAATTTTCATCATCTTGCCAACTCATCAGCTTCTCTTCACTTCTTCCATCTGAGAAAGGTTTTGTCCAAGTCTAACTGCTTATTAACATTTTTTTCTAGATCAGTTTTATAGTCTGCACTTTTCAAAGTATATACATTTGGGAGATAATGTGACACGAGCAACAGACCCTTTTTACTTTATTTGTTCTATCACAAGACCAAGATGCTGGCAAGACCAGGTTGATCCCATTCACAGCAGGTGTAAGGGATGATGGGAAGCCTAACAGTTTCTGAACAAATAGTATCCCCATCTTGCTGGGATTCAGTCTCGACTTGTTTTTTGCCATCTATGTACACTGAGAGCATATGCACCAAAGACAAATTCCTTGTGTGTCCACACTTGGACAGTAAAGTATACAGAATTCTATTCTCTTACTGTCTGGATACTGAGCTACATCATCCACTGTTTTCCCTTGCCTAGTCAGGATGAAATGTATTATACAGTAACATCAGCATACTGATCATTTCTCATCCTGAACTGACAAATGATCACTGCCATTGTTTTTATATAGACATTAAATAACATAAGAATGGGCATGAAGTCCAATGTACCCCCCACTACAGGATGACAGGATCTAACTAGTCCCATGGTTACCATTTGGAACCACAGACTCAGGAATGGAAAAAAGTGCAGCAAAACAATACTTCCAATTTATAATCTCACAGGTTTTTACAATAATATCAGAAGTCACATGAAACTTAATAGGACAAGGAAAAGTATCTACAGGAATAACTGATGCAGATTTTTCCAATTTCATGTAGGTTTTTTTCCCCTAATTGTAATTGCACCTTTTTTTCTAATACATTCTCAAAAAGGTAAGTTTGAATGAATGAATGAAAGTTGTCCATCACTGTTAGAACAAGTGATCTATCTTCAAGCAGGGATGAAAACTTTGCCTCCTTCAAACCAGCAAATATAATCTCTTCCCTCAAGGGGACATGAATCATTTATTGAATCCAACTTTTCACACAACAGAAAAAAAATGAAGTTGTGATGCAGGTTGATGACTAGGGTAAAATATGGAAAGAGGGATGCTACAATATAACAGAGAGAGAGAAAGAGAACAAAATAAATGCATTTATAACTGCTGTAAAGAAGGTCAGACACTGCCTCATATCTTTTTTCTTTTTGTCCTTTTTTTTTACTATCTTACTACTTACACTTTTCTTAATTTTGTATTGTTTTTATTCTGTGAAATATAAACATTTAATTTTAAAAAGTCTTTCAGGAACATGTTTTCTGTAACAAGAAAAAGATTTTAGTATTTATTAACATGAACTATCTGTAGTCATATATACAAATAGTTCTTGACCTCTGGCAATGCAAAACAAATGATAGTTAATACTGGTCCTCGTATTTCTGGCTGTCCCAGCACCCCAGGGTCACATGGTCACAGTATGGGCACTTGGCAGCTGGTTCCTATTTACAATTTTTTGCAGCGCCCCATGACCATGTGATCACAATTTTGCAGTCTTCATTGTTGACTTCCCCAGAAAGTCATTGGGGAAGTGATAGGGAAGGTTATTATTATTATTTATTAAATTTGTATGCCACCCCTCTCCGTAGGTTGCAAGTTGCTGATTTACCTAAGTCTCTTACCTATATACATCCTTCCCCAATTCTCTGGGGCTTGTGTCTCACCATCCACTGATCCTCCCTGACCGGTGCTGCACCCCCGATTGCCTTTCTGCAAGTCCTCTCCCTTCTTCCCCCATACAGCAGCAGCCACTTACTTCCCTGCCAACCTGAGACTTGCAACTTTTTGCCTGCTTCCTTATTGACTTGATTGTAGGAAACTGGCAAGAAGTTGCCTCACTGAATAACTGGGATTTGATTCATCATGCAACTTGGACTTTTGGATTGCTATCACTAACCAGTGCAGTCAAAACCTATCTACCTACAATGTTCTGTTTAGCATCCACATCACTTAGCGAATAGAAATCGCAGTCCCAATTGCTATCGTAAGCACGAACTAACTGTACATTGGAAGAAAAAGCCAACATTTCCAAATTCCCTGTAGCTGTCTTATGCCACATAATTTTAAATGTATTTTTATATTCCAGTTAAAACAATAGGCAATATCCACTTCAGTGCTAGTTATCACTACTGGTTTTAGATTTCTTTTAAATTCCGCCTTTGTTATTAAATAATTAAATAGTGAACATACTTAATATTTCCCCTCTTCCTATTTTTCAAACAATAACTGCAGTGAGATGATCTGACAGAGTGACCGGCTGAAAGTAACCCCAATGGCTTCCATGCATAAGGCAGGACTAGAACTCAGTTGTCTGGTTTTTAGACTGACAGCTTAATTATTCGACCAAACTGGCCTTTTGCTTTCAAAGTTGTTTGCATTTTAAGATCAAAGGAAGACCATTGATTCTTATTAATTTCAAATGAAGAATGGTCTATTTAGCTTGATAAAATAATATTTAGGAAGTTATGGAGGTTTCACAAGTTTACTAATCTACAAAATATTGTGCCTTATAATTTCCAGAAACATTTGTAGCAGGATTTATTTTTTGTTCTACTTCAACACCATTATTTAGTTGCATTCTCTTAAGATAGCTTACAAAAATTTATAACTGTATTTAATATTTAACTGCATTTGTATTACAGGTTTGGAGTATATCAACAGGTAAACTACTTCACTTGTATTTTTTTGCCACAACAAATGAAGGAGGATCAGCCTATGGAGGCTGGGTGACAGGCCTTCAGTTTTCTCCTGATAGTAAAGTGCTTGTTTCTTCTGGAGGATACATCAAGGTAAGCTCAATAAAATTTTGTTAAAAGTGCAATTTTTAGAATTATTATATAAGCTAAGAGTACACAACTTTGAGGGTCATTAAAAACCATCTCTTTGATGTATATGATTGAGTTAGGGAAAATAAATTTATATCTTGTGTATGCATCTTTAATTTAGAAGTTTATGCAGTAACTCTACAGTTTGCTTATTCTATTCTCATAGAAGATTACCCTTTGATGTAAACTTGTGTACCTTACCCAAGGTTCTGTTACAAGAGCTGTGTAATTCTAACATTGGAAGTAAATTTCAAGAAAGTAATCATGATTTAGGGCAGATTTTGAAATCTACATTTGTATAGGTAATATGAATTATTGTGTTTTGGAATTTGAGTCTTATGATCACTGTCCTTTTTGCAAATGTGTAGCACAGCAAGAAGAATATGCCACAGTTTGGCTGTGGTATATTTATAGGTTATTGTCAGATTTTAATTTTTATTAATTATAAATATATTTTCTCTTTTAGTGGTGGAATGTGGATACTAGTCAATCCTTACAAACTTTCTACACAAATGGAACAAATCTGAAATCACTGCATGTGTCCCCTGATTTCAAAACATGTGTGACATTGGATAATGTAGGCATTCTTTATGTGCTACGGATTATGGAATAAATCACTTTTATATTTATAGTATTTTGAGCCAGAAGTGAATCATTTCCTTATTGTTTTCTAACTTTCATGAAACTGTGATATTTTTTACTATACATGATACATTTGTAATTTCTTCCAAATTTAAAAAATGTGGATGATCAGAATGAAAATTTAATATCTTTTGCTCTTGAAAGTTGCACTGAATATAATTACACTATACTTTGATCACCAAAAAGAGCAATATGTGATAATGCAGTCATTGATTTAATAGGAAATGTTTATAGATCATAAGCACATTTGCCACTCCAAGATTTTGTTTTAGTTTTTTTTTTAATTGTAATTTTGTCTTGATGCCTTTGGGTTGACAGGTGCTGTATTGATATACAATGTGAATATTTGAAAATTATTCATGGCATAAAGTGCCACTTTAAAAAATAATAATATAAGAGCACTTCAGTCTTGTCCTTTGCTTAAAAACACAATGCAATTTTCTAAATATAAATTTTCTCCTAAAGTTTGAATGTTGGCTTAACATATTGCATTTTGAATCAGACTAAAATGTCACTGATAGCTAATTGTATTAAAACTACAAAAAAATGTTTTGAGAATATTTCACTTTTAAACAATGTATAATTATTTTGTATTTCTCGTTTCTTTTTAAAAAATAAAGTATTGTATATTTGATTTTTTTCCTAGCCTGTATTTCTTTTAGTTTGTGGGTATGAATATTTTAATAAAACTTATATACTAAAATGTTCTTATTAAGTTGCTATCGCTAGACGGCATTTTCAAATAATTGTTTATTGTCCTTTAATATTAATTCAGACAATTGATTTGGTATACACAGGATACAAAATTGATAATTAGGTTGTTTTTTTGGGGTGCATATACAGTATGCACAAATGCAAATAACATGAAAAGTGAAGAGGGAGGGATTCATGTGATTGTTGTTGTGCTGTTGTTGTTCTCCTGCCAGTTTTCTAATTGTCTCTCTTTTTAGCTCATTTTCTGAATGGAACCCAAAGGCTACCAAAAAATTTAGCAACTTGACTCTCAACACAATGCCTACTTTCAGTTGGATATCAGGCCAAGGCAATATTTTAAGTATCTTAAGATATTAATGCCCAAACTGACACTGAGTCATTTGCAAACATCAGGTCTTTGAAACAATAAAATGGCCTTCCAAACAGGAAAATATCTAAACATCTCTTCAGTCTAGTTGGGCCCAACAGACGGTAAGAACTACTGTACAGCTTAACCAGGTTGGAACAGGAGAAAAAAAGGCTGAGATGCTCAAGCCCAGACATGAAGAGGGCCATAAAAGGCCTGAAAGATTTGTATATTAAACTGGTACTCATTAGTAACAGGCCCCAAGGAGGGCAAAGTAGTGGAGAAAATGGACAGTGGTTTTGAGTGACAAATATAAGTACCTGTGTGTTAACTTGGGCCATAGAGGCAAACTAGGATCCTAGCTATCATAAGGCTGGGATTTGAGTTTCTTGTTTTTTGATGGAGTTCTGTTGTTTGGTAAACTCTCATTCAGGGCAACATGGGCTCTCACTAATTTCTCCTGAGGTGCTTGGTTCATCCCAGACAGCAGTTTGGATTCAATAAGATGAAACAGCAGAAGCCATACATTGAGCACCAATATTTAAATACAAAAACTGAATCAGTTTAAGCACAAGGCAGGTCTTATGTTCAAGTCTACTTCATACTGATGAGGGAGGTGAAGCATCTCTACTGTTCCCTTCTGTTGGTAAGCTGTTGGCCAACAGTCTATCATTGCCAACTTTCTTTTTTGTTAGGATTTAGCATGTAAAATCTCTATCAGGCCACCATTAACTACTGGTATTTATTATGACATTTCACAAATAATATTCAAATCCATCAGCGTCTTGACTCTATAGGGACAGGATTTGATGTGATGAGTGCTGAAATAGAAAACATTGTATTTGAGATTTCTTTTAGCCTGTGAAGCAAAAAGGATACTTTGAAGTATGATATCTGCTACCTCTGTTCCTCTTGACCAGTCTGGAAAATCATATTTTCTGGATCTGGAGGATAGTCTGCATGTTTGTGAAATAGGTTATTACAAAGTCTTTTCTATTTTTGACACCATTGCCAATTTCCAGTCTTCCGTTTTGCTGATAAAGTAAGAGGGTGCTGGAAAATTAGTTTCAAAGCATTGTGGAAGAAACATCATCTGGCACATTTTCAATCTGGATTCAAGCAAGGGTATGCGACTGAAACAGCATTGGCTCTCCTGGTTGATGACGTCTGTTGGAGCTTGGATGAGAGGAATGTTTCTTTCTGGAGCCCTGTCAGACTTACTGGGCTACTGTCAGACTTAAGTACCAAAGCTCCAGTATCTTTCTGTACCATCTGTGAGAACTGTGGATTAGAGTGCTCTTCTACAATGATTCTGCCTAGCATGCTAATAAATGAAGTTCTGTTGATGTTTCCAAGACCCTGTACTTTAATACTTACATTAAATACATTGTAATTCTTGATGCCTCGACTTTGCCTTGTGATGGTCTCAACACCTACCTGGTGTTGTGGTTGGCTCTGGGCCAGCTCCTGCTCCAAGGACTGTGGGGGTTGATGTGGGAGACTCCTCGCTTTATCAGAGGCCAGTTTTACTGCCAACAGCTTCCGACAGTGAAGCATCTGTGTCAGGGGAGGATTCTGGAAGTGAAGTAGGATCAACGGAGGAGGTAATTACAGGCAGCCCATTAGCTAATTACCCCATTAGTGAACCATCATCATCATTATCATCGTTAAATTCAGAAGAGAAGGCATTCATAGATGTTCGCAGTTGCAAGCTGATGTCAAGGAAGGAACAACTGTGCAAGTATTATAGGAAATAAGGGAGAACGCCTGTGGCTGGGGGCAATTAGGTTAATGGGGCTGCTGATAAATTGCCAGCATTGTTGCCTCAGCGTGGGAGATTATCGGTTTGGAGAGAGAGAGAGCTGTGTTTTATGTCAGGATTTTACAAGGACTCTTGGACTAATTCACAGTTTGGCTTGAGGACTCTTGAAGGGGGGTGGCTGTGACGTTTTCACAGCTGCCTTTATCTGTTTTGCTTTTGTTTTGGCTTATCACAGCCTTCAAAGTTTGTGGTTTGTGGGAGAGCACTTTGGCCGATAAAAGTGTGTTTGGACAGTATTTTTCCTTTGTGATAAACTGCCTTTGTTTACTTTGCAAGAGAGTGTGTGTTTGAATTTCCACTTCAGACTTAATTGGGGCTTGTACCGTGACGCCCGGCATAACACCTAAGTGGGAGGATCTCAAAACAGTGACCCCTGCTCTCATTGCTACTCATCCAAGTTCCACATGTTTCGTGTGAGTCTGCCTTTGCAAACAACCGCGGCTGACATGGCAGAAGCCCAGGACTGAGGAGAGAGGTGGTGAAGACTAACCCAGAAAGAGGCAACCTTTCCCGTCAGCTTCCCAATTGAGTTTGTGGGAAAGCTGGCAAGAAAAGTCACAAAAGGCACTTGAAATTGGAACCTGCGTCATAAGTGTTAACCAATTGCCAGATGCCTAGATTATGATCATGTGAGAATGCCAAGGACTAGTTGTAACCACCATTTGTCCAGCACTGTTATAACTATGAAGGGTGCTGAAAAAATAGTCATAGGTTTAGGACAAACTGTATTTGAAATACATTCCCAGATCTATATTTTTTTCATGCACCCTTTACTTCAAAAGTGAACCAAAGAAATACATATACGCCCATATTCTAGCTTTATTCCTTCTTCCATTTGAACTTCTCTCCTTCCATTGTTTTGTATTGAAACAATAACTTCCAAAAACAAAAGCTTCTTTTTACTGTTAGTTTTTGTTATCATATTGCACTAAAAGTAGACAATATGAATTGCAGATTATACTGGCCATTAGACTATTATGTTTTCCATACTCCATTTCAGAATAGCTGATGTTTCATATTATCCTTACTAAATTGTGAAAAAGCCAGTGCTGACTGTACAACTTCAATTTATTTTGTGTGCTTTTGAATGATATAAATAATGACCAAAATTACAAAATTTATAACTGGAAGCCCAAGCATATTTACAGAGAAGAATTTGTTGCAGTGAGGCTACTGTTTGCTTGTTCCTATACAATGTTCCTTTGGGTACTATTTTCAATGTTTAATATCAGCCTACTACATACATATCAACAATGATAGGCAAAATATATA
Organism: Erythrolamprus reginae; assembly: GCF_031021105.1. NCBI lineage: Eukaryota > Metazoa > Chordata > Lepidosauria > Squamata > Dipsadidae > Erythrolamprus > Erythrolamprus reginae. The sequence continues at coordinate 59,576,838 of NC_091955.1, forward strand.
CAAGGAACTAATTGGTTCAAGTATATTGTATTAAAAGGTTCTTTTGTTATCCAGCGCTATGATTAGGATCAACTAAACCATATACAATTTTCAGTTTTAAATCGAGTTTCATTATCAATTTTGCTAAAAATTCCATTGAGTGTAACTGAATTTTCAGTTAGATATGAAAGAATAATAAAAAACATTGAAGTCAACCACACTATTCATAAATATCTCTATAATGATGTCCAAAATGACTCACAATTTGACTGGATAGAATATACATTTTAAATGCTGTTTTTCGCCTATGATCAATATTTTTACTGTAATTTATTCAGTTCCACTGAAATATACATAAATGTTATTGTACAAATACTCCACGAAGACATTAAAAAATTAAAATACTTGAAACAAAACTGTAAGCAAATTTCATTAAATTCCATGTTAAGCCAGTGCTCAACATGCCATTTTGTGGAAACAATGTATTACTTTGGATTTTTTTAAACTTTATTTAGGAAAAAAACCTTTTGAATTGAACTTTTTCATTAAAATCAGCTGCGACAGAAAATTTAATAAAAAATCCAGTTGGATTAAAACCATCTTTGAACATTGATAAGCTTAAATGCATGGCTATAATAACTTGAAAAACTGTGTACAGTTGCATGTACCTTAGTGCAATTGCTGGGCAGCTTTTATTTTATTCTTCCAAAGTACAAAGCATCCAGTTTATAGATGACACCATTTACCACTGTTGCAAACAGTACAGCAGCAGTTTAACTTCAAATTAAATCCAAATTCTCTTCATAATTAATGATTTTCTTTATCATAAATATTCACACTTTTTCATATAATTTTTCCTCTGTCACACAAAAATATTTAATACAAGGTGCATTTTCATGCATTATTATTAATTCCTCTTCTTAAAACCGTTTATCAATCTTAACACACTGCTATATAGAACCTCTTTTCTCCATGTGATTAAATGGCATGTAGTTTACAAAAAACAGCAACTAACAAATGAAGGAAATTAATAACTTGCTATTATTATTTTTTAAAACATATTAAAACAAAAATTATATAGGATTTTCATAATTTCTCAAATATTGTATTAAATAATCTGGGTCTATTTCAATGTTCAATTTGCCAAATAAGAAACCCAACTATAACTGAACATTGTATTACTAAGCAGCATTAATGTTAGAGACCTTTGTAAAAGTAGAACATTAAAATATGAAATCAAAGAAAGCACTGTGGCAAAGTCCTAAGAAAATTGCGTGCACGAAAACTATCTCCCACTCCTCTTGTGAGCTCTTTGAAGTCTTCATCCCATGTCATTCTTCTGTCAACGCTGCAGGAAGAACAATCACCAGAAATGACCAGCAGCCTTTATATTTATATATATATTTATTTATATATATTTATGTTTTTGCTAGTTTCAAGGCCACTCAGTGCAGTCTTCCTCTCTATTAGATTGAAGAGTTGCTTACCATGGAAAGGCTGTGCTGTGACTGCTTTGAGTGCAAGGCACAACAAGAAATGATGAACAGTTCATTATCAGAAAATTGTGGTTTCATACTTGGTATTAATTCCTCTTTTAGCTTCTTGTCCTGGTTCTACAATCCATGGTAGATTGGCAAGAGTCTTTTGTTCAGTGGGATCTATCTGCTTTGAAACAAACAAACACAGGAATGCTTTATCCGTTTAAATTACATAATTTATGTAATGTCAACATGCCACATTATCTGGGTGTACCATATATTGCTTTTTGTAACCTATTGATGATCCAGTAGGTCACTGATTGTTTACTTTCACTGTCCTCACAAAATTGTGTTGCTGAAATCAAACACATTACACTAAATCCGAAATTGTAGAATAACCTTATACCGCGATGGAGCATTTGAAGCTTACAGATTTGAAAAGCAGATTGGACTGTAAGACTCACATTCTCTTTTGACTTTCAAATTACTCTACATATATTCAAAGTACAACTGTTCAGGCAATATCACAAAAAACAGCAGCCAGAGTACTGCCAACTATGTTATGTTTTGCTACTCTGGAATTTATTTGTAAGATGCTCTGATTTTCATTTTGTTTGATTTTTTATCTTTTTATAACTGCTTTAAAACTTATTATTGTAAATCATACACAATAAATATGTTACAAATGGGTAAAAGTGATACTAATAACTAGTAAGTATTGGGCATTGATTTCTGACAATTTGATCTTTATAATAACCATTTGGGCAGTTTTTTTTTTTTTTGTCAGTTGTTTTGCATTCCGCCCCAATCAACAGGTTGATGACGGATACTTTTTAGTTTATTACAAATCTTCTATGAGCTTGGTCATGCCCCTTCAGTCATCATAACCCTGAAAAATATGGCTACGAGGATCATGAATTCAATAATATCTGGGGAGATACATGTACTGATCTATTAAGACATTTGGGTGGCAAGCCAGAATAGAAGGTCAAGAGAACATTCAGAAAGAAAGCAATTGCAAAAGGAAACTATATGGATGTGTCCATGTAGTCATCAGGAATTGAGCTTTAAGTGCCTTTCTTTGACTTTAACTTACTGATCATTGAATCAAGCAACAGCAGATATATTGAGGCATAATCTTATACTGGAGATAATTTTCAATTGTCTTTACAAGATTTTACAAGTAGTATGGTTAGAATTATCTTCAAGAATGTGTTTAATATCAAACTTCTGAAACTGTGAAATTAAAAAATTAGCTAGTTACAGTAAATACATATTTAGACTAAAGTTTACAAACACAAGCCAAGAACATTTATCACACATTGATGTCAAGTTCTTCTACATAGATTATGCTTCTTACTCACCACAGATTTTCTGATGCTAACACGTGGTTTTGGGATTGGCTTGGTAGGTTTATTATCAAAGCTTTCGGGAAGTGTTGAAGAATGGCCTCCTTTTCGAGCCTGAAGTGCCAGCTGATAAGCTACTTCAAATGCCTGTCCCAATGTGAGAATTATTTCATAGGCTAAATTCTGGAATAGCAACAGATAGCAGGATTAAGTTAATTAATATCAATGTAAGTTTAAAAGAAAATCTTCAATATAGGGCAGCTTTGACTAATTGCGAGAAGGCTATATTAATTGTTTTGCGCATCAGTGGTATTTTATCATTTTCTACTACTGGCACATTTTTAAAAAAAACTGTAGAGACAATATACTTGATTTTTCCCCTCACCTACAATACGTGGGACATTCAAATGTAAATATTCAATCAATCATACGTGCTATCTGTAGCACCTTAATGGGTGTAGGGTATATTGAATACACAGAATTCTGCAAACAATTCTGTATTTTCCTGGAAGGAAGAGGACTGCGTCCTGAATTGTAAATGCATGAAGAGTATATGAGGGGGGATTAGAAATCTAACCATTCTGTGCAGTATCCAGCTCCACCAGTTTTTCAACATAGGATTGCCAATTCTGCCTAAAAGCAATCCTGGAGAACACTCTTGCCACCAACATGAATGTGTCTGTCTATGTGTCATACTCATGTGCATATACATGTACAGTGCTACCTCTAGATACGAGCTGCTCCACATGCGAGTATTCCAAGTTACGAGCCACGACGCGAGCGAAATTTCTGTTCAACACCCGAGCTCAAATTTGGAATACGAGCCAAGTTTCCGCTAGGTGGCGCAAGAATCTCCTTGCTTCCGGTTATCTCAGCGCAAAAAACAAAGTCTAAAGGCATTCGTTCGAGATGCGAGTTGATCGACTTATGAACGAATTAAACTCTGGAACGAATTAAACTCGTATGTCGAGGTACCACTGTATAGGTATACTGTATTTGCCAGAAGCTACACTGTAAAAATAGGTAAGGCCATAACCAACAAATATATTGTCTTTAAAATTAATTGTCCCATTTATAAAATTAATCCTGTCATAATTAGAAACTCTTGAGTATGCACCACACATTCCCCTTCCTTCTTCCAGCAGAAACTGTAAAGACAAAGGGATAAGGGACAATATGGAGAGGGAGGGGAAAGTGCACTGAGAAGGGGAAATGAAGGGAAGGAAAAAGGAAACACAACAAAACTCGATGGAAAGAAGGAAAGTGAGGGGAAGAGCTGAAGTGTAAACACGGTTTCTCTCATTTTTTCCCAGTTTAACTACTTCTTCCCAGTTACCTCTTTATTTTCAATGGCATCCTCTATTACCAGTTAATGGCAGATAATTCCCTCATAATTATTTAGTAGGTAAAAAGGGAAGATAAGCTCATGTTCCTAATCATTTATAGTTATCACTTTAAGAACAGTACTGTTGGTCATGTGGATTAAAATCCCCATGTGTTCATTTTTACAGGTCACTGCATAACATAAAATATAATCCTCACTGAAATGCAGACAATAATGGAATGATAAAAGATTTGATGTTTTGCAAATTTTCAATCCTTTAAACAGATAGCAATTGTACATTGGCTTACTTCATCTGAATCTTAACATTAACACTCATAAATCCGTTCATAAATGTTGACCTCACACTGGCCATGAAATGGGAGATTTGCCTCCTTGAAACTTCCATTATTTTTAAGCCAATAATACTTCCGAATGAAACTTTTAAATATATTTTTGTAAATTGGATTAATCTTCCAACAAGGACCAGCAATTGTTTTTATCATTTATCACTATGCAATCATTAACATCAGGGAATGAAACAAGCAAACTCCATAAATTAGTTACTAAAACTATATTACTAAAATTTAGGCTTCTTTGCTTATCTGTTAAATTAATAATTTTTCTCTTGTTCCTCTGAGGTGAACCAGATAGGAATCTTCCTCCCATCCCCTCTCCAGTTGTGGGCTATGCTATCTCTTATCTGGTTGTTACTTTTGTAGCATCTTTGCCCAGTCTCCCAAGTCTTTCGCACATAATGTTACACATCTTAATATGAAAAGGGTTATATGTAGTATCCCTGTCTCTACTTGTTCCCTACAATAAAATGACAGATTGGGCTGAATAAGTGACCAACTAAAGTCATCCACCAAATTTCCAAGCTGAAGGATTCTTGAATCTTAATCATCCAGTTTTGTTATTTTGGTATGTTTGGCATAGATTTTTAAGAAACTATGCAACAGCAAACTTGTTTATTAGTCTTGTAATATTTATTTTACTAGTGATTATAAAATTGTACATTGTTAAATAGTATTTGAATTTCATTCTTAGCCAGTTGTGATAGACAAGATTTACAAATATTGATGTAGGTGGTATATCTGTATATATTTTGTTGGCATTTTTATTCAGCCAGTTATGAAGTTTGGAACGTGTTGATCCATTCTGGCAACATACTACAGTACTTAAAAATATTATTTGACATATTTATGTACTGATTACTGCATTAGACTGTTCTACAGCAGCCTGGGAGTGAAGAGTAAACTTGGGAACTCAAAACTACAGTATAATATTGGGGGCCTTAACAAATCATTCTAAATGTTTCAAATTGACATTCTATGAGCTTCTAAAGCTCATGCTTTTCAGACTACACTCCAAATACTAGCAGTCATTTTAATGAAGCTAAACATATGAAATTGTTTACTTCACAGAAAATATTGCTTTATCCTTTTTTGTCAATACACTAACATTTTGAACTAATCATTATTTGTCCCAGAATGCAGAACTATATCCTTGGATAGACTGAACTTGTGGAGTTTTGTGAACTAGATGCAGAACTGGTGGTTACTAGTTGCTAATTGAATTTTAAAATAACACTTAACTCCTATTTTGTCATGAAAAAGCAGCAAATTCTTCCACATAGTTACAGGATAACCCACTTGGCAAAGAGGTCTGAGAGGTTGCAGGCTCCGTTTCCGCTTAAAGCCCAACCTATCCATAACCCAACCAGAAAAGTAGTAGCAGCTATAGACAGCATCTTCATTATCCTGTGCTTGAAAAAACTCATGGTTTTATATGTCAGTGAGTCCAAAAAAATCCAGCCCTCTCTTTACATGTGTTACATTATGTTTTCTTGTAAGTTTTTCTCAAACTATCATTAAAATATATATATATTTTTTTTAAAAAAAAAATATTATATAAACTGACTATTCAGGCAAGTACAAGCATGAAAATCTTATTCAAGATATTCTGCTGATGCATAAAAAACATCAGTTGGATTATTTCACCTGCACGGAATCGTATGCAAATAGTAGTGGTCTACAAATTTTCTTCAACATATGCCCATAAATATCCATTTCTAACCACAGTGATTCCAAAAGGACAACTTTTTGCATAAGTGTTCCCCAATTTTTGCCTCTTGGCAAACTAATGGTGGCAGCAGCGGAAAGGGATCATTTTGTGTGCCTGTGCACTGCTTTCACAAATGCAGCTTACACACTTGCCCACCTCTTCCACAGCCCAGTTCTAAAGGGGTTGCGGCCTGGCACAATATTGGTGAGTTGCAGGCTGGGGATCTGTGGCATAGATGTACATAACAAAAATTGCTTATATTATGCCTGTGCTAGGCAGACCCAATGCCTGTTCAGTTGTATTTATCTGGGTAATGAGTTCTGAGAGCTTCAGACAAATCCTGATTACTTTTAAAATTTCCGTAAATGACTAAAGCATAGAGGAGAGGGAGAGAAGCTATCTGAATATTAAGTGACAAAAATTACATGAAATATTATTTGTAAAATTGGAGCTTTAAAATTATTCCTCATATGCTCAGATTTTGTTCTAGGAGATTCACAGCTAACACAGGAAGGCAGATATTCCTACCCTCTTTTATTATGGGAAGCAGTAACTCATAATAAAGAAAGGTATGCAAATATTTTTTGTCCAATTTTTAAATATTTCTTGGAAAACATATTGTCCTGCAAATATTCTGCCTGTATTTAATTAAATTTGTCCAACACAACTACCCAGGAAGACTTTAATGCGATATTTTATAATGTATTCATCCTTTCTCATTACTGACAGTTTAGAGTATTGGCTATTTCAGATGGAAAATAGATTTCTAAAATGTTAAAATATAAATTTGAATCCTCATGATGTCTCAACACAATTACTAGGTCAAAAAACCCCTTTTGTAAAAGATCTATTTTGTGAGAATATCAATGTTCTTTAACAATACTATCTCATGTTCATAACACATTAGTATATATTTCTAAGTATACTGAAGACTCAAATAGGCATTATCTTAATAAATCCAGCAATCTTTCCCTAATCCAATAATACCAGACCAACATAAGGATTGACAGCATACTAACATTAGTCACTGACATTTTTGGCTTACTTTTGTTATTGGGATGGCAGTATGCCTCGGAATAGGAATACTTCACTTTTTGGATAATCTCAGACATTCACAAAGACAAAAACAAACCAGAAAGCTTAATTTTATGCATTTTGGCACGATTCTGGGTCGTTTTTAGAGCTATATGAGGAAGGATAAACAGAGATATACATTTTCCAAAAATAAATAAAACTGATGTTTTTTCTATGCACATTTGTCTCAATTTCGCTAATATGCATTAGTTTATGCAGTATGCTATTTAGTCTGAAAAAATATTGCATTTAGTCTATTTTATGAACTTTCAACCTTTACATAGAAATAAATTAAACACTTCAATATGTAGAGAAAAAATTTATTGGAATGTTAGAAACAAACATTGAGTCATAGAGTAAGCAATAGAACAATAGAAATGGTAATTCATATGATGGACAAATTAGGTCATAATGTTCCAGTCACAACAGGAGGCACATTGCCTGCAAATATAGTTCTAGCCATTGTCTTGTCTTTTTTTCTTGATCTTCTTTTAACATTTTTTCAATAAAGGTCAATTGACCATCTTGACATGAACTTAAAATTGATAGATAGTACATCCCTGGATAGTACATCTGGCAATTAAACTTTGAAGTTCAAGATTTCTCAAATTATTACTTGCGGTACCAAGTTCCTGCAATAAAGCAAAACATTTTTATGTTTCTTCCCTCCATTATGATGATTTTTTTAAAAAGTTGCATGAAGCAAGCTTTATTTTTATGTTTTACATCAAGAAAACACTATACATTACAGACCTATCCCAGATAACTCATTTAGAGTATGAGGCTTTTATATAATCTCTGCTCAAGTCTAAAGTCAAATGTAGCAAAATAATCCATGCTATTGCCAGCCTGAAGACAACTTTGTATTAAGACTTAACTTTATATAATCTAAATAAATTCTCATTTGCTTTTTAAAATCATCTTTGTAAGTCATGATGCTGGGACCACTGCTTAGTCAAATAAAATATTAATTAAAATAACCCAGAAAACATCAGTCAATATACTTACATAGGATTCTTGATGTAGGCTTCTTTCAGATGGTTTTCATCCCATTATTTTATTAGCTTTTCAGAAACAAAAACGATGTGTGTTCTTTTACAAAAGTTTATACACTCTCTTAAATCCTTCTTCATCCTTGTAGTATGATTGGAATATTCTGCTTGGGGAATCTTCTTCTTCTTCCCTGAAATAGTTTCTTCATAACAATGCTATACATTTATTGTTGTGTGAGATACAGGCCTGTGGTGGGGATTACCAGCACATGTCCCTTTCAAGAATACTCATTACTCAGGGTAATAACTAAAATGCCAGGATCAAGAGAGGGCACATGTGAAGTGGCCTTTGGCCTGTAGGAAGTTTATAGTTTGTCCACATTGGTGCTAAAGAAGAACAAGAGTTACTTGTCTCTGATTTTTCTGTAGATTCTCTATCTGACGACTTCTAGTCATTCCAGTCATTAGAACCAGAAATCCCTGCTGCTGTTTTTTAATTTTTTTTATAGAATGAACATCTGTGAAGCAAGTATGCAATTGTGAAACTGCTAAATTTACCTGAAAAACTTTGACCTGGAAAACTACATCTCTGATTAAGAATTAGATTGTTTACCATCAAAAGGCCCCCATTCTTACAATTACAATTTAAAAGGAGGGAAAATCAAAAAATTGCCCATTTGATGATTAGCAAACATGCTCTGTGAAAAGTGTTGAGGTATCAGAAAATTGTATGCAGCTCAGGTATTTCCACCATCCCTATAACAGAACGTACATGGTTCCCCTGATCATGTTTTCAAGTTTTCAAATTTCAAGTTTTATATGTTCAATTTTCTTTGAGAGGATGGAGGCTTTGTACACAGACTAGTGCTATGCACTTCATTTGGAGGGGCTTTTTTCAAACCCATTACTCAAAAGTATTGAGGTGTTACGGTGGTATGTCAAAATGACCTTGGGAGACAGGAGGAAAACCCATAACCTAGGCAACAGTCTGATTAGAGACAACAGCAACAACAAGTAGCTCCAACAGCAACTGGAAGAAAATCAGCCAAGCATTTCAAAAGGGGTCCTCCCTAGTTTACCAGAGATTAAAAAGAGACGAAGGGAGAATTGCTTTCAGACTCACAAAGTAATAACAAGTTCCATATATTATAAAGGACTCGGTGCAACTTTAAGGCTTTATTTCTGTTGTCTGACCCTCTAGGCCAGGAATGTCAAACTCAAGACCCGTGGGTTGGATCCAGTCCACGGGGTGCTTCGATCTGGCCCGCAGGGCTACCCTGGAAACAGCAAAGGGCCAGCCCATTGTGCTTCTGCCAGCAAAATTGGAGCTTGGGAGGGCCACATGTGGCCCTCTCCAGCTCCATTTTCACTGACAGAGTGCTTGGGCCAGTTAGGTGCCCCTGATATGAGTGACATCAAACTGGCCGTGCTGCCCCCTCCCCTTGAGGTCAAACACAACCCTGATGCAGCCCTCAATGAAATTGAGTTTGACACCTGTGCTCTAGTTGCATATACAGGATTGTAACTGCAGATGTGCATACATTTTGCTGCATGATTCATGACAAAATATCTCACTCTGCTATGGAATTTGCTGCATTTACTTCAAGGGAGATTAATGGTGCATATGGCTCACTAGATGTTGATTGAACATTATTTCTAATATCAGAAGCAGTATGTTTTATACAACATTAGTTATTGGGAAAATATTATGTTCATTTCATACTTTGAACTTTCCATGGGCATCTAGATGGCCATTGTGAAAATGTAGGTGTTTAAAGTCTCTAACTTTTTATTAGCCTCTTGCTAATTTCATTAGCCTCATGAGATAGTTGCAATATATTACTTTTTTAAAAAAAGTAACATCACAATGATATGAAGCATTTATATTAAATTTTAAATCGTGGTTATTATGCAATTTATTCATCAGTACCAGAACTGTTCTATAGCAACTTTCTTCATAACTGAAATTATATAGGAAATGTCATGGTTTGTTAGCTATCACATAGAAAAAAATATAGACCAACCACATCAAAGGCTGTGAACACATGACAGTAATGGTGATTTGTCTTCAAGTCTTTTGTTATATAAGCAAATGTTGAGAGGTCTTCGGGGTCTTGTGCGGCACAGGAAATGTTACGAATCTCATGTTCAGCAATAATATTCTAAATGTAAAAAAAGAAATAATTGTATATATTTAATTATTCAATCTAGTTCCCAATATTTTATAATAATTAGGTTTTACATTGTTGCTAATACAAATAAAATGATAAGCAAGCAATGTAGCTGTATTTAAATTCAGCAATAAGCAGAATACAGTATATTGTTTCCTTTGTTGTTCTATGTTCCTAAACTTTTAATTTTCTGGCTGAATTCATTAAATCATTATTCATCTTTCAACTGATATTGAAAGTTAAAATATTTCTTAAAATAGTTAAGTTATTTTAGAAATATCTAAAAATGTTTCCTTTGCGTGTTAGTTACTAAACATGAAGTTTTAACCTGTTCTAATCATACTGAGAATAGAAAACATGTGGTAGATAATTTAGATCATTAATGGTACAAGAAAAACTGTATTGATGGTACAAGCATCATGTTACAGAATTGTTACTAGTTGGTAATATGTAAATAGAATTCATGTACCAGTTTAGTTATTAATATTTAATTCCTCTATTAGATATATGTATTAGTTCATAAATATATTCTGTTATCAGAGTAAATGATACAAAATCTTTCTTTAGACTTTCTTTTTTTAATGGAATATTAAAAATGTTATAGAACTAAATTTATGATGCCAGTCATACTTATTTAGCAGGAGTGTGAAGACAATTTACTGAACCATATAAACTGAGTGATGCTAACCAGATTACTATAACATATTTATTTAATTTATTACTTTATTGATTAAATTTATATACCACCTCAATCCAATAGGACTCTTGATGGTTTTCAACATGCATTAGAAATATAAACCAATAAAACTTAATCTGGCATCAAAAAATCTGGATAGCCACTCCAGTCCTTAATGTTACAAAAAGATATATACCTTTATTATATCCATTTTATGAGTATTTTTTATAAAAATATGTATTTATTTCATTAAAGCTAAGCAACTATAATTGTACATATATTTTGCGGTTAAAAAATCATAATCACATTAGTAAGCTTTAAACTTAAGTTTGATTAAAGTTACTTAATTCTATGCTACTGTTGACAAAACAGTACTGTATTTCAGTTTTTTTTAATTCCTTCTATTGCTAATGTTGGATTAAATCTCTATGGATTGTTACTATATTTATACTAAATATATTTCTGCAAATAAAACCATAAATGTTGCCTAAACAGCATTAGCAATACTGTTAAGAAAAAGTCTTCAATATTCTCAGAAGGGAATTAGAATTAGTAGTAGTATTTGTGCCAAAACCAGAAACTGGAATAGCTTAATAAGCTTTGTCATTTTTAATGTACATTTCCAACTTAGTTCTGTTTCACTGAAAGATCTGTTAAAATTTGAATTCTTTAATTCAATTCCCCTCTCTTCCCCCTAAAAGCACGGAACTCATAAATCTACTTTTGATTCAATATAAGTAAAAATAACTAAACTATGATTTAGAACTGTAAATGTAATCTTTTTCCCCTTTTCCTTTTGTTTTTACTATTATATGCCAACTAACACTCTTTAGAAGCAAGGCAAGTTAAGAGGCAATTTCCCAACTTGCTTTGATTCTCAAGAACTTTGGGAAATTGCCTCTGATTTTTATGCTTCAAATGGGGAAAATAGACTTAAATTTGAAGACTGAATAATTGTGTAGTATAGAAATGTCTTGTAATAACAAAACATTGAGGCTTTAAATATGGTAAGTATTTTACTGTACTGGAAAAATTAGGAATCATTTTTTTCTTTGCTTTGCTTTTTCTTCTGCCCCTCCCTTTTCTCCAGTTGTTTAATCTTCTTTTTCATTTTCATGTACTCTGTATTATTTATATTATAAAAAACTTCAATAAAATCTTCAAAAAAGAGAACCAAAGCAAGTAAAATAAATTAATAAAATATGCAGTCTACCTTTACTAAAAAGCAGAGAAAATCATTGTGTTTTCATTAGCACCACATAGTTAAGCAATGTACATGCTTAATCTCAAATGGAATTTAAGGTGCTGGCCTACACCTATATATGAGCGACAGGAGCTCTTAGGGACTGCCATTCCCCAATAGTTTCTGCTCTTCTGGAAGGCCTTTGGGGTGCAACGGCAAGGCTTTTTTTTAATGGCTAGTTTGATCAAAAAAGAACATAAAGTGGAAAATGCAGTCAAAGCCATCTTAAAAGAAAATACACAGTACACCAGTCTGCAATGAACTATGGACAGTGAAGGGCTACCAAAACTTTTACTATCACACTGTGGGCGTGGCTTATGCAGGATGCCCTGCATTTTGTTTCAGTATCTTTCAGAGCAAATTGGGTGCTCTAGGGTGGAGCTCCATTTTTGCTACCCCACTGCATTCCCCACTGTCCGGGCAGCAGCCCACCCCTAACTATGGACCAAGGCATGCCTCTAGTCATTTATTCTTCCTTCTGTATATTTATTGGATTACTGCTATAATAATGCCACTCTTCCCTGTTTCTCAGGAAATTCCCGAGGTATCGTGAATTTTAAAAGAACAGATTATTTGCCTTCTTTGAAATTACAATGAAGATTACTAAAGAAATCTCATTTTCCTCAAGGTAATACAATGTAATGTGATTGAGTTAATTGACTGCTTTTTAATGTAATGGGATTTTAGCTTATAGTTTTTAACTATTAGATTTGTACACATATTGCTTTTGTATTGTATCCTTTGAGCCGCCCCAAGTCTTCAGAGAAGGGTGGCATACAAGTCTAAGAAATAATAATAATAATAATAATAATAATAATAATAATAATAATAATAATAATAACAATAATAATATATTCAATTATCAAAAGAAAGGAACAATTAAAGAGCCCCAATAAGCTCAGTTTGCACTTAAGTTGGAAATGTATGTAAAAATTGTGATTATTTCAAGGAAACAGACACAGACACAAGCAGGTTCATGAAATTTCAATACCTTATGCATCTTATTTTGAAGCTGGCCCGGATAGTATGTATTAAAAAAGAAATAGTATTGGACAGTAAAATTATCACTTGGATGAAACAATATTCACTGATCAAATATATATAAAATGGACAAAGCCAAATGTTTATCTTAAGCCAAACTCCTGAAACATTAGTCAACTTGTTATTGTTTAGGTTAAAACTTGACAAAAATAATCAATATAGTTTGTTAACCAAATAAGAATCTCTTTGCTTATGTCTGAAAACTTAGATATTCTTATAACAATAAGAAGCTTAACCTGTGATTTTAATTAGATAGCTACATCACAAGAAGAATATAAACCAAACAAAAATAAAACAAATGAAAAGGGGGTTGACACAATTATTGGTACTGATTATTTTCAATTGTTTTATAGTATGTCCAATCATACATGAAAAGCAAAGTGTTTGGACTATGAAATAAAGCATGGCTTAATTGGCTGATGCCATTTACTTATGTCCATTTCAACTTAGGTATTTCAGTGGAGGAGTATCTGTAGTTTTGGCCACATCGATGTGTGGCATGTATGTCTGTGTGTGTGTCTCTGTGTTGGATAGTTTCTCTTTTAAGTTCTCTACTAAAGTCCTATGATAGAATGTACTGTTGTTCACAATGATTGTGGTAGATTTGAAAAATATACTAGCAAGGAAATGTCAGTGACAGCAAGTAGTTCTGGATTTGTCTTGACCATTTTGATTTTATATTGAATGACACAAATACTTACATTATTCTACCTTTAATACAAAATCCACTGCCTATAGAAAACACATTCTCTCATTAATATTGATATAACAGTATCTGATGAAAACATCATAGCTTATCAAAGCTTCACCTAGAATAAACTCGATCATGTTCAAAATGTAATGAGAATCATTTGTTGTTGAAAGGGATAGACAGCAGCTATTTGCAACTACTTAAAATGAAATAAGAAATGATACCTACCTTATTTGTTGCATCAATAAATTTTACTCCTTTGTAAGAGACAGAGAGAACAATAGTAGGAACTTTTTTCATTTGTTCGGTGGATTTCTGAAATTAAAAACAAACATAAAAATGATGGGAAACTCTGTTATTTCCTTTCTTCTTATTGAGATAAATAAATACCTGCTTTGGTTGTGCAGTGCTTCATTCCAGAAATGTTTCAAAGCAAATGAGACAAGTATTTTGGTAGCTATCTGCAAGAAATTAAACCAAATCTGCCTTTTGTTGTGAACATTCATTCATTCATTCATTCATTCATTTAATTCGACTTCTATGCCATCCAATCCCGAAGGACTCAGATGTGGCAGATGTGAAAGGCAGCCATACAATGTCCTCCAAAAGGCATGGCTGCTTTCAGGAACTGCATACGGGTACTAGTTTTGAACCTTTGTTCATTCAAAGCACTTGCTTTCTTTGCCTCTGAAGCACCGCACACCTATTATCTATTGTAGCTATGGTATACAAAAATAGTTGAAGTATACCCACCAGATGCTAGAGGGGAAAAGGCTCTGTTTTAATATATTTAAAAGTATGTGTTGAGGAAGTCTCCTTTCAGGCAAGAAGATAAACGTACAATTGAATGTATTTGCCCTAATTCTGTAATTCAAATACTTGAACAAGAAAGTAACAGTTATAACTGAATCAACATATTCTATTTTGGTGTTTACATTAAAATATTGGATTTCTAAATCTGGAATGTTTAATTACTTGAAATTACCGTAACTGATTTGTTTTTGCTGGGACATCTGGCAGAATGCAATTATTTGCCATTTAACAATTTATGATAAATGTATAATAAATAAAAGCATTTAAGAAGAGATTCAGGCAACCATTTGTCTGGAATGGTATAGGGTTTCCTGATTGAGCAGGGGACTGGACTAGAAGACCTCCAAGGCCTCCAACTCTGTTATTCATGCCTTTAAATAGAATTATTTTAACAGAATAAGCACCTGATAGTGAAATTTCACTATACCAGAAGGAAAGAAGCCTTTTGGTGTAAAGTCTGACAAGTGTTGGGAGGGTTCGCCATTGTCATTTATATCAGACTTTTTCTATTATTATAAAACCATGATATACCTGAGGAAAATTCAGATATTGGTTATCATCTATAAAGCCCTACATGGCTTAGGTCCAGACTATCTTTGGGACCACCTTCTACTACACAACTCCCAGTGACCGATAAGGGCCCACAGGGCTGGTCTTCTCCGGGTCCCATTGGCTAATGCTAAGCAATGTCAGTTGCTGGGGCTGCAGAGGAGGTACTTCTCTGTAGTGGCACCAGCTCTCTAGAACCAGGGGAGGGCCTTCTCTGTGATGGCACCAGCTCTCTGGAACCAGCTGTCTTCTGAGATCCATACTGCCCCCACCTTACTGAACATAAGAACATAAGAAACTCCATGCTGAATCAGGCCAAAGCCCATCGAGTCCAGCATTCTGTGTCACACAGTGGCCCACCAATTGTACATGGGGATCTTGAGCAGAAAGAGAAGGCAAAACTCTCCCTTTCCTTTGACTCCCAACAAATGGTACCCAAGGGAATCCTGCCTGCTTCAATCAACATAAAGGCAGCACTTGGACATCTTTACTGGCTTTCCAGAAAGCCGTAAAGACCTGGCTTTGCCGGCAGGCCTGGTGCCATTGATCAAATGTTACATCATTTAGATCTGGCCAAAAAAGATATGCACGATTTTATTAATGGGTTTTAAACTGTCTTTTTAAATTGTCCCTTTTAGATGTTGCTTCTTTGTTGTAAGCCACCCAGAGTCCTCTGGAAGTTGGGGTGGTATATTAAATAAATAAGTAAGTAAGTAAGTAAGTAAGTAAGTAAGTAAGTAAGTAAGTAAGTAAGTAAGTAAGTAAGTAAATTAATTAATTAATTTAAAAAAATATGGGCATTTCAGTTTTATGCTTTGTGTCACTTCTATTGTTAAAAAAGATAATTTTCACGGCACCACTATGGAATCATTAGGCATGATCTTCAAGGATGGGCTTCACTATCTCTGGATGGACTTCACCCATGAAAGAAAATTAGTCTAAAACATGGCTGTCTAAGTCACGTTCCACAGGACGGATGCATCACGTGCTGACCACACCCACCCGGTTTAGCAACAGAGGGGAAAGTTGTTATATGTCAAATGTGACTTCCTTAAGGTAATTTCCTCTTGCTGAACTTCCCTCACATATATCATTCATGTTTAATACCATTATAAACTATATTCCCACCATCCAATGGCCATGCCTGGTTGGTTTTGGGAGATGTGGGTTATCTCTCAGGCAGCAGCTCATTTGGAGTAAACATTCAGCAACTTATGAATAACTGGCATGTTATCTGAATGATCACGGACTATATAGAGACCCTATCCATAGAGACCATAGTTCATTTAAATGTTTCTGTCAATGTTTCAAATCACTTTAGTACAGTGCTTCTCAATTATTTCTCTGATTTGGGCACCAATGTAATTTTAGTGTTAGCATTTATTATTTTACTTATTATAAGCTGGGGAAGGCTGCTCTACACATTTACCTGGGAGTAAGTCACGCTGAACTTAGTGGAGCCTGTTTTCAGTTAGACAGGCATAGGCTACCATGGTTAGGATCCTCTTTGGACATGGGGACAGGGCAGTTTAATCAAGTCTATGTTTTGGGATCGCTGGCCTGGCCTATAAGTGCCACTTCTGCTGGGCACTCACAGCAAATGGTTGGAAGGAGGCTTTTGGTGCAATTCGAAGCTTTTGCCCAGCTGCAGAGGATATTCCTCCTTGTACAGCAGCAGGTTCACCATGGCGTTCGTGGCTACTGCAGCACTCACCAAGAACAAGAAGAACCCACGCAACTGCCCTGCCCTGCCTGGCCACCTTCTCTTTCGAGCTCGGAGCAGCATGCAACTGAGAAAACATTTCCCGTCTGGGGGAATTGATTGAGAGGGACCACAAATGTTCCCCCCTGGCATTGCTCCATGCCCCCCCGAGGGGGCCGATCCCACTATTTGAGAAGCACTGCTTTAACACCTGAACTAAAGTACCCAACACCATCCATCTACAGCCTAACTACCCATCCTTATTTCCAAACCAGTATTGCCAACTTGGATGGGTAAGATGAATTGGTGGCTTTGAAACCATACGTAGCGTATCTTGTTTAATCTGTAAAAATTAAGTAAGTGAAGCCTAAGCATGAGAGAGCTACCGATGTAGTTGCTAAAGTACTGAGCTAGAAAGTAGCAGATAATAAGTTGTAGTCCTCCCATAGGGATTAAAACTATTGTATATACTCGAGTATAAGCCGACCTGAGTATAAGCCGAGGCACCAGTTTTTGCCACAAAAACTGGGAAAACTTATTGCCCGAGTATAAGCCGAGGTTAGAAAATGCAGTGGCTACTGGTAACATAAAAATGGAAACCAATAAAATTACATTAATTGAGACATCAGTAGATTAAATGTTTTAGAATATTTAATTTAAAGAAAACCAGTAAACTAGCTCTGTAAATTTAAAAGAGGGTAAACAAAAGCAATCTGGTAATAACAATAAATTAAAAAGTAAAAAAAGTAGCTCAATCAGTAACCAAGCTAAAACCTATTTCTAAACCTAACCCAGGGCTCTTTAAACTTGACAGTTTTAAGACTAGTGGACTTCAACTCCCAGAATTCCTGCACCAGCCATGCTACTTCAGGAGTAGGAGTTGAAGTCCACAAGCCTTAATCTTTCCAGGTTTGAAGACTCTTGCATTTCTAACCCTAACCCAGGGCTCTTTAAAATTGAGTTTTTAGAAGCCTGGAGAGAGCTCATGCTGTTCCCCCCCCCCCTTTAGCTTGCTGGCTGGCTCGTTGGCTGGATCTTCCACCCCTGATCCTCCCTCCTCCTCGTCTCCCTTTACTGCTCCATGTGTTGTGCAGGGAAGCAGATTTGCTAAAGAGATCCACTTGGGACGACAGCAGGGGGAGGAGGAGGAAAGGAACGAGCTGTTCTCCTCCTCCTTCCCCAGCTGCCGTACCAAGTGGATCCCTTTAACAAATCTGCTTCTCTCTCCGGTTGGGGGCTTCTAAAGCCTGGAGAGAGTTCATGCCGTTTCCCCCACCCCCACTTTAGCTTGCTGGCTCTCTCCTCCCCCATTTCCCTTTATTGCCCCATGTGTTGTTCCGGGAAGCAGATTTGCTAAGGGAGGGCAGCAGGGAATGCTGGAGGAGGAGGAGGAGATCCAGAGTAGCCTGCAGCCGCAGAGGAAAAGGAGGAAGAGGAAAGAAAGAAGAACCCTCGCCGACAGCATAATTATTTATTTAAGTACCGGTATTTTTAAAATAAATTTAAACTCCTTGTAGCGGCAGGAGAGCGAGAGAGAGAGAAACGAGCCTTTTCCTCGGAGGAGCAGTTCGCTGGCGTCTTTGCTTGAGCCGGGGAGAGGAGGCAACGGCCCCACCCTCCCCACAGCTGCTTCTCTAGGAGAGCGGCTGTGGGGAGGGTGGGGCCGTTGCCTCCTCTCCTCGGCTCAAGCAAAGACGCCAGCCAACTGCTCCTCCTCCTCCGAGGAAAAGGCTTGTTTCTCTCTCTCTCACTCTCCTGCCGCTACAAGGAGTTTAAATTTATTTTTAAAATACCGGTACTTAAATAAATAATTATGCTGTCGGCGAGGGTTCTTCTTTCTTTCCTCTTCCTCCTTTTCCTCTGCGGCTGCAGGCTACTCTGGATCTCCTCCTCCTCCATTCCCTGCTGCCCTCCCAAGTGGATCTCCTTAGCAAATCTGGAGCTTCTGTCTTCTCGCAAGTGCCTCCTCTCCCCGGCTGAAGCAAAGGCGCCAGCCAACCACTCGAACGGCGCGCAAGAGGGGGAAAATGGGAAGCCGGTGAGGTGGGGGAGGGGTGAGAAGACAGAAGCACGAATCCACCCCCCCCCTCACTGGCTTCCCATTGCGTTTTTCCCTTCTTGCATGCCGTCGGAGCTGTGGGAGGGGTGGGGCAGGTGCCTCCTCTTCCCGGCTCAAGTAAAGGCACCAGCCAACCATAGCCCCAAGAGCTCCGGCATCGTTGGAGCTGCGGAGGATGTAAAAGTGTGACCTCCACAGCCCAGTCCCTGCGTCTAGCCTTCCCAAAGGCACCCCCGAAGCTGCCTCAGCAGGCACCTGCAATAGCTCCCTCCCCCGCCCAAGCCAGAAATGTCTTCCGGGCTCCCGCGGGGCGCCCTCTTGTGGTGATTCGGCGCCCTCTTGTGGTGACCCGAGTATAAGCCGAGGTCGGGTTTTTCAGCCCATTTTTGGGGCTGAAAAACTCGGCTTATACTCGAGTATATACGGTACCTAGCTAACATTGGGCCAGTCACTGTTTCAATCACAGTCACATTTTACAGTTAATGTAAAATAATGCACATGGGCAAAAGGAATCCCCAATTTGAGTATTGTATTGGCAGTTCTGTGCTAGCAAAATCTTCAGAAGAGAAGGATTTAGGGGTAGTGATTTCTGACAGTCTCAAAATGGGTGAATGGTGCAGTCAGGCGGTAGGGAAAGCAAATAGAATGCTTGGCTGCATAGCTAGAGGTATTACAAGCAGGAAGAGGGAGATTGTGATCCCACTGTATAGAGCGCTGGTGAGACCACATTTGGAATACTGTGTTCAGTTCTGGATACCTCACCTACAAAAAGATATTGATAAAATTGAATGGGTCCAAAGACGGGCTACAAAAATGGTGGAAGGTCTTAAGCATAAAACTTATCAGGAAAGACTTAATGAACTCAATATGTATAGTCTGAAGGACAGAAGGGAAAGGGAGGACATGATCGAAACATTTAAATATGTTAAAGGGTTAAATAAGGTTCAGGAGATAAGTGTTTTTAATAGGAAAGTGAAAACAAGAACAAGGGGTCACAATCTGAGGTTAGTTGGGGGAAAGATTAGAAGTAACATGAGAAAATATTATTTTACTGAAAGAGTAGTAGATGCTTGGAACAAACTTCCAAGAGTAGTAGATGCTTGGAAATAGTATAAGGGCAGACTAGATGGACCATGAGGTCTTTTTCTGCCGCCAATCTTCTATGTTTCTATGTTTCTCAGCCCAACTCATTTTACAGGTTATTGTTATAGGGAAAATAGGGGGTTATGGGCATTATTATAACTTTGTATAAAATAATTATAACAATCATTATTTACACCAATGTGAGTTGTGCAAACTAAAGGTGGGATGTAGATTTGGTGATGAGGAGGAGGAGGAGGGTGAGGATAGCCTTTTCAAATTATAAATTTGTCTCCTATAACCATTTGGCAGAGTAATAGTTTACTCACCCTCATCTTTGCACAGGCATCTTGTGTAGATTCTGTACCTCTTAATTCTTTTACCAGCATTGAACCTAAATACTTAAAAGATACATAAATAATTTGTTTTCTTTAGTTAAGAACAGTACAAATAATTTAAGTTTTGAAGCAGATTTGCTATTCCAATTTTTGTACTCAATAGCAATAGCAATAGCACTTACATGCCACTTTACAGTGTTTTACAGCCATCTCTAAGTAGTTTACAGAGTTAGCATGGCAACAATCATGGGAGAAAAATCTAAAAATGACACTAGCCACATCCAGAAAGAAAACTGTTTCAAAATGTATTATAGATGGCATATAACCCCCGTTCAATTAGCTAGGTTTGATAAAAAATTTACACCAATATATTGGAAATGCAAAAGAGAAATTGTCTCGTATTACCATCTTTGGTGGGAATGCGAAAAAGCAAAATTCTTCTGGGGTAAAATAGCAGGTTTGCTGGAAGGAATCTTGGGTACTAAGATAGAAAAAAATCCCAGAAGGCTATTTGCTGGGAATATTCCACCAAAAACTAGAAAAATAACAAGTACATTTGGTCATCCATATAACTACGGCAGCTAGATTAATATATGCCCAATACGGGGGGGGGGGGGGGCGGAAATGATACCTCAGGAGGAAGAGATTATAGAAAAGATTACAATTTGTGTGGAGATGGATAAATTAACATTGGAAATTAAAAACAAAAAAGAATTTGATTTTTACAAATGTTGGGATATGTTCTACCGGTGGTTAGCAAAAAGGATAAAGTAATTAATGTACATTTGATTAATATCTAATTGATAAAGTTATTGCCTGGTAATAGAATTTATAGTTAAATATAAAGATATATGATGAATTACATGACTTAAGATTTGTATTTTTTCAAAATTGGTGTATATGACTAATTCAATAGAGCTATAATAGAATGTAAATATAGTTAGAACCGTTTTTTAGGATATGCTACATTTTCGTCCAATTTTTTGTTTTTTGTTTTTAAATGGCTTTGTGTTGTTTTGTGTATTGTATCTTTTAGGTATTTAAATAAAAGTTAATTAAAAAAAAAAAGAGTCAGCATATTTTCCCCAACAATTTGGTCCTCATTTTACCCACTTCAGAAAGATGGAAGGCTGAGTCAACCTTGAGCTTAGTGAGATTTGGACTGAAAAATTGCAGGAAGCCTGCAGTACTGCATTCTAATCACTGCACCACCGCGGCTCAAGATGGTCATAATCATGATGTTCTCTAAATATTCTGAAGAACTACCTAACTGATAAATGGACCTGAAATGGTAAAATTTTAACTTTTTTATAATATTTGAGCAAGGCCTGTTTTTAACTGTTTTGTTATATATTGCCGTCACTTTTGAGAGAAAAGTGGATATGTAAATTTTTTAAAATAAATAAGTAATACACACTTCTTTTCACCTCTCCCCAAATATATATTTTTAGAATTTTGTAATTCTAGAACTTTGAATGTTCATAATATTGGAAATTCTTATGAAATCATTTTAATCATACAAGCAACACAGACAGTCTTTAACTTACAACCATAATTGAGCCCAAATCTTTTATGGTTAAGCAAGACAATTGTTAAGTGAGTTTTGTCTCTTTTATAACCTTTCTTGTCACAGTTGTTAAAGTGAATCATTGCAGTTGTTAAGTTAGTAATATGGTTGTTAAACAGAATCTGGCTTCCCCATTGTCTTTGCTTGTTGGAAGATTGCAAAATGTGATCACACTGGGACAGTGCAACCATCATAAATATATGCTAGGTGCTATTGGTCCAAATTTTGATCAAGTGATTCCAGAGATGCTGCAGTGGTTTAACAGTCATAAGTTACTTTTTTCAGTGCCACTAAAACTTTGAATAATCACTAAACAAATGGTTGTAATCCAAGGACTATCTGTACCTAGTCACTACAACTGTTTATATTAGGGAGAGAAAATAATTAGCAACCTTGTTGGCAATCCAGTTGCCTCCCCTATGTTAAGCACTTTTCAGCTGTTTGAAATGAAATGTTCTGTTTGGTTAACTTACAAATGCTTTGTAATCGCATGACTGAAAAATGAGTTTCTCTGGATGATGCTGCCAGTATTGTACTGGTGTTGATCCTGTAGCTTCATTAGGAGGCCTCAATGTAATCGATGGTTCACCCCAGTCTCCAGTCTGAAAATAAGACACATTTCCAAAACAAAGTAAGATATAGGATGGTTGGCTGATAATTATGCTTTTCTGCATTTGTAATCAGTTTCTATGGACTGATTCTGAAACTGAATATTATTTACTGTGTGTGTCATAAACTAATAAACTAATTTACTAATGCTATGTGGATATTTCATATTACAGTGGTCCCCCGATCATTGCGAGGGTTCCGTTCCAGGACCCCTCGCAATGATCGGTTTTTCGCGAAGTAACGCTGCAGAAGTAAAAACACCATCTGCGCATGCGCAGATGGTGTTTTTACTTCCGCCGCAGCAGCGAGGAGCCGAAGATTGGGATTTCCCCACCGCCCACGCAAACTCCTCGCTGCCGCTCGCCCGCCCTTCGCCCGCCCACGCCGTTCGCTCGCGCCGCTTCCCAGCTGAGTCCTGAAGCGAATTGGCTTCAGGACTCAGCTGGGAAGCAGCGCGAGCGAACGCCGCTTCCCAGCTGAGTCCTGAAGCCAATTCACTTCAGGACTCAGCTGGGAAGCGGCGCAAGCGAACGGCGTGGGCGGGTGAAGGGCGGGCGAGCGGTGGGCGCGCGGGCAGGCAGGCAGCGGACAAGACAAGCGGCGGGCGCGGCAGCAGCGAGGAGTTTGCATGGGCGGTGGGGAAACTCCTTGCTGATGCCCGCCGCTCGCCCTCCCGCCAGCAAGAGGGGGAAGACCCAGGGAAGCCGCCCAGCAGCTGATCTGCCCGGCGCCATCTACGCATGCGTGGCCATAGAAAAAAAGGGCGCGCATGCGCAGATGGTGTTTTGACTTCCGGGTTGAAAAATCGCCATATAGCCGTTTCGCAATGATCGGGATCGCAATACCCGGGGGATCACTGTATACTATATTTCATCTGAATTTTCTAGCACCTAGCAGGTAGTGTCCAAAATACCTTAGCATTATTTTAAGGAAATTATTATTGACATTTAGTGGTTAAGACAAGGTTAGAAACTGTGGAGACTGTGAGTTCAAGTTCCGCCCTAGGCACAAAGCCAGCTGTGAGACCTTGAGCTACTCACTTTCTCTCAGCCCTAGGAAAGAGGTAATGGCAAACCACCTCTGAAAAACCTTGCTTATAAAATTGCATGAACCTGTCCAGGCGGTCTCAAAGAACTGGACGTGATTGAATGGGAAGGAGGGGAAATTACGGACATAATATTTTACAGGAGAAACTAAAAACAGTTTCAGATACTTGGGTCAAAATGGTAAATTCAATTAAACAAAGTATCTGAAAGTAAACACCTACAATGTTCATTATCAATATTACTACAGCTAGGCTTGTTTCATGGAAAAGATCCTATTTTGTCCAGTGGGACTTACTCCTCAGAAAATCTATTAGTACTGTAGTATTACACTATCCTATAAGTACTTAAAAGTAAATTCTGTAAAAATAAGTGGGATTTAAAAATTATTGTAAGTCAAATTGCTAAGCATTACAAATTAATATACTTACAGAAGGAAAGAAATAAACATTTTAGTATATTTTTCTTAGGAGTAAGCCTCACCAAATAAAATGGAATTAATTTTGAAGCAAATCTGCAGGGTTTTCTTTTAATTCACAAAACAATTACACTTAAAAGGCACTTACTAAAATAACACATTAAATTAAATGCTAAAAATAATATCTCAGTCCATTTTTAAGTTCTTTATTCCTGCCGAACTGTTCTTGGATGGACAGAAATGGCAAGTAATCATTAACATTTTATTAATCATTTTTAAACTTGGAAACATAACACATTAGCAAAGCAACAGAAACACATAATTTTTAATAGAATTCTGATCACAAGAAAGTGTGCTTTGATTTCTCAAGTCAGGACAAAGCAAACATAATAAGCATTATATACATATATACATATGCATGTATGTATCTCTCACATCCATGAGCCACAATAAAGACAAAGACAGAAGTTTATACAGATCTACAGTGACAAGCACGATAAAGTTGAAGGCACCAAAATTTTCTGTTTGATGGGAACCGAAGCAAGACTACAGAAACTGAAGCAAACAAAACAGCTTTGTGCCAATATTTCTGTATTTTAGTTGAAGGCTGACAGTAATGTAAAAATGCTTTAAGAATATTGTGAATAACTATTTCAACATTTGCATTTTTCCAAATGAAAGGTGTGTTTTTTGTCTTTTTTAAATAAGAAAAGTGGCAAATAAAGCAATAAGTGAATAAGTCACTCCATCCTTGGAGCAGATGAATTTTTCTCTTTATCTTTATCTATACCAGCATTTCTAGT
This sequence comes from Erythrolamprus reginae, assembly GCF_031021105.1. Taxonomy (NCBI): domain Eukaryota; kingdom Metazoa; phylum Chordata; class Lepidosauria; order Squamata; family Dipsadidae; genus Erythrolamprus; species Erythrolamprus reginae. The sequence goes on from NC_091955.1 coordinate 59,601,901, forward strand.
ACAATATAGCAAATATATGCAGAGTAATGCATTTGTTAGCAAATATTTAGTATTCAGTATTAATAATGTCAATTAATTCTAGATTTAATCAAATGTTAAACCCATGCAACTGATTTTGCAAAAGCAACTTTCTCTACCTTCCCCTTTCACCAAGTAAGATGGGAATGTTTATGACCGGAACTCTGATTCTCTGAGGGAAAATCTCCTCAATTTGCACGGATGTCTCTCATTTCAGGCTTTCTATTCAGCATGGCTACCGAAATGTCTAAGTGGTGTTTTATGGTCGTAGAAGGGCTACTGTGAGGAGAAGGGAGATGCAAAGCGGCTTCTGCAAAACCTGTTTCGATTGCCTAAATCTGGATTCAACTCATTAAATTATCCATTCTGAAACTTATTTACCTTTAGTATAACTCATTTCCCACATGTATATTATTGCTACTACAAAAAAGGTTTATATGAGTTGGACAAAAGTGTTCTAGGGAGTGCCATCTTAATTATTTTAGCCGAATTATGCCACTTTAACTCTGTTTCTCAAACTTGGCAACTTTAAAATGTGTGTTAAATTGCCAGAATTTCCCAGCCAGCCTGAAGAATTGCACTATATTCTCTTCTATCTTACATGTCCTTTTTGTTATTTTTCATTTATCTCCTAACCCCAGTCCCCCATTACATGATTCCATTTCTGCTACTACTGTTGTCTCTTTTTTGACTTTTCTATCTCTACCTCTTTTGCATTATTAGCCTACACTGTAAAAATGATATGCCAAGAGTTCATTTTAATTCTTTGAGAACAGAGTACATAAGCAGCAGATAGCTGAAAATTCAAACTCTGCCCTTGAAGTAGGATGACAAAAGAAAATACTGGAGAGTAAGTGAAGTGAATCTCTGATCCAGCATATTGTTGGCCATGTATCTATAAAGATAGTATTTGATTTGCCATGCTATCTGCTACTCATATACTAAGAACATTTCTTGAAAATGGTTGCTATTTCACCAGTTGGCCAGTACAGTAGAACACACTGATGACAGACCCAGAAGATTGGAAGATCTGATTTGGAAATCTGTTTAACACCACCAAGTCCTACTCTTAATTAAGAGATTCAGGGTGCATTATATCTTATATATGTCAAAAAGACTATGAGAAATCAAACTATGCTTAATATTATAGGAGGCGAGATGTATGATAAGAAAATAAAATAAATAAATTTAATCCCATTAGAATTGTTTGACTTTGGAATTTTTCACATACATTTATATACTGTACTTCAGTAATTAGAACTTTTTACAGAAATGGCAATTTAATATTCCAGATAAGCTACATAACTACAAGTGGGTACAAGGAGGAAATATTATTAGATATTATAAGAAAAAGATTCAATTGTTTCCACTTTAAGAACTAGAAAGTGACAGTATAGCAAAGTAAAAGAAATCCAGTTCATGTCATATATACTGTATATAGTGTGGATATGAAAAGTCTATACCGCCTTTTAAATATTTATTTATTAATTAAACTTTTTTTGCTGCCCATCTCACCCCTAGGTCACTCTGGGCAGCTTACAATGTTAAAAAAAATAGAACAATACCAAAAATTCATACAATAAATATAAAATATTATAAAAATACCAATTATCAGCTATAACTAAAAGATGGGGAAGAGGAAGAAGCATGAGTAGGGGGAAAGACATTACCATTTTATATTGATATAAAAAAATCATAACTCAAATTAATTTTAAATCTACATTTATTTAGCGGCAATTCTAAACTCTTCCCAATGTTGATAGGTATTTGAAAAATGATTATGTTCTAGGAGAAGGAAGTACCACTGACAGGATAAGAATTATGATGCTAAAAATTCCTTGGCTATCCAGGAAAAAATCCACTCTGCTGATTCCTAATTATGTTGTTCCACCTGAATTGTGTTAGAAACCCTGATCTACTTGGATGTTATCAATCTATTAGATGTAGAAACCTCATATTTCTATACTGTAGCTCAACCATTCACATTTCCATTTTTCTTTCAAGTAGAAAGAAAATAAAATATGGATGCCACCTACTTCACACCTTGATCTACGGAAAACATAAGATATTGAATATGACATCTGTTTTACATTCTAGACTTTTTTTCTACAACCTCATTCTTTTTGGGGACAATTCAATTCTGATAGCATCCCCCCTCCCCTTTTCCAATTATAATACAGGTAATCTTCAATTTACAAGAACAGTTGAGCCCAAATTTCCTGTGACTACATTGTTCAGTGAATTTTGTACCATTTTATGACTTTTCTTTCCAAAGTTGTTAAGTGAATCACTACTGTTTTTATGTTAGTTACACAGTTGTTATGTGAATCTGGCTTCCCCACTGACTTTACTGAGCAGAAGTTTATAAAAGGCGATCACATGACCTGACAATCGTCATTAATATGAATCAGTTGGCAAGAGTCTGAATTGTTATCATGTGACTAAGGGATGCTGCAAGTGGTAAGTATGAAAAATAGTCTTAAGTCACATTTTTCAGTGCTGTTGTTACGAATGGTCACTAAATGAACTGTTGTAAGTTTAATACTATCTGTAATTAACAAATCATCTTTAAATTTCCACATTAATAAATATCATATAATAAAATGTTATTATGTCATATTAAGAAATCAAAATTGGTAGTGTTAAATGAGTAGTAATGTACTGTGGCTATAAAAATGGACAGATTTTTACATGATAATTTTCCTCCTATTTTTGCAAAGGTAGGTTTAGATTATAATTAGAAGTTATTTCCATGTTTTGTTTTGTTTCATTATACTAATATTAATATTTCCATTGGAAAAATGTATGTATTATGAATATGACAAGGAGATCCAATATTCCCTATTTTGTATATAAATTTTAAGATGGCTAACAGGGACCAGTACCAAAAGGCACTATCTATGAAGTACATAGACTATGTACTAGATTAGAGACACTATCTATGAAGTACACTGTAGTAACTGTTTTTGATATTTGGAGAAAAAGTCTTGACAGTCTAGAAAGGAGACCATTCTGTGTAGTAAACCACAAAGACACATAATATTGCCAAATTGCAGAATGTATGCAGTTTACACCAATTATCTTTAAAGATGAACAAAGACAGCTCCACCTGAAACAAAAACTGAAATACTGTACAGATAAAGGAATTGAAAAAAATCAGACATTGCACACTGCAGCATTAAAAACTAGTGTCCAGTTCCTCCTCTTTCAAACATGTTTAATTGCACATTATGAAAAACAGATACATAACAAACAGAATCCTGGAAATTACTAGAAATACACACTGCCTGTTTAATTCCAAAAAGCAACGCACCTATATAAACACCAAAACAGCACAATGAACAGCAACGCAGTGACAACATAACCATTTATTGACATATCTTACATTATGAACCTGATGGACTGCTGAGTAAGGATATCCTGCATTCTGGTTGGTCCATATTTCACAGACAGACGACTGCTGATACAAATAGAAACTATATCTCATCTTATAAATAATCATAATCCATTAAACAAAAGAAGAATTAAAACATTGCACAGAGCATAAAATGTAACTGCAAAAATTTAAAAGAAAGAAGAACTATTAATTTATTGGAGCTGCCAATACTCTTTTTAATGTAATTGCTGATAAAACCATTACAGAACATTATGAACACAGCATAATCCAGTTCAGGACAATGAAATCATTCCCTGATTACGGATTAAAGATTTCACAGCAGAGAAATCCAGTTTTCATGTCACACTCCAATCTTTAATTTTATTCCATAGCTGAGCAATTTCCCAATATAGTGGTTGAATGGGTGGGTGGAAGAAATGACTTTAAATGATCAAATAAATTATCAAACAAATGACACTGCTGAGCAAAAGGTATTAACATTTGGGATATTGTCTGCAGTATATACAAAACTTCAGATATTTTAATGGTTAAGTCACCAAAAGAAAGGACAACTCTTCAGAATAGATCACCACACTTTATTTGCTGCAATAATTAACAATAAAAACTGCACTCATAGTTGTAAAATAGTAGTTCAAATGCTACAATTGGTTGGAAGTATAATTGCAGCCAGCCAGGAAAGATCCCAGTGCAGCAACTGTGTCAAAAAGAACAGAAAATCAGTTTTCTATCATCAGATAGCAGCAACTCCTGATGTATTTTTCCTTATTTTGAGACCACAAATGACTCCAAGGGAATAGTTCATAGTAGCCAAGCAACTAAAGCACCAGATATAGTAGCTACCTGCAGTCTCCTGAGCGGGCAACAATGAAAGGCCTTGAACAGATGAGAAATGCAACTGCATTCTTTGGATGTAGATAGCAATTAATACATCAATAGCTTAACCACAGTATACAAAGCACAGCCAGCAGTTAAAACAAAGAGCACAAATGTAATACTGGTATCTAAATAAAGACTGGGTTTCAAACAGATGCAGTTTCCTGTGAGAAAATCTCACTTGAAATGTATTTTTGTCTTGGAAATCTGAGCTTCTTTCACTAATAAATTATATCATTACTAAAATTCTGAGGGTGTTGGAGACTGGCTTTCTCTGAATTGCTCAGAAAGAATCCTACAATTCAATACCAATAATATGTATCACAATCAAGCAGTTATAATTATTCAACAAAACAGATATTTCGGCAGCAAACAGTTCAAACCATTTACCAGTTACCCATATTGGATAATTGGCAAATAAGTGTTGCATTATGTGTAATTTTGTAAGATTATGAAGTGGCTGCTTTTTTGATAAGTTTTGAAAATGAAGTTGCAGCAAGGGTCTCAAGCATTACTTGGATTTTAAGCTGGGCAAAGATTGCAACAGGCTAGAGGCCTTCTGGGTATGGAAGGAAAAAAAATAACAAGGCAGCAAAAAGCCCAAAGACAAAAATAGATAAACATACCGGATTCAGCAGTTCTCCTCAAGGAGTAAATCTGCAGAGAGCATGGCCTAAATTTGCACTTTATAATGTGCAAGAGGTATTGCTTTAGAAGGACTGATGGCTTGTAGAATAATATAGTTTCTCAGTGTTTGACATACAAAATTTTCAGTGCAAATACCCTAAGAGTCCAATTTCAATATTTATAGTCAGTTGTGGGGAACAAAGGTAGTATGGAGACATGGTAGCTAGATTGTAACAAAAAAGCATTTCTTATAGCTCAGATTATATGTCTAATAAAAAATCCAATTGCCTTTTAGACAGCTGTTTACTTCTTTTAGCATTATTAGATACTTTTTCAAAAAAAAAATTAAAGAGATCTGAAATGTTCCTAAAGAAGATCTAGTAGGATTTTGAAAATAATTTAGTCTGACAACTATCACACCCAGGGTTTTATTTTACTCCTTAATTAGTTCTCTGACTTGTAATGTTTCCATCACAAGATATGAGAATTTTTCATTAAAAAACTAAACAATGGATGAAAAAGGGTTTAACACTTGCTATTTCTATTGGTAAGGAAGACTTTATTGAAGAAGCATCCAAGCTAGTTTTGCATACAAGTGCCAAAAATGAGTTGTTTTTTCTACGCATATTCAAGGCAACAGCACAGAAGGAACTCAGGTCCAAAATGAAAAATATGTGAAATCATATTGCATGCTTGTTTTATAAATACAATTAAAACTGGAGAGAAGGACAGGGTGTATACCCTGTGTCATAATTTTCACTCCTTTGCTTCCGGGTGATAAAATTTCAGAGAGTTTGAATATATACACTTGATTGTAGCCTGGGAGGTCAGAATCTAACACTCTCCCATGTTGTGGATACATCATCCATTTTGAGCATTCCACAGCTGTTATTTTGATAACAATAGACTCCGTCAATACTTATGCATAGGCTCTCTGTTTTGACCCAGATATCTCCTCTGAAAACAAAGCTCTCTAGATTATGCATAATTTCTTTCTTTAGGGAACCGACTCAGCTTCATGAATTTAGAAGGAAAACAAGAGAAAACATAACAATGTGCACTTTATAGTCGAAGTATTTCCAAAATTATTTTTTGGGATGCAAAATACTGCAAAAGACAAAGCATATGTTATAATAGTTTCCTTCAAAATCTGTGTTGCTATATTTTGTAAATTGAGAACCAGAAGAGTTAGAAATTGGCTAAGAGCAGTCAAAAACACATAAAACAGAAAAGAGTTTTTGGCTCTATCAGGTATCTAATATCTAAATAAAAACTAAAGAATAAATAATCAAGGGAATGTATCAGTATAATATTTTTTTTCTGCATACAAAAATTATTCTGATTTCCAAGTTAAAGTTAAAAAGACCATAGTCATCATACTTTTTGGTTTCAAAAGATCATAGACAATATACTTTTTTACATTTGATTTTTGCTTTGGGAAAGCCTATGTAAATAGTTTTTATATAACTTAATATACTTCATAGTGAATTATTGTGATGATACTTAAATTTTAATGGCAGTGGTCTGACCATAACGTTTAATACATCTGGTCAGATTTTCCTAACTCCTGGTTTTAGCACTAAGATTTGAGAGCACCAAGAAAGAAGAGGGCAGAGAGAGATACAGTGGTGAAATCTGGGCCGTCCATCAGCCCTCAGATGGAGAGTCAACAGCCCCCAGGTCTCGAGGTAGCTGATGAGGAAGATGAGGAACAGCTGCGTCCAGTGCCTGACGCATGGATGCGCAGAAGGCAGAGGAGAGGAGTGGAAATCTGTGGGCCGATACTTGGGAAGGAAGAGCTACCGCTGCTAGTGAAGCCCCATCTTAGCTCTGTGGGTAAAAGGCAGAGGGCGGAGATGAATAGATGTGGCAGATAACTATTCATCTCCCTGCTGGACAGACTTGTTAGTCTGCAGTGAGAGAGAAACTTTTTGCTTAGGCTGCTAGCACTTCTATTAAAGGGATCTTTGAGTTAACTTCAGAGGATTTGTGTTTGGGCAGCTGGGTCAGAACATATGCTTTCAGATCTATCCATTTATATTCAATTTGTTTTTATTTTTTTTTAAAAACCCTCTATATTATATATTTTATGAGCAACATTTCTTCAAATAGCAAGAAATTCAGATGTCAAAAATGATTAATCATAAAAATAAATAATTTATAACATATACCAAGAAGCCTTCAACAAATCCTTTCATAAATTATCTAAAAATGTAGATGATCCACTGTGCAATTTAATTCTAAAATACCAATTTTCTGTATGCTCTCTTAATTATCTCATATCAATAAAAGTTAAAGTCAATTGTATTGTATGCCAATTTTATAAAAATATTTCTATCAAAAAACATTTCCAGTTGTAAAAATGGATATTTATAAATTAGCTGCAAAATTAGCTGAATAGTAAAAATTCAAAAAAATTCAAAAAACAAGCACTGAATAGATTTTCAGAGCTGATGAATTAATAAAGGTGTCTTTTAAAAAATTAACATAAGGAACAAATGTACACAAAGGACAATATTCTTAACTAACTTCTATCTCTTAGGATCATGTAATTTTATTTTTGAAGCTGGCTACATTTCTGTTGTATTTGTAATTGTTCCATTGTAAAATCTTTATCCAAATTATTTTAAAAATAGTTTAAATTAGAAAAAACTAATTGAGAAGTTATTTTCCATCCAAAAATATTGAATTGTTTTTTAAAAAATACAAAAGTTATCACAGCTTACTTACACAACTTCAACAGTCAAGAATTCTGAACTGCAATTATATTGCAATTTGTTCCAACAATTCACAAGAAATTCATGAGAAATGGTCACTATATCTCCCAAATGATTTTCAGCTTTACTAGCCTAGTTCACATACATGAAAGTCTTTTCTATGTCAAAAAATATTTCCCTTTCCCACAGACAAACTGAAAGAAGTTCACCTCTCTATAATGAATATTCTGTGACATGCATTCCTGAATATACAAGTCATGTAGGCAGCAAAGAACAGGCTCATTCTACACCTTATCACATCTGTTTGGGCTAAGCCATTTTAGATGAGTTACATGAAAATGTATTGCTACAAAATTGTTTTTAAAATTATGCTATATTGTATAATTACCTCTATTTTCCTTGGGTAGTAAAAACTACATCATCTACATAGAAGAGTGAGGAATATTACATGTTTGAATCAGAATAAATCATCCTGATAAGCTGATAACCACCACATATCATTACTAACTACCACTATCTTAAGGAAGAAAAGAAGAATGAAAATAAAGCAAAATAGGTCAGTGAAATATTCAGGAATAGCAGTGTTGATATATCACTAGGAAGAATAAAACCAAAGGGGAAGAAAGTGGAGTAAAATAGAGTAAAAGGATAAGGATTACTAAATTAACTTTTCTATGCTGCAACATGTTGTTGCACAGCTGACTAGTTTCTAGACCAGCAGTTACCAGATGGCTTGGCTGTATCATTCAGACAAAGAAGAAATAGGTTTTCCATCATGAACAATAAAATGTAGTTCTTTTATTCAAAGGCAAGTAGATTTTTTTTTCATTTTACACATTTATTTTATTCACATCTCCCAGGATTGTTCAAGTACAAATAACTGTTAAGTTCACATAATTCTATAAAACACTAGGAAAAATGTACTTTCCTAAAAAATAATTAAAAAAAATAAAACTAAGAGGCAAATTCAGCTGCAAAAAAAAAAATCAAACATCAATTTCTGAAAGATAATGCTAGGGAAACAAATGTTTAAAAATACCTTTCTAATGAACATGGAATTTTCCAACTTTACCTGTGCCATTTGTCTTTCCAGTTTTGACCGAGGAATATCGTCAAAGTAGCTGTCATTTCTTCTTCTCCTTGCATCTCCCTGCATGATAATGTGTGGTATATCCAGGGAACCACCAGTAGTGTAAGTACTTTGGCTGAGCGAAGGAGACAATTGGGGAGGAGTGTGATTACCACTGGGTTCCTGTATCAAATAAGAAAAAAGTGGAAGCATGAAATAAATATTATTTATTACTTATAAACATTATTTATATGTTGTAAGCTAGCCCGAGTCCTCGGAGAGGGGTGGCATATAAATCCAATAAATAAATAAATAAACAAATTATTCTTAGTACTCTAGATCAGTCTTTCCAAATCTTGGCACCTTTAAGATATGTGGATTTCAACTCCCAGAATTCCCCAATCAGTTTGCTAGTTGGGGAATTTGGGGAATTAAAGTCCACATATCTTCAAGCGCCAAGGTTGAGAAATACTACTCAAGTTAAATGTGTAAGGACATCTGCACTGTTCAATTCATATTAATAACATGGATAAAACACTCTGGGTATACTCAATTCTGAGTACACAATAGTACCATTACTGGTCAGTGTTTAGAAATGTAGGAAATTCATGAACTGAAAACGATAATTCAATAACTTGAATTCTCACTTCTTATAGAATTTAAAGATCTTTCTTTAAATATTACAATAGCTACACATATAAACATATAAGATACATCATTAGCAAAGCTATACACATAAAAGAAGTCACAAGGAATTACCTGTATTGCTAAAAACAATTTTCCAGAAGGAATTCATAAAGCTTTAAGTGATAACAATGATTGCTCTTCAAGTATTTGAAGAATTTTCACAGGTCAAATATGAATTTATGAACCGCTAGTACAATTTCAGTTTAATATGTAACCATTTTAAAATGCTCTCAATGAAAGTGGTTTGTCAGTTGATTCAATGTCATTATGGACAAGTATTAAGATATCGATATCTGAGAAGGCTGGAGATCTTACTGAAGATCTTTAAAACTAGTTTCTTATATGGGTCAAAACTGACTACATAACCCTTATAATATAGGTAGTCCTTGGCAATACATAGATATTACATAAGGCTAAGTTACAGATCAGAATAATAATAAAAAGAAAAATAGAAGAATTGATTTTAATTGAATATTTAACACTGTGAACAAAACAACAACAACTAAGCAGTTATGTTAATACTTAGTGACTTCCCAATTGAACTATTGTAAGACATTCTACATGGGACTGCCCTTGAATATAATCCAGAAGTTACAACTGGTCCAGAATGTGGCAGGGAAAGCAATATTGGATGTCCCTTGCTTTGTCCATCTTGTAAGAGTTATACTGTCATCTTGTAACTTTCCTAAGGCAAATCAAGGTGTTAATTATCACTTTTACAGCTTTACCTGGAATGGGGTCAGTTTATTTCTGAGATTACCTCACAAATAAACTGGAAAAGAACAGACTCTTCCCCAAGCACTGGAATAGGGTCAGATTGTGAGTAACCCAAAGTTTTACAATAGATGACCATTTAAATAGATAAGTAAGCAAGTAAGTAAGTAGAACTTGAATTTTGTGGAATTTTTTTGATTAATTTCTAGAGTTTAGGTTTGTTTGTTTGTTTGTTTGTTTGTTTTTTCCTGTTTTCTATCATTTTTTTCCCCATTTCCAGCAAAAAAAATAACCCATCCAGGAAAGTGGATTCAGACTGTATGATTCACTTAATGAGTGTGTGAGTCAAGGTTTAGGATTGCATAATTCGGTTAATGAGTGATATAACAAGAGTTGAAAAATCAGGTCAAGTCACGTGGTGCCCAATTTATACCCACAATGACTAAAATTCCAGTCCCAATTGTGGTCATAAGTCAAGGTCTACCTGTATGTAGCATTCTAGTTGCTAAATATTAAGCTGCAATAAAATAGGTTTTTTTAAAGACCAAATTCTGATTTTCATCATTTCCCCTCCTCATCTCATCTCACAAAGCAAGTTCTGTTGACTATAAGCCAAATCACCCTTTTTAAAAATTTACAAATGTAACAATTGTCTGAATAGTGGTACATTCAATTATTCAATATTCTATCTTTGTGTTAGATGCTATGACTTGCAATGTATACTTCAGATATTACAAGGATTTGATGGAACCTACCCTGAGGGTGATAGAACGTGGTGGTTTCTGAGGTGGGTCTTCGTGAAGTCTGTCTCCCAATGAGGCCAAAATGCGCTTTCTATGGCCAAGTAAGCTGATTTTTAAAACCTGGAAAATACATGTTTCAAAAATAATAAATCAGTTAAGAACCTTTTATAGAAGTGTAGCGAACTGCAACCAGATTGTTATCCATAGTGTTTAAGTACATCATATATTTATACTTAAGAATATCTGCTTATGGGAAAAGAGGTGGGGGGGAAATCCCAAGAAAAATACAAGATACCAACTGAGATGAAGGCAAGCAGGTTGAAAAATGTGCCTTGTCAGAAAGGCAAAGTAGTAACAACAGTGTTTTGAAGTTAGCACCTGGATAAATAAGTAATTAGGATCATTTTTACAAAAGAAGTGAAGTTGACAAAATATAGAGGCATAAAACAGAATGATAATTGCTTGGAATGACAAAATGAGGTTGCCTTTTAAGTATCTATCACCAAGTCATTTTTCACTCCTAGTGACCACACAGTCAAAATCAACTTGATGATGCATATTTAATCAATCAATCTAGAGTAAAGATCAAGAATGGGAAATTATTATAAAACATCAAAAATAATTAAAAATCAAAGACATATTTGAATTTATAGGAAAATTGACCATAATTTCAATCATTCATCTAAAGAAAATTCACACAACATTTTGGCGTAAAAGGAATTTACTATTTGACTTGGGTACATACCCAAAAAAACTAGAATGTTCGGTGCACCTAGCAAGTCAAGAAAATAAACTAGAATTGATCTGTTCACATTAAATATTGTTTCCTTATTATAGACTATTTAACTGATATCTAGTTCTACGATCCAGTAACTATATGGTTATCAGTCTAAAGAGCAAACAATGAAAGTTACTATGTTATTTCTAGACAAAAAAAATCCAAATTCCAAATATAATTAGATAATTATATCCAAAATTTGAAGAAATCAGAAAAACAAATCTATAAATTATATTTCTACTGCAAAGTGTGGTACATACAGTAACATATTATACAATATCACTCAATAAAAATGGGTTGTGGCACAATATCATTCAAACTATTCAAGAATAAAGATTCTCTTTCAGTTTCAAGATGAACATAGTGAACACATGATAGTAATAGATTACAGTGATCCCTCGATTATCGCGAGGGTTCCGTTCCAAGACCCCTCACGATAATCGATTTTTCGCGATATAGCGGTGCGGAAGTAAAAACACCATCTGCGCATGTGCGCCCTTTTTCCATGGCCGCGCATGCGCAGATGGTGGAGCGACGAAAGTTCAGAGGCTGGCAATGGTTGTTTTTCATGCCGGCCACCCCCCCCCAGCACCTCCGGGCTCCTCGCCGCTACCCCCTGCCCGCCCGATTCGCCCCTCTCACCGGCTTTCTTGGGGCACGAGTCCTCCTTCAGCAGCGCTTGTGGCAACGGCTTCTCGGCTTTTAGAATGCCCGCCTCCTTCCTTCCATCCCTCCCTCCTTCCTTCCCTCCTTCCCTCCTTCCCTCCCTCCTTCCTTCCCTTCTCTCCTTCCCTCCCTCCTTCCTTCCCTTCTCTCCTTCCCTCCCTCCCTCCTTCCCTCCCTCCTTCCCTCCTTCCTTCCCTTCTCTCCTTCCCTCCCTCCTTCCCTCCCTCCCTCCTTCCCTCCTTCCCTCCCTCCTTCCCTCCTTCCTTCCTTTCGTAAAAAGCACTTAAACAATGACAGAATAAAAACCCCCAGCCCTCACCTGTGTTTGAATTTCATTCACCCAGTCATTCATTCATTCTTCTGTATGCCACTCAGTCCCAACACTTTCAACCCACAAATTACCATTTCCCATCCCCTTAATTACTGTACTGTACCTCTACCTGTACCTGTACTGTACACATTGAATAACACACTTAGTCATCCTGATAGAAATAATAACAAATATTTATTTACATTTTTAGGGGGGGGGTTAGCATAACTAGGATAAATCGGGATCTTCTTCTATCACCATATCTACAATGGACGCTGCAGGTGATGGTGTGACAGACCTCTTGGTTTTTGTGACAAACATAGTTATGGGCAGTTGTTGGCGCATTTTCTTTTTCCGGGCTAACATGGCTCTGTATGATGCAAAGGTGTTGTCAAGGAAGGCCTTAAATTGTATAGAGCGAGTCATGTTGGGATCCCAAAGTTCTACCATGCGTTATACATTTGCAGCAGCTCTGTTCAGTTCTGCAAGCCGCTCAAGCGCTAGGCCAACATCTTCTTCTTCCTCAGCTTGTTCAGCTTCCGCTTCCTCCTCTTCTTCACTCGCTGACCTGGTCAGCTCCTCCAGATTTTTGTCTGTCAGCGGTAGGCCATGCTCATCAAGCAAACCATTGACTTCCTCTGGTGTCATGTCAATGAAGCCTTCTCTACCCAGTGCCTGTGCCAGCTTCACAGAGTTCTGGACTGCAGCATCTTGAATTTCTTCGGGAGCAAATCCCTTGTAATCATGCACCACTTCTGGCCACAATTTCCTCCAGCAGGCATTCATTGTCTGTGACTTCATATCCATTAAGGCATTCTGAATGTTCTTCAGACAAGATGCAATTGTGTACTGACGCCAGTAGGCCTTCAATGTGAAGTTTTCATCAGCATCCATTGCTTCCACGATGCTTCCAAGAGAATTGCACGTATACAGTGCCTTAAATGCGCGGATAACACCTTGATCCATCGGCTGGATAAGCGATGTGATGTTTGGTGGCAAGAATTCGACTTGCACCCCATCATGTTCATGTGCCAGGTCATCATGGCCTCCAGCATTGTCCATTAGGAGAAGCACTTTGAAATTGAGTCCTTTGGCAGCCAAATAAACCTGCACCTGTGGGATGAAGCACTGATGAAACCAGTCCCGCCTGAGGGGTTTTGTAATCCATGCTTTAGGATTATGCATCCAGTACACTGGCAATGCATTCTTATTTCTGTTCTTGAGGGCTCTTGGATTTTGTGACTTATAAATTAGCCCTGGCTTCATCAAAAAGCCTGCTGCATTCCCACACATGATCAAAGTCACTCTATCTTTCATGGCCTTAAAGCCAGGGGCTTTGGCTTCATCTTGCATCAAGAAAGTCCGTGAAGGCATCCTCTTCCAGAATAGGCCTGTTTCGTCCATGTTGAACACCTGTTCTGGAAGGTAGCCCCCTTCTGCAATTAGGTCTTTAAACGTGCGCTGGACGAAGTTTTCGGCTGCACCTGTATCTGCTGAGGCAGCTTCTCCATGCAATGACACACTCTTCAGGCCATAGCGCCGTTGAAATTTCTCAAACCACCCTTTGCTTGCTGTGAATGTGGCTGGGGCTGAAGAAGCAGAAGATGTTGATGGCTGGGGGTCTTCAGAGTCACCAGCACCTTCATCTACAGAGAATGACAGGAAAGGGAGAGAGAAGTGACTTGAATGAAAGCATACAGTCCTTCCTTCCTTCCTTCCCTCCTTCCCTCCCTCCTTCCTTCCTTCCCTCCTTCCTTCCCTTCTCTCCTTCCCTCCTTCCTTCCCTCCTTCCTTCCTTCCCTCCCTCCTTCCTTCCCTCCTTCCTTCCCTCCTTCCCTCCCTCCTTCCTTAAAAAGCACTTAAATAATGACAGAATAAAAAACCCCAGCCCTCACCTGGGTTTCCCTCATCTGCATCGCCTCCTTCTGTGTCTGCAAGACGGTTGTACAGTTGCTGCGCCTTGGTTCGTATAGTGTTCGTATCCAAAGCAATGCTCTTTTTGCGGCAGTCTTGTACCCACACGGACAAAGCAGCTTCCATCTTCATAAGGCGTTTGTTTCTAGGCGTCACCATTCTTTTTGCAGCCTTGTTGAACATTATCTGAGAAGTTTGCCTTATCTTCTTTTCGTCTTTCCGAATGTATCGCACAGTCGATTCGTTGATCCCATAATGCCGACCAACATCTACATTAGAACGTCCCGCTTTCAGCATGTCCAAAAGTTCAATTTTCTCCTTAATTGTCAGCATATTCCTGCTCTTTTTAGTGTCGCCGCCTCCACTCTGCGTGCAACGTTTAGGAGCCATCTTTCAACAAGTCTTAACAAGTTCCAACAGTTCCAAAAGTTTCAAAGCACGCTGAGCAAACAACACTGATTGACCGAGATTTCGGCCAACCAGCAATGGCAGACGTCAGTTTGGTGATGACGTGTGACGTCATCGGGCGGGAAAAACCGTGGTGTAGAAAAAAAACCGCGCACGTATTTTTAATTTATTATTTTTTGAAAAATCGCGATATAGCGTTTTGCAAAGATCGAGATCGCGAAAACCGAGGGATCACTGTATATGGGAATGTTATATTTGAAAGTAACAGAAATCTGCTTGTAGGATAATAGTAACACACTGTATTTTTCAACAGGAGTTCCACAACATGAAAAATTAAAGGACTCTGAACTGATAAAGTGTTTATAACAAATGAAAGGAGAAGAAGAAGAATATAATCAGCGGTCATAAATCTGAAAACCATGCACAGAGATTACGAATAGAATGAAATGTGGTCTAATCGTTTTGCAGATCAATGACAGGATCCAAGTACAGGTAGTCTCTGACTTGCAATCATTCATCGAACAATCATGATCACAATGGCATTGAAAAAAGTGATGACCAGTTCTCACATTTATGATCGTTGCAGCATTCCTATGGCCACATGATCAAAATCCATGTGCTTAGCAACTGGCATGTGTTGGCCTGACAGGTGCAGTGACCCAGGGTTATGTGGTCACCATTTGTGACCTTCCCAACTGGCTTCTGACAAGCAAAGTCAACCGGAGGAACCAAATTCATTTAATGTTGACTTAACTGCAGTATTTTGCTTAACAAGCATGACAAAAAAGCTTGTAAAATGGGGCATGACTTACTTAACAACTGTCTTGCTTAGCAACGGAAAAGTTGGGCTCAATTATGGTCATAAGTCAAGGACTACATGTATGCTGTACAGCCCTTTCCCAAATTTCTCTTCCCAATTTTCTCCTCTCTATGTTAGTCTCCTAAAGTCAAGGATTTAAAATATATCAATATAACAAAAGCAATAAACTTTAATTAATTAATTTATTTATAAATTAAAAACAAGAGAAAGCTGCTTAAAAAGATACAATATTTAATGGGAGGAAATATATTCTCTCACACTAAAATTTGAATAATTAAATCCACGTCATACTATTACAAAAATGCACTACAATACTGAATAAAAATTGTTGCCATTATATAGACAAAATAGTGCCATATTATGTAATAAAATACTGAGTGGACTTGAAACTCTTATTATTGTCCCCTCTATGCCTAAAGGAAAGAAACTGCATCCTGCTCGACTGTTGTGCCAAAATGTTTGTTCCATGCTTAATTATCTGTGATAAAGTTTGATTGCTTATGGTGGAATATAGAGATAAATACCCTGCAAGAATGTAAAAGCAATAACTTCAGCACAGGTATTGTTTCTATGGGCCATATAACTCAATGATGGCGAACCTTTTAGTGATCGAGTACCCAAACTGCAATCCAAAAACCACTTATTTATCACAGTGCCAACACAGCAATTTAACCTGAACATTGAGATTTTACCACCTAAAAAATCATAATCTATGCAGAGTTCAGCTAATTGTTCTAAGAAAAATGTGATAAATGCACTTTTCTGCTCCTTCATTTTTTTCTGCTTTTGAAATACAGTGAACCCTCGAGTTTCGCGTCCTCGAGCATCGCGAAAGGGCTATTTCGCGAGTTTTCAACCCGGAAGTAAACTCCACCATCTGCGCATGCGTGCCTTTTTTCTATGGCCACGCATGCGTAGATGGTGGAGTTCCCCAGCTGGGAAGCTGGGCGGCTTCCCTGGGTCTTCCCCCTCTTGCCCCGGTAAGACCCCAGCGGCAGCGCGAGCAACGGCGTGGGCGGGCGGGCGGCACGCGCGGGAACACCCCAGCTCCGCTCCCCAGCTGGGAAGCGGCCCCAGCAACAGCGTGGGCGGGCGGGCGGTGCGCGCGCGCTTGGGGAAACCCCAGCTCCGCTCCCCAGCTGGGAAGCGGCCCCAGCAACGCGCGCGCGCTTGGGGAAACCCCAGCTCTGCTCCCCAGCTGGGAAGCGGCCCCAGCAACAGCGTGGGCGGGCGGGCGGTGCGCGCGCGCTTGGGGACACCCCAGCTCCGCTCCCCAGCTGGGAAGCGGCCCCAGCAACAGCGTGGGCGGGCGGTGCGCGCGCGCTTGGGGACACCCCAGCTCCGCTCCCCAGCTGGGAAGCGGCCCCAGCAACAGCGTGGGCGGGCGGGCGGTGCGCGCGCGCTTGGGGACACCCCAGCTCCGCTCCCCAGCTGGGAAGCGGCCCCAGCAACAGCGTGGGAGGGCGGGCGGTGCGCGCGCGCTTGGGGAAACCCCAGCTCCGCTCCCCAGCTGGGAAGCGGCCCCAGCAACAGCGTGGGCGGGCGGGCGGTGCGCGCGCGCTTGGGGACACCCCAGCTCCGCTCCCCAGCTGGGAAGCGGCCCCAGCAACGCGCGCGCGCTTGGGGAAACCCCAGCTCCGCTCCCCAGCTGGGAAGCAGCCCCAGCAACAGCGTGGGCGGGCGGGCGGTGCGCGCGCGCTTGGGGACACCCCAGCTCCGCTCCCCAGCTGGGAAGCGGCCCCAGCAACGCGCGCGCGCTTGGGGAAACCCCAGCTCTGCTCCCCAGCTGGGAAGCGGCCCCAGCAACAGCGTGGGCGGGCGGGCGGTGCGCGCGCGCTTGGGGACACCCCAGCTCCGCTCCCCAGCTGGGAAGCGGCCCCAGCAACAGCGTGGGCGGGCGGTGCGCGCGCGCTTGGGGACACCCCAGCTCCGCTCCCCAGCTGGGAAGCGGCCCCAGCAACAGCGTGGGCGGGCGGGGCGGTGCGCGCGCGCTTGGGGACACCCCAGCTCCGCTCCCCAGCTGGGAAGCGGCCCCAGCAACAGCGTGGGAGGGCGGGCGGTGCGCGCGCGCTTGGGGAAACCCCAGCTCCGCTCCCCAGCTGGGAAGCGGCCCCAGCAACAGCGTGGGCGGGCGGGCGGTGCGCGCGCGCTTGGGGACACCCCAGCTCCGCTCCCCAGCTGGGAAGCGGCCCCAGCAACGCGCGCGCGCTTGGGGAAACCCCAGCTCCGCTCCCCAGCTGGGAAGCAGCCCCAGCAACAGCGTGGGCGGGCGGGCGGTGCGCGCGCGCTTGGGGACACCCCAGCTCCGCTCCCCAGCTGGGAAGCGGCCCCAGCAACAGCGTGGGCGGGCGGGCGGCACGCACGCGGGGAAACCCCAGGCGCGAGCAACAGGGTGGGCGGGCGAAGGGCGGGCGGCGGTGGAAGTAAAAACACCATCTGCGCATGCGCAGATGGTGTTTTTACTTCCGCACCGCTACTTCGCGAAAAATCG
The DNA here is from genome assembly GCF_031021105.1 of Erythrolamprus reginae. Lineage (NCBI taxonomy): Eukaryota > Metazoa > Chordata > Lepidosauria > Squamata > Dipsadidae > Erythrolamprus > Erythrolamprus reginae. The sequence goes on from NC_091955.1 coordinate 59,620,133, forward strand.
ATCATCGCTTGGGGTCCTGGAACGGAACCCTCGAGATGATCGAGGGACCACTGTATTACATTTAGCAACAATAAAAAAAGAAAAACCTTTGTAATAATTTTTTACTTTCCCTCCCTCTCTCTCTTTCCCCATCTTTTTCTTTCCCTCTCTTTCTCTTTATGTCTCTCTCTTTCTCTCTCTCTCTTTCATTCATTCTCTCTCCCTCCCTCTCTCTTTCTCTCTCTCTCTGTCTCTCTTTCCCTCTGTCTCTCTCTCTCCCTCTGCTTGTTTCTCTCTCTTTCCCTCCCTCTCTTTATCTCTATCTAATAATAATAATAATAATAATTTATTAGATTTGTATGCCGCCCCTCTCCGAGTACTCGGGACTCTACACACACACACATACACACATACAGTACATACATACATACATACATCTATGCTTTCCTGTCCAGCTTCATGTGTCATGTGAATCCAATCACGTGGGCTATGGAGGGGGAATGGAGGCTGGCAGGCAAAGCCAAGTATTAGAGATCTACACAAAATAACGCAACTCCAACCTGGATCCTGTCCCCCACCTTCTCTCTCCCACAATCCCCATGTGATGAGGGCCTGGGCGCAGTTCTTTCTTCATAGGCAATGAGCAAGCAAACAAATGTGGCACTCTGGCTGGGAGGTGGCAGCATGGAGCCCCACCTCCGGTCAGCAAGAGCAGAGCAGGCAGGTCGTGCACTTTCCCCATCACTGTGGCAGTGGACAGGAGGGATGCACAAGCCAAATGTTTGGAGCCACGCTCGGCAGAATTTGCAAGCAGGGTCGCTTAGCAGGGAGACCTCGGCCCATTTAGTTTGCTTCAGCGTGGGGTGGGAACACAGAAAACAGAGGAACGCTGTGCCTCTCAGTGTTCAGCCCTCAAAGACTCCTTTGGGGAAACTTTTTCTGCTTTTGAAACATTATGTTTAGCAACAATAAAAAAAAAAGTTTTGTAATATCATTTCTCTTTCCCTTCCTTTACCTTTCTCTCTTTTTCTTTCTCTCACCCTCTCTTTATGTTTCTTGTTCCCTCTCTTTCTCTCTCTCTCTCTCTGCTTCCCTCTGTTTCTCTCCCCCCACACACTTGTGCACCCCTGAACCTGTGCTGGGTGGTGGGAATGACATCTGAAGGCTGACAAGCCCAGGAGCAGTGAACCCACGCTCAGCTGGCTGATGGGGAGGCAGAAAATCCCAACACAGGCAGCTCTGCAGGAAAAGAAATTACCTTTTTTTGCCAAGCCCAGGCGCCGCAGGGTCACACTGTGGCCCGCATTGTAATGGGCTTCAAGAGGAGATCGGGATCCTGTCTCCCCCATTGCAAAGCACACAAGTGAAAAAATTCAATCAATTTTAACTCTGCAAGAACCCTTTCTTTCACAAGAAATTGAAAGTGATTGAGCTGAGGTGACTGCGGATATAGCTCAACTCATTTTTACCCTTTTAATTCACATGAGAATACACATTCCCATTCAATTTTGTGTAACCCAAATCCATAATAGGTCAGAGATAAGGGAAGAAGAGTTCATTAATAATACAGATACCCTGTACTTCACTACTCCAACATACTGTTTTTTAAAAAATGGTGCAAGGTGGCAAGGCTACAGAAGTACACATTCATATGTGTGCTAAGTTCTAATTTCTACAGTCCACAAAATCAGTGCTCTGACTGAAAATTATATTTGTAAAATGTATTTTAGAGGAAAAGGGGGAAATGCATTCATTTTTGATGCACTATGGGCAACTGACAGTTTTATTAATGGGGAAAGATTATATAATCAAAAGTAAGATGAAATTAATCAATAACATCTATAAAAAAATTCATATTATCTTTTCCTTAGTATGAAGTAGAGTGGTTCAAAATTATTCACTACAATATAAAATTCATTGTTAGAGCTGTTATTAATAATAAATTAGATTCAAGAAATTTACAGTGTAATTTAGATATTAATTCAGTATTCAATATTACCTCTTAGGATTTTATGTATGCATAATTTTCCTATGAACAGCAACATTAAATTGATTATTCTGTTTGCAAAGTAAATTAATGCTGGGCTCCATTAATTAGGAGGCAATTATTGAACTAGTTAGCACATATCCAATTTGCATTATTTAATACAAGTTTCATACATGCTTGCAGAGAAGATGCCAGTTGGAAACGGGTAGGTCCTTTTAGAGAAAAAGTTGCATTTATTCATTCAAACAAGCTATTACTCCAACCAGTTAATTGTTCACATCATTTTAATCTTGTATCATTGAATTGGAAATCATTTCAATCTAAGAAAAAAGAAAAATCTAAAATGTTCCAACATTCTGAAATACCTACTGTCATTAAAAACAATAAATCCACACTGTTCTGTTTCTCCACTTGCAAATTATTCCAAATATGTTAAAGCTCTACATGGAACCCATCATACCTGCCAAACTCAGACTGGTTGCAAGTACAAAAAGAACACCATGAGGTCATCAATGCTGTCCCAAATCAGCCAACAGGAGAATGCAGATTCATTAGACAGTTAGTGTCCCATCTCCTGAAGCAAAAGTCCTCTCAGGATCCACTTCACACAAAAAAGGAGAAATAAATCACCAGCCTTTCCAATATTCAGTTCGCGTTATATGTTATCTGGAGGAAAATTTTGCTCAGACCTTCAATGGCCTTCAAGACATCATTCCTTCTTCTTCACTTAAAGTTATAATGTAGCATAACTTTAATACTTTGCAGGCAATCTTTCATCAAAGAACAGCTAACTCAATCCTAGAAATAGAGGTGGGCTAACACAATATTTTGCTGCATACTGACAATAGGCAGAACAAAGTCAATTAGGCAATTGGGTGAAAAATTGTAAGATCACTTCACTGATAAAGTTAACTCTGAAACATACTAGAAATCTTCAAATTCAAGCAATGGGATAGTGAGTGAAGCAATTTTTTAGAATTGTGGAAATGGCCTGGCTCAAAGCTCCATAGAGCTTCAGTACTGTAAATCAAAGTAGAAGTTTTGCAATTTTAGTTTGACAATGACATGGGAATCATGTAAGATGAGAATGGCATGGGAATCATGCAAAATCAATGCCGTAAAAATACAAAATGTGTGTGTAGAATGAGTACAAGACAAATAAAAATATTTTTAAACTACAAAGAAACAAAGAAACCAGTTTGTCAAAGCAATTTAAAACATTTTGTCCCATCTGCCAGATATTAAACATTGGCAATCGTTAGCCATTTAGTGTTGCATACATAAGATACCTTTTCTTGGTTAGAAGAGTCATAGTCAAATAAAAGAATTTCTACTGGAATTATTTGTTTCACAATGAAACTGCTCTTCTTCTAAATTCTTTTGGGCAATGCCTATCAACTACTACATTTTCAGAAGTAGCCTGTCCAACTGCAAAAGGCAAAGATAATGTTTATCGGGATAAGGAATTTCCCTGCATGAAAGCAAACTGTTATAAATAAATAAGAAAAGCAAGAAATGAACAAGTTTAGGCAAGTGATTTTTAGAAATAATGTTCATCCATCAGAAGAGTCTATAGAGGTTCTCAGTCATTCAGGTCATGATTGTCCCAAAGGTTCTTTTTTTTCAAGGGGCAAATGGACTTTCTAGTTTTTCTTTGAAGACATTTTGCTTGTCATCCAAGAAGCTCCTTCAGCTCTGACTGGATGGTGGGAAATAGAAGGATTTATACACTTTAATACATCTATGATTTATACTTCTATAACTCCATCAGAAGCATTACAGAAGTTGGCTAATACAGGTAGTCCTTGACTTACAACATTAATGAAGCCTGCCCATGTCAAGAACTACATTAAATGAATCACCGTCCCTTCTTTCTCAAATGCATTTTTTAAACAAATGTATGGATCAACCATGGGGTGACTCAGGAATGGGAGAAACCAAGGGAGGCCTAGTGCAGGCACAGGAATTCCCAAGAGGCTTCCCCCGCCCTCTGAGATATCCCATACTCTGCCTCCTGCCCCTTGGTTTCCCCAAAGCCCTATGGGCCTCCTCCATACCCCACCCATCACCATTCGCTTACTTATATTTTGACAAACTCAGTAGAGAAGGCCACTCCCTTGCTGGGCCATATGGCACAATCAAGAAAAAGAAATCCAGTCACTTTTTGCTTCTATTGCAATCCTTTTCTCTCCAGCCAGCATAAACTACTATGATTTCTTCCTAGCTCTGTGCTAGTTTTACACCAGTGGTGCTAAGATATTATAGTTTATCCTGGCTGGGGAGGAAAGGATTGCATGGAAACAAGAAATTAGATTTCTTCTTGCACTACTAGCATAAGTCTAGCGTAAAGCTATATATTAAATATGCTATGTTAATATTAAATATTAAAGTTATATATTATATTAAATAGTAATAGTACTAGAAAGAATGAAATGATTATTAGCAACTCAGTTTAACCCTGCAAATTTAAATCATTATTAGCCATAACCTATCACTATGACTTACGAAAGGAAACATGTCATTTTTAATGATTGTGTAGTTCTTAGGCAGATGCTGTTTTCATGTTCCCATATGTTCTGTAGCAACAGTTCCAGATGATATTCAAACTACTGCACAGCGCTAATTGTTATATAAGTACCTTCTTCTATCAGAAACTAGTATACTGTACTGGATAAACGTACGTACTTCATGTCAGCACTTAATACACATCTCAAAATAAATCATCTTCTTTAGTAATTAAACCTTGTTCCATCATCTTGAAAGAATGTAATGAACATATTTAAAACAATTGCCAGAAAGTTGGCATGATGTATAATATGTACAATATGTATAATACGTACAATTAACAAATGCTTACCCTTCCAAAGATATCATCATCTATATGCCATGCTGCCCATATGACCATAAAAATGTATTTGGACAATACTGGCTCCCTTGGCCAATAAGCAGAGATCAGCACCAAGTCCTAGAGTTATACACAATGGGTCCACAACCCCCAGACCGCAGCTCAGTACCGGTCTTTCAGTTGCTTGGAACCACAATGAATAAGTGGTGGGCAAGCACCCAAACACACATCCCCACTTGCACAAGCAACAGGCGAGCATATGCACAGATGCTTAATTTGTGTGAACAGTGACATGCATGTTACTCGTGCAAATGGAATTGCACATACATACTTGCCCATCACTTACATGGAGCCATCCCCTCTAAGCTAAATAAAATTCAATATGATTGTGGTAAATTTTAGAAAAATTAGTTGAAAATAATAGAATGAAATTTAACAATTTCCAGAAATTTTTTCCTGGACGGAAAAAAGTTAAATACCATTCACACATCATCACGAAATCTCCAGAACCGTAAAGACTACAAACTTGAAATTTAGCAGGTATATTCCTCTTAGCTTCTAGGTGCTTGCTAAAGAAGGATTTTTTTGAAATGACCCTCAGATCATTATTATTTCTTATATTATTATCAATACACTCTGATGCTAAGGAGTTAGATGTTCTACTCCCTCTCCTCACCTGAAAAGAATTATGTTCCAACTGCTAGTGGCGTGGTCAGCACGTGACTCATCTGGCATACCGGCTGGGAATTTAGACATTCTATTTCATGCTAAATAGTTCAATTTTGTAGAGAAGCACGGGTATCCACCTACTAGTCGTCCTGTATTCAGAACCTCTCATCATCCTTATGTCCTTCAGTAATTATCTAACTTGTTCATCATAAACAATTAAATCCATAAATCATACTTTCATACTTTAATTTCTCAATCAAACTAAACTAAACTCCCATTTCTTCCTGGATCACTGGATGGCTCAATCACTTTTATTGGTACCCTGTTGTCTCAATCCCACTCATTCATTCATTTCATCTCCTCAATTCATTCCAAATGTTGTATAGTACAATTTCCCCCCAAAATATCAGTGGGGAATTTTTCCCATTGATTTGAGAGTGGCATCACTCACCAAGCTTTGAATTTCTAATTTCATATATACCCACAACAATTTATTCATAAAATGGCAAGAAATCAACATTTAGAGAATACACACAATCAACAACACATTTAATGTAAATGAATTCACAAAATGAGAAGAGACTAAAAGACTACCCTTTTTGGATATTCACATTAGCAGAGAAAACAATGGCAAACCATAAATCCAAATGCTTTATAAAGCAGCCCACGCTAACCAAGTACTCAACTACCATAGCAACAACCCAAGAATACCAAAAGAAACTGCATAAGAACTATATTCAAATGAGCAAAAATGCATTGCAGTAACCCAGAACACCAGAAAGCAGAGTCTATTTATATATCATTTTGCAATGTGATACCCACACAACTTCATTAAAAAGGGTCTATCCATACAACTAATCAATCAACCAATCCACCATTACAACTTACAAAAAATTACCTCTTCTGTACATCAAAAACATTTCAGAATCCACCAGTAGGTTGCAACAACCTCTTTGTAGACATTGTCAAAGCCTACAGAACAACAAAGCAAATTTAAAGATTTGGTAATTAAAGTCAAAATAGAGTTATTCAATCATTTACTATGAAAAATACTATGAAGGACAAACAGGCAGAATGCATCCATAAATAAGTTGGATCTTGCAAAGTTCTGAAGTTGGCAATCACAAGACATTATACAATTAATTTCACAGGAGAGAAAGTGTTCAATTACCCTTTCAACTAGAAAGCTGTACTGTATACATTTTAAATCAAGATACTTTTAAGAATGCAAGAGAATTATTAGAAGGTTTGCATTCCACTTTCAACATATATGGGGGCGAGGGGAACCATTCAAAGGGAAAAATTAAAAGTTAACCAAAAGGCGAACAGTCTGAAGCAATTTCTTGTCATCACACACCTATTAAATACCCAGATAAGAAGCAGCACCTGATCATAATAAACACCAGACAATAATATTGCAATTAAACAAAACCAATCAATCAATCAATCAATCAATACATTGTGTCCAAATTTACACAAAGCTGTAAGACAAACAAACTTCTCTTTAGTACTAATGATGTTACCTAATCTGATAATAAAACATCCGCAAGAAGAAAACCAAGCTTAGAGAATCTAAGGACCGAACAATTCAAAGTTCACTCTCCACTAGTGCAATCCATTCATTCTTGAATGATATTTTAGTCATTCCATCCATCCAAACATCTCAAAAACTAGGGGGTATTTTTTCCTTACACACAATCTCATCAACTATATTAGATCATTTTAATTCAGATTTATTACATCCTTCACTTAAATATTTAAAAAAAAAAATCACAAATAACATTTTTTATTTCATATATTAATTCATGTAACACTTTACCGCACGTCTCTTACATACCCAGTCCTAATCTTTCCATATGTTACAGTCAACAACAGATGCACCCGTAAATAATATCTCTACTTCCCATCATATTTCTGGTCAAGCAGTTTTTATATAATCCCATTTTCCTAGTCTTAGTTGTATCCATGCCACTTGCAGTATTCAAAAACGACTACACTAGTAGAAAGTTATAATCCAAGATTAAAAAGTATCTCCTTTCATCTGTTATAAAAACAGTTGTCTACTTGCACAAACAAAATGTAAGAAGCCATCCCAATAAAAACTTCATATACTTTTTATATGTCATTGCTGCTAAGAGCAACCAATCTGTTCTTTCTCTAAATAAAGCAATATAGCTCTACCATGTTACCTAGCAACACATATTTCACTGCTACTCTCAAAAACAAGCTTGGTTTTATGTCAACATAATGTTTGAAAAGACGTTTAAGTAGTTCATTCAAATGTTCAGAATACACTTTGTAGATCTGGAAGTCTTTCCTTCAACTTATAATTCTTACTGGATGTGTTTTGAAAACTGGGGTCCATCATATTTGGAGAAAATTATATTGAGGAAGGCTGAAATCAGATTGTAAAATGTTTGATGGTGATAATTATGATGATGATTCTGATGATATCCAGTCCTATAAAGTGTTCATTACATAAAATTAGATACTATCACTAATATGTAGTTTTCATAACTTTTCCTCAGCCCTTTTGTACTTCTGCTTTCCTGACCCCAGCTTTATAGTTCTAGTCTACTCTATATATTCTTCCTTTGTGACTTGACCCTACCCACATTCCACATTTTCTATGCGCCTTTTTGCCTCCAGATATTCTTTGTGCTTTTTCTAGAATCTTATTTGCTACTTCTACTATTCCCCATTACACCTACTTTGTGGAATTGGAATTATGCTTTTAATTATGCTTTTCTTCCAGAGGCCATGTTTAAAAGAAATATTTTGCTAAGCACATATTCAACGGAACATACAAACAACAGCATTAAAGAATCAATGTATTACGAATTAACAGCATAGTAATTTTAAAAAATGAAATGAAGAAAGAGGTAGAAAGAAAAAGGCCTGGAAATATGTAATAAATATAAATACCAGTACTGTATAACTCTAAAATCTTCTGCCATATAGCTCAGTATTTTCCCTTGACACTCTGTAAACAAATACGTCATTATTTAGAACACTATATATAAAACATTAACAGAAAATGGGTATAGATTCCCCCCCTCACCAAATATTGTGTATAATACTTAATTTAGTCAATCTCCATGTCCCTACAAATTAAAATTATTAGTATGTTGTTCTCAGTACTGGAAATAACAGAGAGACAGAGACGCTGCTTCACAGAATAATTGATCAAATCATATTAGTTAGTATTCAAAACCTGAGTCAAAGGTCTTGATAGGGTGGCACTGCCCCTGAGATAGCAGCTTTGACGGTCCTCAAAGGATCAATGGCTACAGATAGAAGGGAGAGCAGGGAAAGGCCATGATCATGGGACACTTTGCTCAACTGTGGCTCGTGTCAGTTGCAGTTTTACCTGGGATGGGAAAAACTCACGATAGTGACTCATTCTCTTACCATCTTTGGACTGGATTTTAGTAATGTCCTCTAAGTGGGATTGCCCACCTACAGCACATTTCAAAATGAAGGCCACACATGGATTCTTCAGTTGGTTCAGAAAATGTCCTGGTTTTTGCAGGGATTGCTCACATGAGGTTATTACACCTACCCTCTGGGCCTTGAATTGGTTTCCTGTTACCTTTCATTCACAATTCAACATGTTATTTTTACTTTTCAAAATATAAAGGCCATGTTAGGACTGTCTCCTCTATTCAGTTCCAACCATCCATTTCACAGCTCCAAGAGAATCTAGTCTCCATTTGTGTGAGGAATCAAGGTTCACAAACGTTTTCTGTAATACATCCCTTGAAATGCAATCAGTTCCTACCTTGTTAGGTTTAAAGAAATAATTAAAAACACAGTTGTTGTAGAGCAGTGATGGCGAACTTATGACATGGGTGCCAAAGATGGCACGTGGAACCATATTTGCTGGTACTTGAGCCGTTGCCCTAGGTCAGCTCCAACGTGCATGTAAGTGCCGGCCAGCTGGTTTTAGAGGCTCTAGGAGGGCATTTTTGGCTTCAGGGGGGTCTCTGGGGGATGGGGGAGGGCATTTTTACCCTCCCCCAGCTCCAGGAAAACCTTTGGAGCCTGAGGAGGACAAAACACAAGCCTGCTGGGCCCACCAGAAGTTGGGAAACAGGCTGTTTCCAGCCCCTAGAGAGCCTCTGGGAGGTGGAGGAAGCTGTTTTCGCCCTCCCCAGGCATTAAATTATGGATGTGGGCCTTGCACGTGCATGATGGCACAGGATTTTTGAATAATAGATACCATGGTCTGTTTTAATGCTTTGGGGTTGGCTACTTCATTATTTACATGTGATATAAATTAGGGGGACTACTGCTTATGGTTTATTATGTAATTTTAATTGTACCCTATTTTTGTTGTTATGACCGTAATATGCGAAGTCTTTGACTACAACAAACAAAATCTAAATAAATAAGCCATTCACACACTGTTTATCTTTGCCTGAAACTACAACTGACATAAGTAATTAAAATAATGGTACATGGCTAAAGAAAAAGAAGGCTTTACATAAAATTTATATGTGTATAAAATAATGTTTATTTGTTTGTTTGTTTGTTTGTTTGTTAATTAGATTTCTATACCATCCTTCTCGAGGCGACTTGAAATAAGTGTCACAGGAATTGTCATTCTTTCTTTCTGGGCTCTTCTGCCATACAACCCTTAAGCAGCTTGTTTCCTCGGCTGAAACCATGTCATAATAAAAAAGAGAGAACTCACACACACACACAAAATCAACAATATCTTCAAAGGAATGAAATTCACTAGGAGAGAAGAAAGCAACAACATGCTATCTTCCCTGGTTATCCTCATCAGGAGAGGCAGTGATGGCAAATTGGAAACACAAGTCTATCATAAAACCACCCACCACCACTTCCCACCATAGTTCCCTCTAAGCTGAGCAGTGAGCAATCGCTCACTTAAAAATCATCATCAACTCAGAGTTTTCAAAACCTGCCCAGAAGCCGAGAGGGAAAGAGTGAGAGGGAAGGAGAGAGAGAGGAAGAGAGAGAAATACATAGGAAAAAAAAGAGAGGAAGGAAAAGAGAAAGAAAAAGAATGGAAGTAAGGAAGAAAGAAAATCAAAATCTAGTTTGAAACTAGCTCAACTATTTAAGTGGCATTTTGATATTGATAGAGTTGCCCTATTATGAGCTCACTGTTATAGACACACAGTATAGTATTTTATTTTGAAATTCTCTGAGGCAAAACAGGGTGGGTTTTTTATTTGTTTTTTTGTTTGTTTGTTTATTTATTTATTTATTTATTATTTCTGTGCTTCCCAGTCCCGAAGGGACTGCCGCTCAGACACTATACTTTTCTGCCCACCCCCCCAAAAAATTAGAGGGAACACTGCTTCCCACAAGAGTTCTGTAAAACTAGAGTTGCACAAACATACTGCAGAAATCTTGAAAATCAGAAAAAGAAAATAAATCGTCGATGAAAGGGGTCCCCAAACCCTGGACTGTGGACCACCACCAGTCCATGGCCCTCCAGGAACTAAGCTGTTGAAGTGAGTGAAGTCCTATCTGCAAATGTGAAGGATCAAGGTAGCATGTGCCCCGATCCCCTGGTACCCAAAAGGTTTGAGGGCCCTGATCTATACAACTTCTTACAAAATGGATTTACATGCAATTTATTTTAAAAAATGCCTGAGTAAAATGTGGTGAAACTTACCCAACAACGCTCTTGCTTAGCTATCAAAATTTTGGGCTCAATTGTGGTTGTAAGTCAAGGACTATCTCTGGCTTCCTCTGTATGGCAGCCTTGTCCTAGTAAATTCCTTCTTCTTTCTGACAATTTTCCTCTCCCTTAAGGCACCAAAATAATCCAGATAATGTAATGTTTCCTGCCACAGCACAGGGTTGGACTAGATGACCTCTGAGATATCTTCCAGCCCTAAATTGCTGTGCTCTTTCAAAGTGTCTTCTGAAGCCACATCTTGAGTCTTTAGGTTTGTTGTTTGTTTGCTATTTGTTTGAGTCTTTAAGTTTATAGTTATTTTGCACAAAGGTCTTTTAGCTGCGACTGCCACTTGCTCTTGAGCAGGAGTGGTATGTCCAAGGAGAACCTGCCAAATTGTGTACCAGATCCATCTGGGAGAGTGTTATCCCATTCAGAATTAAACAAGTCCCAGATTTTAGGGTCCTGTGCACCCAAAGTCATCTGCTCTTGTTAGGGTTCAGTTGAAGCCTATTGTTCCCCACTCAGCCCCATAGCCTGTGGACAGCGAGAGAGGGTAGCAATAGCATCATCTAGTCACTGGGGTGGAGATACTGAGTTGGGGATTGTCAGTGTGCTGCAGATACCTCAATCCATGTGACAGATGATGTCACTCAACAGCTTCATATAGATGTTAAAAGGAATGGAGCCCAAGCCCCATAGCCAACCCAAAAGGTTACCATAATTGATGGTGCACTACCCTCATTCTGCTCTTGCCAAAGATCATCAATAAAAATACTACAAATAATTTTACAATTTCTTTTAGGAAGTATGCATCATCTATTTATTGTCAAAATATATACATTTACATTATTTTAAAAAGTTTCATATTATTTTGCCCTTTCCTTCAGACTACACATATTGTTTCTATACTATATCCATATACTTTAGGTAATTGTTTCTATACATGTATATTTCTAATTAATTCCACTCATTGTAAGGAAATAATTTCAACTGTTTTTCCAGTCTTCTGATGTAGTAGTCATCCCTGGAAGCATATTGGGACTTTTGATTCATTCTCATACTATTTTCCCCTTACTTTCCAGCAGTTGATTGGTATATTTGCTCTTGTTGCTCAAATATTGCTTTGAATCTATATATTAGATACAGCTAAATGTATTGGTTTCATGTATAAACTATGTCTTGTTTTTATTTATTCCAACTAAAAAAATCAATAACTTCAACACATACAAGGGAAGTGAAAATTTGTTTCACAAATTCAAACTCTTACAAGTTCTATGTATGTTTACTATTTGAAAAAAATAGAAACGGCTTCATATTTTCTTTCTGGGAAAATATGTAGCGGAAAAATATTTGCAGAATACAATTTGCAATAAAATAAATTACAAATATATGTGTATAGAATATTTTTCTGAGTAAACGTGCTCATAATCAGAGACATAATTACAACTAAGAAGCAAGCCCATCAATTACTTAACTTAATCCCACTGAATTAAATTGAACTGTAATATTCTACAATAATAGTTTATGAGAGTTGAAAGTATTCCATCTTTGTAAATGCAGCAATATTTCACTTAGCCGCCCTTCTACCACACAGTCCTTACACTAAAAGATTTTCAACCTAAACTGACTTCTACCTTGAGATAAATAATAAACCTTCTGAGTTAATGGCGATCTCTGATTTCAATCTATAGAATGTCACCTGTGGAACAAGTCATTACCTGCTGGCCTTTGAAAATAATAACAGCAAAAGGGACAGAAACAGCAACTCTACAAGTCTCACTTCTGCATCCCACGTTTCTATTCCTGGGAACTTTGAAAGCCACACAGTCCTAGGCAAGCCCCCAAACATGAAACTTTACAATCTAACAACTGAGAAGAGCTTGGAGCAAAATAATTAATAATAATAATAATAATAATAATAATAATAATAATAATAATAATAATAATAATAATAATAATAATAATAATCTAACTTCCCCTTAAGACCTCCAGGGCACAACCACTGAAAAGTGCACGACCGTTTTTAATCATATTTTTAAAACACAAGCCAAAAAACCCCCCCACTGAAAATAACGTGGTCGTCATCGTCCCGCAACACTGCACCCCGAGAGGACGAAATCGCCCCCTCCGGCACGTCAGTCCTAGTAAGACGCCTTCCCTCAGTTCAGGCGCTCTCCAGAAGAGCGGGAGAAGCGCGCATATCCAGCGCCTTTGTCTCTCCGCATTTTGCCACTTTCCCCCTTTTTTTCTTTCCAACGGACTATTTTTAGGCACCGCGACATTCCTCTGAAGGCCGGGCGTTCGGAGGGGGGGGGGGACGGGGGCGGGGAGAGAGAGAGAGAGAGAGAGAGAGAAGGAGCCCGAAACTGTCACCGGGAGCTGACGTCCACTTCGGCACAGCCCCGAAATGGGGCGAAGGCGGCAGGTGGCCACGAGACAGGTGCCTTCCAGCCGGACACCCCCACACACACCGCGGGGCCCCTTTCCAGGCCATCCTGGGGCCCCAACCCCCCCCCCCCTCTGCGAGCCGCGCATGCAGAGGCAGCCATCCCGCCCTCGCTTACTCATCAGCCGCTCTTCTCACCTAGGCGCAGCAAGGCGGCGGCGGCGGCAAGCCGTGACTGAAGGGAGCGCGAGCAGGCGGGGGCCGCCAGCCAAGCCGGGGATACTGCTGCTATATTCCGCAGCGCTGCCTCTCCGCCTTCGTGCATCTTTCCTCCCCGACCGTCTTCCCGGCGACCGAGGCAGCGGCGCCGCAGCCCAATCGAACCGACCGACCGTCCCCCACACACCTCCCGCCCGCCACAGCCGAGGAAGGAGGGAGGGTGGGGGAAAAAAGGAGGGGGAGGACGAACGCGCTTCCTCGGGGCCTCCTTTTCTGCGCCCGCGCCGAGACAAGAAGCCGTTCCGCGCCGCCCGGCTCCCCAGTTTTTATCCCGCCAAGGCCCTGGGCCACATTCCTCACTCACCGGGCTTCCCCGTGCGGAGCGGAGGAGTCTCGGAGCACGCCGCGCCGGTTGCGGGAGGGCACGTTGCCGAACTACCGCTGCGCAGCGCCGCGCCTCCCTCCTCTCGCATCCCCTGTTACTATGGATATTCTCCCAGTGTCTCCTCCGCTCCCGCCTGCACGGGGAGAGAGGGAAGGAGCTGCTCGAGGGGCGCCCACATGCCGACGCTCGAGTGACCCTCCCGCTGCTGCGGCGGCCGCCGCTTCTCTGCCCGGCCTCTGCACCCCCGCAAGGCTGCTCGGGTTGGCTGTCCCGCCAACACTAACGGCTGCTTCCCCGAGCCTGAGAAAGGAAGCTGGGAGCTGCTGGCGCTCTCGCTACCTCAGAAACGCGAGCGCGCGCAAAACGCCCCTCAGGTCGGGACACAAAGGGGGACCTCGAGGCCTCCGACCCGTAGGGAAGGATGGGGCTTTAACCCAGAGCCCCCCTGACAATTTGGGCCATTGCGGTTGCTGAGCCCCACTAATACTGTTGCTCATCCCCACTGAGAATCACCCGGGAAGCCTGGCATCGCCTGTCAGTAACCGGCGGGTATAAAAACCAACGGCAGAGTTCTGCAGTACAGGAGCCGGTTCGAATTATATGGCGCGTTGTCGCGTCCCGATGCCTTATTCTAGAGGATGTGTATTTGCGGCTTTCGGGGAGTCCTATTTCAGGGAACATTCCTGCGGTAACGATGCAATCTCTCTATCTCTCTTTTGGCTCTCATGATTGCGGGAAGCAAGTAGCCTATCTGATGCACCGCGGGGGGGAAATGGTGCCCGTTCTCCTGACATGCCAAGGAAAAGGGAAGAATAACAACAAAAAATGACATAAGAAGAGTATTGCCACCTGGAAATTGCGTTGGGCCATTTCTTTCAATAGATAACACTTTCATAGCGCAGCCACAGCACATCTCAAACCGAAGGTGGGGAATTTGAGGGATGTTTTCTTCCTCTCCAGAACTGCAGGATGAGAATTTAAGGATTAGGGAGCAAATTTCCCGCTCTTTAAAGAAATTCTTGGAAATCCCACCCAATCCAGAGCACAACTTACCCTGGCCATTGGGGGGGGGGAGCTAGGAGGAGGAGGAGGAAGTAAAGGAGGAAATAATGCTTTGAGATTTTTGCTACCTGGGTTTTCTCTCAGCAGACTAATGTACTACAGCAGCTAAGAGAAGGCTGGGAGATCAGGTGGAGAGCCTAGCTCAGAGCTCTTCAAACTTGGCAACTTTTAAGACTTGTGGATTTAAACTCTCAGAATTCTCCAGCCAATTGGCTGGACTAGAAAATTCTGGGAGTTGAAGTCCACAAGTCTTGAAGTTGCCAAGTTCGGGGACCCTTGTCCTAGGTCGGGGGGGGAGGGGGAGTAGGCAAAGTTGGCTCTTCTATGACATGTGGACTTCAACTCCCAGAATTCCTGAGCTAGCATGGTTGGCTCAGGAATTCTGGAAGTTGTAGTCCACCAGTCATAGAAGAGCCAACTTTGCCTACCCCTGTCCTAGGTAGATTGGTTGGTTATTTACAAGGCTTATTATTGCCTATTGCACCCAGTGGTAGGGGCCTCACAACAATCAATATTAATGCAAACAAATCAACCCTTCATGGACACCCTGATTTAGCTCAGCCCCATCCTAGCTCAATGCTTGTGGGAAGACCTATTCTTCATAAACTTCCAGAAAGATAAAAGGATGCATTTTTCACTTTTGCTTTTAAGTTGTTATGCACTTCCTTGATTCACTTTATTAAGAAAGTCTTATTGTGCCTGGTGTCTATAAAAATATGGTTTCAATAATGCAAATGCACACACACTGGCATGCCTCAGAAGAGAATCCAGTGATGATAGTGGAATATAAGTATACTTATATTCTTTTCTCCATAAGCCCCAATATATTTTTCTTTATCTAAAAAGGTCAAATCACGGCAACTGGAGCAAAGTTTATTGAGCTAAGATGTTCTGTTACTCCTCCAAGTACTGTAACTTCAAAATGAAAACTTTGCATAGGCATAGAATCAGAGGATCATTGGAATGTATTAACTCTGCCCTACTGACCACAGGGAGGTTCTCCCCAAAATGAAATGCACTTTGTAAAATGAAAACTTGATTTTCAGGCTAAAAGTATCTAAAGGTTAAATTATGGAAAGTATTACCTACGCCTCAAACCCACCCACCCACCCTAAAAAATTTGCAGTCAGTGTGGCAGACTTTAATACATTCCAATAATGCTCTGACTCTATGCCTAATTTAAAAAAAATCATTTTGACTGAAGAAACTACTTGGATGAATAACAAAATGTCTTAGCTTAATAAAGTTTGCTCCAGTTGCCATGATTTAAACTTTTTATATACTTTTGTCCAAGATGATTATATCTTCATTTAATATATTTCTTTAGTTCAATATAAATATATGGAGATGTAAGCAACTACAAGTAAGAATCCCATAGAGCTAGAGTTAATCCTTGACTTATGATTGATCAATTAACAACCTTTTAGAGTCAAGAGTGGCCTCAGAACAAGTGCCTTACAACCTGTAAACACTTCTAGCTCTCAGAAAATGTGCAAGCCACTGGTCACATGACCATATTTTGGGTGCTGGGCAAACTGTATTTATGACTGGCATGAATTTTTGACTTTCATAATGCTGACTTTTGGAGGGGGAAATGCTAGCAAAAGCCAGCATTCTGAGTCTTCCAAAACAATAGCGTTAACTAATGGTTTGCACATATTTGAGGTCCATTCATCCAACACAATGAAAAACAGAAATCTTAAGTCTGGCAAAAGCTCAAGCAAATGCCATTATTCTTCCCACTGGGGCAGGGAGAGACTCATGTTCTCAACTTAATGCTCATACAAGAACCTGTATGGTCCTTTCACAACCACAACTGCGAGAGCCAAGAAGAACCGTTGTACCTACCTGAATGGTCTTCTCAATGCACTGGAAGGAGAGTCCAACATGGGTAATTCTGTAGTCCTATTGGTAGAGACTGAGTTTAAATTTACATAATGAGTAGGCACTGCCCCTTGCCTGCTCCCATGAGCTCAGTTTAAAAAACCAAAAACCTTGTAAATCAACAAGAATTTATTTAGAACAAACACAACTCAGAATATTTATAACAATAACACCGGCGACCCTGAATCAGATATAATGCCGGGTGGGTTTGGACTCTCCTTCCAGTGCATCAAGAAGACCGTTCAGGTAGGTACAATGGTTCTTCTCCACCACTTGGAAGGAAAGTCCAACATGGGATATACCCAAGCTTAAGTTTCATGGGTGGGAGAATGCTGAGTCAGGGTTGCTGGAGAAGAACACACCCTTTGTAATACTCGTCTCCCAAATGACACTTCTGCCGAAGTGTGTCTAGTCTATAGTGACGGATAAAGGTGGATAGAGCGGCCCACGTTGCTGCGCAACATATATCATCTATGGATGGCTGAGTCGTCCAGGCCACTGAAGTAGCCGTACTACACGTAGAATGTGCGGTGACCCCTAGAGGAGGGACTGAGCACTCGCCTTATAAGCCTCGTTGATACAGTCTCAGATCCATCGGCTTATTGTCTTAGAGGAGACCACGAGACCCATTGTCCCCTGTGCAAAAGAGACAAACAACGTCTCTGATCTCCTGAATGATTCTGTTCATCTGATGTATATTTTTACTGCACTTCTTACATCAACCTTGTGCCATCTGAGCTCCACTGGATGGGTCCCATGTGCACAAAAGTTCGGAAGTACAAATTCCTGTTTCCTATGAAACAAAGAGTTAACCTTTGGTATGAACGCTGGATCCAAACGTAAAACAAGTCTATCTGTGTGAAACACACAAAGATCCAGACGCACCGACAAGGTTGACAAGTCCGACACCCGACGAGCTGATTTAATTGCTACAAGGAATGGCGTTTTGATGGACAGAAGTCTAATAGAAATATATCTTAAGGGCTCAAAGGGAGGGCCCATGAGCGCTTTCAGAACAATTGACAAATCCCAGGTCGGGAATCTATGGACCGGAGGGAGGTATTTGTTCGAGGCTCCTCAAAGAAAATCTCTTACCCAAAGATGGCAAGCTAGTGACCGTAACTCCTCTACTCGAATCATGGTTGAGAGTGCCGCCACCTGTCTTTTCAAGGTATTTGGAGCCAATCCTCGCTCAATACCTGCTTGAAGGAATTCTAACACTGTGATTATCGAGATAGTCCTGGGATCTGTCTGTTTTCTAGTGCAGAATTTGCAGAAGGCCGACCACGTCGCCTGATATATCCTAGACGTTGACGGCCGATGGGCAGCTTACATTGTAGTGATAACCTCCTCAGGTAGTTGTTGATCTTTCAGCTTACTTCTTTCAAATGCCAAACGGCTAATTGGAACCATTGGGGCTCTGGGTGATAAATGAGCCCCTGGCTCAGTGAAATGTCCTGGTCCGGAATCCTCCATGGGGGAGGATACAGACAGTGCTATTAGGTCGGAGAACCACGGGCATCGAGGCCAATGAGATGCCACCAGTAGCAGCTCCACCTGTTCCTGTATCAATTCGTCGATGACTCTTTGTATAAGATTTGTTGGTGGGAATGCATATAAAAGGCCGCGTGGCCAGCTGGAGATTAGGGCATTGACTCCTTTCGCTCCGGGGGCTGGGAATAGGCATTGGTGATGATGTCTTGCAGGGCTGGTGACATGCCCTGCCATGCATCTGTCTGTGTATGCAGGCCTGCAGCTGTAGGCGTAAATGTAGCTTGGGGCATCTGTGCTGTCTGCAGCAGGGGAGCTGAAGATGGCCTGGGCTGGTTGGCAGACATTGGCCTATGCACTCTGGGCCCAGAAGACGCCATGATGGTTGGGAATTGTCTCTCAGGGGACCAATCCTTCTCAGAGGCCAGGCCTATAGACCCCGTTATGGCTTGAGGAGATGATGAGCCCAAACCTTGGGGCAGTTGTAATGTGCTTATAGAAGGCCCTATAGTTGGTGTCTGAAGAACAGTCTCCAGTCTTTGTTCTAAGGCCTTTATACGCCTCTCAGCCTCCTTTAATGATGATGAGGCCTGAGAGGACTTGGCCTTGGCCTTGCTGGACTGGCCCTTATCCTTGGGCTTTGTACCAGTCCTAGATGGGGATGACATCCCCTTCCCGCTGTTAGCCTGGTCTTCCATGTTACTCACTGTTAACGAGGAGTAATTAGCAATTGTCACAGCAATAAATTCAGTAGCACTGCTCTTGCCTCACTGTATTCACAAAATGGTGATCGGCTGATCTAGGAGCTGTGCAGGCATTTTACACCTCCCGGCTCCCTTATTGCATGTTCCAGACTCGAAGGGGGGGGGGGGTTTCCCGCCCAAATTGTCAGGTGCCCTTTCACGCCCTCAAAATGGCGGCTGCCATTTTTCCCTTGCTCGCCGGCCAGTCCATGAAGCCGGGAAGTGCCATGGCTTCAATCGTCAAAGAAGCTCGGATCTGGCTCCCAATCACCGGTGTGGCAGGGGTGGCAATGGGCAGCGCCTGTCAGCTCTCTGCTCTCAGCGAGTAGGATAGGCGCCGATCGGGCGACGGCGGTTACGGCAGCAGCGGTTACGGAGTCGGCGGCATTCAGCGCCCATCAGCCGCCGCCTCTTACGAGGAATCCTCGGTCTCGTTCATCGTTTGTGCCGGGTGACACCATCATTCTTCTGGGAACCCCAGAGGGGTTTCCCCAGCCTCCCAGTGGGGGGGGGTGGATCCCCCCCACCTTCGGCTTGCAACCAGGTATGGCCACTGAGGCCAGTGACTCATGGCTGGAACTCTCCTCTTGAGGACATTTCCCTCTGAGGGAAGAGGCCCTATAAGGAGGTAACGAGGGTGGTGGTGCCCGCAGAGAGCAGAGATGCCATAGTCTTCTCATCATCTTCATGATCTGAAAGACAAGAAGGGAGAGAAAAAAGGGAAAAAAACATTAATGAAAAATATTTTAAATTTTATTTCCCTATAGGAGAAAACCTCAAAGCCTATACACTTCAGACTGAGTTTTTTTTAACTGAGCTCATGAGGGCAGGCAAGGGACGGTGCTTACTTATTATGTAAATTTAAACTCAGTCTCTACCAATAGGACTAGAGAATTACCTATATTGGACTCTCCTTCCAAATACACTGGAGAATGCCATTGTTCAGCAAAATAAATGTGGAAGCTCACTTAACAACCACTTCACTCAATGTCCAAGATTCCAGGCCAGTTATGGTTGTAAGTGGAGGACTACCTGTACTTATTTTAATAAATATATTCTGTTTAGCAACTGTAACTTCTTTAATAGAAAAATTCAGGCAAGCAAGTAATTGTTCATAGACCCAATCTGTTCAGTATAAATAAGTGTAAAGTAATACATATTGTTACCCCACTTCAAACAAGTCTATATTCCCCTTAAATATAGCTGACTTTACAATATTGTCACTTAGCAGGAATATCAAACACACATCTACTCCAAAGAACACCCTCGAAAATGTCCAAAGATACTTCACCAGAAGAGCCCTTCACTCCTCTACCCGAAACAGAATACCCTACAAAATTAGACTTACAATCCTGGGTCTTGAAAGCTTAGAAGTACGACGCCTTAAACATGATCTAAGTATTGCCCACCAGATCATATGCTGCAATGTCCTGCCTGTCAATGACTACTTCAGCTTCATCCACAACAACATAAGAACACACAACAGATTCAAGCTTAATATTAACTGCTCCAAACTTGACTGTAAAAAATACAACCTTAGTAATCGAGTTGTTGAAGCGTGGAACACATTACCGGACTCTGTAGTGTCATCCCCTAACTCCCAACACTTTACCCTTAGACTATCCACGGTTGACCTCTCCAGATTCCTAAGAGGTCAGTAAGGGGCGTACATAAGCGCACTAGAGTGCCTTCCGTCCCCTGTCCTATTGTCTCTCCTATATCTCATATATCTTCTCTACTATATCTCTATAAGCTTCATTGTGTATTATTGTGTATTGGACAAATTAAATAAATAAATAAAACCCCTATGCTTGAAGTCATGGCAAAGAGACTGAACTAAAACCGATATTGACATTGACACAATAAAACTCAAATACTGTTGTGCTGTCCCCAGAGACAGAGATAGTTGGACTGTATTTAAGTATGTCTCTTTAAGATATTGCATTAGGGGAAATGTAGTGAAATTGCACATGGTGGGGAAGAAAACCACTGGATACTGCGTGGAATCATCAGATGGGAGTGCAACATCCACACTATCACCATTGCCAGAATGCGACAAGTTGCCAGGTAATTGCAGCCAAATCGTGTTGCCTGAAGTAGCAAGCAGTATACCCCACTTGAAGCCATGCCAAGAAGAGCTCATAACTTTCAAAGACAATCCTGTCCTAGAAGTGACAGTACTCCAGACCAACAAGGAAGACAATGATGTAGACATATTAAGAGAGGACAACAAGGAGAACAATAGTATACCCCACTTGAAGCCATGCCAAGAAGAGCTCATAACTTTCAAAGACAATCCTGTCCTAGAAGTGACAGAACTCCAGACTAACAAGGAAGACAATGATGTAGACATATCAATAGAGCAGAGGTCCCCAACCGCCGGTCCGCGGACCGGCACCAGGCCGTTGGGGGTTTTCAGCCGGTCCGCGGCGCCAGGGCCCCCTCGGCCTTTCCGCACCACCAGTGGCGCTCCCCCCGCCAGCCAGCCAAGCCCCGCGCCCACCGGAACCGGCTCCTCGCTCTCCCCCCGCCGCCCGCCGCATTTGCAGGAGGTGGGGAGGGTCGGGCGGCCCGCCAAGGCCAGGAGGGACGCCGCTGCCCCCCCTTCCCTCTCTCTGCCTGCCGCTGCGCCTCCTTGACGCCGAGAGGAAATGCCGGCAAAGGCTTTTCTCAGCGGAGGTCTTCAATGTCGGGGGCGCACGGGCGGTTGCACGCACTCCCTATCTCCCTGCTAGCCCACTCGGAGTATTCAAAATAAGAAAAACCTTTGCCGGCGAAGGCTTTTCTTATTTTGAATATTCCGAGTGGGCTAGCAGGGAGATAGGGAGCGCGTGCAACTGCCTGTGCGCCCCCGACATTGAATATCACCTTCGCCGGCCCCACCTCTCCTGCAAACCCCCTTGCTGAGAGCCCGGGGCGAAAGTGCTCTCGCAAAGGTGAGGCGGGCAGGGCGTGCGCGCGTCACCGCTGAGAAGAACGGAGAACGAGAGTGAGTGAGAGCAACAGACAGCAAGATAGAGAGAAAGTGAGAAAGAGAGAGTGAGAGAAAGGGGGGGAGAAAGAGATAGCAAGAGAGAACAAGAGAGAGAAAGAGCGTGAGAAAGAAAACAAGAAAGAGTGAGAGAGAGAGAAAGCAAAAGAGACAGAAAGAAAACAAGAGAGAGAAAGTGAGAAGAGAGAGAAAGAGGGGGAGAGAGAGAGAAAGAGAGGGAGAGGGAGAAAGAGAGAGGGAGAGGGGGGAGAGATAGCAAGAGAGGGAGAGAGAGAAAGAGAGAGGGAAAGGGGGGAGAGATAGCAAGAGAGGGAGAGAGAGAGAGAGGGAAAGGGGAGAGAGGGGGGAGAGAAAGAGAGAGGGAGAGAGAGAGGAGATAAAGGAAGAGGAGAGAGAGAAAGGAAGAGAAAGAAAGAAAGAGGGATAGAAAGAGAGAGAGAGTGAGAGATGCTCAGTGAGCCTTTCTTTGAAGTTGCCTTTCTTTCTTTCTTTCTTTCTTTCTTTCTTTCTCTTTCTTGCTTTCTTTCTTGCTCTTTTTCTTTCTCTTTTACCTTCCCTTCCTCTATTTCTTCTTTTCTTTCTCCTTCCTACCTTCTTCCCTTACTCTCCCCTTTCATAAGTTTCCTTGCTTCCTTCCTCTGTTCCTGTCCCTTCCCCCCTTCTTTCTTTCCTTCCTTCCTTTCCTCCCTCCATTTCTTGCTTTCCTTTTCCTTCCTCCCTTCTTTCCTCCCTCATTCCCTTCTTTCACTCCTTCCTCTCTTACTCTCCCCTTTCACACCTTTCCTTGCTTCCTTTGCACCCTTCTTCTGTTCCTGTCCCTTCCCTCTTTCCTTCCTTCCCACCCTCCGTCCATTCATTCACCCATTCCTCTCTTGATCGCCCCTTTTACGGCGCCGCTGACAGCTAGCTCCCCCCCCCCACCGGGCCATGGAAAACTGGTCTAGCTTAAAGCCGGTCCCTGGTGCAAAAAAGGTTGGGGACCTCTGCAATAGAGGACAACAAGGAGGACAATGACTTAGCCACCTCAATAGATGATAAATGTTCTCCACAGCTCATAGGAGAATTTAAACAAGACACTAGCGGAAGCTGGGTTGCACCTTTCAACACTCTCCTAACAACCATGAGCAAGCTTCCTCCCACCTTTTTAACCTGAGAAGACTTATGAACAAGAAGCCTGAAATCAAAGTTCATTTGGTGGAGTTCATGGACAAGATGATCTAGAACGGACACACTGAACTTACCCCATCTCCTAAAAGGAACAAAGAATGGTGGTTAGATTTATTGGATTTATATGCCGCCCCTCTCCACAAACTCGGGGCGGCTAACAACAACTTGCCATTCTCTAGAGTGTACCTTTCACAAAAGCTAGAGCAGAAACGAAAAAGGGAGTCAAGACATACCTCCCTGAGCAGTCTTCAAGGCATCAGTATACAATGCCCACCTGCCACCATGACGAAAAGAGAGGTGCATGTTTTCTCACATGCATCCACGCAAACAATAGCAGCCATGGCATATACCAGAATCTATGGCGGGGAGCATAACTTCCAAGCCCCTTTTCCACCTTCTGTTCCTGCTCCTGCTCCTGTGGAACCTTTTCCACTTTCTCTTCTAGTTTCTATTCCAGGTCCAGTTTCTGATCCTGATCCTGATCCAGTTCCAGTTCCTACGGCATCTGCTCCTGTTCCTGATCCTGTGGAACCTGTTCCAGTTTCTCTTCCAGGTCCAGATTCTGATCCAGTTCTGATTGTACCTGTTCCTGTCTATCGATTCGCGTTCCTGTCCTGGTTGCAACTGTTCCTTGTCCTGTTGCAGAACAAGAACACATCTCCAAACTCTTGGCACATGGGACTTGTGCTCCAAGTTCTGCCCAGCGCAAATGACGTTCGCCAAGATCTATGCCATACCAGTCACCAACCTAGTCTTGCTGAAAAGACAGATCGAGCTTCAAGACTGAACCTCGAGCTTTGCATGCCTTGTGTCTACCTCAGTATTTGCATTGTTTGATGATATGCTTCATTGACCTTTGTTATTTAGTTCGGATAGACTTAGTCTATGCCCTTTATTTAGTAAATTAGATAGTTATGTTACATATGCATTGTTTACCTTAGTAAGATAGTTAAGCTGCACCATTTAGCCTATATCTTTGTTTATTTCAATTTTTTCGCTAGTTAGTGTGGAATTTTACAAATTCCAGATGGGGAGTGTGCTGTCCCCAGAGACAGAGATAGTTGGACTGTATTTAAGTATGTCTCTTTAAGATATTGCATTAGGGGAAATGTAGTGAAATTGCACTCTGGGTAATGTAGTTCTACATGTGACCACATTTGTGTATTCCTATTGACTCTGACTCAAGATGAGGGGTAATTGGAAAGAACATTTCAGAGGGTCTTTGTCTTCACTCTTTCAATAAGCCAGCCAGCATGTAGATGCTACACCTAGAGCCTGGGTCAATTCAACCTCTTTTTACCTGCACAATGGGAAAGATTATACTGCAGAAGAATCGCATCATAACCGTGAGTTATTGTGAGAATTCCTGTAATAAAATGATCTGGGATATCTTATTGTGCTGAGTTATCTGACTGGGAAAAGTTGATTGGTACCAGAACAACTGTCTATAAATCTGTGATAAGACCACACCTGGACTACCTTACAAGAAAGATGTGATAGAGGTAGAAAAACTATCACAAAATGTATTAGAGCAAACAATACCATTACAAAGGAAGCCTATAACCATGATGTCGAATCTATGGCACACGTGTCACAGGTGGCATGTAGAGCTCAGTATGCGCGCGTGCCTCCCACCAGCCAGATGATTTTGGGGTATCTGTCATGCATGCGCAGAAGGTGGGGGGTTTCTTTGAACCTCTGGAAGGGCGGAAACGGTGAAGATGATCATTTACTACTTTCTGAATAGCATAGAGTATTCTTTAAATATCGGTTTCCACGAAGTGATATTGAAAGAGGCTACAGTGATCCCCCGCTCTTTGCGAGGGTTCCGTTCCAGGACCCCCCGCAAAGAGCGGGTTTTCGCGAAGTAGCGCTGCGGAAGTAAAAACACCCTCTGCGCATGTGCAGAGGGTGTTTTTACTTCCGCAGCGCTAGCGAGGAGCCTAAGATTGGGGGCGGCGCGGGTGTTTTAAAACATCCCCGCCGACATGAGGGGCTCGCTAGCACACCCCCAAACCCGGGTTGGGGGTTCGGGGGTGTGCTAGCGAGCCTCCCATGTCGGCGGGGATGTTTTAAAACACCCGCGCGACTTTCCAATGAGTCCCGAAGACAAACGCGTTGTCTTCGGGACTCATTGGAAAGTCGCGCGGGTGTTTTAAAACATCCCCGCCGACATGGGAGGCTCGCTAGCACACCCCCGAGCCCCCAACCCGGGTTTGGGGGGTGGTAGGAAGCTCCCATTGTTGGCGGAGACCTTTTAAAACACTCGCGCGGCTTCCAAACCGAGTCCTGGAAGCCGCGCGAGTGTTTTAAAAGGTCTCCGCCAACAATGGGAGCTTCCTACCACCCCCCAAACCCGGGTTGGGGGCTCGGGGGGGGTGCTACGAAGCTCCCATTGTTGGCGGAGACCTTTTAAAACACTCGCGCGGCTTCCAAACCGAGTCCTGGAAGCCGCGCGAGTGTTTTAAAAGGTCTCCGCCAACAATGGGAGCTTCCTACCACCCCCCAAACCCGGGTTGGGGGCTCGGGGGGGGGTGCTACGAAGCTCCCATTGTTGGCGGAGACCTTTTAAAACACTCGCGCGGCTTCCAAACCGAGTCCTGGAAGCCGCGCGAGTGTTTTAAAAGGTCTCCGCCAACAATGGGAGCTTCCTACCACCCCCCAAACCCGGGTTGGGGGCTCGGGGGGGGTGCTACGAAGCTCCCATTGTTGGCGGAGACCTTTTAAAACACTCGCGCGGCTTCCAAACCGAGTCCTGGAAGCCGCGCGAGTGTTTTAAAAGGTCTCCGCCAACAATGGGAGCTTCCTACCACCCCCCAAACCCGGGTTGGGGGCTGGGGGGGGTGCTACGAAGCTCCCATTGTTGGCGGAGACCTTTTAAAACACTCGCGCGGCTTCCAAACCGAGTCCTGGAAGCCGCGCGAGTGTTTTAAAAGGTCTCCGCCAACAATGGGAGCTTCCTACCACCCAGCTGAGTCGGGGAGCGAGTTCGCTCCCGGACTCAGCACGAAAGCCCCGAGTGACAGCGCCAAGGAACGGGCCTGTCCACGCTGTCTCTCGGCGCTTTCCAGCTGAGTCGGGGAGCGAGTTCGCTCCCGGACTCAGCTGGAAAGCGCCGAGAGACAGCGTGGACAGGCCCGTGCGGCGAGAATGAACGGCGTGGGCGGGCGAAGGGCGGGCGGCAGCGAGGAGTTTGCGTGGGCGGTGGGGAAACTCCTCGCTGACGCCAGCAAGAGGGGGAAGACCCAGGGAAGCCGCTGCCATCTACGCATGCGTGCCCGGCACGCATGCGTAGATGGTATTTTTGACTTCCGGGTTGAAAAATAGCGAAGTACCCTATTCGCAATGGTTGGGGACGCAATAAACGGGGGATCACTGTATTGCCTTCCAATCCAGACTTGTGAGGTTCCCAAATGCCTCTAACAGTGTTACTAATATTGGGCTAACTTACAAAATACAATTTTTTTTCTCAAATAAAAGCCATCAGGTCCTTGACCCACAAATTACCTTGTGTATGCATAAACCAAGAAAACTATGAAAAGCACATTGGTTAATTACTCATAAAATATGCATTTTCTGATCTGCTGTTGACACTGATAAACTTTGACCCATTATTTTTCTCAAGCATTTTTCATTCCAAATCTGAAAAGCACTCTTCAGTTTTAAAAATGACTTAGATTGACAACCTGAACTTCCAGCTCAGGCATTCAATTCTGCATTCAATGTGATTTCAAAGCCTAAAATACCTTCTACATTAACTTAATTATAACCCATTTGACATCAGATACTTCTGCCTTCTAATGCAACATATGATCAGAAATAAAAGCTATGAATAAAATACTGGAGTCCCAATCATTCATATTATAATGGCAAACAAAGGATTGTCAAAAGATTGTGTGGTAGTCTTTTTCACCACTTAAACGGTGGTTATTTGTCCATTGTGACATACAATTAATATCTGAAAATAACAAAAGTTACCCATATAGTTTTATACTATGGGAATCTCCCAGCTCTAGGGCTATATGAAGAATTTTGAATAGTACAGTGATCCCTTGTTTTTCATGGGGGATGCGTTCCAAGACCACCCGTGAGAAACGAATTTCCGTGAAGTAGAGGAAAGATATTTTTTATGTATTTAACGAGTATTTGGACTTTTAAAACCCACCCTTTGCATTAAACAGTCATTCTATAATGTTTCTCAGCTGGAATTACATGTGATATCCTATCAGTTTATTTAATAGAGTACAGTAGTACTGTAGAAAAATTTTATGAATTTTTAATGGATTTAAAATTTTCAATGGATTTAATGGATTTAAGCCCCCTTTGAAAACCCATGAAGTAGCGAATCCACGAAAGATGAACCGCAAAGTAGCGAGGGATTAGTATATTTGTATTTGGACTGTCTCTGCCCAGTTATGTCTACCCATCCTGGCAAGTCTGACAGGAGAGGCATTCTCTTCTTCAGTTGTGGTTTCCATTCTCTAGAACAGTGATGGCGAACCTATGCATGCATGCCAGAAGTGGCACGCAGAGCTGTAATGAGCCGAGGTGGCACAGCAGGTAGAGTGTAGTACTGCAGGTCACTAAAGCTGACTGTAGATCTGCAGGTCAGTGGTTCAAATCTCATCACTGGCTCAAGGTTGACTCAGCCTTCCATCTTTCCGAGATGGGTAAAACGAGGACCTGGATTGAGGGGGCAATATGCTGCTCTGTTAAAAAAATGCTATTGCTAACATGTTGTAAGCCACCCTGAGTCTAAGGAGAAGGGCGGCATTAAAAAAAAAATCAAATAAATGCGTAATGCCAGCCATAACGCCTCCAGCACACCAGCCAGCTGGTCTTTTCATGCAGAGGAGCACTGGAAACAAGAAGAGCAGGTCCCTGGTACACATGCACGCACTGAGATGGTGACCTTCCAGTTTCTGGCGCGCACATGCATGCAGGCCAGCTGGTCTTCATGTGCAGTTGCTTGTCAGAAACTGGAAGACCAAGTGATTGGTGTGCATGTGCACACCAGAAACTGGAAGCTCAGCTTCTGGATTGGCACAGGCGCAGGCACACCGGGGGACTGCTCTTTTGGTTTCTGGTGCTCCCGCAATGCATACCAGGGAGCTACTCTTCTGGTTTCCAGCGCTCCCGTTTCAGCACAGTGCCCAAAAATGTTCATCAATGCTGCTCTAGAAGAACATTCCCCCATGGATTAGATTTGCCCGAACTCTATTGGCCTTTTGTAAGACCTTGAAGTTTTGGGTTTTTTACTAAGCATAGGGACCTTGCAGTAGGGTTGAGTTCATGTCATGGTTATATTAATTGTTGTGTTGGCTGGCTTTTTATTCTAATTGTTATACAGGTAGTTCTCAACATACAACAGTTCATTTAATGACTGTTCAAAGTTATCATATTGAAAAAAGTGACTTAAGACTGTTTTTCATGCAGCATCTCTGTAGTCATGTGATCAAAATTCAGATCCTTGGCAACTGATTCATGGTGGTTGCAGTGTTCTGGTGTCACGTGTTCACCTTCTGACAAGCCAAGTCAATGGGGAAGCCAGATTTACTTCACAACTGTGTAACTAATTTAACAAGTACAGTCATTCACTTAACAACTGTGGCAAGAAAGATCGTAAAATGGGGCAAAACCCACTTAATAAATGTCTCACTTAGCATCTGAAATGTTGGGCTCAATTGTGGTCATAGGTTGACTACCTTTTATTATTATTATTATTATTATTATTATTATTATTATTATTATTATTTTATTAGACTTGTATGCCGCCCTTCTCCAAAGACTCCGAATGTTATTTATTAGTTTGTTATAATTTATCTTGTTTTTAATCATTGTTACTCACCCAAAGTCATCTATCTGACATAAATGGAATACTGTAAATATATAAATTTAAATATTTTTAAACATGCCTAATCTAATTTTTTCTTTCTTTATGAAATATAGTAACTACAGAACAAATGACAAAATGCAAAACCCAACGTGAATCCCAAAATTTTAAAAAACTATGGTTAGAGTACATTGAGGATAATATAATTATTATAATACAGATCACATTATTATAACGATTTATGCAATATTTAGTCTTTCTGCCTTCAATCTTTTTTAATAAAATGCCCCTAGCTATTCCCTAAATACTTTCATTGTATATTAACCTCTGTATGCAACTGGTAAGTATATTGTTCATTTATGTTCAAGCAAGGTCACAAAAGATGAATTGATAGTGTTTATTAAGAACTTGGACTCAGATCTGATCTGGAACAAAAAGGGTAAGTTCAACTTTTGCTAAATACTGACTTTCTTATAGCCTTCTCTTTCTAAATAAAACAACCTATTTATATAACAGCCAACACAGTTCTGTTCAGTTATTCTGTTTGGCTTCTTGATTACACATCTGCTCTGTGTAATTTGTATAGCAGCATCTTTATTAAGAGTTACATGATACCTAGTATCATGAAGGATTCTTTATATCTGCTGAACCATGGAGGCCTTTTTCTGTGATAATATGGAACCATCAATATGCCTGAATCAACACAATTGAGTAGTTGTAATTTTTACATGGTTTTAGGTCCAGGATGGTTCTTTGTGGATTTGTTTAATATCATACGGAGTGTCTTATCATTTCAAAGTGAGTTAACAGCTCTTTTATGTGACTATTGGGTCTTTAATGAAAGGCTGGGTATGAATGGCTTCTTGGTACTGGTTTAACTTAGGTTTCAATTTGTTGCAGCTATTAGAAAGATTTGTACAGCAGTACCATATTCATTTTTAGAGATGGTGGTGATTTCATTAGTAGGTACATTATTATTTCAATCCAGCGTCTCTTCTGATATCTTACCCTGTTCATGCTAATTGAACCTATAAATAATCTTCCTCAGATTCATTCTTTTTTGGCATTATATCTATTCTTGAATTGTTTTATAGCTTTGCACATTTTAGCCATCTATTTATGCTTTCTGCATTTGTACAAGAATTTTACCTATTTCTGCCCATGTGTTGGACATTTTTATAGCTATGCTTTATTTTTCATTAGCTACATTGTTTGGGTACACTTTGCCCTGTTTCTAAGCTTTTTGCCTGCTGCTGGTTCCTTTGCTAAAGCCAAAACTATGTTTCTGACTAGAATCTGTTGGTTTCTTTCTTTTCCAGAAGTCTGTAACCCTTGTAACATAACAGTTATATATTGTGGCAAATAATATATATATATCATTTGAAGAAAAAATGGAGCTTATGAGTGACTTTTGCTGTTTCAAGCTAGTTGTCACAAAGGTCAGTCTTGATTTGGGTATTTTGTTAATGACTTGAATTAACAAGAGAATAAGATGATATGGCTGCTAAAAAGAAAATACCATTATGGATTAAAATATTTAGACAGTTTCCAGATCACTGAAAGCAATAGTTGTACAGTGTTCCGTCGATTTTCGCGGGGGATGCGTTCCGAGGCCACCCACAAAAGTCGAATTTCCGCGAAGTAGAGATGCGGAAGTAAATACACCATTTTTGGCTATGAACAATGTCACAAGCCTTCCCTTAACACTTTAAATCCCTAAATTGCCATTTCCCATTCCCTTAGCAACCATTTAGATTATTACTCACCATGTTTATTTATTAAAGTTTATTAAAAAAATATTTATTAAAGGCGGACAAAAGTTTGGCGATGACGTATGACATCATCGGGCCGGAAAAACCGTGGTATAGGAAAAAAACCTGCAAAGTATTTTTTAATTAATATTTCTGAAAAACCTTGGTATAGACATTTTGCGAAGTTCGAACCTACGAAAATTGAGGGAACACTGTACTGTATTTTCTCAGCCTTCTCTTTGAGTAATATGTTTAATTCTTGAGATTGTATCTTAAGAAAAATCTAGAAAAAATGGAAACATAACAACGAGCCAAAAGAACAAAAGGCAGACTGGAAACAATCTTACAAATACTATAGATACTGAGATGACTAAGTACAGGTAGTCCTCAACTTACTATCACAATTGAGCCCAAAATGTAGGTTATTAAGTGAGAAATTTGTTAAGTGAGTTTTAGTCTGTTTTACAACTTTTCAATTATTTAATTGAATCACTGCAGTTATTAAATTAATAACAAGGTTGTTAAGAGAATCTGGATTCCCAATTGACTTTGCTTATCAGATGATCGCAAAAAGGAATCACATGGCCCTGGGACACTCAACCATCATAAATATGAATCAGTTGCCAAGCATCTAAATCTTGGTCATGTGACCATAGGGATGCTACAAGTGGGAAAAAGTCCGAAGTCACTTTTCTCAGTGCCATTGTAACTTTGGACAATCACTACACGAACTGATGTAAATCAAGGACTACCTGTATAAGTTATTTAATTAAATTTATTAAATTTATAAGCCGCTCAACTCCTTTCGGACTCTGAGTGGCGCACAGCAATAAAAACAATGTAAGAACAGTTAAAATCTCCAAAATTAACACAGCCATACAACAGAACATTTATTTCATCTTGGCCGGAACCAGATGGTCTTGTTCAACGGCCCCAGGCTTGCCAGCAGAGCCAGGTTTTCACAGCCTTCCAGAAGGCTAGGAGGGTCATGGCGGTGCAGGTCTCCAGAGGTAATTGGTTCCAGAGAGCCAGTGCCGCCATCTTGATAATTTACCCTTGATAATTCCTGTATCAGTCAGGCTGAGCATTGCATGTAACAAATCTACACCCTTCTTCCTTCAAAACATTTCCTCTTGAGTTCTGAATCTCCTTCAGTAAACAACTTTTTTAAAAAAAAACTTTGTGTGAAACATTTCATAACCTCCCATCTCAAGCATTTTAAAAATACAACAACAACAAAACCCTCACAGCCCAAACTGTATTAGCAGTTTTAATTTTCCAAGAATTAATCTATAATTATTCATTAGTAAACAAATAGAGATAATTGCATTTTATTCTCTCTCTTTTGGAATCGTTTCCTCTTTAATAAATATGTGGTGCAGATGGCATAACTATTAACTGCTGATTGAGGAAACGCTCTCAAGACAACATTTTGAATTCAGGTTCTCCTTTTCTCATTTTTCCCTTTGTGTGTAATTCAGTTTGGTGTACACCACTTTTCAATTTTTTGGAATTATTTGCTCTGTTAATTGTTTGAATTGTTATGTACCAGTAATCTCCCTACCCCAAAATATTTTTCAGAGCAAAAGAATTTCCATTGAAAATTCAAAAATATATAAAGAAAATCACTCTCAATGGTCAGACACATCCGTCTTCTATGTTTCACAATTTGTACAGTATTATGCACAGGTAGCTTAGGAAACTTGTCATCCATTACAGAGAAAATCTGCACAGACTAGGAAAGTAATAATGTCAGATACATTTACAATAACAGCTTTATATATATATATCTTCTTTGGTTAAAAATGGGTATGTCTCTTAACTCTGCTATTAATTTTCCAAACCAACAATCTAGGGCATTCCTCTAAATAACCCAGCCTCAGTTGTGATGCTAGGGCCTCAGCTCAGTGAGCCATTTTCATCATCCACCCTTTCAGTAGTCATATCAATATATACACCAACTTCTATCAGTTTACTTTTCAGCAAAGTTGATATAAATATACTGTAATAGAATCCTTTTTTTTTTTACCAGATTCCTTAAAAAGCAAAAAATATACAGCCAGGTGTTCACTATGGAATAAATTGAAAAATAGTTTTTCAAAATCATCTTTCTTGCACTGTCATTGATCTTCTGTCCTTAAATATTATATTTCAATCTTCTTCCTTTTTTTCTTCAGTAATTTTTATTTTTATTCAGACAATTAAAATACAAAATTCTTCCTACTGAATAAATTCACACTTAATCTGTAAAGAGTTTCTTGGGGGAAGAGAATATTATATCTCCTATGATTAGCAAAATGATTTAACTGTAGCAGTTTAATTCAGGTTCCTAATTAGCATAGTTGCGCTGAGTGAAGCAAATATCTCTGTGAAAAATAATGCTTCTTTTGTAACAAACCTAAGTCCTTAGCATATTTGTTAATTTGTTTGTTCATTATTTATTTATTTCAGTCTTCTTATAATTCTGGGATGGTAAAAGCACCCCAAAATTCAAAAGCGAAAATTAAAAGGACTATACTTCTGTAATAACAGAACCATCTAAAACATTCATAAAATATATAGCAATAGCATTTAAACTTATATACTGCTTCACAGTGCTTTACAGATTGAAGATCGATTACCGGTACTCTCTAAGCAGTTTAAAGAGTCAGCATAGCCCCCAACAATCTGGGTCCTCATTTTACCGATCTTGAAAGGATGGATCAATCTTGAGCCTACTGAGATTCGATCTGCCAAACTGCTGGCAGCTGGTGATCAGCAGAAGTAGCTTGCAGTACTGCACTCTAACCACTGCAACACTGAGGCTCTTATTGTATGCTTAGATGTAAAAAAACCAAAATATCTGTTTCATCTAGATAGATTGGACTCGGCTAGCATGCTGGCTTTAGCATCTGGAGAAGAACCAGCTTTCAGTAGATAACAAGTTGGAATCTTCAGAATCAAGGGTGGGCGTGAGCGATGGTCGGGTAGATGAGGTCCAGGATTTTAACCCAAATTTATTTATTTGTTTGTTTATTTATTTATTTGACTTGTAAGTTTCAGTTTAAAATCATGGTCTGCTCTGCAACTGACAAGCATAATTCTTGATTTTGTTGAAATAGGAAACTAGTTGATTAAAAATTGGCTACAATACATTAAGAAAAGAGAAGTAACATTTTCTACATGTATCATAATAGGCTTCTACATATCAAATTATTAATATACAAGACTTGGTGCACAATCTGGAGGTTGGAAACAAACTTCGGTTGGTGCAAAATGCAGTGACATGGGCAGTTATGTTTGCACCTAGATCTGTGCATCTCTATTGGGCAAGCCACATTGGCTACCAGTTTGCTTCTGGGTTCAATTTAAGGTGATGATGATGACCTGATTTAAAGACCTACAAGGCAGGGGATTATTGAGGAAATACCTTTCCCCAATTATGTTTGCTGATTCATCAGAGCCAGAAGAAGGACCATGTTGTGGATGTCATCAATGAGAGAACGCCACGTGACAGAACATGGGAGGAAAGTATTTTCTGATATGGTACTTGCTATATATCTTGACCTTGATCTCTTCATTAAATAACTGTAAACATGGTTTTCCCTTCTGGGTCAAGTGATGGTATGGGAGGTTATTCCTTTCTGTAATAGCCTCAAGACCTGGCTTTGACAGTTGGCCTGGGGCCCCGATGGGAGAATTTCAGGCTGGAGGTGGTTGATTGGCTAACAGCAGTTACATAAGAACATAAGAAGAGTCATGCTGAATCGGGCCAAAGACCATTATGTACCACACAGTGGCCAGCCAATTGCACATGAGGATCTTGAGCAGAAAGAGAAGGCAAAACCCTCCCTTTCCCATGACCTCCAACAAAGACCTACAAGGCCCAATAACCCCCTGCTTTGTAGGTCTTTAAACAAACAACCTGACTGTTTCTTCCCTAAACCCCAAAATCTTCAACCTTAGATTGTCTACAGTTGACCTCTCCCCTTTTCTAAGAGGTCTGTAAGAGGCATGCATGTGCATTATTCTGCCTACCGTCCCCATCCTACTGTCCTATTTGTTGTCTTTTATCATTACTTTCTGTTATGTTTATATAAACTACTATCCTATGATAGATAGGTAGGTAGGTAGGTAGAGAGATAGAGAGATAAATGGTACCCAAGGGAATCCTGCCTGCCTCAACCAACATAGAGGTGGCACTTGTTCTCACCTCCCCTTTCTTTTCTAATTTAAATGTCAACGGCATTCAAAATATATCTGATATTATCCCTCATGTATTTCTTCACCATAACCAACTCTTTGATTGTACAGATCTATTTCCTCTATAGAATATTAACTTCTTGCAGTAAAGAAACTAAATTGAATTAATACATCCAGATGATAACTTTGAAAAGTGTCTATAGTCAAGGCTTTCAGGAACCTCAAATAGGCAGATGGCACAAAACCAGGAGAGCCAACTGATAGAAGATAGAATCAGCCTGAGATGGCAAATAATAATAAAAAAATGTTAAAATACTTTTTTAACAAATACCAATAAAACATTGTATTTCAAAAATAATATATTGGGTAGGAAATTCATGTTTCCAGTAATACATGTGCTTTTGGTAGTCACAAATTTAATATAAGCCAATAGTCTAAATAAACATCATGATGATAAACATCATTTTAAATTGTATCAACAGATGTTTACAGAAGTATTAGTTCTGCTCTGTTGTGCATTAGGCTGTTTGGAATATTTAGTCTCATCCTGGGAACCACATTTCAGGAAGACCACTGATAAATGGGAGAATACTTAGAGAGCAACAATAAGAATGACGAGGGGAAGTAAATTTTACAAGAGAGCGGATATCCTAGAGAAGATTAAGTGAGATACTAGAGTGGTCTCAAATAACTATAAACTCATGCAAAAGAGTTGTTGTTGCTATTCTATTGAAATTTATTGCACCACTAGCTACCAAAATATCACTGGTGCATAATAAAAAAGAATTGAATTATTTTCTGATGCTCTTTCTTGCATTGCATCTTGCACTGCATTTTCTTTACTGAGCAAAAACTTTGGCTAGATAATTTAGGATTAGCAACATGCTCTACCCATGATGCTAAGATCCAAGAAAATTAATAAGTTGACTAAATACATTCACAATTAACTGCCTTCCTTATATTTATACTATACAATTTTCTTTATTATAATTAAAGAATTGATCATTATTGTTCTTACTTTGACATGCTCTCTTTTGGCATTTATATCACTGAAAAAGAAAAATTACCCTATTTCTTTGCAGTGCTTATACCATAAATCAAATCCAAAATCTTAGATTCAATGTCTTTAAAGCTGAAAAGTTATACTAAACTGAACCCTTAAAAATTTAGCTAACCAATGCAGATGATAGCTGATGCTCTATTCTTACTTTAATTAATTAGTCTTTTATTTCAGAAATTTGTTTTCCAAAAGCATTATTTAATTGCTGAATATTATGGTAAGTTATTAAAGGACTATATTTCACTTACAAGTTTGTAAGTGAGAAGTTTTTAAGTTGTTTTATAACATCTAGTCCCGAAATATCCAAATTTCCAGTAAAAGATCAATCATATCCATGGTGCAGGTCATATCTAATTAAAATTAACAGAAGCACAACAGTTAATTAAAATACATGTACACTAAAAACCCATGGTTAGTAATGGGCGAACCCAACGGTATTCGGGTTCGGCAAGTTCAGACGAACTTTGCGCAAAATTCGGCTGAACCCAAACCCGAACAGTTCGTGGCACCAAAGCTCCGCCCCCGGAATCCCATCATTTTTTATTTTTACGGATTTTTAATTTATTTTTATTTTTATGAAAAATAAAAAGACCTCCCTTTGCTTGTGGCACCACTGCCGCGTCCTTTTTAGTAAAAATTAAAAAAAAATTACATGAAAAGACTTCCCTTTGAAGGAGCTGGGGAATCTCTCCCATGAAGAGATTCCAGGGGCGGAGCTTTGACATCACGTATACCGGCAGGTTGCTAAGGATGCCAAAGTGATTACTGACTATATCATTCATTTAATGTTATAGCATATAATATAGCTAGTTTGATCTAGTGGTCAAGGCACCAGTTTAAAAACTGGCAGACAGTGAATTCTAGTCCTACCCGAAGGCATAAAAGCCATCTGGATAAATTTGAACCGGTCACTCTCTCAGCCCAACCCATTCACAGGATTATTCACCGCTTGGAGTTATTTGCAAATGTAATAAATGCAGGATAAATATAAATAAATAAAATAAAAGTGTATATGGTTAATTTTACTAATATCTTAGGGTTATGCACTTGTGGATATCTTTCTTTTCTCCGCCTTTACCTTTTGGGGGAAATTGAATTGTCCATAAGGGGCATCTGGCGACATATGATTTGTGAATATCATTGTACTTCAATAAAGTTCTTCCCTTCCCTTTCTTTTCTGAAAGTCACTACAAGAATGACAGCAGATAAACAAAGCATCTTTCTATACTGAAACCTCTTTTTACATAGAAGAAAAGGACAAAATAGATACTGCGACAGCTATCTTCCTATAATATTACCTATTCCCAGAAACAACAAAACTACCTAATAAATTTTGGGACAAACAGATATATGAAACTACAATTAATAATTTATAGGCTTTTACACTAGTCTTCTTCTCATCCCTTTGTACTAGGTGTACTTAAGTATTATCGGAAGCAACAATTCTTCATTATTTGGCAACCATTGTGTGAGAAATTATTGGTATGAGTATATACTTCCTAATTGAGATGATGTGAATTAATAGAAGAGAATATACTGTATGTAGCTCAGGAGTTAAACTGGAATTTTTGATGCTCTGCTCTGAAAATGTTACTTAGTTGGGTAATGAAATATCTAAAAGTAAACAACTAAGCTCAGAGAGCCCAAGGACTCCACAAATGTGATACTACTTTCAGAGATAAAAGAGGATATACCTTTCCAATATTATAATTTGTCAAAGTTATTAAGTTCTATATCATACAGTTAGGTGCAGTGGTTAAATGATTGAATTAAAATCAGGGAGACAAAATATTCCCCTTTCCCTTCACCATGGAAGCCAGCTAGGGGATATTGAGATGGTATCCTGCAATTAATCTGTATTTAGAACTTAACATCTAGAAGAGGGGCTGCTTAGAGAAGCCACTGTAGCTCTTTTTATTCACTTTTGCAAGCTGTAAGATTGAAAACTTCCATCTCTAACTCATTACCCTATTTTTTTATAGCAGATACCCATCCCCTGCTACACACTTAATCTTCATTAATAGCTAGCCTCCCTTACTTATGCTATAACTAGGCAGCTCTGGAGGGAATGGGGAAGAGAAGTTGTAGGGCTATAAAAAGTAACCCCTTTGTGAATCTAATTGTGAAGATCCTTCCTGCCTCTTAGGATCGCTGTGGCAATATGTGAAAAGACATCTGCTGTTGTAAATAATTGATGGGAACAATTTAAATAAAAATGATGTTGTTTTGGTCCTGGCACCACATGTATTGTTCACCTGCTTGAGTATGTGACCAGCAAATCCTAAAGTACTGAATGAATGAATAAATAAATAAATAAATGACTGCAATTAGAATTTCAGAGAGAGAAAATGAGAACAATTAAAACCTATCTGACAAACTACACTCTAAATCTTCAGAATAATTATTCTATTTTTGATTGTTTTAAAACAAACAAAAGGATTTTATTATTTAAAAAGTAAATACATCTTGCTTGATCCATGGGCAATTAGGAACTTTAGCATTGCTTCCCCCCCCCCCCCCCATGACGAGCGGAGACAGAGGTTCTGGCAGAACCACTGATTGCATCTTTCTGTCTTTCAGTTCTTTATGCGAACATCTTAAGTTCACAAGTAGAAAGATTCCATCAAGGCTTCTTGAGTTATTGATATTTTAAGTTCTAGTTTATTTGGAACAAATGCAGTGAAGGGCTGCAAAAAATTTTACTACCACACTGGACGTGGCTTATTTTGTGGGTTTTGCTTGCCGGCCATGTGACCAGATGGGGGGGGGGGAAGTGGCTTGACGATCATGTGACCAGATGTGGCTTAAAGGTGATGTGACTGGCTTAAAGGTGGCTAACTTGACGTCACTCATGTCAGGGATTTGGATTAGGGTTAGGGTGCCTGGCCTCTCTTCTCCTCAAAGAGATACAATTTCCCTATCTATTTAATATTACTGAGCACCCAAAATATACTATTTAATTCTATGTATACATACCCAGGGGTGGGCAGCAGGCAGGACCGGGTGGAACACAGTTCCACCGGTGGAAATGAAGATCCGTGTGCAGCTCCAGCAGATCGGCGGCTGTCACTTCCTGGAATTACTGGTCTTGGCTCGGCTCTCCTTTTTTTCCCTGCTGCTGCTGCTGCATCTGCGCTCATTGCTTTTTTCCTCTTTCCTCCTTCCTGGCCTCGGACGAGCTTCCCTCTCTCTTGCCCAGCTCCTCTCCAGCCTCACGTGGCCACCTCCCACCTGAGGTGCAAGCAGAAGGCGTGGGTGGAAGCAGCGCTGGCAGCTTTTATGTTTCTGGCAGCACCCATTCGCCTAGCTACCCAGCCTGAGGCGGGGAGTGGCCCAGGAAGGAGAGGGCAGAAAACACAAGCGACACTGGTTGTAAGGTTGTAAGTCGAGGACTTAACAGTTCACTTGAACGATGATGATCATTCAAACTACTCCCACCTGATCACATGGCCAGCAAGCCACTCCTACGCAGTCACGTGACCATTAACTGCACCCACAAAATAAACCACACACACAGTGTGATGGTAAAAATTTTGGCTGCCCATTACTGTACATGTCATATGTGTACATACATATTACACACAGGCACACAAAAATATACATTATCTGCTATATAAACTGTATGTGTATGCACACACACACACACACACATCTCTTCTAAAATTATACACATTCAACCTCATTTATCGTGATAGTAAAAAGCCAGAGCCCAGTTCTGCGTACCTGACCGTACCCATAGGAGCCCATCACTGGACAAATGTCAGTTTCCTTGGAAGATGAACCCTTATGTTACATATAATTTAACTTTGTTTTTTTTAAATGTATGCTGAACCCAGACTTCTTTTCCAGTTTGGCATTATGATACAGATCCTTTTCTCAAGTGCATGTAGCACATGTATCACCAGATATTTTTAAT
Source organism: Erythrolamprus reginae (assembly GCF_031021105.1). Classification (NCBI taxonomy): domain Eukaryota; kingdom Metazoa; phylum Chordata; class Lepidosauria; order Squamata; family Dipsadidae; genus Erythrolamprus; species Erythrolamprus reginae. The sequence continues at coordinate 59,660,346 of NC_091955.1, forward strand.
CTGTGGTGTTCAATTGTCCTTTGTTAATGTTTTCTTTACTGAAAATAGTCATTGGAATACTTCAGTGCAATGTCACATTGTTTACTACAACATTTTAGACCCCTTATTTTTTTTAGAAATCAAGAAGCAGGATTTCTTTAGCTTAGATGAAAGCAAATTAAGAGGAGGCATTATTGAAGTTGTTAAAAATATAAACAAATGTTATTAGAAAGAGGATGAGCTGTTTTGAAATAAGAATTAAAATATTGTTTTCTCAGTGGGTTGGCTTCTTTCTCCATTTTTTAAAAATCCTACCTTTTTCCTCACCTTTAGTGCTTTCAATAAGTTCTTATAATAATGTTCAGTGAATGATAATCCCTTTAGATGCAAAGTTTAATTAACTAAAATGTTCTTGAATAATGGATTGACTACACAATGATGTAGTTGTAAAGACTGAAATTGAAGAAAAGGCTGTAAAAGTAAAGTATAATTCAAAATCAATTACATTTCCAAATGAAAAGTGGTTCATTCTGTTAATTAACCAACTAATTAAATTAGCTTAAACTAATTAACCAACTAAACTAAAAACAAATAAACCAGAGTCGCCTCGTGGGCAGGAATGAGTGGAATAAAAATGTAATAAATAAATAAACATACTTAAAAGAAATAAACTAATTTCAATTATGTTTGGGAAGAATGACGCGCTAACAGCAAATCCAAATAATATGAATAAACTGTGATGGAAGATCAAAATTTAAGATCCAATCTGGATTGTTCACTGGGAATAGATATTTAATCTTCTGAGCTTTCACACTCATGCTGGATCCACCCTTAGGGAACCTCCCTCTATAGAATCTCTCTCTCCCCTCTTTCTTGCTACCCATTCTAGTGAGAGAGAAATTCCCTAAGGCTGGGCTCCAGCATGAGTCCAAAAGTTTATTTTTATTTAATTTAATTTATATATATTTGTCAAAAATTATAGATTGATAGTTTGTATAAACATAACATTAGAAAAAGTAATGATAAAAAAGTAATGATAAAAGACTAAATAGGACAGGGACAGTAGGCACAATGGTGCACTTATGCATGCCCCTTATAGACCTCTTACAAAGGGGGAGAGGTCAATTGTAGATAAAGGTTAAAGGTTTTAGAAACCACAGTCAGGTAGTGTGGTTAAAGGTTTTAGAAACCACAGTCAGGTAGTGCATTCCAAGCACCATTCCTATTGCTGAAGTCGTATTTTTTGCAGTCTAGTTTAGAGCAGTTAACATTTAGTTTAAATAAATTACGTGCTCCTGTGTTGCTGCGGTTGAAGGTGAAGTAGTCACTAACAGGAAAGACATTTTGGTATATGATTTTATGAACTATGGTTAAGTCGGAATGGAGGCGTCAGAGTTGTAAATTGTCTAATTGAAGTATTTCATGTCTGGCAGAGTAAGGTATTTTGTTGTGGGAAGAGGAGTGAAGAACTCTTCTTGTGAAATATTTCTGGACTCTCTCAATTGTGTTGATGTCAGATATGCAATGTGGGGTATGTTCAGAAGACTAAGCCTCTACTCCCAGTGACAGACCCAGATTGGATTTTGCAACATTATCCTGTGACTCAAATATATGCCTTCATTCATGATCCAAATTTAGCTAAAGAATAGTATGTGTGAAATGAAGTTTAAATCCTTTTTCCATTTTTGTGTCCTAAATTAAGGTTCCAAACTTGCTGTTATTCAAACCTGTATCTAATTATTATATAGCTACAAGTAGTTGTCAATTAATGATAGAGGTTGAGACCAGAATTTTCCATTGCTAAGCAGTGCAGTCATTGTTCTGATCTCCGGCTAAGGCCACTGATAATTGGAATAAAGGATTGCTAAATGCATATATTTGTAAAACACCACATCATCTTTATTTTTCTTTCTTTTGTTCCACACTGAATCATCTCGGCACGCAGCGCTACTCTCTTATCTTAAACTTTGGTATGCAAGGCAACATCAAAATCATTAAAACATTCCACAAGTCATTCTAAGATTTATGGCTAGTCAGAGTTAGCTCAGAGTCATAAAAACTGCAATTAAAAGTACACAAGGCATAGCTTACATTCAGATGCTTGAAAAAACCTCCATATTTCTAAGCGGCAGATTGACAACTCAACTCTTCTCTTCTGCTGACACCCAGAGGTGACAAATTAATTACTTAATTAATTAACCTGGTCCTCTCCTTAATATTTCTTCCCTGACACTTGCTCTCTTTGCCTCTGCAAGCATCTGAAATAAGGAGACGAGTCTACGGAGAGGGGCGGAATACAAATAAATAAATAAATAAATAAATAAATAAATAAATAAATAAATAAATAAATAAATAAATAAATAAATAATTTACCCATCTAGCATCTACTTCTCCTTCACTTGAATCTGAACCCATAAAAATGTCCTGTGGTTGATCTCTTCTTCTGCCTCCAAATCAGGCCCTACCACTAATTCATAACCACTTTCTGAATCAGAATCTGAAAAATCCCCAAACTGAACAGGAGTATACACAATAGTCATAAAGCATATCATATGATCACCTTGCTTAATGATAGCAGATCTAGAAATTCCTGGTTGCCATTGCTAAGCCAATCCTGCATCATCTTTAAGCAAGGATGTCATGCAGTGACCATTTGCAACTCTGAAATTACCAAAAATACTGTATTGCAAATTAATTTAATGGTATCTACCGTTTAGCAGAGAAAGGACAAAAATAGCAGAGATAATGAATGATTTTCTACATTCTTAACTACACTCTAAACTGGATAAAATAAATCAACATAATTTGTGTTTGGAAAAGAAACTTCACACTCAATCTTTTTTTTTCTGAAGGAGAAAGTCATCTGTTCCAAATACAAGTTCATCATTGTGTCACGAATTTTAAATTCAATTTCCTCAACTGTATCTTAATGTTGATGGATTTAATCCCAATTCAGAATTAATATCCATGTATTTATATACTAGAACAGCGTTTCCCAACCGGTGTGCCACGGCACACTAGTGTGCTGCGAGACACAGCCAGGTGTGCCGCGGGGCGCTGCTGGTGCCGGGGCAGGCTTTCCCGAAACGGAGAAAGCCCTCTCTCGCAGCCCCCTGGCTGGGAGCGCTTTCGCTGCGAGAGAGGGCTTTCTCTGTCCGTTTCGGGAATGCCCGCCCCGCCCCGCCCCTCTCGTGCGCGCGCCGCTCCCCTTTGCTCTCAGCCCTCCCTGGCTTTGCTTCTCAATCCCTCCCTCCTTCCGTCTTTCCTTCCCCTCAGCCATTCTGTCTGGGGGTCTCTCGCTCTTCCCTTCCCCGCCTCCCAGGCTTTGCCTTCACCACCCCCACCCCTTTTTTGGTTGGCAAGGAGTCCTTTGCCGCATCCCGCAGTTCGCACTCGGCTCGAGGCCGCTTTCCCTGGCTGCACTCGGAACCGACAGGGCGCTGCTCTTTCTCTCTCTCTCTCTCTCTCCTGTGAGGCAGGGGAAGGAAAAAAACAAACAAACAAAAACTTCTTGCAGCGGGCCCGCGCGCACGCTCGTGCCCGTGCTCGTCACTGCAGCAACGAGGGAGGGAAGTCAGAGGGCGAGGGAGGGAGCGAGCGCTCTTGTCCTCAGTGCCCTCTGCAGCCTGCCTTCCTTCTTCTTTGCCGCCGCTGAGGGACAGAGAAAAAGATAGAAAGGAAAGAGGGAGGGAGAGATAGAAAGGAAAGAGGGAGGGAGAGATAGAAAGGAAAGAGGGAGGGAGAGATAGAAAGGAAAGAGGGAGGGAGAGATAGAAAGAAAATAGATAGAAAGGAAAGAGGGAGGGAGAGATAGAAAGGAAAGATGGAGGGAGAGATAGAAAGGAAAGAGGGAGGGAGGAAAGAGGGAGGGAGAGATACAATGGAAAGAGGGAGGGAGAGATAGAAAGGAAAGAGGGAGGGAGGAAAGAGGGAGGGAGGAAAGAGGGAGGGAGAGATAGAAAGGAAAGAGGGAGGGAGAGATAGAAAGGAAAGAGGGAGGGAGGAAAGAGGGAGGGAGAGATACAATGGAAAGAGGGAGGGAGAGATAGAAAGGAAAGAGGGAGGGAGGAAAGAGGGAGGGAGAAATAGAGTGAAATAGAGGAAGAGATATTTTTTTTGTCCAAACTTTTCTTTAGCCCCCCCGCTCCCCCCGTTCAGTGTTCCCCAGGATTTTGAAAATATGAATAATGTGCTGCGGCTCAAAAAAGGTTGGGAAACACTGTCCTAGAAGTACATATCCATGTATCTATGAAATAAACATCATTCTGCTCATTGGGGCTTTAACTTTAATTGCAAAAGAATAGTGGGTAAACTGCACATTATGTCTAGTAGGCATCTTTTCCCTCAAAAATAGTAGTGAATGAAAATGTCCATGTGTTATATGAACCTGTTATTAATATAACACTTTAAACAGCAGACAAAACATTGTCTTCAACTGCATAGAGCAGTGATGGCGAACCTTTTTTTCCTTGGGTGCTGAAGGAGCGTGTGCATGCACTAACTCACAAGTGCAAGTGCCCACACCCATAATTCAATGCCTGGGTAAGGGCAAAAACAGCTTCCTCCACCCCCCAGAGGCCCTCTGGAGGCTGGAAACAGCCTGTTTCCCAACTCCTGGTGGGCCCAGTAGGCTCAGGTTTTGCCTTCCTCAGGCTCCAAAGAAGGCTTCTCTGGAGCCAGGATGTTCTGTCGGGCTCCCTGGTAAACTCCTCCCCAAAATTAACAGGTACAAATTTCAGACACACACACGTTTGAAAAATTCAAAACAATGTTCTTTATAATGAAAATTCACTTAAACTAAGCCCTCTTTTGGTATAGCAAAGAGCACTCGTCCCCAAACAAACTGGTAATTTGTACAAGTCCCTTATCAGTTCTGTGATACTTAGCTTGCAGCTGTGAGGCAATTCACAGTCCTTCTTCTTTCACAAAGTGAAACACACTTTGCTCTGGTTTAGTTTCAAAGCAGGGAAGAATCAGCACACAAAAGGTCAAAGTCAGTAAAGCAGTCACGAAACACAATGATCAGATAATCCTCCACAATGGTCAAACCCACAGGCTGCTATTTATAGCAGCCTCACTAATTACCACAGCCCCACTAATTACCACAGCCCCACCCAACCACAGGTGGCCTCATTTTCTTGGATTCAGAACAAGAGTTAATGATACAGCCACGCATGCGGAGAGTGATGCATAGGCAACAACAACTGAGAGATTATCAATCTCTCAGTTGTTGTCTATTCATCGCTCTCCGTATGTGTGGCTGTATCATTAACTCTTGTTCTGAATCCAAGGAGGAACTAGATAATTGATCTCCTTCTGAGTTGTCTGCCACACTCTCCTCCTCCCTGTCACTCCTGTTTTCTTGGTCAGAGGAGCCTTCATCATCAGATTCCACCGGGGGCAAAACAGGCCTGCAGCATGTGGATGTCTCCCCCACATCCACAGTCCTTGGGACAGGAGCTGGGACAGAGCTAACCACAACACAGGAGAGGGTAAAAACGCCCTCCCCATCCCTCTGGAGGCTCTCGGGAAGCCAAAAATGCCCTCCCAGCTGAGCTAGTGCAACTGCTCGCATGCCAGCAGATATGGCTCCAGGTGCCATCTGTGGCACCTGTGCCATAGGTTTGCCATCACTGTCCTAGAGCTTCTGTTCTTGCTCTGTTGTTTTTAATAACTAAAATAAAATGCCTTCTTTATTGTGATCTGAGCCAAACTAATTCAGACACAACTTAAGGATAGTTTTAATTTTACCGTTAAATAAATAAAAATAAATTGAATGTTCAGGATGGAGGAAAGGAAGAAATAACTGTCCAGAGCGGGAAAACAAAAACCTTAAAAAATAAGAAGAAAAATGTTATTAAACAAAATTATTTCACTTTTTATAAATTAAATTTAATGTGATAATTTCTCTCTCAACTGTACTATTTTAGCATGATACTGTTCCTAATGTTTATCGTGTGCGTTGGACTGAATTTCATTCTCAATTTCAACGAGTAAGCAGTTTTTTAATATGGCTTTATTATTTTTTGGAAAGGGGAATGAACTGGAAAGTATAGTACTGTTTCATATTTAAATGTGAAAATAGTGATATTTTATTATTTTACCTGATTCATACAAATGAATTATAGATGTGGAGGGACACTTAATTCTTCTTACTGAAAGCTGACATTGACACTTACTGTAGATATCTTATTTTAGACAAGCTGAGCAACTGTCACATGCTTCAGTGATTTGCTACTATTTCATTTGGTACCACTTCAAAATTTCTGCTCAACAGATAAGTCAGAATCTTCCAATGAAAGAGTTCAACCATTTTAAGTATACATATTTGTTCTGCCAGGCTCTCTGGTAGGAGCCTCCCGAAAATTCAAGGGTACAAATTTCAGACACACACACATTTGAAAATTCAAAACAATGTTCTTTATCCCAAAATTCAAAATAAACTAAGCACTCTTTTTGTATTGCAAAGAGCACTCCTCCCAAAACAACCGGCTAGTCTGTACAATTAACCTTAAGCAGTCATTAAGTACTTAGCTAGCAGCTGTGAAGAAACTTCACACCCCTTCTTCTTCCAACGAAGTGAGACACACACACACGTTGCTCTGCTTTGTTTTCAAAGGCATGAAAAATCAACAAGCAAAGTCCAGAAACCAGCAACCCAGGATTCCTGACAAACTGCGATCAGATACTCTTCCACAACGGCCAAACCCACATGCTGCTATTTATAGCAGCAGCCTTAATTACTGGAGCCCCACCCAAACACAGGTGGACGCTCTTATCTCCTGTAATATGTCCTTATTTGGTCTCTTCTACGCATAATTTTGCGCTTGCGTGGATCCAAAATGTCTTCATCCGAATCAATGGAAGATAAGGGAGATTGACTGCCTGAGCTGTGTGCCGAGCCCCCCTCTGCCGAGTCACTCCTACCTTCTTCTTCGTCCGAGGAAACTAAAGTCTGAACTGACTCTGTCGGCAATAACACAGGCCTGTGACATGTTGAAGTTTCCCCTGCATCCACCTCCACATTCCCTGGGGCAGGAGCTAGGCCAGAGCCAACCACAACACATATAGCATTTTATAATGTTCACAACCAGAGCATGCAAGTAATAAACAGGTACCATTTTGGTGGGAAGATAACAGTGCTCTGTGTTTCGTCATATGCACTGCAACATGATGTCATTCTGGCCACGATTGCGGAAACGTCTTCGGACAGTGCTGGCTCAATGGCTTAAAGAAACACAGATGAGAACTGCTGTCTAAAGTTGGCTACCTACAGCCATAGTTCCCTCTAAGCTGAGCAGTGAGCAATCGCTCACTTAAAAATCATCATCAACTCAGAGTTTTCCAAACCTGCCCAGAAGCCGAGAGGGAAAGAGTGAGAGGGAAGGAGAGAGAGAGGAAGAGAGGAAGAGAGAGAAACAGATAGAAAAAAGAGAGGAAGGAAAAGAGAAAGAAAAAGAATGGGAGTAAGGAAGAGAGAAAGAAAATCAAAATCTAGTTTGAAACTAGCTCAACTATTTAAGTGGCATTTTGATATTGATAGAGTTGCCCTATTATGAGCTCACTGTTATAGACATACAGTACAGTATTTTATTTTGATATTCTCTGAGGCAAAACAGGGTGGGTTGTTTGTTTGTTTGTTTGTTTATTTATTTATTTATTATTTCTGTGCCACCCAGTCCCAAAGGGACTGCCGCTCAGACACTATACTTTTCCGCCCACCCCCCAAAAAATTAGAGGGAACACTGCCTACAGCTAGCGATAAAACCTGCAGGGACTCCTTTACAAAGCATATAAGATTGCTATTGAGAGATTGGAGTTTTGTTCCTTGCTGTTCAAATATAATAATAAAGTTCAGAATAATTATCTAGGAATTCATTAGACAGGAAATGGCTCCCCGAAATGTTTCCTGCTTTTGCTGTATTACGTGAACTACATAGGTTGATTATAAAACCTCTTTGCTTTGGAATTCTTGCTAACGTATTAGCTGTTCCTCATGAGCCAAGACTAGAAAAATAATTTTAATTAGTCATTCTTATCAATATGTGAGATATTTTCTTCTGAAACAAATCCTATAAAACATGGCTGCTGCTAGGTTCTCTTTCTTGATGCTACGTACTGTAGTCTGAATTTCTTTCCAATTCTATCTGATTCTGATCTAATTTTGTTTTTCTGGTAATCCTGCCGAGGGATCAGCTGGTGAGTAGGCTGGTGAGAGAAGGAGCCAAAGTCAGTAGCAGCGCTACATGTAGGTCTGCTATGTCTTGCAGTCAGAATATGTGTCATTTTCTCATAACATTGCTTGCCTAATATCCCTAATATACTGAAGAGATTTTTATATCCAGTTCCTGGTAAAAACAAAAAAAGGACAAATTATTGCAAAATTATTTTTTTAAAAAAATCTAGTGCTATAAAAATGTCATGAATATATTGGAAATAATTAGCTCATGTCAGAATGTTATGCGAATTTCTAGCTCTAAATTATACATTTTTATATAATAAAACAACTTATAATTTTCTATTGTAATGTGTGTCAGCAGCTCAACTTTAGAAACTTTCATGGAAGTTCTAAAAATAAATCCTGTCTATCAAGAATATTGGAAGCCACAAGGTAAGAATATAGAGTACATGAACATTACTGTTATGTCACATTTGTCTAGACCTAGGATTCCAATTAATTAAATAACTATTATTAGACACATTTTTGGTTTTTCAGGGAAATTCTAGGTTAATCTTATTGTCAGAAACGATGTTCAAAATCAGACCTTGATTCATATGGTGCAATTATTTATTTATTCATTCATTTATTCATTCATTTATTCATTCATTTAAAGTTATTAGCTACCCAACTCCTTTAAACCCTAGGTTCCATGCAAAATTAGAGAAAACAAAAATAACTTTTGGAATGTAATTTAACATATCAATTTAAGCTTTTATAAAAGCTCATATTATTTTGAATTATTGTCTAGTAATTTGGAAGCTAAGACACAGAGAATTGGAATATATTTAATTATGATATGATTTTTTTAAAAAAAATAGTGAAACCACATCCATTTCCGATCAACTGCATAATGATGATAATAATAATTTAATAATTTATTAGACTTGTATGCCGCCCCTCTCCGAAGACTCTGATCTGATGAATTTATCATTCTTTTTGCATGTGAACCGGCATGAGATTCACTTACCATCTCTACTGATTCCCAAATCTCTGCACATGCGCAGAGGCTGAAAATTGTTGCAAAAAAGGACTATCATAAAATCCCCATGGGTGGGCAGGGCTTTGCATAGTCATCCCTATCGGCTCACAAGAGCTGGATAGAAACGGCCTAATTCCACCACTGGTGTGAATATATTTTACTGTTAAAAATTACAAAAAAAGTTTAGGCTAAACGCTTTACATTACATGTTTAGTTTTCCTTTTGATAACTATTATTACATAAACTGACTTACGGTTTAGTAATTTATTTATTTATTTTTATAATACGCAATTAATATCTAGGTAAGATTAGCCTTGTTTAGTAGATTAGAATGATATTTTTTTCTGATTTCTCCCCCCCTATTTCAAGATATTTAAAAAATGATTCCTGGATATCCACTTTGCTAACGAGTCACAAAATATAATCCAGTAAATTAAACATTGTTCATACAGAAAATGAAAAGTTTCATATTAAAACACGGTTTTAATTTCTCAATCAGAGGTGGGAATCAGCAGGTTCTGACCAGTTCTGGAGAACTGGAAGCAGAAATTTTGAGTAGTTCAGAGAACCAGTAAATATCACCTCTGACTGGCCCCACCCCCATCAATTCTCTGCCTCCTGGGTCCCAGCTGATCGGGAGGAAATGGGGATTTTGCAGTAACCTTCCCCTGCTACGCCACCAAGCCAAACTCTGCAAGCCACACTACACCCACCAAGCCACACCCACAGAACTGGTAGTAAAATATTTTGAATCCCAACACTGTTCTCAATCTAATATTCATAATCAGCCAATTATATGTAACTGGTTCATATTATTATTAGAACGGGATAGGCAGTGTTGTGGTTAGCTCTGGCCCAGCTCCTGCCCCAAGGACTGTGGATGTGGGGGAGACATCCACATGCTGCAGGCCTGTTTTGCCCCCGGTGGAATCTGCTGATGAAGGCTCCTCTGACCAAAAAGACATGAGTGACAGGGAGGAGGAGAGTGTCGCAGACAGCTCAGAAGGAGATCAATTATCTAGCTCCTCCTTGGATTCAGAACAAGAGTTAATGATACAGCCACGCATGCGGAGAGCGATGCATAGGCAACAACAACTGAGAGATTATTATCAAAGAAAATGAGGCCACCTGTGGTTGGGTGGGGCTGTGGTAATTAGCAGCCTGTGGGTTTGGCCATTGTGGAGGATTATCTGATCGTTGTGTTTCGTGACTGCTTTACTGACTTCGACCTTTTGTGTGCTGATTTTCCCCCGCTTTGAAACTAAACCATAGCAAAGTGTGTTTCACTTTGTGAAAGAAGGAGGACTGTGAATTGCCTCACAGCTGCAAGCTAAGTATCACAGAACTGATAAGGGACTTGTACAAATTACCAGTTTGTTTGGAGACAAGTGCTCTTTGCTATACCAAAAGAAGGCTTAGTTTAAGTGACTTTTCATTATAAAGAACATTGTTTTGAATTTTCAAACGTGTGTGTGTCTGCAATTTGTACCTGTGAATTTTTGGGAGACGTTTACCAGAGAGCCCAACAGAACAGGCAGTCTTGTATCCAAAGGTACCTATCACATTGCTTGATCGACTTGATTTTAATGGTTCGTGTTATTTTTATTCAATAGATTTTAATATTGAATACAAAACGTATAAGCCTAACGCAAGCACTAATCTTTATTTCCAAGAATGTCTTTAAATTTCAAAAAGTCACCACAACCATTTAATAGAAAAATAGCGAGTAGTTATAGGAAGTGGTTTCCTGTTCAGAATAATAATAAAGATCAACTGGGATGATAGAAATAATATTGGAGGCTTATAAGTAAAGATTGTGATTAACCTTAATTATGACTGATTTTAGGGGATAGTACTCATCTCCATTTCTTAAGCCAAACAGCCAGTGTTGTCCAGAGACGTTTCTTCAATCGTATCTGGCATGGCATCATGCCACAGGACATGATGTACAATAAAACACAGAATTTTGTTACCTTCCCACATGCTTATATGCAGTTCCTGTTCATCTACTTACATTTGCATGCTTTCAAACATTTAAGTTGGCAGGACCTGGGACAAGTGATGGGAGTTCACTCCATCTCACACCAGTCAGATCTCAAACTGCTGAGCTGTAGACTTTTAATGGTGTAAGATTCAGCATCCTAACCACTGAGCCACCACTAAAAGTAACTAAAATTAAATAAATGAATATGTTACTTGTGGCCACACCCATAGGGATGTCTATTTTCTGAAGTGTAAACAGTCTTCTGAAGTGTAAACAGTCTTCACTTTTCTTCACTTTGTGTTTTCTTAGGTATCTCAGATGATCTAATGCAGATTCCTGCTTCCTAAGTGCCAAGAACTACTGAACTACTGAAATAATTTCAAGCTGCCTATTTTAAAGCAGCATTTCTTTCTTCTCTCACTACACCTCTCTCACATGAAAAATGGAAAGGACTTGTTTTTCATGACAGTTCCTTATTGCTGCACAGTTCCTTATTATGATGGTTCCTTATTATGAATCACTAAAAAAAATGCAGTTTAATAAAATGATATTATTTGGGGTTTGTTCATTAAAAAGGTAAAAAGGTTTGATCAGATCAGAAACCACCTATTCTAGCATAATGGCAAACTTCTGTAGTAATGTTTATGGGACTGATCCTACACAAACAGCACCTAATGCCCATAGTTTACAAGAAAGGCCTATTTCTGATAAAAAGCAGACAACAATGTCATTTGCAAAAAAGAAGCAAGGAAATTATACTGTTGTTTATGGGAGACGAGAGATGAAGTTCTTGCTTAGAACTTGAGTGAGCGATTGACATAAATGTTAAATAAACGAGGGGGGGATACAGCATTCCTTAACATCCTTCCATCTAGGAATAGAGGATACAAGTATGCCACTGGCATTGTATTTAATTTGAACTATATTTAGACGATAAGCTACAATAAACACTGATTGATGGAAGGAACAGTTAATTTCTACCACAAATGCCCACAGGAGATTGACTCAAAGACCATTTTCAGATCAGTGAAAGAAACATAAAGAATCTCAGGAGGGTAGCTAGAATGAGTAACACTGAAGTATATTACCCTTGTGGGTACTGCATGGTTATTTTAATAGTTTTATGTTACCACCCCTTTATCATTATATGTTACCATCTCTTTTTGTTGTGTAATGAATTTTCTTTTTTTCATCTTTGACCATAAATTAATAATAAAATAACAAAGTAAAACAACAAAGAAGCACAATACAAATGTCCATGATCCTCAGAAATGGGTAATTAGAGTCATATTAGGTTAAATAACTGCAGACAGTATATAAAAATCTTTCATAAATAATAGCTATTTACAGCATTTTCCCACGTGAATCAGATGAAAATCCTTTTAAAGCCATTCAAATTATGCTATTAACCATAATGTGGTTACAAATTCCACAGATTAACTACATGTGGTATAGAGATAATACTTGTTTTTATCTCCTTTGAGTCTTTAATATTCAGTTTCATGGGGTGACCCCGAATTCTAATAGCATGGAAAGTATTACGGGAGGAAAAGGCAAGGTCTTCTGTATTCATACTTTGACGGCATATATAACTCCATAAACTTCTTCAGGTTCTCCATTCCTTGTCTCTCTTCTGAATTATAGGTTAACTATCCACATATGACAGATGTCTTAATCTATTTATTATTATTGCTTACTGTGCTTTTTCATGCTTTTTAATGTGCAAAGTTGAGGTTTAGACATAGTATTTCTAATATACAGTAGTACATTGTTAACTGGAGGACCTTTGCATAGATCCGCCTAATGTACCAGTTGCGACCCCCTCTGGATTAGGAGTCTTTTCTCATGGTCACTCATGCCCTTATCAACTCATGGCTCGATTATTGTAACATGCTCTACATGGGGCTACCCAGTAAAGAGCAGCCATTTGCGGCCCTACTGGAATGCCCTGGTGGGAAGAGTGCAGGCGCACCCCTTCATCTGGGCTTGGTGGCGAACAGTGTGCCGCCAGGCCTGGGCCCAGATGAATTGGCTGCAGCAGTGGAGGGCGAGGAGAACAGACAGACTGCCCCTTGGCCGAGCATCATCCTCCAAGGTACAGCAAGGTACACTCACATCACTTCAACACTCAAGGAGCTGCACTGGTCTCCGGATACAATTCAAGGTGTTGGTTATCACCTATAAAGTCCTACATGGCTTAGGGCAGGACCGCCTCCAACCACACAGCTCCCAGCGACCAATAAGGCCCCACAGGATTGGCCTTTTCCAGGTTCTGTCGACTAGACAGTGTTGGTTGGTGGGGCTGAGGGGGAAGGCCTTCTCTCTGGCGGCACTACCTCTCTGGACCCAGCTGCCCCCTGAGGTCTGTACTGCCCCCACCCTGCTGGCCTTCCGGAAGGCTGTGAAGACTTGGCTTTGTCAGCAGGCCTGGGGCCATTGATCAATTCAAGACCAACTTGATTTGGACACTAAAAGATATACTGGTTCTAACTGGTTCTTTAGAACTGTTAGTAAACCGGTGATGACATCACAGAGACGGTTCTGTTGTTGCCGGTCTGTGGACACTGTCATCTTGTTTTTGGCTTCATTGCGTAGAAACATAGAAACATAGAAACATAGAAGTCTGACGGCAGAAAAAGACCTCCTGGTCCATCTAGTCTGCCCTGTAAATCACATAAATATCATTGAAATACTATATAGAAACAGAGAAGAAACATAGAAGACTGACGGCAGAAAAAGACCTCATGGTCCATCTAGTCTGCCCTTATACTATTTTCTGTATTTTATCTTAGGATGGATATATGTTTATCCCAGGCATGTTTAAATTCAGTTACTGTGGATTTATCTACCACGTCTGCTGGAAGTTTGTTCCAAGGATCTACTACTCTTTCAGTAAAATAATATTTTCTCATGTTGCTTTTGATCTTTCCCCCAACTAACTTCAGATTGTGTCCCCTTGTTCTTGTGTTCACTTTCCTATTAAAAACACTTCCCTCCTGGACCTTATTTAACCCTTTAATATATTTAAATGTTTCGATCATGTCCCCCCTTTTCCTTCTGTCCTCCAGACTATACAGATTGAGTTCATTAAGTCTTTCCTGATACGTTTTATGCTTAAGATCTTCCACCATTCTTGTAGCCCGTCTTTGGACCCGTTCAATTTTGTCAATATCTTTTTGTAGGTGAGGTCTCCAGAACTGAACACAGTATTCCAAAATGTGGTCTCACCAGCATTCTATATAGCGGGATCATAATCTCCCTCTTCCTGCTTGTTATACCTCTAGCGTAGGCAGAAGCTAATGAGTTTTGGCACTACGCATGTGCACATGGTGCAGCAATGTGATACACAATGCATGCACAGTCATGTGGCACGGAGGAAGCGAACTGGTGTCAAGGTAAGTTAGAACTCACCCTTGTAAAAATACACTGATGTAATGTTTCTTAAATATTGATTGATTGATTGTTTCATTTGATTTGATTTGATTTGTATGCTGCCCCTCTCCAAGGATAAGACAACACTGATTGTATCACTATCTGAGGTAAGGTATGCCAAATGTGAATATTGTATTATACTGTATAATAATTAGAACTCTTTTTAAATATAAATGTAGCCATTTAAAGAAAACAGGCGAAATATAGCATAAATAAAGATAATAAGGTATAATACATCTTTCTGAGGCAGGGATAATTATTTCATCATTCAAAAGTAATATTACTAAAGATGACTTACATTTCACCAATATGATTTAATGTAAAATGGTTCACGAAAAGGAAGTACTTTTTAGTGCTTTTTCTCTTAATGTCCCTCACTGCTGTTTGGACTATAACCTACAGGTCACCAACCAGTGGTCCATAGACCTCTGGTGGTCCATGACAAAATGGTGGTGGTCTGTGACACACCCAGGTGGAGGAGCTGCATCAGGATGACTAATGGCCAGTCCTGTGACTAGTGCTCTGGAATATGGGCCTGGCCAGACAGCTCTATGTGGGGTTGGAAAACTCTGCCACAGAAGCATGAAACTTTGCAGCCCAGCACTCGCCAGCTGAAACGATGTAATAGTGCAAGGAGGGGGCAGAATAGTGCAAGGAGGGGGCAGAAGCAACAGGTGTCAGCAACTTGCAGCTCATTGTTCCCCCTGCTGTGGCTTCCTGTCGACTGTTCCCCCTGCTGTGGCTTCCTGTCGACTGAACCCACCAGTGGCTGGCCCTTCCCTTGCCCTCCTGTCCCACTCACTCCACACCTGGCCTGAGAAGGGAAGGGCAGGGGATGGAGATTTGCTCCAAATTCCAGAGAGGTAGTAAATCTTCAGCTGTTGCTGGGTCTCACAGGCATTTCTTCCAAGCCTTGTTAGTTTTCCGTGCACCTTGGTCTCTCAGGGAGATGTATGACTTCCTCTCATCCCCGGGACAATGGCCAGGCCCAGCTGTCTCTCTCCACCCCTGTTGTTGGCACCTTGGCCTACCTGCTGCTTTTGCAGTGCAGTTACTGTAAATTTCTCAGTGGGGGAGATGGCATTCTCTTCTCCTCCTGGAGCCCATTATGATGCAGAGCATTGGCTACAGCTGGGTCAGGTGAGTGTTGTGGCAGAGGCAGGTTGTGCATCTTCCCAAGTGACTAAGATGCATGTAGCACCAACAAAGGCTGAAGGAGTGCCCACGAGATCCAGAGAGCACTGGAGAATTAGAATGAGAGACAGACCGAAAGACAGAGGAGGGGGAAGAGAGACATTAAAGTGAGAGAGAGAAATAGAAGGGGAGAGAGAGGAGGGGAGAGTGAGGGGGTAGAGGGGAAGAGAGAGAAATGGGGAGAGTGAAAGAGATGAGAGTGAAAGAGATGAGAGAGAAAGAGATGAGAGAGAGACAGACAGACAGAGAGGGAAAGAGATAACAGAGAGGGAGAAGAGAGAAAGAAGAGGAGGGAGAGATGTTAGAATGAGAGAGGGGAGGAGAGAGAAAGTTGGAGAGAGATGAGGGAGAGAAACGGAGGGAGAAAGACGAGTGAGAGGAAGGGGGGAGCTAGAGAGAAATAGATAGAGAAAGAGAGAGGGAGAGAAAGAGAGAAAGGAAGGAGAGGAGGAAGAGAATACCTGAAGGACCCCATCCTGTCACGGGGAGTCCAGGCACTTGAGCAAGTATTAGTGGTCCTCAGGATTTAAAACTATGAATGTAGTGGTCCCTGAGGTCCAAACGGTTGGGAACCCCGCTATAGCCCATTATCCCATCCAGAATCCAAATGCAGTTCTAATCTCAAGAAAAATGTACCCTGTAAAAGAGGGGAAAGCAAATCAAAATAAACTATAATGACATGATCAGACAAAACAGAACCAACTGTATAAACACCAATTTAGAGATAATAGAAAACTGATCAAATACACTGGCCAGGTTAGGAGCTGAGCTGTTGGCTGCCAAAGGACAAAACAAATTGTCAGAACAAATTAAGGTTCACCTAATGTAATGTGCAGTGCATATTTGTTTCTTTATGCCAATCTGCCTATCTTTGGAACAATGTGAATCAACCTATTATTTTTATTTCTTGTGAAATTGGCATGCTTCCCTCAGGCATTGTGTTTTTTAAATATTGCAGTGAATGCTCAAACAATCTCAAGGTTTCCCAAATTTGAAAGAAGACATTTGCTTTCTTATTTGCCTCCTTATCTAAACCATAATTTTCTTAAATACAGTGTTTTTTTTAAAAAAAAATATAATATGTAATGAGAAATATAATTTTACTGCAAGAAGGGGAGGAATTAATTTGCACCATTTATTTATCTATCTATCTATCTATCTATCTATCTATCTATCTATCTATCTATCTACCTACCTACCTACCTACCTACCTACCTACCTACCTACTTACTTTCATTTATTTTATTTATTTATTTCAACTTCTATGTTGCCCAATCCTGAAGGACTCGGGGTGACTGAGTCTTTTGCCCCCTCCTACTCTTTTTCTTTTAGGAGAAATAACTTTTCTTTCTCCTATTCCACTAGATCAATGATAGCAAACCTTTTTTGGTTTGCATGCCAAAAGGGGGTGTGTGGGCATGCTAGCATATGTGCATGTGGCCACACCCCTTCCCTCCCCCCACACGTATGTGCACTCCCCCACCACTCCTGTGCATGTGCACAATCCCCCTTGCCCCATGCATGCACAGGAGTGGTGGGGGTCACTGAAGGCTGGGGTGGCAAAATACGACCAAACGAGCAAACCGGAAGTTCAGAAAATGCACTTCCGATTTGCTGATTGTGCTGTTTTTTGCACTCTTGGGGGGGAGGGAAAGCGTCCTAATGCCCCATCGTGTGAAAAACAGCACAACAGGCAAACCAGAAGTGCATTATCCTGAAATTCTGATTTGCCATTGTGAGATTTTTTGCACTCCAGGACTTCAGGTGGCACACGGACCCATATCAGAAAGCACGCAAGATGTTGCCCTATGCCAGCTCCAGTGTGGCACACCATTTTGCCCTTCAGATGCTTAAGAGAAGTCTCCCTGAAGTCCTAGAGTCCAAAAAAATCTCCAAATGGCAAACTGGAAGTTCAGAATAACGCACTTCTGGTTTGTCTGTTGTGCTGTTTTTCGCACTCCGGGTTTCAGGAAACTTCCCTGAACCCTCCAGAGTGCAAAAAAACAGCACAATGCACAAACTGGAAGTGCGTTTTCTGAACTTCCGGTTTGCTGGATGTTTTTTGCTGTCCCAGGCTTCAGTGAGGCCTGTGCACATGCATGGAGTGGGAGGGGATTATGCTCATAGACAGGAGCAGTGGGAGGTGTGCATGTGTGGGGGGGATGGAAGGGGTGCATATCCACACACACCCTTTTGACACACAAACCAAAAAAGGTTTGCCATCACTGCCTTATACCATCCCAGACAAGTGGTTGTCTAATATTTTTTGTTATGCTGGACTTCACGTTACGAGCCCCCAATTGAGTCCAAAGTAAAAATTCAAACACACACGTTTGTAAAGTAAATAAAGTTGGTTTATCAAAAGGAAAATATTGTCCAAACGCACTTTTAATCAGCCAAAGTGCTCTCCCACAACCCTTGAATGCTGTGAAAAACATAAAACAAAAGATAAGCAGATAAAAGGCAGCTGTGAAGATGTCACAGCCACCCCCCTTCAAGATCCTCATGCTGTACTTAACTGTGAATTGTTCCACAAAGTCCTTGAAAAATCCTGAAGTCTCTCTCTCACAAAACGGATAATCTCCCACGCCTAGAGGCAACAATGCTGGCAATTTATCAGCAGCCCCATTAGCCTAATTGCACCACCCACAGGTGTTCTCCCTTATTTCCTAGAATACTTGCGCAGTTGTTCCTTCCTTGTCATAAACCTGCCTCTTCGAGCATCTATGAATACCTCCTCTTCCGAATCTAACGATGATGATGATGATGGTTCACTAATGGGATAATTAGCTAATGGGCTGCCTGTAATTACCTCCTCATCCGATCCTGCTTCACTCCCAGAATCTTCCCCTGACACAGAAGCTTCACTGTCTGAAGCTGTTGGCAGTAAAACCAGTCCTCGGAGCAGGAGCTGGCCCAGAGCCAACCACAACACTTTTTTAAACAAAATCTCTAGCAATGGAGCACCTGTAATTCCAGGAGGCAAGCTCTGGAAAGCAAGTAAGTCATATATAATTTACAGGAATTCATTACATGGATTTTTAAAATAATATTGAAGCATATTTACAATTCCTTCTTTGAAACTAGTTCATAATAATCTCAAGAGGTCCCAATGCAAATATATTTGAAAGTTGGTCTACTGCCTCTGATATTATGTTGCGTCATTAAGATCTGCAAAATTCCTACAGCAATGGGGAAATCCCCAAATGTGATTCACAAAGTAGGAATATCCTACAGCAAATTTTCTGTGGCTGCTGCTATTTTTTTCTTTCTTCTGTGGCTCACAAGAAAGAAAGAAAAAATCTTAGCAGCTGTCTTCATCCACTATGTAGTCAACTTTTTTTTTCTGTGAAAGATTCTCATTTCTGCTGAGCAAGCTTTCACAGTTTTGCCAGATTTTTTTTTTAAGACAAAGAAACGGGGTAGCTGGGACCAATCACAAGAAAAGATGGATAATAGCAAACTATTTCTGTTTTTAATGATCCTCCATTCAAAAAGATCACAATATTTTACTGACACATGTTTTTCTACAGCTTCTAGACAGAACTTCCACAAAGAAGGAAGGGGTTCTTTGCCATGAGCCGGGGTAGCACAGCAGGTAGAGTGCTGTACTGCAGGCCACTGAAGCTGACTATAGATCTGAAGGTCAGCGGTTCAAATCTCATCACCGGCTCAAGGTTGACTCAGCCTTCCATCCTTCCGAGGTGGGTAAAATGAGGACCCGGATTGTGGGGGCAATAGCCTAGCTCTGTTCAAAAGTGCTATTGCTAACATGTTGTAAGCCGCCCTGAGTCTAAGGAGAAGGGCGGCATAAAAATCGAATAAATAAATAAATAAATAAATTAATTAATTAAAGGGTCTAGACATGTAAAGAGTTGCTGTTTGTCTATCAGGATTCTCTGTTAATGTTACTATTATCTCTGGACAGATGAGCACAATTTGTGAAGTAGCATATCCAGAATTTGGAGGCCCTACTGAACTCATAACTGCTACTTATAAAAATTTTACAAATAAAAATTTGAATACTAAGTGGGGGCTCTGGTTCGAGAGGCATTGACCAAAAGTGATTGCGTTTCTTACTGTAAATTCTAGATCAAGGATGTCAAACTCACATCATCATGGTGGTGTCACATGACATATCAGGACTTTTTCCCCCTTCACTAAACTGGGTGTGGGCATGGCCAGTGCATGACAGGCTGGGAGTTTGACAGCTCTGCTCTAGATGATGCAACAATAATTGATGCCTATCATCTCAATCAATTGGGCTACTATAATGCACTTTATATGGGACTGGTCTTAAAGACTACTCAAAATGCAACAGTCTTTCTACTTACCGGCTCTAGACATTGGGAGCACCTGCTTGCCCGTTTGTAATTTGGTACAATTTAAAGTGCTGATAGCTGTTATATGCAAAGTCCTTCATGGCTTGGCACCTGCATACTTGCAGGACCACCTGCTCAAACCAGAATTGGCCCAACCCATCAGATTCTGCAGTGGGAAGCTGCTCATAGTTCCACGTTTCTGTGAGGTGAAATTAATAGAAGGAAGATACCTTTTGGTCCAGGATAACAGAAAGGAAGAGATTCTATTTCTACTGATGGAGAACAGCTTCCTCTGTTTATGGGCTCCCTATAAAGGGGACACCTTCACGAGAATCCAAGGGGCCAAAGGGCATTCCATTTTTATTTTTGTCTATTTAGACAGCTATCAGGAGAGTGTAGAGGGAGGATTGTGGTTTACTGACAGACTACAGCTTGGTGTTAACCACTATGTCAGAAGAATGGCACAGGTGGGGATTGAAAATGGCCTAGAACCAAACCTAAAATAATAACAGGAAGGAGAGGATGTGATGAAAGGATGCAACCTGCCTGTTGTTGGGAAAGGAGTACAAAGGAAACCATCTCTTTTCTTTCTACAGCCTTATCAAAAAGAAGTCAAAGCAATTGCCATGGGCACAGTTTTAATTTAGGGTTGTGTTTATTACAGAAAATGTTTTCAAGGTATCATTGCTAAAGGACAGCTTGTATTACAATTGCTCAATGCTGTGCATTAGCCTGCACACTACACACAGAGGTGCTGTGATCATGAATAAAACAAACCTGGTTTTAAGTAGCTATGGTTAATTCCCTTATTCAAACAAAAGGATGCTTGCAAGAAGCTGATTTTTTTGTTTGTTTGTTTAATTTAAACATTTAATTCATGTGCAGCACTTGGCACTTTTTTTCAGACAAACATTTATAGACCATGGTCTTCCCCTTTACAGAAAATTTGTTAATTCCTTGGAAGATAATGCATGAAAAAAAAATGCCATTATGAGATGCAAGGGAAATCTCTCTGATGGTAGAGGTGGGCATGGCTAGAACATGTTGAGCCTTAACAAATAAGGACAGAATTGAATGCATTTCGCTTTTGTGTGTGTGTATGTGTGTGTATGCATGTATATGTATATGTATATAAACATATTTTAAATATATTTATATATATAGATGTATCACTGAAAATCAGCATTTTTGCTGCTAAATTTTGGGTGCATGTTTTGAGGAATTTCTGGTGGCACAAAAAACAGCTAGGCTTACCTGAATCTAGGGCTAAGAGCTGACCAACCCCAGTTTATTGTGTTACATGAATCAGCTATTTCCTTTTTTCTTAGGGCTATTAACAGTTTCATATAATTTATCATTAGCATTAACAATAAAGATACTGGTTTATTGATACGCTGTTATACTAGACTAATTTGAAAATGGATACTTAAAAATATTACTTCTGTTCCAAATTATTTATTTATTTATTTATTTATTTATTTGATTGATTGATTGATTGATTTGTATGCCGCCCCTCTCCGTAGACTCGGGGCGGCTGACAACAGTGGTAAAAACAACATGCGACAATCCAATACTAAAACAGCTAAAAAACCTTATTTTAAAAACCAATCATATATACAAACATACCATACATAAATTGTAGAAGCCTAGGGGGAAAGAATATCTCAGTTCCTCCATGCCTAACAGCAGAGGTGGGTTTTAAGGAGCTTACGAAAGGCAAGAAGGATGGGGGCTATTCTAATCTCTGGGGAGAGTTGGTTCCAGAGGGCTGGGGCCGCCACAGAAAAGGCTCTTCCCCTGGGTCCCACCAAACGACATTGTATAGTTGACGGGACCCGGAGAAGGCCCACTCTGTGATTGGAAAATAGGTTTACAAAGTATATGATGATTCATTTTGTGTAACAAAAATATATGTGAATTAGACATATTTATTCCTCAAGTTTGTATAAGAAAATTTATAGAAAATGGTGAGTGGTTGAGGAGTAGACACAAAGATCAAGTTTTAGCCACAGAAATGCATCAATAGTACAAGTAATTTTATTCCTAGTTAATTTTAACTGGGAATAATAATGTTTTTCTAAATTCAACTAGTAATATATAAAGATATTTGGGGATGTTACTAGAAAAATAGAAGATATTGTGTTCAATCAGTTTTAATTTTTGCATGTTATAGTTAGGAGTATCACCTTCTACCTAAATTCAGCACATATTGCCTGACAGAATTAAGGTTTCTTATATTCCATTATATTCCATTCTCAAATATTAATCAGTAGAATATTAGCTGACTCATTAATTGTTTTAATCACTTTATTTTTAACATTTTAATCATCTTCATGTCACATGGTTCACTTCATTCCATATTTTCATTTCTTTGCCCTAATATCTTTTCTCCAGCATTTTAATTCATCCAGAATTTATTTTTATACATACTTTTGGTTTAATTATCACCCTTCAGTTGCTCAGTGAAGTAAACTGGAAGGAATAGAGAATTGGATTGTCAATTTTTGTTTTAATAAGTGCAGAAGCAATAGATGGTTCAATGATTGATGCCAAAGCTTAAAATACCCATATTCCCAAGTGAAATGGATAACATTTATTTAAAAATATAGCAAGAAATGTATAAATTTGTTTTAATGCCTTTACGTGTCACTTAAATCATACTAATATGAGGCAGAGTACAAAAAAGAATAAATTAAAAGTATTTTAAAATAACCACAACGATTAATAACAACAACAACAACAACTGGGTATCTACTATTTCCTTAAGACTGTGATGGTGAACATATGACATGCGTGCCACATGTGGGACACGGAGCCATATAGGAGATTACATTGTCCTATGTCAGCTTCAATGCACAGGCACACGTTAGCCAGCTGATTTTCAGCCTTAGGGAAGGCCGTTTCACCTCCAGAGGCTTCAGGGAAGCTTCCTTGAAGCCCCAGAATGCCAAAAAAATCCAACTGGCAAAATGGAAGTGCAGAAAAACAGACTTCTGTTTTGCCCATCGTGCTGTTTTTTGCATTCCGGATGCTTCAAGGAAACTACCTGAAGCCCTGGAATGGGAAAAACAGTCCAATGGGCAAACCAGAAGTTCAGAAAATGGACTTCTGGTTTGCCCGTGGTGCTGTTTTCACACTTTATCAAACCCTGCACCTGTTAACAGCAGTGTCCCCCAAGACAGCATTTTAGGACCAACTCTCTTTATTCTTTACATAAATGAACTTTGTGATAATATAAAAAGCAACTGCATCCTCTTTGCAGATGATGTAAAACTAGTCAACACTACCAACAATATTACTGTGCTTCAAAAAGACTTTGACCATGTATCAGAATGGTCAAACAAGTGGCAACTTCAAATCTCAATCAACAAAAGCTCAATTTTATACAGATAATCACAATCTTGTTGACGATCCTCAATCAGTAAAAGACCTTGGAATACTCAACACTAATATCTAAGTGTCAGAGCCCACTGCAACAGCATTGCCAAAAAGGCATTAAGACAGAGTGGTCAATGCCTGGAATACATTACCTGACTTTCTTCCCCAACCCCCCAAAACTTTAACCTTAAAATATCTACATTGACCTCACCCGATTCCTAAGAGGTCTGTAAGCGGCGTGCATAAGAGCGCCAGCTTGCCTACTGTCTCTGTCCTAAAGTCCACACATATTCATAAAATATCATTATTATTATTTATTAGATTTGTATGCCGCCCCTCTCCGTAGACTCGGGGCGGCTCACAACACAATAAAACAGTTCATAACAAGTCTAATAATTTAAAAATTTAAAATATTTTAAATTTCATGTACTCAAAACCATGCTTGTACTTCTTTTATAGTCATATTAATGTTTATAGTTGTCTGTAATCATATAAATAAAAATAAAATAAATTATATGTCCAGAAGGACTTCCAAGATATAACTACCCCATTAAAAGACCATCAACTAAAACTACCTATTCCAGAAGGATATTATTATTAGTATTGACTACCAATGGACTCAGAAGAAAGCAAACATGTCATCCAGGGTCCAATGTAGGCATCTACAATGACTAATTTTATTTCTCTCCCATGTCTGCTTCTGAATTCTAACTAAAAGGGATTCAGATAAACCATTTCTTCTATAATCCTCCATAACTTACTCCTAGCAACCTTCTCAATACATTTCCCTATATAAACAAGTAGTACAGTGATCCCCCGATCATTGCGAGGGTTCCGTTCCAGGACCCCTAGCAATGATCGGGTTTTCACGAAGTAGCGCTGCGGAAGTAAAAACACCATCTGCGCATGCGCAGATGGTGTTTTTTTATTATTTATTATTTGGATTTGTATGCCGCCCCTCTCCGCAGCGCTAGCGAGGAGCTGAAGATTGGGGTTCCTGGGAAGGGGACTCAGCTGGGAAGCGGCGCTGGGGTTTCCCCACCGCCCACGCAAACTCCTCGCTGCCGCTCGCCTGCCCTTCGCCCGCCCACGCCGCTCGCTCGCGCCGCTTCCCAGCTGAGTCCTGAAGCGAATTCGCTTCAGGACTCAGCTGGGAAGCGGCGAGAATGAACGGCGTGGGCGGGCGAAGGGCGGGCGGGCGGCGGACAAGCCGTTCGCTCGCGCTCGCTCGCGCCGCTTCCCAGCTGAGTCCTGAAGCGAATTCGCTTCAGGACTCAGCTGGGAAGCGGCGAGAATGAACGGCGTGGGCGGGCGAAGGGCGGGCGGGCGGCGGACAAGCCGTTCGCTCGCGCTCGCTCGCGCCGCTTCCCAGCTGAGTCCTGAAGCGAATTCGCTTCAGGACTCAGCTGGGAAGCGGCGAGAATGAACGGCGTGGGCAGGCGAAGGGTGGGCGGGCGGCAGCGAGGAGTTTGCGTGGGCGGTGGGGAAACTCCTCGCTGATGCCCGCCGCTCGCCCTCCCGCCAGCAAGAGGGGGAAGACCTAGGGAAGCCGCCCAGCAGCTGATCTGCCCGGCGCCATCTACGCATGCGTGCCCATAGAAAAAAGGGCGCGCATGCGCAGATGGTGTTTTTACTTCCGGGTTGCAAAATCGCTATATAGCCATTTCGCAATGATCGGGGTCGCAATACCCAGGGGATCACTGTATTTATATATTCAGATTGTTAAGGAAAGTGTGAGATGTGAGATTAACAAAAATTATGTAGGTGTTATCAAATTAGGTTTTGCTAAATCTGAAACACAATAACATATTGATTTCACCCCCATGAAATTATCCAGATAGCACATTTTTTATTCTAAAATAAAAACATAAACACATGTTTTGGGCATTAGTGTTCCAAAAACGTTTCCTAACTTGAATGAACACTGTGCATTGCTTATATCAAATATAATAATGACATTGCCCAACACATCTGCATAAACAATTTAAATTTGCAAGAGAATGAAGAAAGAGCAAGACAGAATTTGAATTTTTGAAATTATTACTATTTCAAGGAATAACATTCCAAATAAAATAATAATTTTCATATAATTTTGTATTTTTGATAAAGAAAGAATTTCTTATCAACTAAAATAGTAATATCCAGTAATATAAGTGCAAATACATACATTTTGCTAAACAAATATTTCAGATTTAAGACAAAAATCATTATTACTAAATATACTCATTTTATTTCTTAAAATATTACTGGCAAATTAAGCACTTGAAGAAATGTTTAGAAAAGATTTAGATAATCTATACATTCAAAGATATGCAATGGTAAAATACCTCTGTTACAGGACACCATTTTAAATATAATTGAATACCTGTTAAAAGAACTCCAGATCCATCTAGTGGAATTTTATTTTATTACATTAACTTTGTACCAGTTTGTAAAAATCAATGATATGTGGAATTTAGGGATATCAAGAGTTCAGACTAAAAAGCCTTCAATCTTTTGTAGAATATAAAACAGATAATATATACTAAATCATTCTTACTATGTTTAATATATATTACATTCAACCAAACAAGAAGTTAAGGCTGACTAAAAATGTGTAAGAGAAACATTAGAAAACCTATAGAATAAACAGATGCAATATCTTTAAGAAAACATATAAAATCCAATTAATTAACAATAACTATAAAAATCTACATTCTCCAATAAAACATATAGTACACTCATATCACTAGTCAAGGTCGCCAATATCATTCTGGTGCCATATATAATTGTAAATTCCCTATTATTTCCTCTTAAGATAAATATTTTTGTATTAACTATGCTCAGCTACAGTATGTTAAGTCTCTCATCAACTGATTATGGAACCATATGAATACAAATGGAATATGTATCATATATTGGAATAATATATTCAGATGACAGTAGCCATTTCATCAAGCAATTTGCCTCTCATTTCCTACACTTTTTTGAATAATTTTATTGCCACCTAGTATTTTTTCTGGATTTTTAATCATGGCTTATTTTTTCTACTTTGAAGCTTCGGTTATTAATTCCCTTTTTCTATTATCTAGTTTCAGTATAATTTTTCATCTCAGTTTCATCCTGGCATATCTGAATTTAGATTGCCTTATCGATAACCTGGTTGTATCTATACTACATCCAAGGCTTGCATTATCCATAGAATGCAAGATTGACTTTAAAAAAAAATCCTTCATCTTTCTCATCTGCAAGTTGTTCATCTATTTTGATTATTCCTGACAAAATAATAAATCTTTTACATCAAGATTTCAAATAATATTTTGCTTCTGTTTTGCATAGAGAGAAAAGTTTTAAATGACTTATATAAGGCCAATGAAAGATTAAAAGCTGAAGCAGGATTTTCTAAATCCATAGGAAAAATGATAAAACCTTAAGGATTTGCGCAAAACAGAATATTGAATGCATATTTATTTTACTTAATAAATACTAAATAAAACTAAAATAATTAATCCCAAATTATTTTTCATTCATATTTCATGCCAAAAGTTGGTGAATGGAAACTATGTTTCTAAATTATACCTATAGAGAATATCAGCAACTCATTAAATGATATATGTAATGATGCATAAGCACATTTCTAGGTTCACTCAGAAAGTACCTCCTTTTTTCTTACCATGTCATTCCATATCGTTTTGCAATCACAGCGCACAAAAGAGAAAATTGGATATTAAATTCTAGATTCTTCCTGTGTATGAAGTTGATGGTTATAAATGGTACAGAATCACCAGCTTACTCCTCTATGACTGGCAAGGAGTAGGCTGCAGTGAAGGAAAAGACAACTGTGGATATTGTTTTAAAGGGTGCATATCTGTCTATTTAAGTCATCTATAATAACTAGAAAATCTAGTCAATATGGTAATTTTTTTTCAACAACATTAGCGACAAATTATGATTTATGTTGCTTTCATTCGGTTTTATTTATATGAACAAATACCAAGTATGCACCTCTTTGTCAATGAATAATAATTTAAATTATTTCAACGTATAATTACACATATTTCAAGAAATCTGTTATTTAAAATGATCTTTTTCTCTGGAGATTTCCAAAATATAAATGTCAATTAAGCTTACTTCCATTTTGAGGAGATAAATGAATATTTAAAAAATTAAACTAGCTATCCTAAGAGAGAGGAAAAAAGCTACCAAATTGAAGGTTACATTTGCACTGAAGTTTTGAAAACTGTTTTATCCTCTCATTTGAGTAACAAGACTTCAGAGTTGCAAATTAAATGTGTATCATTTCAAAATATTTGATGGAAAGTGGCATATACTGCAAATGTTTTAAACAAATAAATATAAAGTATATATCTTAATCTGTTCAGTGCCCCACATTATTTCAACAGTTATTAGTTCATTTTGTAAAAATAAAATAAAATTTATAGTGAACACTTCTGAGAAATCTCTCCTTTCACTCAAATGATATGACTCTTTCATGCATCCTACATGATTTTGCACATCACTCTGTACACATAGAGTGTATCTAACAGCTTTCCTCCTACAGATATTATTTGAGTGACACTACCGGTGGGAGTGATTATTGAAATTGTTCATATGATGAGACCTCTGTTTTTAATGATTTCTGAACAGGGCTTTAATTCCCTTCAGTCTACAATGGATAGTAGGTGGGTCTTCCAGAGAATATTGAAGGGAATAAGGCCAGTAGAAAAATTAAGTGAGGATGAAAGGTGGAATTGTTTTATTCAAGCCTATGAAAATATATAATAAGAATCATGGCAGAGGGAGATTAAAATAAGATAGATTAGTACTGTGAAATAATAAAAATAAGCACAACTTGAGCACCATTGGCCCTGACAAAATCACCAGCATCAATTGCAAAAGGAAGCTTTACTTGAAACAGCTTACATCTACCTTTAAAAATCCTTTCCAAAACAAACAACAACACATCCCTATCTCAGGTCCTTGGCAAGGATTCAATGTGTGGATAAAAATTCCAAATCCAGCTGAGCGTTCAACAAATCATAAGAACTCTCTAAACTACATTACATAGGTACGTTCCTTAAAGAAAGGAATTTTTCTTTTCTGACTTTCTACTGCTTCTGAGATAGACACATACTGGTCTACTTTGTATCAAGCAATATACATAAATAATGCTTTCTTATAGCAGTGTATGTGTATACAATGGGCTGAGATCCTGCAGGATTTGCAGATCCAGAGAGACAGGCATGTGCTGGCCAATGAACCAGACATATGGTAGTAGTCAAGGAGCAGAAGTCAGCAGTGGTACCAGAGTTTACAGAACGTTCGCCAGACCCATCCTCGAATACAGCTCATCTGTTTGGAACCCATATCACATCTCAGACATTAACACCCTTGAAAATGTTCAAAGATACTTCACAAGAAGAGCCCTTCATTCCTCCACTCGAAACAGAATACCCTACGAAACTAGACTTACAATCCTGGGTCTTGAAAGATTAGAACTACGATGCCTTAAACATGATCTAAGTATTGCCCACAAGATCATATGCTGCAATGTCCTGCCTGTCAAAGACTACTTCAGCTTCAACCACAACAACACAAGAGCACACAACAGATTCAAGCTTAATATTAACCGCTCCAAACTTGACTGTAAAAAGTATGACTTTAGTAATCGGGTTGTCGAAGCGTGGAACTCCTTACTGGACTCTATAGTATCATCCCGTAACCCCCAACATTTTACCCTTAGACTATCCACGGTTGACCTCTCCAGATTCCTAAGAGGTCAGTAAGGGGCGTACATAAGCGCACTAGAGTGCCTTCAGTCCCCTCTCCTATAGTCTTTCCTATATCTCATATTTCTTCTCTACTATATCCTCTATAACCTATTGGACAAAATAAATAAATAAATGTTATAATGTCAAGTTATAGCAAAATCACGAAGGAAGAGTATGAAAAACTAAAAAAGTACCAGGGCCTGAAAGGGAAACTGGAGACAAAGTGGAAACAATAGGCCAAAGCGATCCCAGTGAGGCTGTGACACCAGAGCTGAGAGAGTGGATCCAGCAGATCTCAGGAACAACATCAGAGCTCTCTGTCCAGAAGAGTGCAGTGCTAAGAACAGCTAAGATCCTGTATAGAACTCTTACATTGGTCCGAAAATGAGAAAGACACATATTACCCGAAAGAGAAATTTTATAATAAAAACAGAATAATGGGGAAAAGAACAATGTCCTTTATAACTGCTCCAACTGCTTCTGTTGTTGTAGGCTGTCTGATACCTAGACAGGAATTGGTCTTCTTCAGTTACAGGATTAGACAAATTTTATTTTTAGGTTCTGATATCTTTTAAATATCTTTTTAAAATCACAAATTAAGTAATGATTTCAATGTTTATTAATAGGGATTTTTTTAAAATCATGATAAGAAATTTGCTCCAGGTTAACAGTCAATAACTCAGGCAACTGGTATATGGATGGTTTATCTACAATAGTGGGCACACTGCTATCATTGATAGAACCACATAGCATGTTGCTATGAAAGAGTTAAAAAGATATTCAAAGATGTTCAGATGTGCTGTAGGCAGTACAAGTAGTTGCCTAGGGCAACAAAACATTTAGAGACTATTTATTTTATCAGTTTGTTGTATGATGGATTGTGTGCTATAGAGGGAGGCTGTTTTAGCTTCTTCAGAAGCAATAGAAATTCTATATTCAGCCTAATATTTTTATCCCTTTCCTAAATGAGCGACATCCTTCAAATAGCAAAATATATGAAAATGCATTAGGCAGTACTGTCTATCAGATTAATTCATTTGTGAAACAATGACATATTCCATTAGGATATTTCTAAAATATATATTGCGTTTGGAGACAACTGGGAAACAGGAACTATATGCTAGAATGAGGATATTGTTATTCAAGCAGAAAACATAAGGCATCTGAAATACTCCATTTTGATTGCTAGAGCTTAATATTGCTGCCAGTCAATAACCTAGCATAATTTTTCAGTGTTACATTTTTCCTGGAAAAGGAAGAGAAAACACTGGTTGCATACCTGTTATTCTTCAGTCTTTAAAAATATACTTTATAATACATTTCAGAAGAAAAACAAAGGAAACAAAAGAGGGATCAAAAGATACAGTGAATTGTTTGTAGCTCCTAGTAATTGATAAGAGATGACACTAAACTCCCTTAGTTTTTATTAAGATTATCCCTTTAAATGTTTTCCTATTGCAGTGTATTTATTTGTGAAATGGGGGAATCTATCATATATATGGGACAACTATACGGGTTAACAGACTAATCTGTTCAATAATCTAATCATTCTACAATTCTGCTGATTAAGAAAGAATATATCTAGTGTAATTGCTCCATTGAATAAATCAACAACAGCAACATATAATTTCAGTGACTAGAATGCCTACTGAATTATTAGAATTGAACTAGCAGACAGCAAAATATAAATACTAAAAATAAAAACAGATATAGCTATATCACCAATACTACCCCCCCAAAAAATAAAAATCAACAAATAATAAAACAGAACTGGTCAGACAGCAAAAAGGACAAATATATATATATACACACACAGTGGTACCTCTACTTACGAACTTAATTCGTTCCATGACCAGGTTTGTAAGTAGAAAAGTTTGTAAGAAGTATCAATTTTTCCCATAGGAATCAATGTAAAAGGAAATAATGCGTGCAAACTCATCCCAAAACTCACCGTTTGCTTCTCTCCGCTTGCCGGCGCCGCTGGGATGCTCTGCCCCTGGACTTCCGTTGCTGGCCGAAGCGCCTGTCATTCTGCTGCAGGGATCTCCCTTTTCTTCCCCCCACTGGGAATCCCTGCATTTCATGCTTGCCATCCATCTGAAGTGCCTGTTATTCTACTGCAGGGATTTCCCTTTGCTTCTTCCCAATTGCTGGCACCACTGGGATGCTCCGCCTCTGGACTTCCGTTGCTGGCCGAAGCACCTGTCATTCTGCTGCAGGGATCCCCCTTTGCTTTCCCCCACTGAGAGAAGCAAAGGGGGATCCCTGCTGTAGAATGACAGGCACTTCACATGGACGGCAAGCACGAAATGCAGGGATTCCCAGCAGGGGGGAAGCAAAGGGGGATCCCTGCAGCAGAATGACAAGCACTTTGGGCAGCAATAAAAGTCCGGAGGCAGAGCATCCCAGTGGTGCCGGCTTGGGTTCGTAAGTGGAAAATTGCTCGTGAGAAGAGGCAAAAAAATCTTAAACACCCGGTTCGTATCTCGAAAAGTTGTCCGGAGAGAGCTCTTAGCTCCAAACTGGACTAAGCCATTGGTTAATGTGGCTTAGAAAAAGCCATGCCACTGGGCAATGTGAATTTCAATTGATGCAATGTCACGATACAATGTCATAATCCAGAATGTTAATGTCTATAAAATAATATCAGTCCTTTTATTTTTGTTATGGAAAGATCCCGCAAACGGATGTCTTGTATTGTTTTACATCTAATTGATATCCTTAACAGCATACAGTATGTATCACCAAATATCTGTTTTTATTTAATTTATTTCTATACTCTGAAGCTGTGTCATTTGAATTGGGACAGTTGGCTTTCTTAAAATTATTTGTATCAATAAAAATTTTAAGGCATGAGACTAAATATTTTAATCTATTTAATTTCTTATGTTTATTGATTTGGAAGGCTCTAGTCAAGCTTATTTCCAAATGAGTGAATAAATAAATAAATAAAATAATAAATAAAATGTATGTTGAAAAGCTGGTGTATCCTGTTTCTTTCACAGCATTTAACGATTTTATCCACATTACTTTAATAACCTTAAATGTAAACCCCCAAATATGCCGAATTTCCAAGAAGTTCTTTTTCCAGGAAGAAAACAGAGACAATATGGACAAAATGGGAATTTTATCTGCTCTTTCGGTTTTTGTAGCTTAACACAAATTTAGAGGAAATGATATACCATTCAGTTCAGCAATTGGTATTAGCTATTAGCTTATGATATATTGGAGAAGCAGAGCAAAATTGGCCTTGGGGAATTGCTCTTTTTAATTATCTCTACAATAATTTTCTTTAAATAAATTTATTATAATGTAATACAAGTTTAAGGTATATAATATAAAAATTTATAAAACACACATATTTGAGGTTCTGCTTAATCAAGAAAAAAGAGTCAAGTTCACATAAAGGCTTCTTTAAAAGATAACAAACGTGTTTTAAAGTAGTATGCATACAGTGGTACCTCTACCTAAGAACGTTCTACTTATAAACTTTTCTAGATAAAAACCAGGTGTTCAAGATTTTTTTGCCTCTTCTCAATTAAAAAACAGATAGTCCCAGTAAGTTTGTTTTTGCTTTGTTTGATATTGTTTGATATCTATTCAATGTTGCTATTATATCTCTGAAATTAGTCTTGGAATTCACATTTAAATTTTCAACTGAATATTACTTGAAATACCAACTCTTATCTTTGAGTAAAATCATTGGGCATACAAAAGAGTTTCATTATATATACTTTATATCTATGCTTATGTGATATGAAATCAAATATTTTACAAAGGTGTAAGACAATTGATATAATAATCACTTATTAAAAGCAATCATAAAAAATACTTTTATAATTTGGTTTTTTGTTTTCTTATACTGCTCTAAAATGGCAGCAACAAGAAAGTCTTTTAGGTGACAAGTGTGCAACATATCACAGTGTAAAAATGTTTGTATGCGGCTAAAAGTACTGTAAGTCAGTTGTGTGAACTTGGGCCAATAGGTTTCTCTCAGCCCTAGGAAGGAGACAATGGCAAATCACTGCTGAAAAATCTTGCTAAGTGACTTTTTCAGGTGGTCTTCAAGTATTGGATATGACTGAATGGGAAAAAAGAATGTGACACTGAGAGTTGGGCTAGCAGGGATAGACTGGTATATCTGCATAAGTAGAAGATGCAGTTCTGAATTGCTGACCGTCAGCATTTTCTGAACACAGATAAATCATTAGCCACATTATGTTAAAAAAGTAAAACATTTTTCATCCATTAGAATTACAGTTAAGATGTTTTAAAAAGAAAGAAATGGATCAACTTACGTTAATCAATTCAATATCCCATATTTTCTTTACAAGGTCCATTGATGTATAGCCATTTATCAAAAAGGGCTTGATATAATCTCCCAGTTCCAGAGAATCTAGCCATTCTGCTACAGAAGTTGGGTTGTAGCCGTCACTGCCTGTCTGTTTCATCTGAAATATAAAAAATTAAAGTAATTTTCAAGTGTATTATCTTTATTAGAAATGAAATAAAAAGAATATTACTTCAGAATATTTAAATTTGAAAAATACTAAAATGTACCTCTATTATAATGCTTTTTAAATTTCTTCAAAGGAGGTTATTTGTAATATGTCTCTAAATTGCATGACTTTGTGCCATATGGGGAAAATTACAGTTAGCATGGATATGGAATTTATTTATTTGATTTATTCAATTTTTATGCCACCCTTCTCCTTAGACTCAGGGCATCTTACAATATGTTAGCAATAGCACTTTTTAACAGAGCCAGCATATTGCCCCCACAATCCAGGTCCTCATTTTACCCACCTCAAAAGGCTGAGTCAACCTTGAGCCGGTGACAAGATTTGAACTGCTGACTTACAGATCTACAGTCAGCTTCAGTGGCCTGCAGTACAGCACTCTACCTGCTGCACCATCCCAGCTCTCAGAATTGATGCATAAAAACATACATTTTGTCTTATTTATTATTAGGCCACCCTTTTCCTAACGGACTCGGGGAAGCATACAAGATTAAAAACGGTTCTTAAGTAGAAAAGTTTGTAAGTAGAAGCAATTTTTCCCATAGGAATCAATGTAAAAGCAAATAATGTGTGCAAGCCCTTTAGGAAAGAAATAAAAGCTCAGAATTTGGGTGGCAGGAGGAGGAAGAAGAGGAGGAGGACAGTCGCTGCCAAAGGAAGAAAGTGAGTTGAGGGGTGTTGTGTTTGTTTAAAAAATATTCGCAGAAAATCTGCGATTGGTTAAGACGCGGCTATTCAGAAAATAGCCGCGAAAGTTAAATGTGTGTCAGTTGGTAAAAGCCCGCGTTAAAAAAGAGTATAAAAGGGCAACGGGTTAGCCGTTGCCCTCATTCCGGCAATTCTACCGTTCCAGTGTTTGTATTCTCTCTTGCCATGAATAAACAAGTTTGATTTAAGACTACCGGAGTCCAGACTTTTCAGTGGCGACGAAGAGGTCGAACTCCCGCTAACGCAGCCATGAACTCGGCCATGGCTCCACCGCCGCCCGTATTCAACTCCGAGACGGAAGCTTGGACCTCGTATATGTCCAAATTTACATTTTTCTTGAAAGCGAGCAATCTACATGACGCCGATGACGAGAGGAAGAAAGCTATATTCCTCGCTTATTGCGGCACAGAAGTCTACAGCCTAGCCTCTACACTCGTTGACCCAGACACCCTGGAAACCGTCGCATGGTCAACTCTACAAGCAAAACTTGCCGCCCATTATCAGCCGACGACTCCTGTCCGCGTATACCGCCATCAATTCGCTCAGATGAGGCAAGCGGACGGAGAATCCACCAACGATTTTATAACTCGCCTACGCGCACTCCTCCCGAAGTGCAAATACAAGGATCCAGAGGAACAGCTCATGGACCGCCTTATTTTCGGTCTAACCAATATCACGCTCCAGAAGAAATACTTAGTTGATGAGGATGCCTCTCTCCAAGACATTCTTAAGGCAGCAAAAGCCTCCGAGGTATCTGAAACATCTGTTGCCGAAATTAAACGCGCAACCTCAACCGTTCATCACATTCCTGATGAATCACCTTGGCACGCCTGCCCTTCTGATGAAAAACACTCAGAATCCGCTACTCCAGACGACACCTGTCTCCAAATCCGAAGAGCCTCCGACCACGACGCCAAAGAAGCCTCCCGTGCAGACAGATGTGCCGGCTGCAACGGAAACCACCCTCGTTTTCGCTGCCATTTCAAGGACGCCTACTGCCGCCGTTGCCAGCGCCGCGGCCACATCGCCGAAGTCTGCCGCGCCGCCAACCCAACTCCAGCAACTCAACAAAACCAACGACCCTATTTTTCACCGAGGAATCGACGACTACCGTTTTCGCGCAACGTTTCCCGCCCGGCTGACAACTCGCCCTCTTCTAACCAACGAGGTAACTCCCCTTCTTCCGTAAACTGCAATTCTCCCGCTGCGGAAAACAAGCTATTTGTTTCCCTTTTCCTCAACGGCCACCCCTGCCAAATGGAATTAGACACCGGGTCCAGACATTCCATAATGCCTTGGGAAAAACTTAAATTATATTTACCTCGTGTAAAACAAACTGACTTGCAACCGTGGGAACCGGGTTTGAGTGATTTTCAGGGCCATTCAATTCCAGTGTTAGGATGCTTAAATGTTCCTATTGCGTTTAAAAAATTTCAAGGGTTTTTACCTCTATTAGTGGTTGACGGTCCTAAACACTCATTACTGGGACTTCGATGGTTACAACCTTTAGGTATTGAAATTTCAGGGGTTAACAATGTATGTGACTCTTTTGACCCAAATGATTTATTGAAAGAATTTCCCGAAGTTTTCTCTAACGCTCTGGGTAAATATACAGGCAGCCCCATTTCGTTTAATTTGGACCCAAATATTTCGCCCATCCGATTAAAGCCCCGCAGAATCCCCATTCCACTTTTGCCTAAAGTGGATGAACAATTGGACAAATTAATAGCTCAGGGCATTTTAGTTCCCACTGACCACGCTAAATGGGAAACTCCTATTGTAACGCCCGTTAAACCGGATGGCTCTATTAGAATTTGCGCAGATTATAAAGCCACGATTAATAAAGCACTACAGCATAATGCCTATCCAATCCCAGTAGTGCAACAACTCTTGCACACCTTAGGAAATGGGTCCATCTTCGCGAAGTTGGACCTGGCACAGGCATATCAACAGCTCACCGTAGATCAAGACACCTCTGAAGCCCAGACAATCGTAACTCATAGAGGTGCCTTTAAATGCACCCGGCTCCAGTTTGGAGTCTCTACCGCCCCAGGTATCTTTCAGGGTTTGATGGAACGCATTTTAAATAATATTCCTGGGGTCGTTCCATATTTCGACGACGTATTAATATCTGCCACATCCAAATCTGAGTTATGGGACAGAATCAGGCGCGTTTTAACCAAATTTAAAGAAACAGGACTCCATTTGAAAGCAGACAAATGTTCTTGGGCTGTGCCCAAAGTTGAATTCTTGGGGTTTACAATAGATCGTTTTGGGATTCACCCTACAAATGACAAAGTTGATGCCATAAGAAATGCCCCCACCCCTTC
The DNA here is from genome assembly GCF_031021105.1 of Erythrolamprus reginae. Taxonomy (NCBI): domain Eukaryota; kingdom Metazoa; phylum Chordata; class Lepidosauria; order Squamata; family Dipsadidae; genus Erythrolamprus; species Erythrolamprus reginae. The sequence goes on from NC_091955.1 coordinate 59,697,143, forward strand.
AGATAAGACAGACTTACAAGCATTCCTAGGACTCCTTAACTTTTATTCCGTCTTTCTTAAACAGAAAGCGACGGTGGCAGAACCACTTCATAACCTCCTAAAGAAAGACTCTGCCTGGACGTGGGGACCAAAAGAACAAGCCGCTTTCCAAGCAGTAAAAAATTTACTTTCCTCCAATAGTGTCCTAGTGCAATATAATGTAGCTATGCCCTTATCCCTAACCTGCGACGCTTCACCGTTCGGCATAGGAGCCGTCCTCAGCCATAACTTTCCGGACGGCACAGAAGCCCCAATAGCCTATTATTCTAAAACTCTTTCGGCAGCTGAAAGGAATTACTCCCAGCTCGACAAGGAGGCGTTAGCCCTTGTCGCTGGAGTTAAACGTTTTCATTATTACCTTTGTGGTCGGCCCTTTACGTTAATCACCGACCATAAACCGCTTTTAGGCATTTTGGCGGGAAACAAACAAACTCCCGCCTTTCTTTCTCCTCGCATGACTCGCTGGACTATTTTTCTAGCCGCTTACAATTATACATTAATCCACAGGGGGGGGAAAGACATAGGAAATGCTGATGCATTAAGCAGGTGCCCCCAAACAGAATTAGTCAATGATCCAGCCCCTGCCTCAAGCGTTTTATTAATTGAATCTAGTAAACAAACGTTATTAACAGCAACAGAAATAGCCAATCAGACACAAGCAGACCCAATTTTGAAATATATTAAACAATGGATACTAAAGGGATGGCCAATTGAACAACAACCGAACCAATTTCAACCTTTTAAGAATAGACAGTTTGAATTAAATGTGTTAAAAGATTGTATATTGTGGGGAGACAGGGTTGTTATTCCAAAAGCCTTACAGAAGCAAGCATTGCAGTTATTGCATATAGGTCACCCAGGAATAGTCAAAATGAAAACTATTGCCAGAAGTCATTTATGGTGGCCAGGGTTGGACAAGGACATAGAGTCATGGGTGGGTGGTTGTATACCCTGCCAGAGAACAAGACCCAACCCACCAAAAGTTACACCATCAGAGTGGCCAACACCAAGAGGGCCCTGGTCTAGAATACATATTGACTTTGCAGGACCAATCAGGGGCCAATCCTTTTTACTGGTTGTGGATGCATACTCCAAGTGGCTGGAAATTGAACTCATGGCATCCACAACTACTAGTGCAACTATAAAGGCATTAAGGAAAATGTTTGCCACACATGGTATTCCAGACATTTTGGTATCTGACAACGGGCCTCAGTTAACAGCCCGTCAAATGGAACTATTTCTTGCAGACCAGGGCATAAAACATGTGCTCACTCCACCTCATTTTGCCCAAGCTAATGGGCAAGCAGAACGAATGGTTAGAACCACAAAGGAAGCATTAAACAAAGCACCACTAGGAGATTGGCAACAACAAATTGATGAATTTTTAACCATTCAGCATATTACGCCGTCAGCGTCAACAAACAAAAGCCCGGCAGAACTTTTAATGGGCAGAAACCTTCGTTCTAAATTAGACAGAATTCACCCACATTACCAGAATGACCAAAAAGAAATAAAAATGCAAAGTGAAAGACAGTTTAACATCGGGGATTTAATTTATGCCAAAGACTATGATTCAAACGATAAATGGAAAGATGGCACAGTATTGGATAAAACAGGTTTAAAAACATACGTTGTAATATTAACAGATGGGCGCAGTTGGCATCGGCATGTCGACCAACTACGCAAAAGAATGAAGACTAACCCAGACATTTTACCTACTGTAGACAAACCAATAGAGGACTTACCAGAACCACCTCGAGACTCCAGCGATGGCTGCTTGTTGCCCCTGGCGGCCGGCGAAGATCAAAATGCATCATCGCAACCAGGCCCGTCAGAGACTAGCCTTAGCGGAGCAACGGAGCCAGCCGTCCAGGCAAGCAGCTCCCAGCAAAATGAACTGCGCAGGTCCCAGAGATCTGTGAAACCACCAATCCGCTTGCAGGACTATGTGACGTGGATTAACACGTAATCATGGTCTCAGCCGAAGAGGGAGGGGTGTTGTGTTTGTTTAAAAAATATTCGCAGAAAATCTGCGATTGGTTAAGACGCGGCTATTCAGAAAATAGCCGCGAAAGTTAAATGTGTGTCAGTTGGTAAAAGCCCGCGTTAAAAAAGAGTATAAAAGGGCAACGGGTTAGCCGTTGCCCTCATTCCGGCAATTCTACCGTTCCAGTGTTTGTATTCTCTCTTGCCATGAATAAACAAGTTTGATTTAAGACTACCGGAGTCCAGACTTTTCAAGGGGAATTTTAAAAAGTCCAAAACTTTAAGGCTTAAAAATAAAAGAGGGACTCTGAGGCGGCGAGGAGGAGCACGCGCTTCCCATACACCCAACGCAAAGCTGCCTCCCATACACTGTGCCAGAGAGAGAAACCCAAGCGGGCTAGAGGGGGAAACCTCCTGCTCCTTTGACCAAAAGGTAGCAGCAGCTGCTGCTGCTGCTACCTGCTTCCTCTTTCTTCCCATGCTGAAGGGCTCCCCTCTTCTCTTGTTCGCTCACTTTGTAGCCAACACCTTTCCTTCACTGTGGTGACTCCTCAGTTTGGCTGGAGCCAAGTTGACACAGCCGGGACGAAGCGTCCCCTTTTACCTTTCCGCCCCCGGACACTCCGGAAGGCAACAACATGCTTTGTTCGCTCTGGACTGCCAAAGCCTCCTTAAGCGTCACCAAAAGGCTCCTCTGGCAGCCCAGAAATGCCAGATATGGCCAGTATTAAAGGGGGAATGACAGGAAACTGGCCAGGCCTTCGTGCCGCTCTCAAATTTCCTGGGAAAATTTTCTGGACTCGGGTTCTTATGTAGAAAATGGTTCTTAAGAAGATGCAAAAAAAATCTTGAACACCTGGTTCTTATCTAGAAAAGTTCTTAAGTAGAGGCGTTCTTAAGTAGAGATACTACTGTACAAAGTTTAAAACCCCAAGAATAAAAACACACATCCATCATTCATTTATAACTAGTGACCGGAGCAAGATGTTGTCGCTCAATGGCCCCAGACCTGCTAGGAAAGCCATGTTTTTAAGGCCTTTCGAAAGGACGGGAGGGTGGGGGAAGTGCAAATCTCCAGGGGGAATTGGTTCCAGAGACTGGAGCTGCCACAGAGCAGGCCCGTCCCTGCAGGCCCTTTCCTGTGTATGTTGTCAAAATTGGCAAAATAATGTTTCTTTTTATAGGTAGTTTTCAAATTTCTATATGGAGTCTAGGATATCACCTTTGAAAGGTGGAAGAAGAACTAGCCAATGAAGAACCGCCCTGAGGCCTCCTTACAGAAAAGCTGTGTAATGCCACCCCAGAAGCAGGCACCATTTTGAGAGCGAACACAGTTCTCAGATTGTGAAAATTGTGGCCATTTACAAAATGGATCCCACTTCTGCAACAGCACCATACGCCACACAGCCTCTATATAGAAAGGCTCTTTGCTGGCTTGGCTACTTCTTCTTGAAGGCAATCTTCAGAAAGGAGGGGAGAGAAGGGTGTGAGATCCAGCAAGGTAGGAAGCAGTCCCAGGGCCACTGGGGACCCAGGAAGACTGAAAGCAGACCATGGCATGACTCTGGGGTGAAGGAAGTATTACAATGTGGGCCTAGGCCTGCACCAGGTCTCCCAGGACATCCTCAACTCCTGAGGTCCCTGTATTCCACTTAAAATCTACAGTCAATTAATGATTGTAACAAGGAAAGTATAAATTTTGATCATTAAGCAAGACAATTACATGAGCAACTCACTTAACAACAGCCATGATTTGCATCTGGCAGGATTCATTATGGTCATACGTACTTCCTAGATGCATACATTTCTATCCTTAATACAGTGGTAACTCTAGTTATGAACTTAATTCGTTCCGTGACTGAGTTCATAAGAAGAAAAATTCGTAAGAAGAAGCAATTTTTCCCATAAGAATTAATGTAAAAGCAAATAATGTGTGCAAACCCATCTGTGAATTAAGCACCACTGGCATTCTGATCCTTGTTCGGGGGCGGATGGAGGAAGTGGGCTGGGGGGAAAGACAGCGGAGGCTGTCCGGGGAGAGCCTCACAGGTGGATTGACATGTGTGGGAACTGCCTGGCAGCTTGTGAGACGGCAGGGGTTCTGCCCTCCTTGATGGCCCCGCTGGGGCTTAAGAGCCAAAGCAGGCTGCTTGGCTGGATTTAGCCCTAATCCTACCTTAACAGGGTGTAAGGTACCTTTAACCCCAGCCCACCATTGAGCCAGAGGCACGAAGGAAGCAAAGGAAGCTCTCCTCTTCCCCACTTGCTCTCTATGTGTCCTCCAGTTTTCATTGAGGGTTTCCAAGCTTTTCTCTTCCCCATTTGCTCTCTATGTGCTTTCTATGTCTCCTCTAGTTTGTAAACCCTCCGTGAAAACTGGAGGAAACATAGAGAGCAAATGGGGAAGAGGAAAGCTTGGAAACCCTCCGTGAAAACTGGAGGACAGTCTGAGCAGTCCAGAGTGAGTGAAGCAGTTTCCTTTCTCTGGGTACTTGGAGAGGGAATAAACTTCTCTGGCCAGGCCTTCGTGCCGCTTTCAAATTTCCCGGGAAATTTCTCAGTTTTATTCGTGAGAAGAGACAAAAAAATCTTGAACACCCGGTTCATATCTAGAAAAGTTTGTAAGTATAGGCATTCATAGGTAGAGGTACCACTGTATATTTGCTTATTAAAAACATTTACATCCCTCTTCAATCTCAACTTTATTTACAATAAACATTTTACTATAAAATAAAATATCTTTTTCTGTTTGTCTAATCTTACATTTTTGTTTCTTTTTCCTCTTTGATGAGAGTGTATGTAGATGAGGATTGAACCATGAGGTCCTTAGTGCTCTTTGAGCTTGGTTGTTTGCCAGACATTTTCTTACCTGGATAGTAGGTAACACCTATGTGGTAGAAGAAAGCAGAGTTTGCTCTCTATTTATATACATTAGCTTGCCCAGTCAGTGTTGGTGGGGGTATTGTTTTCTCCTTTGTAGCTCCCTAATTTATTTATTTATAAAATTTACTGGCCACATATCTTACCATAAGGTAACTCTGGCCAAATTAGTGTCATAAAATAAATCTACATTGTAATGTAAATAAATTAAAAGCAAAGATTAATCTTTAAGGATACAGGGGGAGGGCAGGGATAGAATGTGGGGAGGTTTTACTTGATCAATTCCCACCTATCTTAACATAAGGTAACTCTGGGCAAATTACAGTCATAAAATATATCTACATTACAATGTAAATAAATTAAAAGCAAAGATTAATCTTTAAGGGTACAGGGGGAGGGCAGGGATAGAATGTGGGGAGGTTTTACTTGATCAACTCCCAACACCATGCATTTCCTCCATTGAGGCCCAGGCCATCTGGCAAAACCAGGTCTTTAAGTCCTTATAAAAGGGAACAAGAGGTTCCAGAGGAAAGGAATAATAGCAGAGAAGGCTCTCCTCCTGGATCCACCAAACAGAATAATCAGGCTAATGGGCCCCATAGCATGTCTTCTCTGCTGGCATGAATGGAATGGACCAATCCTAATGGAGTGAGATGATCCCTCAAGTAATGTGAACTGGATTGCATGTAAAGACAGGGGGTTGTTAGTTCAATTCTTGAAATGACTGGTGCAACTACATAGACATCTAATGATAATTAATGATGATTAATTAATAAATAATATTCAGAGAAATATGATGCCATGAAAAAATGTGTCTTTACCTACTGTAGACTATTATAATTAATGATGATTAATTAATAATTAACATTCAGACAAATATAATGCCATCAAGAAATGTGTCCTTACCTACTGTAGACTATTATATGGAAATTAGTATGTCAGAAGAAATAGAACTTGAATTCAATAGAAACTGAGTAATTAAGAAGTGTATATGAAAAAATAAGAAGAGACATGGCCAGGAATGAATGGGCCCTTTAGGAATGTAGACCTACTACAAAGGTTACTGTACAAATGTCTAGTTAGATAATGGGTCATACAGAGAGAAGGAATCAATCAATTATATGAAGGAAGAATGAATGGTCAAGTGAAAGGCAAAGACCAAGAAACTTGTTATTAATGAGGTTGAAGACAACTTGTGCAAAGCACAGCAGATGTGGCCACAAATAGGGGGACTGATGAGTAGTTCATCTCCTACAATTCTCTCTGGACAAAGAGAAGACATAATATTGCCCAAGTTGTTTCTCCTTAGAGTTGCTTCTCACAAAGAAACCACAAGAGTGACCTCGGGGACAGGGATTGAGAGACAAGGGAATTTGCCAAAATTGCTCCAGCTGCTAATGGAGCCTTTTTCAAAGTTGTTCTTTCACCTCCCTTGCTAGCTACCTTTTAATTATCTATTAACTGCTTCAAAGAATTTAGACAAAACTGGATGAGTCATTTCTGTTCTTAATTTGGGAATATGAAGAAATATTTTATAATCCTTAAGAACCAAAATAAACAGAAAAAAATGAGACAAGGCTTTGCCTACAAAAAGTTTAAAATGAATTAAGGGCTCAGAAAACTTCAGAATGTTGGGTTTTCACAGTATTGTTAAAGAGTAATTACATCTTTGTGGGAAAGAGAAATGTTTTTTGAGACTGGAAACATAATAAGACAAGTGACTTAAAATGACAACCAAAGATATCTTCAAGGACCAGCATTAGGATTTTGAATTAATTATGTCAGCTATGATGCCTCTTTTTGGAAACATTATGTTCCCAGAATAAGATGTTATAGAACAAAATATGCACAAAATTTACCCAAGGATAACATGACTGAGACTCAGAAATAAAGAAAAAACTGAAAAGGTTTTAACAATTAGGAAGAAAATAAAAATAACAATTCCAGAAGTCAATTGGAATAATTTCTTTTTGTTGGATTTTCAAGAGAGATTAAAGCACTGAAAACGTTTCCAAAAAAGATGACACAACCATCTGAATGGATTAAAGATAAAGATTATTCTGTATAGAAGATGGGGGGTGGGATACAAAAATAGCTTATTTGACCAGGAATAAAATAGGACATATTATTCAGGCTGGCTCTTTTGAATTTGCAGATATCTTTAACTTTAAAAATATTGTATAGTGGAATTGCTTAATAAGATGTTTAAGTGATTAGGTTATCTTGTCTATGATTACTTAATGTATCCTATAAAGTGATCAGATTTTCACATTGGTAAAGAGGGACACCATTGACAGTGGGGGGGAGGGTTCTTGATTTAAAATTTGGTCTACATGGAGCAAAAAAATATTTCTTCCTTTTTCTCTCTATCTCTCTTCCTCCCTCCCTTTCTCTCTTTCTCTCTCTCTCCCTCCCTCTTTCTTGCACTACCTTCCTTCCTATCTTTCTCTCTCCCTCTCCCTGTCCCTCTTTTTCTCTCTTCCCTCCTTCCTCTTTTTCTCTCTCTCTCTCTTCCTCTCTCTCTTCCTCCCTCCCTTTCTCTCTATTTCTCACTCTCTCCCTCTTTCTTTTTCTTTCTCTTCCTTCCTCTCTCTTTTCTCTCTCTCTCTTCCTCCCTCCCTTTCTCTCTATTTCTCTCTCTTTCTTTCTCCCTCCCTCTTTCTCTCTCTTCCTTTCTTCAATCTCTCTCCCTCCCTCTCCATCAGTGGCATGTGCCTGCGCTGCCTCTCTCACCTGCTTTTGAGGCAACGCCGACCCAGAGGCAGAGCGTGCTCAGTCTCTCCATTGAAGGCGCCAAGGCGAAGGCCTGTCAGGGAGGAAAAACATTGGGCCAGGGCGGAGCCATCTCTATACGCTGGGCTAGCTGCTCCTTGGAAGAAGCAGATCGTTTTTCCCGCCTGGCACAAATGCCGCTGTGCCGGGCCACCCCATCAACACAGTGCACGGGCTGTCGGAGGGAGCAAACGGCTTGGCCATGTTTCCCTTTCCTTCCCCCCCATTGCTCTCACAGCCAGTGAGTCCTCCTGCCTGGGCGGTTTGGCCCCTCTGAGGGAGTCGGCCAACAGTGATGGCCCCGGGAAGGTGTCGAGCCGGGGGCGAGGAGCGAGCAAGACTAGAAAAGGAAGAGGGGGGGGGAAGCGAGCAAAGAAAGAGAAACAAACAAAGAAAAATAAATAGGGGGCAGGGGAAAGGCGGGAAGGGGTGCCGGACGTGTTAATTGATGGCTGTGGGAGGCTGAGGTGGCAAAGAGCCAAAAGTGGCGAAACCAGAAGCTGAGCTTCCTTCTTCCAAGTTTTCCAAGTTTTCCAAGCTCAACTTCAGCGCTGCCCAAAATCAGCTGATGCAAAGATCCAGCAATCTCCAGCCGGCAACTTGTCTCAAAAAATCGGAACTTTTTAAAAATGCCAAATTGCTAAAAAGTATGACTGTCCCGCTGAAAGCTACATAGTATGCAAAATGGATTTGTATTAACTGTCTATATTCAAAGTAAGGAAATTTGATGAACTTTTTAAAAAGAGAGATTATAACTCTTTATTAAATTTTATTTTCTTTATTTTCATTGAGGGGGACATCAGGATTGTGTTTGACCCGGGGTGGGGATAGCGTCAGAGTGGACATGGCCAGCTCAATCCACCTGTGGTGGCCCAAGTGGTCTGCCAAAGAAAATGGGCCCCTGAGCTTCACTTTTAGCTGCGATGGTCTCCTGAAATCCTTTGCCAATAAAAAGAGACCTTGGGAGAGCTGCACACTCCATTTTGCTAGCAGAGACACCGCAAACCTTCGCTACTTCCAAGGTAGTCCCGCGGGCCAGATCTAAGCACCCCTCCAGGCCTTGAGTTTGACACTCTTGGTTTATGGTTTATAAAGTTATGGAATATTTATTTGATTAGGATAAATTGCTATTTAGAGTGGTTTTCTTTGGAATTGGTATTTGGAATGGGAAAATGTTGCCTACTGGAGCTTGTCATTTGTAAAAAAAAGAGGTTTCTTTCTGTCATGCTAAACTTTGGTATTCTTTTATTATGTTTACATTTGAATATTCGGATCATTTTATTATACCTTTGATGGGTACAACTTAAAGTTGGGATATAGAATGTTGAATTTTATATATATTAATTAATATTGATATTAATATTTTAGACATTTGTGTTACTTTTCCTGGCAAACAAACCTACCCAAGGGAACTATTAGTAGGGAACAACTTTTTTTAAAAAAAGATCAGTCTAGCAACTGGGTTGAGGTTTGTCACAACATCAGCAAATGAAACAAAACGAATTCTCCACCCATTAACATCCTGGCTTCAATGCCTCAGCTAAGAGCCAGGTCTTCACAAAAGCCAAGAGGTTTTGGGCTGTCCACATCTTGTAAGGAGTTTGTTCTATAAGAAGGCACACTTCCTGGGGCCTACTGTTTAATTGATAGGATTCAGAGTATCTTCAGTCTGACAGATCTAGTAGCAAAGTAGAGTGCTGCATTGCAGGCCACTGAAGCTGACTATAGATCTGAAGGTCAGCTGTTCAAATCTCATCCCCGGCTCAAGGTTGACTCAGCCTTCCATCCTTCCGAGGTGGGTAAAATGAGGACCCGGATTGTGGGGGCAATAGGCTGGCTCTGTTAAAAAGTGCTATTGCTAACATGTTGTAAGCCGCCCTGAGTCTAAAGAGAAGGGTGGCATAAAAATTCAATAAATAAATAAATAAATAAATAAAGACCACTAGATTATTACAAAATTACTTGAATATATGGAAAATATAGAAAGGCTATTAAAAGCAAAACACATTATCATGAATGGAAAACAGAAGAATCAGGACAGAAGAAACAGAGAAAAAGCTGCATCTAGTTCAGAATGTTAACAACAAATACAAGACTTGATAATTAGAAACAATGTCAGTCTATTTACAGGATATTCTATTTATAAGCTGTTTCTGAAAATCTTTTCTAAAAATTGTGTTTAAAAAAAAACTTTCCCAAGTATGCTAATACTTCCTCCCCACTCCCCTCACCCCCTTCAGATGGTGGTATATTTGTGAACATAAATAAGGAGTAACTTCTGTCCTGCCTTTCTTCATGTGGAAATGTATCTAGATATTGAATAGATCGAGGTATTTTCAGCAAATCTGATGAATCTTTTTTTTATTATTAAAGGGTCTAAAATTACTGAACTCTGGGGAAAACGTAGAATAGGATTAAAAATATTTCCTTTGTTTAAAGAAGTATAGATTGGTCAATAGAAAAAATAGGTTTTTTGGAACACAGGGCTGTACAAGAAATATTTGTACAGTACATCAGAAAGCAAGACATGGTGATACTGAATGAGCTATTGGAGGAATTCACTGGGCAAATCTGTAAATGCACAACAATATTCGGGGAGAAATGCATCTTCATTGAATCTGTAAAAATATTAAAATAATAAAACATTTCTGTTAAATGTTAATAAGGTTATTGTTACTAGAACTGTGCAGAATTATAATTATTCTGTTTAAAAATATTTTTTTTAAATCATTTTAATGAAGCAAAGTGAAACTATGGTGGTCTAAAAATCCAAAACGCAAGCAAACAGCAACCACATTTAAATCAAAATGGTCCACTGAAACAGCTACACCAAAATCCACAGTAAGATTTATTTATTTATTTATTTATTCAATTTTTATGCCGCCCTTCTCCTTAGACTCAGGACGGCTTACAACATGTTAGCAATAGCACTTTTTTAACAGAGCTAGGCTATTGCCCCCACAATCCGGGTCCTCATTTTACCCATCTCGGAAGGATGGAAGGCTGAGTCAACCTTGAGCCGGTGATGAGATTTGAACCGCTGACCTTCAGATCTACAAGTCAGCTTCAGTGGCCTGCAGTAAGGCACTCTACCTGCTGCGCCACCCTGGCTCTTATTTTGATTTTTAAAATATATTAATCTAAGATGAAGATTACGATTTCCCAGCATGTCCAACTTCCTGTCCACCCTCTACAGCAGTCCCCTCTTCCTTTTGCAGCAATTTTCCCACCATGCCAACTTCTTGTCCATTTTTCTTTTGTAGCGTGTTGAGTATCAAAAAACCCTCAACGAGTATTGAGATAACATTTTTGCATTAAAATGCTCTGAATACCAGTTTGATGAGTTTTGAAGCAATGGAGTACTGAGGCATCACTGTACACTGTCAGTTATTTTACTTTTTAATGAATTCAGATATTGTGACAACAACAAGGATACCTTTGGAAGAAGCTGAATTGCCTGTAGAATTCTTTGCCTGTGTCCAGAATTAAGTATTCCAATTTCCAAGAGATCCTGATCTTCCATAACGTTGCTTCCCTAAAGTGAACAACAAACAATATTGATAGATATTTTAATACATTTTAAAAGTAATAATATTACATTTCAAATTACACAGTCCTTAACAAATGATATTTAACACCATGCTAAATAATTATAGATTAAATCCTGATTAATTATCTCAAGATAGACTGAAATGAAAAGTTTTCAAGCTATTTTCAGAAGCAAATATGAGCTTTATAGGAAAAAATCCATTCACAATAGCAATAATTATTTAAATGTTCAAATTGTCAGCAATTCGCTTGAAATAAAAACAATTATTTAAGGGTTTGAAATCTGAAAACCACTTGATTATCTATTTATATGCCAGCAGTTCATCCCTAGTACAATCTTACATCAGGAGGCCCTTCTGACAGTCCTCCATGCTCTAGTCACTTCACAGCTTGACTACGATAAAAACACTCTATGTCAGTGATAGCAAACCTTTTCAGCACCGAGTATCCAAAATGGAACACACACGTATGCTGAGGCCCGGAAACTTGAAGATCAGCTGACTAGTGCACATGCACAGGCTGACCCACCTGGTCTTCTGGTTTCTTGCACACACAGGGGTACCAACCAGGAGGTCTTTGTGCATGCTGGAACACCAGAAACCCAAAGACCAGATGGCTGGCACGCACATTTATTTATTTAGTTTTATTTAATCAGATTTCTATGCTGGCCTTCTCCTGGGACTCAGGGCGACTCACACTGGCCAGCTGGTCTTTGTATTTCTGGGGCTCCGGCACACACGAAAATCAGCTGGCTGGCATGTATGCACGTGCCAGAAACCAGAAGAGCAGCTGGCGACAGTGCGCATGCCCTCAGAGAAAGTGTGCCATAGGTTCGCCATCATGGCTCTATGTGATAATGTCCTTAAAAACCATTCTGAAACTTCAACCAATTCAGAATGCAGTGTATGGGTAGTGATGAGTATTCCTTGGTATGAATACAAGGCACCTTTGGGAGACATCTCTGAGTAGTGCATCTTTGGGAGCTGTACAGGCTGCCAACATAGTAAAATTCTGGATTCTGTTACTATCGGTTCACTCAGGGATGTGCCATGCAGACAGGAACATGTTGTTTGCATGAATGCATAGTGCTAAAAAAACCCAAGAAGGCGCTGCCTATGGTGCTGCCAAAAGAATAGGCTCGGGGGCATGGCAGGCCTAGGTTGCTGCCAGTTCCAGCGACACAGGCCACCAAGTTACTAACAGTTCTATAGAACTGGTCCGAACTGGTAGAAACCCATCTCGACTAAGATACAATTCAAGCTGTTGGTCACCATCTATAAAGCCCAACAAAACATAGGTCCAGGTTTGAAAGATCATATTTTTATTTTTATTTATTTATTTATTTTTATTTGTCATACAAATATAGTATTGTATTGTAGTCTGTTTGATATAATATAATTATAAAGTAGAGAGAGAAAAGATAAAAACACATTAGGACAGGAATGGTAGGCACAAAGGTGCACTTATGCATACCCCTTACAGACCTCTTAGAAAAGGGGAGATGTCTCTTAGAAAAGGGGAGAAGTCTATCGCAAAATTTCTGCTAAGCTAGTACATTCTATCAGAATTAGCATGGTCTAAGTTCCTTTAGTTAAACAATGCCAACTATCATAACTGAGGAAGTGGAACCTGTCCTCTGAATGAAATCTTCTCTGAAATCTCTCTGACTTCCAACCAGGATTATGAGATCAAGTTGTTCTCCTATGCCTTGCGTTAGGGTGGATGGAACACCTTATTGGATGTGATTTTGTCTAAATTTTTCTACCAAGTGCCTGGATCCCATCATGTTTTGATCTTTGTTGCATATTTATTGTTTATTATATTGTGAACTGTCCAGATGATTTGAAGTCAGAGAGTGTCTTAATTGGATTAAACAAAAATTAAATATAAAGAAGATACAATTTTGACAAGTTTCCTTTAGTTCTAGCAGTGGTAGGGGGAAGTCAGGAACTGGTATATAGTTTTCTCTGTAAGTGTCTAGAAAAAGTATTAAAAGAGAAAAACATGAAAAAGTATTAATTGATAATGTTCAAATATCTGATATAATATAGTGCTTGCAGTTGAATTGTCAGTGATTTATTTAATAGGGTTGTGAAATTTAAGAAATCTAAGGTTTGGCTATGTTTTATCCTTAAAGGCCATAGGGCTCAGATAGATGTAGAGATAGATGAGATATTAATTGAATTAATGTACACTTTTGTACATATTTACTATATTTACTTCTGAGAGACATCGACAGTTCAACAATGTGAAAAATAAATAAAAAATTATAATTCCCAAACTGTTATTACATGAACATAAATAGAATCATATACCAATGTATAGATCACCTTCATTATTCATGATCTTGTTAATTTTTTTTATGTGTCTATGATTAATAAAAATACATGTAAAAGTTTATACATAGTTATCAATAGTTTTTGCCTTGTTTACTTCACAGATATTCAAAGTGGTAGGTAGACTGAGTAAAGTATAAAGGATTGGGCGAGGATTAGGTTAAAGGATTAGATTGTCTGATCAAAACTGATTGTGATGCATCCTTCTGAGTTAGCCTAATTACCTACTGGATTTTTGGGAGCAACAGTGATCACCCTATTTACACCTTGCGATCCATAGTGGCTTTTGTACATCTTTCATTATGTCAGTAAAGGAACCTCTTAACTTAAAAAATTAACTTTAAAAAATGTGGATGGATGAATGTCTCTGTTGGATGCTGGTGCTCCTTGCAGCCCACAAATAGGATAATTGACAGAGTCATCCATTACAGGTATGAAAAAGCTTTAAAGAGCAGTGACGCCATTGTGAGCAAAGATGAAAATGAAAAACAACTTCCATGAGAAGCCTTGACCAAAGCAGCAGAAGAAAATAAAGATATATTTCACAGACAATTGCTAAGAAAGATTGGAGGACTAAAAAAATATGATCATGGCTCCCCAAATCAACACAGACCGTGGAAATTTTTACATTTCATTTGGAAACCAAGGACCCAGAGTATGGAGGAAGAATGGAGAGGCACACACTGCAAAATACTTGAGGTCCAGTGTAAAGTTTTCACAGCCTGTGTTGATTTGGGGAGCCATGTCATCTGCTGGTGTTGGTCCACTGTGCTTCATTAAGTCCACGGTCAACGCATGCTTCCATCCACATATGAGCTTTATGGGGATGGTGACTTAAATTTTCCAGCAGGACTTGGTACCTGCCCACACTGCCAAAAGCACTAAAACCTGCTTCAATGACCATGGGATTACCATCCTTGATTGGCCAGCAAATTCACCTGACCTGAATCCCATAGAGAATCTAAGGAGCATTGCCAAGAGAAAGATTGCCTCAACACTGTCAAACTATTTACTAAGTCTGTACTACTATTACTACTAGTTTTTTCTCATCATTCCTATCACCCATTTTCTCCCACTTATGACTGTATGTAACTTGTTGCTTGTATCCTTAAGATTTTTATAAATATTGATTGTTTCTTCATTGCTTATTTGACTCCTATGACAATCATTAAGTGTTGTACCTCATGATTCTTGACAAATGTATATTTTATATTTTATATTTTTTCAATATTTTTTTATTAATTTTCTTAAAATAACACACAGACTTACAAACATTCAACATAAAATGTGGGGATGTATCTTCCCCGCTTCTCTCAAAAGTATAAATGCAGATACAGAAAAAGGAATACATAGTTAAATGCATAGTTCAATACTACTCATACAAAATATCTAATAAGGAAAAAGTGATATTATAAAAAAGAAAGATAGTTATAACTAATATAAAACCAAACAATCTTATCAATTCTATGTATATAAACTAATTCTAATATTATTCTTAATAAAAGAAAAAGAAAGATTTAAACCAAAACATCTATACTTATTATTAATCTTCTGTTGTTGTTTTTTTTCTTATCTATCCATACATAAACATTGTTCCATGTTTCATAAAATTTCGTTTCTTCTTGATCATTTAAGCGTCTTGTCATCATATCCATCTCCGCGCAATCTAATATTTTTGTGATAACTTCCTCTTCTTTGGGGATATTTTCCCCTTTCCAATTTTGCGCGTAAATAATCCTTGCCGCTGTAAAAATATGTATGATTAAGTACAAAATTTCTTTTTTGTAATTTTGGTTAGTAATTCCTAGTAAACAGAACTCCGGGGTAATTTCTATGTTTTGCTTTGTAATCTCTTTTGTCATTTTCTCTATCATTCTCCAGTACATTTTAGCTTTATTACATGTCCACCATTGGTGGTAGTAGGATCCTATTTCTTTCTTACATTTCCAACACAAAGGTGATGTCTTGGGAAACATTTTTGCTATTCTACTTGGTGGGAGATGCCATCTATAGAACATTTTAATTTGATTCTCTTTTAAAGAAACTGATTTTGTCATCTTCCAATTGTGCATCCAAACTTTCTCCCATGTGTCTAAATCTATTTCTTTGCCTATATTTCTACACCACAGTATCATACTATCTTTTAATGTTAAATCAATATTCTTGTGAGCAATCAAGTATTTGTATATTTTCCCAATTACCCTGTTTTGATTTTTAGTAATTAAATCACTTAATAGATTTTTATTTTTATTAAATATATAAAGTATACTGTCTTTCTGGTATCTAGATCTAATCTGTGCATAGTGCCACCAATTGATTTGTATCCCTTCGTCTTGTAATTTAATTCTAGTTTTTAATTTCATTTGATCATCTAACAAATCTTTATATCTTATTATTCTTGTATCCTTAATAGAATTTGAATGTATTATTGCGTCTAATGGGGCAACCCAGTCCGGAATTGTTAAGAAGTGGTTTTTCTTTATGTCTTTCCATACATCAAATAAGTATTTTCTTAGTGTATGTCTTTTAAAATAAGAATGATTTTTGTCTTTATCATACCATACAAAGGCATGCCAGCCAAGCATAAGATCATGTCCTTCTAATTTTAATGTTGTCGTATCCTCTAAGGTTATCCAATTTTTAATCCATGTTAAGGCGGCTGCCTGGTAATATAATTTCCAATTTGGGAGGGCAAAACCTCCCCTCTCTTTTATATTTTCTAACATGTTTATCTTGATTCTTGCCTTTTTGCCTTGCCATAGAAATTTTCTAACCACATTTGTTAAATTTTTAAAAAAAATTGCCCCTGGATTTATTGGGATCGCTTGAAATAAAAATAAAACCTTGGGTAAGATATTCATCTTAATTGTGGCAATTCTTCCCAGAAAAGATATTTTTAAGTTATTCCATATTTCTAAATCCTTTTTAATTTCATTAATTTTATATAATTATCATTTTTTAATGTTATTGTTTTGGCTGTTAGCCATATTCCCAAGTACTTTACTTTTTTAACTATTTGTATTCCAGTAATACATTCTAAATTGCTTTATTGTGATTTATTCATGTTTTTTGTTATAAATTGTGTTTTATTTTTATTTATTTTCAAACCTGCTACCTTACCATATTGTTCTATTGTCTGGATTAATCTTGGTGCTGTAACTATCGGATCTTCCATTATAAAGGTCAGATCATCTGCAAAAGCCTGGACTTTATATATCTCTTTTCCAACTGTTAACCCTTTTATCTTTGAATCTGCTCTTATTTTTATTAATAGTGTTTCTAAAGTCATAATGAACAGGAGGGGTGAAATAGGACATCCTTGTCGAACTCCTTTATTTATTTGAAACGCTTCCAATTGCTCATTATTTAATATGATTTTTGTTGTTTGTTCTGAATAGATAGTGTCTATTAAATTAACAAATTTAGGACCAAATCTCATTTTATTTAGTTGAATTTTTATAAATGTCCAATTAACATTATCAAAAGCTTTTTGAGCATCTAAGAACATTAATGATAATGTTTTATCTGGATGTTGCTCATAATATTCTAATACATTAATAATTGTTCTAAGGTTATTTTTAATTTGTCTGCCTGGCAGGAAACCATTTTGGTCTGAGTGGATTTTACTATTTATTACCGTTTTCAACCTATCTGCATATACAGTATTGCAATAAATATTTTATAGTCTACATTTAATAATGATATTGGTCTATAGTTTTTAATTTTTTCCATTGCTGTATCCGATTTGTGAATTAAAGTTATCAAAGATTCAGACCATGATTTAGGAATTTTACCATCTAACCTGCATTCATTAAAGATTTGCAACATATTATTTCTTAATGTTTCATTTTCTATTTTATACCACTCTGCTGGGATAGCGTCTGGTCCTGTGGCTTTGTTATTTTTTTGCTTCTTAATAGTTGTAAGGAGTTCTTCCATTGTTATAAGACTCTCCATCCTCTCCTGTTGTTCTTCTGTTAATTGTGGTAACTCTGAACTTTCTAAATATTTAAATACTTCATCTTCCTCAATATTATCATCTTTATACAATTCTTTAAAAAAACTTTGTACTATGTTTGCTTTTCCTTCTGTGTCATATTTTATTGTTCCATCTTTGTCTTCTAATTGTTTAATTAATTTAGATTGTCTCTGTTTTCTCAGTTTATATGCTAACCATCTACCTGGTTTATTGGCATGTTCAAAATATTGTTGCTTAGCTCTTTTTATTTTTTCCAGTATTTGATTTTGTTCTTCCAGTCTAATTTTATGTTTAATTAATTTTTTTTCCAAATCCTTATTTTTCATATTTTGTTGTGATATAAATTCTAATTGTTTTAATTCATTCGTTAATTGTTCATATTTTCTTTTCTTTTCTTTGTTGTATTTTGCTGTGTAGGATATTGTTAATCCTCTTATGTATGCTTTAGTTGCATCCCATAAATTTTGGGGAGTAGTATCTGTATTTTTATTAATTTCAAAAAATATTTTTAATTCCTTCTCAATCCATTCTTTATATTCCTTCTCTTTCAGAATATTTCTATTCATTTGCCAATTATAATGCTTTTTACTATTTCTCATATAGACTATAACTGGGTTATGATCCGCCCAAGTATTAACATCTATTTCCACCTCTTGTATGTACTCTGCTGTTGTTTTGGGAGCCCACACCATATCTATTCTAGTCCAAATTTTGTGGGGGTTTGAGTAGAAAATATATTGCCTTCTTTGGGGATGTCTTTCCCTCCAAATATCATTCAATAGTAATTCTGCTTTCATTTTTTGAAAAGTGGAGGGTAATAAATTCTTTTTTTTCTTTTTACTATTTTTCTTCTCCCCCGAGTGGTCTAATTGCCTATTTGTTATGGCATTAAAATCTCCAATAATTAACATATTTTCCAAATTTAACTCTATAATTTTTTGATGTAATATTTTATAAAATGCAATGTATATTTTATTTTGTGTACACTGAGAGTATATGCACCAAAGACAAATTCCTTGTGTGTCAAATCACACTTGGCCAATAAAGAATTCTACTATTCTACTACTATTCTACTAACTGAGGCAAAAGGGGCCCAGATGAAGTACTGAGTACGCATGCTTATACTTTTCAGAGGTCCGATATTGTTTTATGTACAATTCTTTTTTTATTGATCAAATGTAATATTCAATTTTTCTGAAATGAGAGATTTCGGGTTTTCATGAGCTGTACCCCATAATCATCACAATTATGACAAATCACAGCTTGAACTATCTTGTCTTGAACGTTATGAGTATCTCTCATATATTAAGTTTTATCTTTCAAGTTGCATTACTGAAATAAATGAACGTTTGCACGATATTCTAATTTTTTTGAGTTTCACCTGCATATGTTAGCATACACTACTAATTCTTATTCATTTGCCATCTTTGGAGTTTTAGTTTAATATAGAGTTTTTATTAATTCCATGTAATATGAATAGATTGAAATTCTCTCTTAAGAGAAAGCAATATTACTATATTAGTAAAGTTAAAACTGCAGTTTTATATTTTATAAGAAAGTTGTGTACTTTTATGTAGCAGATGAGTGGATCAACACGTAGGTCAGAGCAAAAATCTATGAGAGAAACAAGAAATAGTTGACCCACAAGCAGGGGTGTCAAACTCGTGTTGTCACAGCATCAAGTGACATAATGTGACTATTTCCCCCTTCACTAAACTGGGCATGAGCATGGCCAGTGCATGACACATCTGGCCCATGGACCATCTGAGTTTGACAGCCCTGGTCCACAAGGATATTTTAAATTATTAATTATTGCTTTGTTTTATTAATTATCGTGATGAAGTCTCCAGAAATATTATACAAATGATTTAACTATTTCTTTGCCTTGCTTTCAGATCAGATAACTATGGCTGGAGATTATAAGCAGATTTCAGATCCTGCATCAAATCACAATAGTATACCAACCAAGTTAAATGTCACATATAGAAAGAAGGGCATGGTACATGTTGGATTTTAACTTATTAGATATTTGATTATTTTTAAATTAATCAAATATTAATATTTAATATTAGTAAGAATATATTTTAAAAGTCATATGAGTTATTCCCGATAAAATCACTTTGAGATTTTGATATTTAGTACTATTAGTCAATAAATGTAATATTCCCATTATTGCTACAGGAGGTCATGTACTAGCTGCTACATCAGTTTTATATTGAAAGGCAATTGTCCTACTTTTTCTAAATGGAATGTAACTGCACCTTGTAAAATGGCCTATTTTTGACACCAGATGCAGCAGGATTTCAGTAATATTTTCTTCTGAGCATTCTTCAAATGTAAGGGCTACATGTTTAAAATCACTATTTTGCTTTGTGTAAATAGAGAACGAAAAGCAGGGAAATCTTCAGGAAAAAAAATTAAGGACAGATTCAAAATAGTCTATACCAATAATAATAATAATAATAATAATAATAATAATAATAATAATAATAATTATTATTATTATTATTATTATTTATTAGATTTGTATGCCGCCCCTCTCCGAACACTTGGGGCGGCTCAGAACAATGATAAAAACAATATTATAATGGCACAAATCTAATATTAAAAAACTAAAAACCCTATCATAATTAAAAACCAAACAGCACATACATACCAAACATAAATTATAATAAGCCTGGGGGAAAGATGTCTCAAATCCCCCATGCCTGGCGGTATAGGTGGGTCTTAACTGATATCAAGCTTCTATTAATATTAACAGGACTAAATTCTTCTATGTATATGAAAGAGGGCAGAGCTTCTGAATGAAATGGCACTGGTTCTGCCTATGTTACAACAATCCTGGTTTATCACCCACTGGCAAAAGGGATTTACGACCCATATTTGAAGTTATGACATTTGCTTCCTCCCACAGGCAGGTGAATACATTTTGGGCACTTGGCAACTGGCCTACATTTACAGCTTTTTCCTGTATCCTTGGTCACAGGACCATGATTTACAACTTTTTGCTGGGAACTGGCACTTAAGCAGAGGTATGATTGAAAAAAATTAGCAACCGCCCAGTTGCTGGGTGGGCATGGCCATGAGGACATGGCCTACTCAGCCTCTTGCACCATGGCGGGGCGAAGTTTCATCATCTCCAGGCTCTAGAGGTTTTCCTCAAGCCTCCAGGAAGGTGAAAATAACTTTCCTCGGCCACCAGAGGCTGAAAATGGGCCCATTTCCAGACTCCCAGTAGGCCCATTTTTCACTCTTCCAGAGCTTCCGCACAGACTATGCACTTCCCTGGCATCCAAAATGGGCCACATGGAGATTCCTGGGAGGAGAGGGGTGAATGAGTGGGTCAGACAGACCTTGGAACAACTGGTTTGGTGAACCAGATTAAAATTAACATCCGGTTCGCTCGAACCAGTCTAAACCAGCTGAATCCCACCCCTGAATTTATGTCTGGCAAAAACTACCCCATAGTAAACAATGGCTTCACTTAATGTCTATGGTGTTCACTTAACTACCACCACATTTGCTTGATGGCTGCAATATGCTTAACTATCCACCACACTGAAGGTCATAAAATGGGCCCGTTTCAAGGTGACCCATTTTATAACCATCACAACTTACTGCCAAAATTGTGAGCTTAATTATAGTCATTATGTTGAGGATTACCTATGAAGCACTTGAAGAAGTGTCTATTGGCATCAGTCAGGCTGGGTCAGAGATGGGCTACCAAACTTTTCACTACCACACTTGGGCATGGCTTATGAATTTTGTTTCAACATCTTTCAGTGCAAATTGGATGCTCTAGGGTGGAGCTCCAAATTTTGCTACCAGAACTGCGTTCCTGACCGTTCCCGTAGGAGCCCATCACTGGGCTGGGTGGACCTTTTGGTACCGGAATATTTACATCCCTAAGCTCCACGGAGCCTTATCTATCTGTTCCAGAAGAGGTTTTTAAAGCCCTGTGTGATGTAGGACCAGTTTATCTGCAGGATCATTTCTGCAAAGGACAGATCAATTAATGGATTTAAGCCCCCTTTGAAAACCCGTGAAGTAGCGAATCCACAAAAGATGAACCACGAAGTAGCAAGAGATTACTGTACATACCTTAAAAGAAGTACATACTTTCAGATGCATAAAAACGGTATGATACATGTTTGAATTGAATGAGATAAGTAGAAATAATGAGT
Organism: Erythrolamprus reginae; assembly: GCF_031021105.1. Lineage (NCBI taxonomy): Eukaryota > Metazoa > Chordata > Lepidosauria > Squamata > Dipsadidae > Erythrolamprus > Erythrolamprus reginae. The sequence continues at coordinate 59,718,868 of NC_091955.1, forward strand.
TTTTAAACATTTCTCAATTTCTTATATTTATTTTTCCTTCCATTTCTCAGAATGATTGATATTTGTACTATGTTAGTTGCCAGTTTGATCCAAAAGCAGTTAGCCGAAGGAGCTTACTATGCATAATCATATTTATTGAAACTGTTTTTGCTTATTATACATAGTATATGATTTATTTGGTAAAATCGTTTTCTAGACATCAGCTCAGACCTGCATTTGAGTGTATTTGAATGTTCAGTGCAACTCATTGTCCAGCCTCAGTAATTTAAAGGGTGTGACAACAACAAGAACACATTATATTAAATGTTTCTTCTTACAATTTTTGCTATTTTGAGTATCAATATAGAAAACACTTCTTTAATTTATGATGGTGATAAGCTGTATAGACCAAACTGATACATCATCTTTGCCTTGTAGGCTTCCAGCAGCACAAGGCTGTTTATTCAGTCTGAAAATGTATGCTGAATCCCAAAATAGTATCAGAATGTTGATCTTGTCTGATTCCATTGACTGGGTTCTTCAAGAAAGCAAGACCAGATTTAATAATACTATATAATAACATTGACATTGTTACGGGTATTAAATTGTCAAGCTTTATTAAGTTATGTGGAAGCCCCATTCTGTAAATATTTTTGTTGAAGATTTATAAAAATAGTACTGAGGACCTCGTGGCCAAGCCTATGCAGTTTTCTTGGCTTAATTTGCCATCTTCCTCATTTTCTCCATCCCACCTGGTCATTCTTAAAAATATGAAAATAATTTTTCATACTTGGTAAATTCTTTGTTTTTTTCTAAATGTTCCAGCAATTTATTTCACACAGGAAAAAGACTGGATTTTCCCTTTTCTTTTCTAATTTAGGGTGGTGGTAGTGGTGGTAATGGTGGTGGCGGCTTACTTAGCCAGCTCAGACTTGTTGCTATGGTAACAAGAATACTGCTTTGATAGGATCACATATTGTGTGTGTGTGTGCAATCTTTTATAATACTAACAGAAATATATTAGTTAGTAGTGAAAAATGTTTTTCACATATATCTCAGTATTGTTCAAAGAGAAGTATTCCCTATGTTTAAATATAATTTGTCATTTAGACTTAAGAGCCATTCTTATGAATTGTTTTCTTCAGTAATGCTTCCTTACTAATAGCTTTGCTGGAAAAACATGATTACATTTCCCATTTCTCCTCTGTTACTTGAATGAAGCCATGGAATGGGGGCTGCTAATTTAATTGAGAAAATTGGGGGGGTGGAGACTGTAATCTTTATTCCCTTCCCTACATTATTTTGACAATTTAAATCACACGTATCACACTGATGTACATGCACACACATTATAAAGCCACTGCAACCAGTGTCTGAATACGAAGGTGAAGTGGCATTTCCAAGAAATACCAGCTATGACCAGTTGTGCCACATTCTGAGATTACTAAAATCACTGAACTATTTTCAAAGGGCTAAATCACAAACAACCCATTGTATAATCCAATTATGAGTTTTCCAATGTATGTACCATCAATCCAGAATTTTTATCTTTCAGTAAATTTTATTTATTGCTGTTCTATTTACTGCAATTACAAGACTATTTATTTATTTATTTATTAGATTTGTATGCCGCCCCTCTCTGCAGACTCGGGGCGGCTAACAGCAGTAAAAAAGACAAATATAACAAATCTAATATAAAAAGTAATTTAAAAAACCCCAATTTAAGAGACCAATCATACAAACAGACATACCATGCATAAATTTTATAAGCCTAGAGGGAAGGGAATATCTCAATTCCCCCATGCCTGACGACAGAGGTGGGTTTTAAGGAGCTTAGGAAAGGCATGGAGGGTGGGGGCAACCCTGATATCCGGGGGGAGATGGTCCCAGAGGGTCGGGCCCGCCACAGAGAAGGTTCTTCCCCTGGGTCCTGCCAAACGACATTGTTTAGTCGACGGGACCCGGAGAAGGCCAACTCTGTGGGACCTAACCGGTCGCTGGGATTCGTGCGGCAGAAGACGATCCTGGAGATATTCTGGTCCGATGCCATGAAGGGCTATATCTTGGGAAATGATCAGTAGTATCAAAACTGATAAGAAATCCTGAAGTATTACCAAGTTTTCACTTCTCACCTCCTGATATGCTTCAATCATTGGGACAAGGCATTTTTCCAGGCCCCAGAAGATGTTAGTTTTTTAAAAAAAAATCTTAGAGTCCTTGATCAAGAGGAAAAGCTCTAGTGATAAAAAAAACTATGTTTGCCCCTAGTCTCTCACAAGCCCACTTAAGGTTCTCAGTTTGAGAAACCCTGTATTATGATAACAAAAGCCATTTTTGTGCCAATGCAAACTTAAGTCTGATGGAAACCCTTTAGATATTTGTTTTCTTCTTCAACACTATTTTCTTCTTTACCAAAAATATAGCACATTAGACACTGACCCACACTTAGTGAATAGGAATTGGGCTCAGTGGTGGCTTTCTTAATCTTACTATGTCTCTCATTGTCACTTGGGACAGTGAGGTAAGAAACATATATATTTAATTTATAAATAAACACACACACACACACACACACACACACACACACAAATAAATAAATAAATAAAGTAAGCAAGCAAGCAAGCAACTGGGAATTGTACCTGCTGCAAAAAGAAATCTTAAAGATCACTGTTGGGATAGATTCCTTCAAGAGAATGTAACTGATAAGCTGGGTAACCATCTAAAAACAAAGACACAAACTGACCCATCAACCTTATCTATTTTCTTAAGAGTTAAGAAGAAAACTGCTTGCCATATAAATGTTGTCAGATGCTATAATGGATATTCTAGGTATGATACAGATATAGTTAAGTAGGAACTATTTTATTTATTCATTTTTATTAATTTATTACAATTTTATGCCACCTATCTCCTCTTCATAGTGACTCTTTTATTCACTAAAGAACATACAAATTGTACAGCTCAAATAGTACCAAACTACAAATTAGGCTAACCCATCTCTGAAGATACCGGAACATTTTTCTTCTTTTATTCCAGATCATATTTAGTAACTGTGCATGTAATTATGCTGCAGGCACATTATCATTATACAGTACAATTGTCACTGTAAGCCATTTGCCTTATACTTTATTCGTGTTCGGGTCCAGAGTTTTGGAAGCCAATAAACCATTAATATAGGTTGGTATATGCATATTTTTGTATTTATTTATTTTGTCATGCTTATGCAATGTATATTTGAGGTGGCGTCCCTTTGAGAGCCTTATGCAATGGAATTTCATTTTAATGTATGCTGATTAGTGTACATTCAAAGTGATAATAAAGTTATTCTAAGACTAAGTCAATGAATTTAGCAATCCCAAATGCAAGGATTCAATCCCCAGCAGGAAAGCATAGAGGTAGGAATGCTTCCCAAATTTGTTATAGAATATTTGGACTTGGAATAGGAATTAAGAGTTCTTAACCTCTCAGGAACACTGGCAGGAGCATTTAAAGATTCAGAAGATAAAAGATAAAGTAATGGTCACTAGATCTATTTCTGCAATATCATACCTTAAAGCAATGTGTCATGTGGGCTGGGTAAACTGTTGACTTCTTGTTAACCCAACAACTTGACTGTTGTACTCAGATTGCTTGCTGGAGATCTGACTCCTGACTGACTCAGAACGCTTCTACTGTCTGATCCATAGATCGACGGGCGGGGGGAGGGAGCCGAAGTATGGTTAACGGCTTTAGAACTAACTAAGTATAAAAATGTGTGTCTTGCTGATTTATGACATCCACGTTTACTTTCCACTAGAGCCTAGTAAGGCTGTGAAAATCATCTCCAATCCCTCCATACACCATGGGGCATTATGAGTTATGACACTGGACAGAGAATCCTTAATAGCTTGTTCCATATTGCAACCAAATCACTGACAGAATGATCAGCCAGGCTTGAGAAAACATTCTCCAGAGCTTTCTGGAATCCAATCTGCTTCATTAACATCTGGAAGAAATTCAGCTCAATCTGCCCAACTTCGTTTGCAAATGAAAATTTATTTCTCTTACCTGATAGTCATCTATTTTCCAAAAGGCTCTTACTTTCGAAAAACATATACAAATCGCTCCTACCAGGATAAAAATACAGTAGAGGTTATGATCTTTCTGGGTATATTTCAAGGGTGAAATGCTACCGGTTTGGCCCAGTTCAGGTGTAGGAGTAGTGGTAGTGGTGGCCATCAGTAGCTCAGAAAACCAGTAGCGGTGGCAGCGCGACACTCCACTCACTTACGCAGATGCCGCCATTTTCTTTTTTAATCCTCTGCACACGTGCAAAGCAGTCTGCACATGAGCAGAGGGTGAAAAAGCATGTGTGCAAGCCACATGGGGCAAAAAAGTGCATGCATGCTCGAGTAAAGGAAGCACATGCACACGAAGCATGCACTTCCGAACCAGTAGGAAAGGTAAGTAGATTTCACTGCTGGTATATTTCCAAACATACTGAATAAAGCTCATGGAAGCAACAGTAGACATGGAATCCTGAGTCGTGTCTCTCAAAATCATCTCAGCAGGAATTTCCCAACACTAAAATCCTTGATATCTGCAACATTACTCTCAAGAGCATTTTCATCAGGAGTCATGTTAGATTATGGGGTGTAGTCATAGAATCCTTTTTGTCACTTGAGTGTTTGCAACAAGGTACATTCCCTTAAAAGTAGTAAAAACCTAGAAAGGGTAGTTTAAAGAAAAATGGAATTCTTAGGACAATATTTTTACTCCAAGCATTTTGGAACAAAATATCTGCATAACAGTAAATAAGATCACAGAATACAGGGTGAGTTCCAAAAGTAATGCAATTATTATTTTTTAAATTTATTGAACAGATTTGCACAAACACTTAAAATTCTTCAAAGTATTGTCCTTGGATCTCTACACATTTTTTCCAGCGACTCTGCCATGACCTGTATGCGCCCTGGAAGGCGTCTTCAGGGACCTCTCGCAAGGTCTTCGTCACGGCTGATTGGATCTCTTCTATGGACGAAAAAGGCGCCTTGCCACAACGCGCTATGAGTCTGTGAGTTCCTGGCCAATCACTAAGTGCCAACGCTGCCCCCCCCATAGTCCTGACTTTGCCCCAGCAGACTTCATTTTATTCCCAGTCCTGAAAGAACCCGTTTTTCATCCATAGAAGAGATCCAATCAGCCGTGACGAAGACCTTGCAAGAAGTCCCCGAAGACGCCTTCCAGGGTGCATACCAGTCATGGCAGAGTCACTGGAAAAAATGTGTAGAGGCCCAAGGACAGTACTTTGAAGAATTTTAAGTGTTTGTGCAAATCTGTTCAATAAATTACTTTAAAAAAGTAATTGCATTACTTTTGGAATGCACCCTGTAGAATGGAACCAATAGATCTTTCTCTTCTCCCTGGCAGTATCTACCCAGGAGAATCCCTACTAAAATTCCAGTCCTGGCTGCTGGTTCTTCTTGGGATACCCCATATCAATCTTCCTGGATGTGGCCTAATATTTTCTGTCTAATCTGGATCATTTATATGAAATCATAAATTTCAGAGCAGCATTGCTGGTGATGCTCTCCTTCACCTTGAGTTGCTCAGGTTGCCAAGCAGAAATGCTTATTTATTAGCCAAGGGCTGCAGATGGTAAATGTCTCAAATGAGAATTTAATCTACAAAGACTGTTCAGTCCTGGAATCCAGTTTTTACAGGTTTTCCTTTAGGATCTTTTCTAAGAAAACAGTATTTCCAGCAAAATGGTAACATGCTAGGATGCAGTTTATTCTTTTTCTCGATTCTCCATCAGCTGCAAAAATAAAACTTCTCGGTAGTATTTGATGAGAAACTAGTGACCAAAAGATCTAAATTTCTGCCACATTTAGTAATTAGAAAAGGGAAGAATGCCTCATAATCTCAAGCATCCTTCTCCTACAGTACAGTCTCCTTCTCTACTTTAGTCTTAGCTTCTATTCAGTAGAATTGAGGTGTTAGACTTCAAGTGGCAAGCTGTCTATTCCTTTGTGCCAGGTGAAAACTCCAATTGAAACTGGGGGGGATCTATTTTTATCTCTGACAATTCATCCGATGCAATTCTTTGTGAAGTAGATAGTTTTGAGGTCCTTGTTACGTTACTGAACAGATATTTTTTAAAGCTTTAAGGTGAGATTGAAAAGATTGAAAAGAGATATGATGAGATCAAGGACAAGACCTTAAGACTGAAGCAAATGAAAAATGTATTGCTGTTTTAATTGCTTGAAAGATAAGTGTCCTGTTAAGGATTATTGGACTATATCCAAGGTCAAGAATGCAGAAAAAAATGTTTGCTTAGTCTCTTCTATCAACAGCATAGAGACTTTGATAGAAGCTATTAAAATGATTTTTGAATTTGTTTCACATTAGTCAGCACTAAATCCATTGAGGCACCCTATGTAGATATAACTCTTTACAATGTATTGGTCCTGTTGTCATGGAATTTCTCTAGAAATGTAATGATCTTGAACAAGTTGTTAATTATATGATCCAAATGAAGGCCACGTACTGAATTGCGGGAATCTCATGCCTGTCCATTCTATAATGATCTATGGTTTGCAGGGTAACAAAGGTTTACAAAATATACAGATGTCTTCCATTTGCAGACCAGAGAAGGAGAAATCCTGTTATTGGCAAGTATTAAAATGAAGTTTACTTTTTTCTTCCTATGTTTTGATTTTAATTTTAATTATTTTTATAATATTTTTTAAAATTATATTGTAATTACACATATATTAAAATGTTTTATTTCTTCCATTTTGGATTATTATACTATATTAACATCATGTGGCAATTTATTTAGCAATAACTTGCCATATAATGTTTAGAAATATTCTGTTGTTTGAATCCACGGCAATAAGCACATACCGGTATTTCAAAAATTTTAAATAATAGTTTTGTGCAATGTAATATTAAATGACTGCCAGAGAAACCTAAATGAAGACATATTCTATTTAAAGTGAATTCAATGAAATTTAATGTTATTAGATTGAAAAGAAAAAAACTTTTGGCAAGAAAATAGACTGAACAGATTCCGATATGGAAAGCTCAAAATCTGCCAAAAAACTATCTACTAATTTTATAGTTAAACAATTTTAGATTCTCAAAGTCATTATATATTTTTAGTAATTAATTATGGAAATCTTCAAATGGTGTGAATAAATTTCTACAGTTCAGAGATAGATAAACCAAATACTGTAGAGTCCTTAGTGCTCCCTGAGCTTGCTTCTTAGCTTGCAGACATTTTGCTATCAATCTAGATAACTTCTTTAATGTTATTAGAAACCTCTGGGCTTATACACAATAGCTTGCTCTTTCCCTGTTGATAGCACAGTGGTGAAATCTAAACATTTTCCCTACCTATTCTGTGGGGGTGGCTTAGAGGCCAGGTGGGCGTGGCTTCAGGTAGGCATGGCTTGTGGTCAGGTGACCAGTTGGGCATGATCGGTGGTCAAGTGACCCAGTGGGTGTGGCCAACTTGTAAAATGTTGTGAAACTCACTTAACAGCGCTCTTGCTTAGCAACCAAAATTTTGGGCTCAATGGTGGTCATAACCTTTCTTTCTTTCTTTCTTTCTCTTCATTCCTTCCTTCCTTGTTTTTCTTTCTCTCTCTTACTTTCTTTTCTCTCTCTTTTCCCCTCCTTTTTCCTTTTTCTTCCTCTTTCTCTCTCCTTTCCTCTCACACACACATACTTGGTCTGGGCACATAGATGGAGCCCTTCCCAGGGAGTTCTCCTGCATGGAAGTGCCTGGCAGCAGTGGTGGGGTTAGCGGTGGTGGGGGCAGACCAAGTCTCTCTGCTTGTATTGATGGGCAGAAAGAGGGGCTTTTGAGAGGGTGTCCAAAGCTCAAAGCTGCTGCTATCACCCCACCTAGCCCTTCTCCAACCCCCTGGGTTACTTATGTTACTGCCCTTTGGGATCTGAGACAGACGGAAAGGCAAGTGAGTGGCAGTCGGCCAAAGGCCCCATGGAGGTTAAGCACGTCAGGCCCAAAAGGCGAGTGAGCCTTGACATGTCATTCTGAAGCAGCTCCTTGGACGAACGCAGTGAGTCTTCCTCCTCCACCACCACCAGCGTCGGCCTTACCTTCTGCTCCTGCTGCTGGGGCTCAGTCTGAGAGTGCCAGTGGTGGCAGAGGTGGAGGGGAAGATAAGTAGGCAATAGTTGGCAAAAGGTGAGTGTGCGAAGCCCAAAAGGCAGGAAACTACAAGCAGGACTGCTGCATATGCGCACCATATTAGACTGATGGCACTCCAGCATCACATCAGGCTGGCCAGAATAGGGCTAGAGCACAAGCATTGCAGACTGGGGAGGGAGGCAAATGGGTGGCAGGGGGCATCCAGGAGCAGCAGTGGCAGCAGGTGGCTGAGATCATTCAAGTGCATGATCTCAGCCACCTGCTGCCACTGCTGCTCCTGGATGCCCCCTGACACCCATTTGCCTCCCTCCCCAGTCTGCAATGCTTGTGCTCTAGCCCTATTCTGGCCAGCCTGATGTGATCTCTTGCAGCAGGCAGTATCCAGGGTGAGTGAATGGTGACCAGTTCAGGGCATGGCCACCCAGCTGTCGTTACTGATTCAGTGAACCACTGCTGGCCCTCCACTACCGGTACACCCAAACCAGTCTGAACCAGTAGCATTTCAACCTGTGATAGGGTTATTGTTTTCTCCTTGGTAGTTCCTTATTAGATTGTGGTTTATTGCTTGGCTGTTTGCCTGAGTTCATAATTCCTTCATTAGGGTATGGTTTATTGTTTGTCTGATGTTATACTCACTTGTCTGAGTGTTGACTGCTGTTGAGGAGCTGTTCTGGTTTTTTATTTCCTTTTTAGCTTTTTAATTTTCTCTTTGGAATGAACAAACCAAATAATTTATGCAATTGTTCTGTAATTCTGTAGGGTTACAAGTTGATCAGATAATTGTCACTGAAGATTTCAATTTATTTAATTTAGTTTAGTTTTGGATATTTTATTGGATAGATATTTTTGTACTGCCCATATCCCTTATAAGGGGAGCTACAGGTGACAGTGGATATATGGAAACTATTTAGCATTTAGACTTATATATTGATTCACAATGCTTTTACAGCCCTCTCTAAGCAGTTTACAGAATCAACATATTGCCCCCAACAATCTGGGTTCTCGTTTTACTCACCTTGGAAGGATGGAAGGATGGGTCGACCTTGAGCTGATGGTGAGATTTGAACTGCTGAACTACAGCTAGCCGTTAGCTGAAGTAGCCAGCAGTGCTGAACTCTAACCACTGCGCCACTCTGGCTGAAACAGGGTGGTCAAACAGACAAGAATATTGAATCACAGAGCTGGAAGGGACCTTCGAGGTCTTCTACTCTCATATCCAAGGCAGGAGTTTTTGTATCATCCTGGACAAATAGTTATCTAAACTCCTCTTGAAAACTTCCAGTGATAGTCATTGATAGGTAACATCCTACCTATCAATGACTATTTCAGCTTCAACTGCAATAATACACAAGCAAACAACAGATACAAATGTAAGGTAAACCGCTCCAAACTCGATTGCAGAAAATACAACTTCAGCAATAGAGTGGTCAATGCCTGGAATGCATTACCTGGCTCTGTGGTTTCTTCCCCAAACCCCCACAACTTTAACCTTAGTCTGTCTACTGTTGACCTCATCCCATTCCTAAGAAGTCTGTAAGGAGCATGCGTAAGCACACCAACATGCCTACCGTCCCTGTCTTACTGTCCTCATTTATTCGTATTCTTATCCTGTATTCATAATCATGTTTATACTTATATCTGATATATCTGTTATATGTCTTTGACAATTGACAAATTAAAAACAAGCAAAGAAACAAATGGTTCAGCCTATCTTATACCTATATATTGTTTTTCCCCCCCACCCAAAGTTCAGTTCCTTAATTTTTTCACCATTGAACTAAATCTTCTTGGATTCACCCCAATGTCTATGATTCTCGAATATGTCTTCCAAAGTAATTCTCATTTATTTATTTATTTATTTGGTATCATATACTTTTATTTAATCTAGTCCACGTGGAACTTGTTCAGAACTAGACTAGGTTCATTTGACTAGGTTTCAAATAGGTTCAATGGTCAGTTTAGTGGCAAAATATTACATTATAATTTCTGACCAGGCAGGAATTAATATAGTAATATCAGTGAGTGTGGGGAAAATGCCCAGATGCTGAGAGATAATAGTTTAATACTTCCTTACTGGAAGACTTGGAATTTGTGAAACTACAAAAGAAATATCACCCCCCCCCCCCAAATCATTTTATTTGGCCAAGCGTGATTAGACATATGAGGAATTTGTCTCCAGTACAGAAATAGTCAGTGTACATGCAAGTAACAGAGAAAGTAATAATAATAATAATAATAATAATAATAATAATAATAATAATAATGGTAGTAAAAGGGAGAAGTAAAGATAATAAGAAAAATAAAAAATTATACTACAGCTATGCTGTATATGTTAATATACATAGACATTAGACAGAACTGTGAGAATTAAATGTTCAGTAAAGTGATGGCACGATGGGGGGGGGAACTGTTCCTGTGTCTAATTGTTTTGTCATGTGATGCCCTACAACCCCATCCCAAGGAGAGGAAATGAAACAGTTTATACACACATTCCAGTTGAAAGAATAGTCTCCAGCACCAGGCCAAAAGCTCAGAAGATTGAACCTCTGGTTCCAATGACCAACTCAGATTGGATCGTCATATTAAATTTTTCAACTTTCAATTTCCAAATATTAGAGATGCTCAAAAGCTGTGACATGCCTTGGGGATTGTAAAGTCATTTTGGTTACTATTAATATAATTTAGATGTGTTTGGTAAGTAACTACATAAATAACATAACTTTTTAACATTTTGTTCGTTTCATTCCTGTAACATTATCCAGGACATATCTATTTACCTTAATTTGTGAAAAAAATTATGTCCTGATGTTACATATCTGCAAATATTTTCTCAGTCCTTCTTCTGACCCACGGATATAAACAGGTATTCTATGGAATGCAGGTGGGTTTATGCAGTCTTAACTATCTGTTGGAATCTGTATCTGTCTTGTTTGGTTGTTGTACCAAACCAGACAGATATAGAAGTACAAATAACAGACTCAATAATTCTAAAATAATAATTAACTGAAGAATTAATTTTAAAAATTACATTAATTTTCATTTCTATTGTTATAAAATTATATTCTACAAATGTACATACAGTATAACTGCAGGTAAATAGAAAAATCTTTTCCAGTAATCTGAGATGTTCATTTGGGACACATAACTTCACAGGAAATCTATAATCTTACTGATGTGATGGAATTGGAAAAACGTGAACCAGGCAGAATAACCACAGAATAATATTGAAAATTTCAAGAGAAAGTAGATCCTATATTACTGAGATATTTCAAACATCTTAGGAAAATAAAGTCCTATTTATTATTTTCATACTACCATGCTTATGTTACTGTAATTTGAAGGCCAGTAATGACTTACTCAGTGCACAAATTATTTTCTAATATTATTTTAAATATTGATGCTAACATTTTACAAGATACTTTGGCAGGGTTTCAAAAGGTTATCTTCAAATTTCAGAACATTATTATTCAAATTTCTAGCCACCCAACGCACAGTAACCCTGGCAGTTAAAAATGTGTAGAGTTGGCAGAGGGACAAACTGGATGGAATAGAAAGAAGTTTGATTAAAAGAAGTTTCCAGTTATCCTCTCCAAAGGCCTAGACAGAGAGACAAGTCTTCAGGCCCGTCTAAAAAAACCCAGGGGTGGGTGAGATGATCGAATCTTGGAATCTCATTCCATAGGACAGGTGCTACAAAAAAGAAAGCGTACTTCACAGGTCCCGATAGATGGCCTTGATTAATTGAAGGAACTCAGAGTGTATCGACTCTGACAGATTGAATTGGCCAAGCAGATATGATGAGAGACAACCAGGTCCTATGCCATGTAAAGCTGTATAGGCAGTTTGAATTGCATTCAGAAACAAATTGGCTGTCAGTACAGCTTGGAAAGCAGAATTATTACATAGGCATATTAAGGCATGCTTATCCCTGCTCATGCTGCTGCATTCTAGATAAGCTGAAGCTTCCAGATGGTCTTCAGGAACAGGCCCATGTAGAATCCACTTCCATATTCAAGCCATAAGGTCACTCAAAGCAAGACTGATTGTCTGAAAGATCCTCAATCTAGGAAGGAGCACAAGTGGCACACCACACTCAATGAATAGAAGCTGTGAATCCAGGAAGACCCCCAAGTAACATATCTCCCTTGAATAGGAAAGTGCCCATCCAAATTGAATACATGTTTCTGTTTTATGCAGATTATATTTGGGTATGTGTTTTTTTATGTTTATTAACATTTTTAACCAAATTTGTAGAAATTGTATGTAATGGTTACTACGGTATTCTGTGTGCACAATTAATTGAAGTAAAATATCACGTCAACTGGTAAGATGTCTAAATAGGGAGATAGTGGGAGTGATTTATTGTCCAGAAATGATTAATTATATGGGTATTATTATCGCCAGAAAAATATTTGGTTTAGCTGAATGTTTCAGGATCTATTATCCACATGAAAGTGGATATTAAGAGGTAAACAAGAATGCCTTTAAGCCTGTGGAGAAGAATTAATGCCATGAAACTGAATCTTGCCTCATGACCAGTGGTGAAATCCAATTTTTAAAATTACCGGTTCTGTGGGCATGGTTTGGTGGGCGTGGTGTGGCTTGGTAGGGGTCACAGGGGAAGGATACTGCAAAATCTCCATTCCCATTCCACTCCGGGGGAGGGATACTGCAAAATCCACATACCCTCCCCATTCTGAGGACAGAGAGAGATGGTATTTGCCAGTTCTCCGAACTACTGAATATTCCTGCTACTGGTTCTCCAGAATCTATCAGAACCTGCTGGATTTCACCCCTGATCATGGCTGATTTCAATAGTAATGCCTACGTGATTTCACTGAAATATTTTAAACAGATTGATAAATTAATAATTAACACTTTATGGAAGAGATAAATGCCCATGATTTCTTTATTACAGCTATGCTTATATTTTGATACTGGCTTTAATTTTCTGATTTTAAACACTATTATTGCACTTACTATTAATTGCAGTTATATTTTGGAATAGGAACATTATTGAATATTTGCTATTGTGGGTTCAGCTTGAGAGTTGTTACTCAGTATCTTTATAACCTCTCAGCTGCTGGGCACTAATTATAGCAAGAAATTGGTTATTGTTATAGCATGGTTAAATATATTTGGGCTTTATTGGGCAGAAAATTTATATTTTATTTTTCTTCTCTTTTCTTCTCTTTATTTTCTTGTATGGATGGGATCAGTTGTGCATTAATTTAGGATCCCATTAATGTGGAGTAGATTGAGGTCTCCAAGAAAGATAATGGGGTATGGGCAGGAGGCTGTGCACATTAGCAGTGAGGTTAATTTGTTTGTATGGGTGATGTCATAGTCTGGGGCTCTGTAACAAAGTAGTAAGCAGGGTGTAGCATTTAGGTGATGGTTTCAGGGAGGGTGAGATCATGTGTAACTTGGATGTTTTTAGGTTTTATGTCTTTTTGTAGAATATAGCTACTCTACCTCCTCTGTAGGATTCACGGTCAAATCGGAAGACAAGATAGTTTCTTGTTGTGAAGATGAAGTCGGGGAGGGTTGCATTTAGCCATGCTTCACAGAGAAAGATAATGTCGAAGGTGTCAGTATCTAGTAGTAGTAGGAATTCAGACATCTTGCTAATTATGCTTCTTGCATTGATTAGTTTGCATTTGAGATTGGATTGAGGAAGTAAGGGGCATGCTTTCCTAGTCTTGGTTGGTGGTACTTGGGATGTCGATTTGTTGTTGGGAGATGGTGGGTTGGATGATTTAGGAAGCAGTGCAGATCTTATTTTTGATGCATTCAGCATAATAATCTATGTATAGGTTTTTATTTAAAAATCATTTAAAAAAAAAATCCAAGCTATTTGAAATAGTAAATGCTAATATCCTACATTATCCAGTCAATGACTGCATGCTTTAAGGAACATTTATATTTCTTATAGCTTAAAAATTTGGCTAAATTCATCAAAATCAATGTTTTTAGTCTGTAGGATCCTCTTAACCTGTTTTTTAAAATGTTGGTTCTATTCCTTGTTATGTTGGAGATGTCATAAATATAAAGGAATTTGGAATATACAATATGTTAAAAACATGTCTACTTGTAATTCCAGAATATTTAAATATTATTATTTATACTATGATGCACCAGTTCTTCAAAGACAGCTATGGCTTAAATAAATCAATTTTATTCCCAAGATCTGTAATTTTTCTGACCAGGAAGAACTTTGGATATATTGTGCATGGAATGTGGCAAAGAAAAAAGATTACGATAATTTACCTATTCGTGCTACTTCAAGAGTATCCCCATATCTGTACCTTTGCCCCATATTTACAAAAAAAAGGTAAATTAGCTACTTTGATGTTTAGCTTTGTGATTTTGATTCTTTAGCTTAATGTAGATTTTTTTTGTCACATCCTGGGGGTGTGCTGTCCTTTTTCTTTTTAAAATGTATTTTAACTCTCACTTTTTATTTTTTATTTCACCCTTTTTAATGTACAGAATATTAAGCTAAAGTAAATAATACAGTTTTATTGCCAGTCTTATATATTAGTTATTCAAATTCATTAGCAAAAATAAGAGTTAGTTGTAATTATTTCTGAAGTTCAAATAAAAAGTAAAGTGGAAATAACATAAAAGCATGGTCTTTTTTTGAGAAAACCATTTAAGGCAAAATCTGATTTCTCTTCACTTAAGATGTTAACCATGAAGCTGAAGCACAGAAACCATATTAGTTTTAATTTTTCAGTCCAACTGTCTAATTAGGTGTCTTGCCATGTTATGAGGAGTGTCTGCTACTCAAACAGTCAACACTGAAATGGTAGTTGGGTGGAGTTCCAGGCCAGGCTAACATGCTCCCCCATTTTTCATTCTGAAGAAAATATCCAGTAAATTCATCTATCCACAAGATTAAGTAAATTCACCTATCCACAAGATTATTGATGAAAAATTGAAGTCTGCTGGAATGATCTTGATGTTGGTACCTTAAGATTATGACCATCCTTTAAGATCAAGTACAAAGATAATAAACTATTGTTTGTTAATAATAAATTATTGTTTATTATCACTATCGCTATCTGTTTTGGGGTTGTATGCAGTTAGGTTGTGGTGAGCAAGTACAAAGATAATAAACTATTGTTTATTCATAATAAACTATTGTTTATTGATAATGGGATAATAAACTATTGTTTATTATCACAATCACTATCTGTTTTTGGGTTATATGCAGTTAGGTTGTGGTGAGCAATCTGTTAGTTTCTCTAGGTAACCATCATCACCAGATCTGGACTTGGGCAGCTAATTTATGCACTCGATGAACCCTGCCTAGAGTGGGCAGAAATCCATCTTATGCTTATAGTCTGAGAAAATTTCTTTTCTTTTCAAACCACC
Organism: Erythrolamprus reginae; assembly: GCF_031021105.1. Classification (NCBI taxonomy): domain Eukaryota; kingdom Metazoa; phylum Chordata; class Lepidosauria; order Squamata; family Dipsadidae; genus Erythrolamprus; species Erythrolamprus reginae. The sequence goes on from NC_091955.1 coordinate 59,734,388, forward strand.
AGTTTCACAAAAGAAGCAGTCACTTTACTAAAATAAATTTCCCTGTACAAATCATCTTCTTTTTTCCTTGACTTTGATCTGGCTCTCCCTTTGATTACCGATATATCATTTCCTCTTTCATCTTGATAGACACAGGTAGCTAATTCTAAATGGGAATGGATTTATTTACTTGATTGTTTGCTTACTTACTTACTTACATTTATAAGCTGCTAGGAATGGATGGCTAGGAATAAAATTCTTACACGCAAACATTTGTTTACAAGAAGGAAAAATTGGAATATTTAATATATACGTGTGAGCATCTCTCTTTAAAAAACTGAAATTGGTGTTTCCCTCAAATAAACAAGAAGCATGTTGGGAAAGGGAGGAGGAAAATATTTATTTAAAGGACAAAAGGCACCTAAGATGAGCTGTTATCAAAATCTAATAAATGAATACTTAGAAGCCATTCTATATCAAGCCATTCTATACCAGACTGCATTACGAATCAAGGCACATCATCAATAAATGCTACATATTATAGAATATTGTAAATCACAAAAACAATAAAAATAAACTATTTAACATTCATAATTTTAAACATGAGACAATCAAGATTTCTAGAAGAAAAAGATTTAAAATTTCTAGTTTTTTCATCAAGCAAAGCAGCAAGACAACAGCCCATACTTCTAGTTCTCCTACTCTAGTTGATTTCTAGTCAATTTGTTATCCTAGTGAATTCCAACTGAGTTTCTCTTTAGATCGATACATATGATAGATCCTTGGTGTTAGGTGTTGAGACTGCATAGTTCACTCCAAGGTCTGCTATTCAAATGAGAAAATGAGACTGTTGATTGGTCGAGCGATCTGACAGCTCCCTATAAAATTTACAGCCACTTAATTCCAGAGGTTTTTGGCAGAACTAGGCATCCAACACGCACTGACTGCTCCTTTCAATTCAGCCAGTAATGGACAAGGTGAATGCATGATCAGATCAGCCAAAGGGGCACTTGGGAGCCTAGGCCTAGGTGATTGGTAAGTATGAATAGATAAAGCCGAGCTACTAATGGGCTGGCATCTCTCTTCGGTATTAGACAGGCTGCACCCCAATTAGTCCAACCAATGAGAACAACCCATACCAGCAAACCAGGTTATTAGAAATAAACAACCAAGTTTTCACCAGAAACTTTGCTGAGGGGTCCCTAGGGCTACCTGGGGTAATAGTAGAAATCACCAGTCCCAGATCCTATGTGGTAGCTTTAGCCAATGGGAGAAAATGGTGCACATAGCTCAACTTCTCAGCCTTCTGCTGCATGAATCCCAGTGACCAGTTAGGTCCCACAGAGTGGATCTTCTCCGGGTCCCGTCAACTAAGCAATGTCGCCTGGCGGGACCCAGGGGAAGAGCCTTCTCTGTGGCGGTCCCAGCCCTGTGGAACCAACTCCCCCCAGAGATTAGAACGGCCCCCACCCTCCTTGCCTTTCGTAAACAACTTAAAACCCACCTCTGCCACCAGGCATGGGGGAATTGAGATCCTCTTTCCCCCTAGGCCTTTACAATTCTATGCATGGTATGTATGTATGTATATATGTATGCTTGGTTTTTATATTAATTGATTTTTAATCATCAATACCAAATTACTATTGTACACTGTTTTATTGTCGCTGTTAGCCGCCCCGAGTCTCTGGAGAGGGGCGGCATACAAATCCAATAAATAAATAAATAAATAAACTGTGCAGCCGCCAACCCACAAAAGCAGATTACCAAAGTCCCCGTAACAATAATTTCTCTACAGCTGGCTCCTGGGCTCCAGTGACATCATGGCCTGAAGAGGTTCCAGTAGAATCCTTGACCCTGCCCGAAAGTTTCCAGAAGGTTCCATTAGTGGATCCAGAAACAACAGACCAACCTTACTGGCCGAAGCCAACTCTCCTACTGAACCGTACAGGTCCATTAGGGTTCCTAAACACCTCACCTAGCTACAAGACTACATATGCTAATGATTGGATCAAACCAAGAGGGGAGGGATGTTAAATACTGAGACTGCGTAGTTCACTTCAAGGTCTGTGGGAAAATGGAGGCTGTTGATCTGACAGCTCCCTTTAAAAGAGGAAGCTGTCAGCCTGGCTCGCTCCTGAATCTTATTCACTGTTACAATAAAGAACTGTTATTTAAGCCTGTCTCAAGCCTCTTCAGTGCCAAGATTTAACATTTAAGATGATTGCAATATTCAGAGGAAGCTTCTTCTTCAAGAAAGAGCTTCAAGCAATTTAGGAATTTATATTTAAAGCAAGAACTTTGAATTTAATCTGGAAATCTATGGTACCCAGAGATATAACAGAACAGAAGTCACATGCTTCTGACAAAAGACATTAATAGAAAGCCTGCTGAAATTTCCAAGTTTCCTCCAGGAGCATCCCCATTTGCAGCACATAAAAATAAATTCTCTAGGAAGTAGCAAGTGCATAAGTGACAATGATTAAACCAGACTTTCTAGGGATGTATTTACTAAAATACTTTATACCTGGAAAAAGATACTCTTCACTGCCACATTGACCTGAGCATTCAGTCCAAAGGTTTAGTAGAATACAAACTGAACATAGCAATAGCATTTAGCAATAGCATTTATATACCACTTCACAGTGCTTTACAGCCCTCTCTAAGCGGTTTACACAGAGTAATCATATTGCCCCCAAAAATCTGGGTCCTCATTTTATCGACCTTGAAGGATGGAAGGCTGAGTCAACCTTGAGCTACTGGAATTCGAACTGCCAAACTGCTGGCAACATTAATCAATGGTGTGATGAAGCTAAGAGAAAAGGCTGATCCGAGCTATATTTACAGATGTATAGCATCAGGATGAAGATAAGTCCCAATGCTCTATTATGCACTGATCAGACTGCACATGGAATATTGCATCCAGATATGGGCTAACAATGCAACAATAAAACAATGAATTATAATAAAGTGAAACAAACATGTTATGCCCAGGTATAACAATTACATACTATAGCAGCTTATAACTACAGCATTATCACATTTTTAAATATGTTTGTGAGTGACATAGGACAAGGTTTGGTAGGGAAGGTTTGTCTATTTGCCGATGACTCTAAAGTGTGCAATAGGGTTGATATTCCTGGAGGCGTCTGTAATATGGTAAATGATTTAGCTTTACTAGATAAATGGTCAAAGCAATGGAAACTGCAGTTTAATGTTTCCAATGTAAAATAATGCACTTGGGGAAAAGGAATCCTCAATCTGAGTATTGTATTGGCAGTTCCGTGTTAGCAAAAACTTCAGAAGAAAAGGATTTAGGGGTATTGATTTCTGACAGTCTCAAAATGGGTGAACAGTGCAGTCAGGCAGTAGGGAAAGCAAGTAGGATGCTTGGCTGCATAGCTACAGGTATAACAAGCAGGAAGAGGGAGATTATGATACTGCTATATAGAGTGCTGGTGAGACCACATTTGGAATACTGTGTTCAGTTCTGGAGACCTCACCTACAAAAGGATATTGACAAAATTGAACGGGTCCAAAGACAGACTACAAGAATGGTGGAAGGTCTTAAGCATAAAACGTATCAGGAAAGACTTAATGAACTCCAGCAGACGTGGTAGATAAATTCACAGTAACTGAATTTAAACATGCCTGGGATAAACATATATCCATACTAAGATAAAATACAGAAAATAGTATAAGGGCAGACTAGATGGATCCTGAGGTCTTTTTCTGCCGTTTCTGCTCTGAAAAGTAAGAAATGGAGCAGCCTAGTAACAGGTGAAGAAAATTAATTTTCCCCTATGCCCATCTGGATGCTCCTCTGGCCATCCTTTAGGAGATATGTATGTATGTATGTATGTATGTATGTATGTATGTATGTATGCATGCATGCATGTATGTATGAATGTATGTGCGTACAAAAGTAGTATGTACATACGTACGTATTGTATTTCTATGCCTCCCCTCTCTGAGGACTGATCCTATTGATTGCCAGGATAGATCATAATTTTAAATCTGAGTCCCCCCGCTCAATGCACCACAGCAATCCTAGTATGTACATCTTTTGAATATGGCAAAATTTTGCTCTGACCATCACTCCCAAGCCATTTCTTACATGATTTGACTGACTCCTGCTTGTAAATTCTCACCCTGCTCTCTGGTCATTATTTTGCAGTGTTCCCACTGGTTTGAGGACAGATACATTGATCACTGAATCCCATGCTCCTCTACTATCCTCAAAGGCATTTTACATAGTCAAGTGACAAAACTGTTTAAATTGTATCCTCTCTTTAAGGCACAGTTACCATAGCGACCTCTTTGTAGAGTGGCAAAGCTTCTGAATTACATAATTGAAGAGGAACTTCAAGAACAATTTTGATCAGAGACAAAGTGGAGAGATCTTCATCCTGCCTTAACTGAATTAAAAATTCTCCACATTTTATTATTTATTTCTATTTATTATTAATTTTGTCAACTACGTATTTGTAATATACATAGATATAAAATTGTTTATATACAGTACATAACATGGGTACTGATAACGGGGAACAATTAACAGGGACTGTAGGCATGCTGGTGCATTTATGCATGTCCCTTACTGACCCCTTAGGAATTGGGTGAGTCAACAGTGGACAGTCTAAGGATAAAGCTTTGGGGGTTTGATGACGAAACCACAGAGTCAGGTAGTGAGTTCCAGGCAATAACCACTCTGTTGCTAAAGTCATATTTTCTACAGTCAATTTTGGGGTGGTTCACTTTGAGTTTGTATCAGTTGTGTGCTCGTGTATTGTTGTGGTTGAAGCTGAAGTAATCGTTGACAGGTAGGATATTGTAGTAGATAATTTTATGAGCTATGCTTAAGTTGTGCCAAAGGCGACATTGTTCTATGCTTTCTGAGCTCAGGATTTCAAATCTGGTTGCATAAGGTATACTGTTGCGAGTAGAGGAGTGGAGGCTCTTCTAGTAAGTATCTCTGGACACTTTCTAATGTATTTATGTTCAATATGTGGTGTGGGTTCCAGATAGATGAGCTGTATTCAAGGATTGGTCTGGCGAATGTTTTGTATGCTCTGGTTAGTAGTGTAATATTACTGGAGAAGAAGCTACATAAGATTAGGTTAACGACTCTTGGAACCTTTTTGACGATGTTGTTTCAATAGGCTTTGGCATTTATGTCATTTGATATGAGTATTCCAAGGTCTTTGATAGAATGAGGATCATCTGCAAGGTCTTCTTTATTCAACTTGTATTTGGTGTTCTGATTCTTTTTGCCAGTGTGCAGGACAGAGCATTTGTTGGTTGAGATTTAGAGTTGCCAGATGTTTGACCATTCTGACACAGAGTCAAGGTCTTTTTGGAGGGTAGCAGTGTTGCTGGTGGTGTTCAAGGTTTTTACACCATCACCTAAGAGAACGCAGTCGCTTGTAATGTGATCGCAAAGGTCATTGAGTGTTGGTCCTAATACGCTGCCTTGGGGTACACTGCTGTTAACAGGAACGGGATTAGATAGGGCACTCCCTATTTTGACCACTTGATGTCTGTTTGACAGGAATGCAATTGCTCTATTATCCCAAGCTGGGAAACAATGACACTATTTATGCCTAATAAAAGCTTCCTTCAAAAAGTGGCATGCACAACAATAACAAGAAGTATTATTGAAAATGTGAGGACAGTAAAAATGACACATAAAACATTCTTCGGCTATTATCAGAATAGCTCAAAGGAATTCTCTTGTTTGAAAAACATGGGAGGGGGGGGATAAAAAGCTGAGTTCATCCACAGATTTAGGCATATATGGGCATGGTCTGGAGGATAAGGCTTCTCCCATAGATCAGAAGAAATTATTGTTCAATTATCAACATAGACCTTTCTGAATGAAATTATTTAAAGGATGATTGAGTAGTGGGGAAATGGATCAAACCCACTACAGTATTAAATTCTCAGTTAACAAAGAGAGAAAGTAGCTTAAGTTCCCTCATGTTTTCATAAAAACAGTAGAAATATACATATAGGAAATTTGACCAGTATGCTTTTTCTACTATTTATAAAACTGAAATACAATTTGAAATTCTGGTCATGTCACTTCAAAAAGAATATCTTTATGCTAAAGATACAGAAAAGAGGAGAGAAATGTATTTTTCTGATGCTAGAATCTGGTCCATTAAATAAAATTAGCATTATGTTAAGTAATGGTCTATAGAATCTAATGAATATTACTTAGCTGTTGGATAGCTAAATTAATAGTTATTCCATTAAAGGAACTCCTATATTTAAATACAAATATAGGGGTTTCTTTAAATTTAAATACAAAGCCTATCTTGTTAATAGAATGAAAGTTGTGATTTTTCCAAGAGTCAAATGATTGGTTGCCTATGCGATTAAAGTCCTTAAATTTATTCCAATTTCCAGATCTGTGTCTCTCACATTTCTATAAATTAATCAAATTTGTTGATATATGTTATTGATTGTGCACTTTATATAAAGGAGTTCCCAATATAATAATTAAAGATCTATCTGGATATATAAAAATGACAGGAAAAACATTAGTATGGTCATCATGTCACTTTATCCATTCTATTTTTTTTCTTTTGCAAAACTTCTCCATAGACAGAAATCAAAGTTGTGTTCTAATCTGGAATCATTATTTTCTTTTCCCGTCATAAAGATTTAACTGTTTAAAAAGTACTTATACTTCATCATGTATTGATAAACCAAATCTCAATGTTTTCAGTATAACCATAAAGTGTTGTGCTTAACAGAGATGCTATATGAATTGTTATCTTACTTCTTTCTCTATTTTTTTTTTTTTTTTTTGCTTTTACAGTCTCTGGTCAAATATCTAGAATTTTCTGTGACTGAAGTGGAATAATATCAATTTCAACAGAAATTTGCTATCTCAACAGCAAATGGAGGCCGAAACGTTGCTTGCAAATTATTTGTTAAAATCCATACTTTCACAACATCATGTTTCAATTTACAATTCATAAAATGTATCCAAAATGTACATATAAAATACTGCTATAACAGAACAATAGAGATAAATATGAATATATTATGAAAAAGCTAACCCTAGGTGATCTGAAAAATGTTAACCAAGTTCAGATTTGTTTAGTTCTTGACATCAGATCAGCAGGAAATCTCAGAACTGTAAATTAGACTGGGAAGTTAAAAATTAACAAAAAAAATGTGGAGGAAGGCACTGTCAGTTGCATACTGTACTGTTGCCAAGAAAATCACAGAGATATAGTCACAAATACTTGAATTCAATTGAAAAGAAACTATCCTTTTGCAAACAAAAATGTGCGCATTGGGACAATGTGTTCAACCATCAACCTTAAGAACAGCTTTGTCTATGGAAAAGAATGGAAATGGAAAAGAAAGCAAGGAAAATCTCTGTGAAAACATTTCCTAGTTTATAATTTGGGGGAAGAATGACTTTCATCTGCCTAATAAAATGCGCCTGACAGTAGGAATGATCATATATGTTTTTCCTTCATGTTTGAGGACAGTGAAGGGCTACCAAAATTTTTACTACCACACTGTGGGTGTAGCTTATGCAAGATACCCTGCATTTTCTTTAACATCTTTCAATGCAAATTGGGTGCTCTGGATGGAGCTCCATTTCTGCTACGCCACTGCGTTCCCCCACCCATCTGGGCAGCAGCCCACCCCTGGATATGAATATGGAAACCTTTGGACCACTCAAGTCATGGACTTCCTTCTGGCTCCTATTCTTTGTACTAGGATTAGATTTGATTACCAACTGCATTTCACTTATATGTACAGTATTGTTTTTGAACTTAGTCCATTCTCAAAATGATCTTTTGCAATACAAAAGAAAAGCTAATCCTTTTGGGGAGAATGCAATTCTAAACACAAGGAAGGGAAGAAAAATTGGATTAAACAATAGGTTTGTATGCCAAATTTTTATCCTCTTGACGGTCTATTCCGAGCAAAGTAAGAATGTATCTTCCATTTCTGAAATAACTTTGGCTCATTGTTTCTGAATCCAGTTCCTTTTAAAAAAGACAATAAAAAGACACGTGGCATATTAAAAGTCTAATCTATTCTTAGACTACTATAGCAATAATGAAGCCATTGCTTGAACATCCCCAGAGTGATCAACAGAATAGGATAGGATAGGATAGGACAGAATAGAATAGAATAGAATTCTTTATTGGCCAAGTGTTATTGGACACATAAGGAATTTGTCTTTGGTGCATATGCTCTCAATGTACAAAATAAAGAAACCATTTGAGAGCATTTCACTGAGGCAGCCTTCATTGGCGCCATCTTGGCTTGATGAGGGATGGATGAGGGATTGGGTATCTTTTTAACTTAATTCTTTCCATAATGATTAACTGGAAAGGATGATAGAACTATAAAGGTTTTTATATTCCCTTATATAATATGTAGTATGACTAGGAGGGAATTTTGCCTAAGATTTGTGACAGTATGTAAGTGTACCTATTATATGTACTATAAGACTAGGTGCTAGAAGTTTTGTGGGGAAACTATTTCTGAAGGAAACAGAATGCAGAATATCTTGTACATTAAATAAATGTTGCTTATGTATATGTTGCTTATTTATTTCATTGTATTTATATTGAGCACAATTGTGAGAATTGAAGAATTACAACAATTATGAAAGTATTTGAGTAAAACATCCATAATAAGAATTAATATATATATTTAAAAATCCATATATATCATAAAATGAATATTTGTCTGACATTATGGTCACCATAGATTCTCTAGCTAGTTTTTTGTCCAGGACAGTAAGATCTAACCTAATTTCTATCAGGAAATTCATCAATAAAATAAATGGTACTACTACAAGCTTCCATTCAATCCTGACAAAGATGACTTTCAAGAACAAATAATGCTATTTTATGCCTTGACTGAATGCTAACTAAAGGTCCAGATAAACTACTTACTCTAGCTTTTTCCATAGTTGCCCCAAAATCAGTCTTATGAATCTTCTTCCCAAAAGGAAGGGTTACAGAAAATATTGTATGTAAGACTGTCAGGGTCTAGGATGGCTTGTTAAGAAGGAGTCATACAATTCCTTTCAAATCTGCAGGTATCATCCCATCCCAAACTGAAGCATTAAAAATAAATCTGGAGCCAGATTATCATGCACTCCTGAAAAAGCATGAAAGCATTGATCCAAGTTATAAGTAGCTGAAGAAATATCAGAGAATCCACAGACCAAAACAAATTCTAGGTAACATGGTAAAATATTATCCTAGTTATAACACTGAATACAACTCATGAATCAAGAGTTTGGCAACCAGCTAAGAGTTCTGTTTGATGCTTCTTCCCCCCAAAATAATTGAAACTTCTAAAGAAAGCTAATGGTATTGGCAGCTTGACTACACAATAATACAAAAGTGATTGCGCTTCTTTATACCACAGTGATAACCTGAAATGTGTTTGCACTTGTAGTCTTCATTGCTTTCTAGACATTGTTTCTGCCACTTCATCTCCTGAGGCTCTTCAATAAATCAATAACCCATCCAGAATTGGCATACAGAGAGAGCCACATAGGGGATCTGACAGTAGGAACCACAGGAACCATTCCAAATAACATCAGGAATCTATCAGGAACCATGAGACATCTGGGGCAGCTCATTCTAATTGGTATACATGTCCTGTAGTGGTCATGGGTCACACTCATCAGGATTAGAAAGTGATCTCAATCATAGTACAGAATTAGCCGTAATGCTTTCCAGATCACAATGCAAATGCTTCCAAACCAAGATAACATAGTATGTCTACATGTGGAGGCACAGAATTAAATGTAAATATACCACTCTTGCACTTTCTGAGTTCAAATGTTATTCTAGACTAATATCTTATACTACTTTGTTTGGGTGTCTATAAAAGCTATAGTTGTATTAGATTTTAATAACGAAAATTCACTTATCCTTTATTATGAAATTATGGCGCATTTTTATTGCCAGCATATGTCTTAGTCTTCAGATAAATAGGACATTAAATATCAGATTGTTAAATTGTTGCTATCATCTGTGTCCTTTTTTCAACTGTATACTAAAATTTTATTTTAAAAGACCTGCTTCTCCCATATGATAATCTTGCTGCAGAAACTATACTAGCTAACTATATGTCTCACATGCAAGTCTATGAGATTCTGGTTATTACCTCTAAAACCATATATATTACTCAGGTCATGGGCACTATCCATCTAATACAGTTTTATCCACCCAACTCAAAGAATCAGAGAATCCCCAGCTATTGCAAAGTGTGACAGAAGAGTGGTGATGGGGAAGGAAAGACTGGATATTCTCTGTCAGAGGTGTCCTCTTCTAGCGAGCTTCCTCCTGAGGCAAGGGTAGTTCTAGTAAAACAATACAGTAATTCTAATTTTAAACAGACATGAGGTTGTGTTGCTTAGGTAACAGGAAAACAAATAAGCACAGAATGTATTTCTAAGAAAACAACAGCTGAAATCCATATTTTAAAATAACATAAATATTAAAATGATATTGCTTGCCTTGGTATAACATTAGAATGGTCATATCAGTAAATACTGTAACTGGTTTAATATCCCATTGATGAAAGAAGTCTGAATAAATCAATGAATAATGCAGCTTCAGTGACGCCTATTCAGAACTAAGTCACATATTCAATGGGATTGGTGGACACAGAATCTTATACAAGCTTACAGCCCTAAATCACAATTAACATAGATCTGATTTTCACGTATAAAACTATAATGCACAAATGTTGTGAATGGAAGTTTGTTAATGCCAAAAAAACTATATTTACTACGGTCAAGGTGATCTTTGTTACTTATATAGCTCCGCTTTGGTGTATGTGTACACACATGTGTAAAATTTAATATTACATTTTTTAAAATGTCAACATAAAGCAATTAACTGTTTTTAACTAAAAAAGGTATAAATAATTTAACATCAGTTGATAGAAAGTGAAGGATATTGCCTTGTCTTTCAATCAAAGTATGAATGCTAAAATATACATTTAACTTCAGTTTGGTCAGTTGTGATTTTCAATTTATTAATAATATAATATTCCAACTGTATCTCTTACAGTAAATCATAAATGTGCTATGCATCATGAACCTGGTTATAATACAAAGGTTTGGAAACAACTTAAAAACATCTTGAATAACTTTCAACATCTAATACTTATTTATAAAATATCTTACATAAATGGGCAACCTCTATAGATACATAACTGAAAGACAAAGACTCTCACCCTAAACCCATTCATGACTTTCCATGGAGGCCAATCAATCAGTATTCTAGATTAACAACAGTGTTTATATTCTCTTTTAAACTGCATTTTATGTCTCCTCAAGTACGTGTTAGTAATTTTACCACATGGATACTTGTCTGCTTAAGAATTACATCCCACTGGAACTTTGCTACACAGTGATGCTTATTTCCACATATATTAATTGATTTCAATTTACATGGCTATGGAAACTTGAATAAAAGGTATAATACCTTAATCCAGGTAGTGCTACCATTAGATTTGAATAGGGCTGATCTGCTTTAAATGTTAAAAAAAATTAGTCAACAAAGCAGAAACAGTATGTAATAAAAATGTCTCATTTAACCATTTTTAAAAGATAATATTTTGAAAACTTCTACACATTCTGCACAATTCAATGTCATATAATATACCTAAGCTTTCTATGTATACATTATAACAATACTGCAGAAAAAATAGGAAGACAGTGAAATCTATTCTGATTCTAAGCAACAGATGTGGTACTATTACATCTGTATTGGATTACATACAGAGAGAGAGACGATATTGTAAAAAACTATCTTGCAATATTTGTTATTTGTATTAAGTATTTTTACTATTATTTATGCTTTTAGATTAATATTTTAAAAATGTTTTTAAGATAACCAATGTTATCTTTTGCTCACATTTATGTTTATAGGAAGCTCTCATGGGTTTCAAATATATATATTACATGCGAACGATACCTATCATGTTCATGATTGTTAACTCTTTAACAGTAAAATAGTTTTAGGTTAATATTTAAAGGAACAGCCATTTATTTCCAAACATTGAGAAAATTGCTAATTTGAAAGCTCAATATTCAGCATTTCTTTGTTAAAACGTGCAAAATTCAAGCTGGGATTATTTAAAAAACATTTAATATTAATAAATAGAAAACCTTTGTAATAATATTTGATCTGTTTCCTAGACTGATATTTTGTTGTCATCACTGTAAGAATTATTATATTTCTCAGAGAATAGATAAGAAGAACTATTCCTTCATTTTCATGTAAAATGCTTGGAAATTACCTATTGTATGAAGCAAAGAGAATGTCCCTTGCTCATACAGATAATAGATAGAATTTTATAAAATGTATATTTTAAACACTGCAGATCACAAAACAGATTCCATTCTGTACAGACTCTTGAGAAGCAAAGACTGAATTGCCACCACAAGCTATGAACACAGAAAAGGACACTTACCATAAACTGTACATTGTCAAATCCATTGGCCAGCAAGTGGTTTTCATACTGAGGTAGCCCAATATTTTCCAACCATTGTCCCACAGTCTGGAGAGGGCATCTGGGTGCTGAAAGAGTTTGAGAAGGGAGGCGTTTAAGCAATGAATATCCATCCACAGGATAATAGCGATGGTCCTGGGCTGAGAGGTGGCATTGCCACATTGTGTTCCGGGCAAAATTGGTATCAAAGGATCCCGCCAGCTTGTCCAATTAATGCTTCCAGTAAATTCAAGTCAGAAGTAGCACATAGTTTCCGGGGCACACTATAGAGTAAGAACTGCTCCTAACTGAACATTTCATCTGCATTAATCTGTACTACAGACCGGTACGTCATACAGTGGGGGGGAAACATATCAAGCTGTCAGCTAAGCTGCTTTCCGTTATATGTGGTTGTTGAAATACTCCACAATGAGCAACGATCTGCTAGCAGCAAGGAATCTTTCATGACGTGCTCCCACACTCATCAGTATGCAGCTCCAGGCTCCTTGCTCCCCCTTGCTTGCCTGCCTTTATTACCCAGCCTAGGCTCTACCTCACATTTTCAATAATAGCTATCAGGAAAGGCAAGAACCTTTTTTGTCTGCAAGCTTTAAGCTTGCTGCTGCTGCTGCGGTTTCCACCTACACACCCATCCAAGCATCAACCCTGAATGATGGGAGCAGTCAAAACAAATGCAGAAAATAGCGGGTCATCAGAGGAAAGCTAACATGCTAAAATCTGAATAGAACCTTTGTCTGTTATGCATTAGAGAGATTTGCTTGTTGTAAATTGTTCACCTATCCAAGGAGATCAGGCATGAACTGGGGTCTGTGTCACAGTTTGCTATTTGCTTTCTCCCCCCTTTTTTTAAAGCTGCACTGAGGTTTGCTCTGCTCACAATATACCCTAAACCATGGTTCCTGTTATTAATCTTTCATCCAATTATGGAAAACCTGGTTACATTTTTTCCCTTAAAACTGAAAATAATCTAAATTGTAGAACATCTTTAACATTTCAAATAATTATTTCTTCATCTCTCTGATTTTTCAGCTACAGTGCACGACCAGAAAATAAAATACCATCTGCTAAAATTCAACCATTCATGTTTTGGAGAAAGAGAGATGCATAGACACGCACATGCACAAACAGAGAGAGAGAGACACACACATTCTTCTTAAAACAGGAATTGAAGCCTGGCTGAAACAATGCCATAGGAATATTATAATTTTTTAAAAACACATTTTCTAAATTTACATGTTTGGCAATCCAGAAGGGGAAGTATAGAAGCATATTTCAAATACCACACTGAATATATGTAAGAGAAATTATTTTTTCATTGAAAAGATCCATCCATTAGTAGATAAATATGCTTTTCTTTGTTCAGGGTATTTTTAATCAGTTCGAGACTCACACTGCAAATCGGTGCACACAATCCCTCAACCAAAATCCTTACACCAGTTACATAGGTAAAAATTAGAAATACTGTACAAGAAATATTACTGAGAATGAAAGTAAGGCTCTTGGCTACTTCTGTATATCATATTCAAATCTTGCAACATTGCTACTATTGAACCTATTGATGTCTCATTGAAGCATTGTTGAATGGGCAAATACTAATAAAATATTTCAGATTAATAGAACTGACTAAGGCTGTCTGTCTGGCTGTCTTTCTTATACTTATTAATGTCAAAGAATGACTCTTTATGGAAAGATCTTAGGGAATCAAAGTGAAAGGTAAAATGTAGCAAAGCATGGATGTATATATTCAAATAAGTTTAGTAAATTAAGTAAATTTTACTTTCCAGTAATAATCTTGTCCTATGGAAAGCTACATACATATAAGATCACTGATACTGAAGGGCTTAATTCTGCACAAGACTGCAGGTTTTATTAAGGACTGCAGTTATCATCATCATCTAAGTTAAATTTAATGTATAATATCTACATTCAATCTGCATTCAGTCTGTCAACTTGCAATTAACAAATTTTAAAAAGGAGTTCATAAAGCAAGTTAGTATTTTGGTAGTCTTCAGATAACAGTTCTTTTTTATTCTCCTATGCTTGGGCATCAACCCACTTAATGAATAAAACACCGAATAGCCATTTTTCTGAAATAATATATAAAGGGAATTGCAAGTTATAAACTGTCTAAATTGGATGCAATTTCCTGGAAAAAAACACTGGAAAAAACAAATTAATATTTGTCAGTTTCCAATCAAAAGCAATAAAAATAACAATTATGATTAATTAATAAATCTGAGGAATTGGTTACCCAACTCCACAAGATGAAAAAACTACTAATCAAGGCATTTTAGTGTTGTTCAAGGAGAATACACACCTTCCCAGATATTTCATGTAACATACTATCAATGCAGTGTTGTTGAACTTGTAAATTACAGACACAACCAAAACCAACCCCCCCACCCCCACCCATGGATAGTGTTGGTATGATGGGAGGATGTGCAATATAGAAATATATTGTGGCATTTCCAAATTGAAAACAGGGGAGAATAACATAAAATATCTGAAATGATGATTCGTTAAACTACATAGGATTATTTCATATACTATTTTCTATATAGTTCTATTCAGTCTCAAAATGGGTGAACAGTGCAGTCAGGCGGTAGGGAAAGCAAGTAGGATGCTTGGCTGCATAGTTAGAGGTATAACAAGCAGGAAGAGAGAGATTGTGATTCCACTGTATAGAGCGCTGGCGAGATCACATTTGGAATACTTTTGGAGTCCTCGGAGAGAGGTGGCATACAAATCCAATAAATAAATAAATAAATAAATAAATAAACAAACAAATACACAAATACACAAATACACACACACACACACACACACACACACACACACATACATACATACATACATACATATTGTGTTCAGTTCTGGAGACCTCACATACAAAAAGATATTGATAAAATTGAACGGGTCCGAAGACGGGCTACAAAAATGATGGAAGTTCTTAAGCATAAAACCTATCAGGAAAGACTTAATGAACTCAATCTGTATAGTCTGGAGGACAGAAGGGAAAGTGGGGACATGATTGAAACATTTAAATATGTTAAAGCAGCGGTTCTCAACCTAGGGATCGGATCCCCCCTGGGGGTCGAATGACCATTTCACAGGGGTCGCCTGAGACCATGGGAAAATACAAATTTCCCATGGTGTTAGGAACTAAAGCTTCTATTCTGGCGCCTTGGAACATATTTTTACAATCTGACCAATCAGGCGTTTACAGTGGGGATGTCCCTCTAACCTTCCTGCCACTCAGCTTAAAGCTCTGTTGGGAGAATTGGCTTTAGGCTTATGATTGCGGGTCACCACAACATGAAGAACTATATTAAGGGGCCGCGGCATTAGAAAGATTGAGAACCACTGTGTTAAAGGGTTAAATAAGGTTCAGGAGGGAAGTGTCTTTAATAGGGAAGTAAACACAAGAACAAGGGGGCAATCTGAGGTCAGTTGGGGGGGAAATCAGAAGAAACGTGAGAAAACACTATTTTACTGAAAGAGTAGTAGATGCTTGGAACAAACTTCCAGCAGACGTGGTTGGTAAATCCACAGTAACTGAATTTAAACATGCCTGGGATAAGCATATATCCATCCTAAGATAAAATACAGGAAATAGTATAAGGGCAGACTAGATGGACCATGAGGTCTTTTTCTGCCGTCAATCTTCTATGTTTCTTCTCTGTTTCTATATAGTATTTCAATGATATTTATGTGATTTACAGAAACAGTGAAAGCAGTTACATATTGTATTTATCTAAATGGAAATTAATCCTTATTTTAAGACAATCTTCCAAAAAAGAGGAAGCTTGGCATTTTTAAAAAAATGGATTATTCTTTCTAACATCCAGATCCCAACATTGCTTCACAACTGAAGCTGCCAACTTCAGGAAAAACCAATCCTAGACATTCTACTCCCTAAAAAAAACCAATACACTTGAATATGAGTTTCTGTGTGTGGTCAACAGCACTCATAGAAATTTATTACTTTTGTCATACTGATGAAATAAAAATTGCAATGTTACACAGCAAATCCAACCCTGATTCAGCACTTATGTGACATCACGACACCATAGAAAAAAAAGTGAGATTTGCAGCACAGTTCAGTAACACTGCTGATATTGGTATGATGCACCTTGTCATCCCACTCTATGGCCACTCTGTATGTGGACACTGGTCAGATGCCACATTCCAGGCAGGAAAGACTTGGGACAAAATATTTAATTTAATATTAAATGAACTAATAATGATTAAAGTAAAATGTCTTGAATAAGATGTCTCATTTGTAAAATTAATTAATTTATTATTTATTTATTAATCAGATTTGTATGCCACCCCTTTCCGCAGACTCGGGGCGGCTCACAGCAGTAATAGTACAATGCAAACAAATCTAATATTTAAGTTTAAATTAATTTAAAACCCCAATTTAAAAACCAATCATACATACTAGCATACCATGCATACATTTTATAAGCCTAGGGGGAGGGAAAGTATCAATTCCCCCATGCCTGACAACAGAGGTGGGTTTTAAGGAGCTTACAAAAGGCTAGGAGGGTGGGGGCAACTCTGATATCCGGGGGGAGTTGGTTCCAAAGGGTCGGGGCCGCCACAGAGAAGGCTCTTCCCCTGGGTCCCGCCAAACGGCATTGTTTAGTTGACGGGACCCGGAGAAGGCCAACTCTGTGGGACCTAACTGGTCGCTGGGATTCGTGCGGCAGAAGGCGGTCCCGGAGATATCCTGGTCCAGTGCCATGAAGGGCTCCCCAATCTGTCTATATTCCCCAAACCATTTTTTTCTCACACCCAAATATGTATACCCATATTATTACAACAACAACAGTAAAGAAAAGGGAGAAAATGGACGGAAGGAGTAGTTGCATTGAGTAAGGAAGAGGAAGGACATAATTAAAATGCAATGTAGATGAGTCTAAACAAAGAAAAAAAAGAAGAGAAACTAGAATTCAATAGCCTCCACTCCCAGATAAATATGATTATAACTTCTACATTGCTCAATATTATAAACATGTGCAACAGTATATTCCAGTTGAAGGGATTACTAACCCGAGTTTTCAATGTATGAAGGGTGAATATCTGTAGTAGAGAGAGAGCAAAACCCCAGTAATCATGAAACCAGGCTTCTGAATAAGAAGATGCAAGCACCACCACTATACAGGAACTACAACTTGAAACTAAATATTTGAGCCTGAAGTCCCCAAGAATGCAGGGAGGATCTGGTGGAGAACCATTAAATATAATAAGAAATTCAGAAGCTTCACAGAAACAGATTCTAGAAAAATCAGGGGTGATTAGCTTCAACTGCACCAGAGTGGAGAAAGCGGCATCTCCTTAAGGCTGCCTCAGCTGTCAAATTTCTTACTAGAAAAATTCAGTGACAGCCTTATCTTGAAGCTGTGTACCTTGTGCTAATGTGAATTCCTTAATCCCTGGGCAGGAATTCTTGAACCCTAACACTATAAACGAGTTGCTTGTAGGAACCTTGACACTTGAATATTGCTACTGTCTGACTCCTTACAACTCATGATGAAAGGCTAAAGGCTGATTTACTGTTTTACACCAAGAACAATAGAAGGTACTCTTGATTTACAACTACTATGTTTGTTCACCCTGTTCCAGCCAAAGCAAAAGGCAGGATGGAGAGGCTAGCACATAAAAACCAAATACAGTCTATGATCAAACTTCGTAATAAGGACGTCATCTGCCCCATTCCACTGTGCTGGAAATGCCAGTTTGTCCATTTCAAGAATATTAGGGGAATCCAGAGAGTTTTATAATGCTCCAAACATAAAGTACGTTATTCATTTAATTATGTGATTAAGAATTTCTAGGTGATTATGCTTAAGTCATCTAGATGAATAAAGTAATAACTTACAATAACTACACTTCCAAACTGGAGTCACAAGAAAAATGTGCTCAGTATTTGAAGACTTTCTGAAAATTGATATTGCCAAGAGATGCATGGGACCAATGTTCCCTCTAATTTTTTTTCGGGGTGGGCGGAAAAGTATAGTGTCTGAGCGACAGTCCCTTTGGGACTGGGCGGCATAGAAGTATAAATAGATAGATAGATAGATAGATAGATAGATAGATAGATAGATAGATAGATAGATAGATAGATAGATAAATAAGAAAAAAAATCCCTTCTTTTTTTATTAAAAGAAATTAATACTAAAACAAAACCAAAATCTATTACTATTATTACTATCTTCTCTTTTCCCATCCCTGTCTCCTCCCCCCATGTGTGTGTGTGTGCGTGTGAACTCTTGAACCATTTCCAATAACAGGTGAGCTATTGGAAATGGTTCAAGAGTTCACACACACACACGCACACACACATGCACACAAACGGCTGGGTTTTTTTCTCTGTTATTATTTGGGTGCTTTTTACCATATGCTTTAAATCAAGAGTCATTTCTCTCTCTTTCTCTCTCCCCCTCTTGCTCTCCCTCTTTTTCTCACATTCTCTCTCCCTCCCTTTCTCTCTCTCATTTTCTTTCTCTCTTTCTATTGCTTTCTTTCTCTCTCACTCTTTCTTTCTATCTCTCTTGCCTTCTTTCTCTTCTCTCTCTTTCTATCTCTCCCCCCCTTTCTCTCTCTCGCTTTCTCCGAGCGCTTTGGGAACGCCTGCCCTGCCTCTACTGCAGCCCCCTTGCTGAAAATCCTGGACGAAAGCGCTCCCAGCGAAGGGGCTGCGGGAGGGGCGGGGCGGGCATTCCCGAAGCGCACAGAGAAAGCCCTCTCTCGCAACCCCCTGGCTGGGAGCGCTTTCGTCCTGAGAAGAAGCTGCAGCCGCCACCGCCGCGAGAGAAATTGCGCCCCAAAGCAGGAGGCGGCGGAGGAGCAGAGGGGGCAGATTGGGCGGGCGGGGGGCAGGGCCGAGAGGCCAGGGGCGCGAGGGGGCCGGAGGCATGGTGGGGAGGCAGGGGCGGCCGCGGCTCCCTTTCCTCCTACTGCCGGCACCTCCCCGCCCCTGCCCCCCCCCACGGGCAGGCAGGGGGATGGGGAGCGTGCGCCTGTGGAAAAGGGTGCATGGGGGGTATTTTGGGGCGCACGCACATGCGCGCAACTTACACAGAACACTGCATGGGACACCTATGAAAAGAATTGAGGCTCGGACAAATTTATTAGTGAGTTTTGACTGGTAAATCAAGATCTGACATGACATCAGTCCACAATTTTAGGTACACTTGATTGATAAGATCCTGAACGAATAAGTGAATACAGAAAAGCTACATACACCTAAAGCCTATATGCAACTTGGTGTTACCACTAAGCTGGAGAGTTTAGTTGACAATAGTATTGGTCATAATTTAGTCTTTTAGGAACAAGTAACACAACTTGTTTATTTATGTTTTAGGCCCAGCAGTCATCAACATCTTCATCAATGACTTGGATGAGGGGATAGATGGGGAAACCTATCAAATTTGCAGATGACACCAAACTGGCAGGAAAAGTCAACACTCCAGAACATAGGTGCAAAATACAGAAGGATCTTGACAAACTTAAACAATGGGTGCTATCTAACAAAATGAAATTCAATGGTGAAAAAAGTAAGATTCTACATTTAGGCAAGAAAAACACAACGCACAGGTACACCATATGTGGTACATTAATAATAATAATAATAATAATAATAATAATAATAATAATAATAATATTATTATTATTATTATTTATTAGATTTGTATGCCGGCCCTCTCCAATATTTAAATCCAATATTTAAAAACCCTTATTAATAAAATAATCACACAACCCTATCAAACCATACATAAAGCAGTAGTTAGGGGAGGTGTCAATTTCCCCATGCCTCACAGCAAAGGTGAGTTTTCAACAACTTATGAAAGGCAAGGAGGGTGGGGGAAATTCTGATCTCCAGGGGGAGTTGGTTCTAGAGGGCCGGGGCCGCCACAGAGAAGGCTCTTCCCTGGGCCCCGCCAGATGACATTGTTTAGTCGACAAGACCCGGAGAAGGCCCACACTGCGGGACCTAATCGGCCGCTGGGATTTGTGCAGCAGAAGACGGTCCCGGAGGTATTCTGGTCCAATGCCATGTAGGGCTTCATAGGTCATAACCAACACTTTGAATTGTGACCGGAAACTGATCTGCAACCAGTACAGGCCACAGAGTGTTGATGAGACATGGGCATACCTAGGGAGGCCCATGATTGCTCTCATGGCCGCATTCTGTACGATCTGAAGTTTCACAACACTTTTGAAAGGTAGCCCCATGTAGAGAGTGTTGCAGTAGTCGAACCTCGAGGTGATGAGGGAATGAGTGACTGTGAGCAGACTCCCTATCTAAATAGGACTGCAACTGGTGCACCAGGCAAACCTGGGCAAATGCCCTCTTCGCCACAGCCAAAAGATAGTGCTCTAATGTTAGCTGTGGATTGAGGATGACGCCCAAGTTATGGACCCTCTATGAGGAGGTCAATAATTCCCCCCCAGGGTAATGGACAGATAGATGGAATTGTCATTGGGAGGCAAAACCCACAGCCACTCCGTCTTGTCAGGGTTGAGTTTGAGCCTTTTGACACTCATCCAGACACCAACAGCCTCCAGGCACCGGCACATCACTTCCACTGTTTCACTGACTGGACATGGGGTGGAGATGTACAAGTGGGTATTGATCTGGTTTCTGGTAGAATTTTAGCTATTACAAATAACTTTTACTAAATGCAGTATTTCATAAACAAAGAAACTCCATCTTTATTCTCTTCCTTCCGTATTCAAAATACACTTCATACCAGCACATTTCTTGTTGTCCAGTTATCTCTCCTAATTACATTCCTTTTGCATTCCTCCCAGTCTCCTCCGTTCACCAAGATTTATGTACTCACAGCATGATTCAAAAACAGCAGAAATGACTAGAAAACACAGAATGAGTTTGCTTGCTTGGGAGCTGAACGGGAACACCTTCCATTTTTGTTCTACAACATTGAAACTCTACCCTTCTTCCCCACTGACCCCCTGACGTACCAAATACATCACTCCAGTATTTAACCCATTCCTCCCCTTAATTTCTTCTTCCAAACACTTGTTCATTACGTTTTTGGACCCTTCTGAATTTAGGATCGACCCAGCGAACGTCTGATTCTTCCTCGCTAGATTCTGGACTCATAGCAACATCCTGTGGCTGGCCTCCCACCTGTTCTACTACCTGTAACCCCGGGCCCACCACTAATTCATAAACACTATCTGTATCAGAGTCCTCAAGTTCTTCATCATCCTCCAACTGACCAGGAGTATGTACAACAGGTATCATCAGAGTACTGATGATACCTCACCCCATGCCCTTGGATGATCTCACCCAGCGGTTTCATGTGGATATTGAATAGCAGGGGGGAAATTACTGACCCCTGAGGCACCCCACATTGCTCAACAATAATAACTATGAGAGGGATCTTGGAGTCCTAGTGGACAACCTTTTAAATATGAGCCAACAGTGGACAGCAGCTGTCAAAAAAGCCAACACAGTTCTAGGCTGCATTAAGAGAGGGATAAAATCAAGATCACATGAAGTGTTAATACCACTTTATAATGTCTTGGCAAGGCCACACTTGGAATACTGCATTCAGTTTTGGTCGCCACGATGCATAAAGGATATTGAGACTCTAGAAAAAGTGCAGAGAAGAGCAACAAAGATGATTAGGGGACTAGAGGCTAAAACGTTTGAAGAACGGTTGCAGGAAATGGGCGTGGCTAGTTTAATGAAAAGAAGGACCAGGGGAGACATGATAGCAGTGTTCCAATATCTCAGGGGTTGCCACAGAGAAGAAGGAGTCAACCTATTCCCAAAACACCTGAGGGTAGAACAAGAAGCAATGGGTGGAAACTAAACAAGGAGAAGTAACTTAGTACTAAAGAGAAATTACCTGACAGTCAGAACGGTTGATCAGTGGAACAGCTTGCCTCCAGAAGTTGTGAATATCCCAACACTAGAAGTTTTTAAGCAGATGTTGGATAACCATCTGTCTGAAGTAGAGTAGGGTTTTCTGCCTAAGGTTACTACCTAAGCAGAACCTTCCAATTTGTTACTATTATTGTTGTTGTTGTTGTTGTTGTTATTGTTGTTGTTGTTATTATTATTATTATTATTATTATTATTATTATTATTATTATTATTAACAACTTACCTGCACTGAAGTCTTTAGCAGAAGACCCTGGTGGCATTCAGCTTTGGCTGATATGGCCTCATTGGTAGAAGCTAAATAGAAGCTAAAGATCCAGCAGACAAGTCATCAGGGTTATTGATGATCTTCTCAACTTCCTCTAATCTCTTGAAGATAATATACTCTATTTCAGACAGTCTGCTAGTCATAGCATCAACCAGATGGTAATTAAACTATTAAAATGAGTTGTTTCCTCTCATCATATTTTCACATTACACAACCTGCCAAATCTAATTCTGGACAGAGAGGCCCAATTCAATGCTTAGTTTGAAAGGATGTCAGTTAACCAAAAGACTATTGTGGTCCTGCTCTTAGTAGAGTTGGCATACAACATACAACAATTCCCAGGATTCTTCCCCTCAGCAGACCACCTTCTAGTCTCCCAATATCTTTTCTTCCATATCTGAAGTAAACCATGAAAACTAGGCTGTTCACCTGGTTTTACAAGAGCAATTGAAACAACTATTCACACAACTGTGAATTCCTTTCATTCACAGTCAGCAAGGCTTGGCAAAAGTCTTTCAGAGGAATATTTATTTATTTATTTATTATTTAGATTTGTATGCCGCCCCTCTCCGCAGACTCTGGGCGGCTCACAACAGAATAAAACAATTCATGACAAATCTAAATTATAGTTTAAAATATTTTAAAAACCCCATTTACTAAGCAAACATACATACAAACATACCATGCATAAATTGAACATGCCCAGGGGAGATGTCTCAGTTCCCCCATGCCTGACGACAAAGGTGGGTTTTGAGGAGCTTACGAAAGGCAAGGAGAGTAGGGGCAGTTCTAATCTCTGGGGGGAGTTGATTCCAGAGAGTCGGGGCCGCCACAGAGAAGGCTCTTTCCCTGGGGCCCGCCAACTGACATTGTTTAGTTGACGGGACCCGGAGAAGTCCCACTCTGTGGGACCTAATCGGTCGCTGGGATTCATGCGGCAGAAGGCGGTCTCGGAGATATTCTGGTCTGATGCCATGAAGGGCTTTAAAGGTCATAACCAACACTTTGAATTGTGACCGGAAATTGATCGGCAACCAATGCAGACTGCGTTGGTGAAACATGGGCATACCTAGGTAAGCCCATGACTACTCTCGCAGCTGCATTCTGCACGATCTGAAGTTTCCGAACACTTTTCAAAGGTAGCCCCATGTAGAGGGCATTACAGTAGTCGAACCTCGAGGTGATGAGGGCATGAGTGACTGTGAGCAGTGAGTCCCAGTCCAGATAGGGCCGCAACTGGTGCACCAGGCGAACCTGGGCAAACGCCCCCCTCGCCACAGCTGAAAGATGGTTCTCTAATGTGAACTGTGGATCGAGCAGGACGCCCAAGTTGCAGACCCTCTCCGAGGGGGTCAATAATTCCCCCCCCCAGGGTGATGGACGGACAGATGGAATTGTCCTTGGGAGGCAGAACCCACAGCCACTCCGTCTTATCAGGGTTGAGTCTGTTGACACCCATCCAGGCCCCAACAGCTTCCAGACATCGGCACATCACTTCCACTGCTTCATTGACTGTCTCGCTTGAAACTCTGTCGGAGAACTAGTTTCCAAACTCAAGCAAGGCAAAACTTGGCAGAGTCTAATTAGAGTCACAAACAGAACGTTCCACTCTTGCAACCACTGAAGGAACTAATTGTTTCCCGCAAAAGCCCATGCCCATTCCTTTCTCTTTTATTTCCTATGGGAGGGACCAATCATCTCCAAGGTGTGGCCTTACTCCCAAGTTGACCCTGCTTTCTTAGTTCTTGTCTTCTGGCAGTTCTGCGCATGCTCACACTGAGTCCACCTGTTCCTGTGCCTCACTGATGTCTGACTCAGGAGGTAGCTGATAACTGCCAGATGGCCTTGGTCCCCTCTCTGCCTCCAACACAGAGCCTTCATCTGAGCCTTCCTCAGACTCCAGGACCAGCCAATATTCCTCCCCAATCTCCCCATTGTCTGAATCTGCTGCCAGATCTGCTGGCCGCTGGTGGGCCAAAACAGGTTGTACATGAAACATGACTAATTGAAGACCTGGAAACAGGATGACATTACATTATTAATCCCATCCCCAAGTGATGTGCACCATGTAATGCACCCCATGTGCACCCTATGATGTTAATGCTCTGGCTTCATTTTGTCATAGATTCCACCTTTCTCTTCTAAAACCTGATCTTCTGGACCATCCGTCATTCTCAAATTCTGCCATGATATTAGAGATCAACAGAGATGAGGAATGCAAATGCCTGATTACAGATGAGAAGAAGAGGATACCTGATTGCCGATGACAAGATTTATGGTACTTCATTAATTGGGAAGGCCATGGGCAAAGAGAGATCTTAGAGAGGAAATAAGGTTATCTAAGCTCCCAAGTTCAATATTTTTTTCAAATTTACCTTTCAATATTTGATATATGATTGCAATTTCTTTTCTATTTTTGGTTGCTGTGCTAAATTGGTTTTAAGAACAAGCTATGATTCTTTTATTATAAGTGCTTTTTTGAAATTTGTGTTTTTTGCAAAACCAGATAAAATGTAACACCCACCAGAAGTTATCATCTTACCAGGCAAGGTGATCCTGAACCATACTGATTCAAAATTGTCTTCTATAAGGACAGAATCAAACCTTTAAAGGGGGTGGGGGAAGTAGTTTTAACAATGTGCAAAAATGTAAATCCATGCACCTGTTTCAATTTTGGTTACTCCTGCCTCCATCCTTAGTACTACATTTTGAATGCAGTGTGCTACCTGAAATATGGCTCTTAGGAATTTGCACTGCACCCTTTCCTGAAGAGTAAAAGAGAAGTAAGGTCTGAGAGCTGCTGGAACATATTGTATTCCTTGGAGGGGGGCAGATTGAATTGCTCCCACTGCATCGTTTAGTAGAGCTATGGAAAACTATGTTCAGATATTTAGCAATAAATCAGAATAAAGCAGGAGGAGACTTGGGTGTGAGTGTCTTATAGTCCAATCCCCTGCCCAAGTAGGAGACTCTATACCAGGGGTAGGGAACGTTGGCTCTTCTATGACTTGTGGACTTCAACTCCCAGAATTCCTGAGCCAATCATGCTAGCTCAGGAATTCTGGGAGTTGAAGTCCACAAGTCACAGAAGAGCCAACGTTCCCTACCCCTGCTCTATACCATTTCAGATAAGTAGCTGTCCAGGCTCTTCTTAAAAACCTCTAGTGATGAAGTATCCAGAACTTCTGAAGGCAAGCTGTTCCACCAATTAATTGTCCTCACTGTTAGGAGGTTTTTCCGTAATTCTAGGTTATTTATCTCCTTGATTAGTTTCCATACATTGTTTCTTGTCTTGCCTTCTGGTGCTTTGAAAAATAAGTTGACCCCCTCTTCTTTGTTGCAGCCTCTCATATACTGGAATACTGCTATAATGTCATACCTAGTCCTTTTCTCTAGAATGGCCATACACAATTCCTGCAACCATTCTTCATGTGTTTTTGTCCCCAGGCTCTTAATCATCTTAGTTTCTCTTCTTTGCACTAAAGGATTTAAAGGATTTGAGTTATTCAATATTCTGACCATGTATATTAGAGGCATGCAATTTAGATCTTTTTGCAAAGATCATGATCTAAGTATTGCTATAGTAAATTCCAAAGGCCTCTTCAGAGCAGTAACTAGCCAGAACATTCAAGGCTTACGTAAATCCAATTTGCATTTGTGTATCATCTGCGTACAACAGGGATGAAATATGTCTAGTAGTTAATTTGGGGGGATGGTGCTCTAATTCATTTAATTGGGCCACAAGTGGGTTTATACAGATTAAACAGCTGAGGAAAGCTAGAATGCATCTTTGCCTTACACTTCTATAGATTAGAATCTCATTAGCATAGTGGTCTTGCATGCTGCATCAAACTTTAATTCTAGAAAACTTCAGAGGCAGAGGGCTTAACTTTGCTGAGAAGTAAATATGGGAAAGTGAGAATATTTTCTGAATTTTCAAAAACTATTTCTACCTATGTGTTGTGGTTAGCTCTGGCCCAGCTCCTGCCCCAAGGAATGTGCAGGTGGATGTGGGGGAAACATCCACATGCCGCAGGTCTGTTTTGCTCCCGATGGAATCTGACGACGAAGCCTCCCCTGACCAAGGAAGCGTGAGTGACAGGGAAGAGGGGAGTTTGGCAGACAGCTCAGGACGAGATCAATCATCTGTATCATCCTTGGATTCTGAACAAGAATTAATGACACATCCACGCATGCGTAGAGTGATGCATAGGAGACAACAACTGAAGGATTATTACAAGAGAAAATGAGGCCCCCTGTGGTTGGGTGGGGCTGCTGTAATTAGTGCTACAGATAAAAGTGCAACCTGGTGTTTTAGCCTCATGGCAGTTTATCTGATTCATTGTTTCATCAAGATTGTGGTTTTTGTGCTGTTCAAGATTGCGTGGGAACTCTCTGGACTTTAGAATTGGACTCAATTTCCCAGTTATTGGATTGTGTTTAACCTGTGCCTTTTGTGTACCAGAAAATCCCTTTGATATTTAAAAAGGGAGCTGTTTCTGTTTTTCTGTTTATAAAAACGTTTGGGTTTTCCTTTTATCATGTGGTGTGTGTCTTCCTGGACTAATTACCCTGTAATTACGGGCGGTTGAAACATGCCGGCAGAGCACCTATGTTATTCATGATAATCCATATTACGCCATATTCACTAACAGTCATTCATCCATTGTTGAAATGTTGAGGAAACTTAGGAAATATGGATTTCTCATTATTAATAACTTTTATACATTTCAATGTTCTAAAACCAAAGCTAACAATATATTGTCAGTTCAAAAAGATGAGATACAAGCAGCTGTATAGGGATTAGTGAATATATTCAGTTTCTTTTAATTGAATTAGAAAAATGTACATCCAGATCTAGGACCCATCGATCATCAGCTGAAACCTTAAGGAAAACTGAGTGATAATCAGTGTTGCACTAATATCATACTTTTATCTTGGAATTCAAAGTCATGTACGAGCTCTATGGTGAAGTGGGAACTGAAAATGGATCATTCCAGCCCAAATCCTCTATTTCATATTTTGGAATGCTCTATAGCTTTACGCTTGTTTGCTGTTGAATGTAAATGTAAAAAAACTATATGCCATTTATGCAGCCATCAAACCAGAAGCTATGGAAAAGTAATCTTAATTTGAGTTACCAGATAACCGAAAGATTGCATCCATAGTCTGAAATAACACAAAGCAGAACCCTGAGGGCACTCCCTGAATTTTGGGTGATCTGGAATTCATTGTATTTGAGTTTCTGACTATAATCATATGATAAATGTGAATGGCAAGCATGCACAAGAGCTTCATATACTTGCTGGTCTCTATACATGTATAATAGAACTGTGTGTTATTATATGTGAATATGAGTACTGACAGTAAAAACCACAGTCAGAATATACGCTGTAATACAGTCAATCTGTATTATATCCCAGTGATTAAAAGAAAGCAGTAGCTAACATGTAATCTGATCTGGCTATAAACACAGAGGAAACAAGCTATTCTCTTCTCCACATACAAAAATGCAGTACTTAGGTTCCAACAACATCCGAACCCTTGAGAGATAACTGCATGAGTTTGCATACTGGATTAATACTAAACAACAACTATTATTACCTTCAATCCACCCCGTTTTCTGATGGTTCCAACTTAGCAAATTCACTTATCTTCATTCCTGGAAAATGCAGATGATATAGAAAAATCATCCTGAATTCTCAGATAGAAGTCTATTTCTCCTTGTTTGAAAAACCTAAAAAGGAATAGTTCTGAGCAGTCCAATTGGGGTGAGTGATTTGGAGTTGACTACTCTTTTCTTAGCCTTTTGGGATTATCAAGGGAGCATGACAATTGCTTTTATTCTTGATGTTTGTTTTGAGCACATCAGTGCAACATTGATGCCTATAGGATGCCCTATTATTTATTATTATCCAAGCTATTTTATGATATATATTACATTTAAATTTTAAATATATTTTATCCTATTATTTATATTTCTACTCATTTTTAGTACTGAATTCTCCTCCCACTTTTCTGTGAAATTAGTTGTTGCTATAAAGCAAAGATAACTGACTCCGAGTAATTGCTTTGTGCTATTTTATGAATCAGACATCTCCTTCCAACAATTTTATGCTTCAGACTTAAAGTAAATGTGTGAACACTAATTGTCTTTCCTGTGCAATGAGGAACAGACAAAGTCTTAACGTATTATTTTTCTGGAACTGATCAGAAATACATCCCTCCTTCCATTTTGCAATCCTGTTCCTGAAGTTTACAGTCCAGTTCAGAATCACTGGGAATAGGGTGGCAGGCATGCACATTTCATAAATTAATGTTTCTGTTTTTGTGGCTCTTGATAAAGAACGGAAATGTGGGTTCAGTTCAAACTTATTTTTTATTTATTACATTTGTATCCCATCTTTCTTCAGGAGCTCAAGATAGTGTAGGTAACATTCCCTCCTCCATTGTTTCCCTACAGGAACTATAATGTGCAATAAATTGGTCTGCAAAAGAAGGATTGTGCCAAAGTTGCCTGGCATCTTTCCAACTGTTGAAGGTCGATTTAAATTGATTAAACCAGTGGTGGGCTCCTACTGGCGCGGTAGGCGACACCCAGGGGTGGGCTACTTCCCGGATTGGAGGGAACGCAGTGGGGTAGCGAAAATGGAGCTCCACCCCAAGGCACCCAATTTGCACTGAAAGATGTTGAATGAAATTGCAGGATGTGCTGCATAAGCCATGCCCACAGGGTGGTAGTAAAAATTTTGGTAGCCCTTCACTGGCGACACCATTCCAGTAGCAGCCGCCAGATTGCGCTATTTGCACACGACCACTCTGATGCCGATCCAGCAGGTGGCGCCATCTTTTTTCTTTATTTTTTCAGGTTTTTTTGCTTTCTGCGCATGTGCAGAAGCAAAATCTTGTGAGGTGACTCTTGCACGTATGAGATTTCAGCAACTTTTTGCTTTCATGCAAGTAAAAATTACTGAAGTTGTGCACGTGTGAACATCCCCTCACAAAATTTTGGTGTGCTTTTGCTTCCTGTGCATGCGTAGGAGCAAAATTGTGTGAGAGACTCATGCGTAGCTGAGCGCACAGGCGGACCAAAATGAAGAGGATGCACATGCAACACACTGGTTTGCAAGTAAGTGCAACCCGCCACTGGATTACAGCTATTCTGGGCTACAATCACAAGATATGCTAACCCAGAAACATGAAAACTATATCTTAGATGTGTAATCTATAAGATAATATTTGGTGAAGCATTTGTAGCAGGCCATCTATAGCAGTGTTTCCCAACCTTGGCTACTTGAAGATATTTGGACTTCAACTCCCAGAATTCCCCAGCCAGCAAAAGCTGGCTGGGAAATTCTGGGAGTTGAAGTCCAGATATCTTCAAGTGGCCAAGGTTGGGAAACACTGATTTATAGGATCATGGAAACTGATTCAATGACTCTCCATATTCATTTAGTAATTCCAAAATTAATGAGGGTATTTTTTTTAAGTGACTAGTCCCACTCCAACAATTGTTATAAAACAAAAACACATACAGCTATCCTCCAAAAAGACCTTGACTTTGTGTCTGAATGGTCAAACATCTGGCAACTCCAAATCTCAACCAAAAAATGCTCTGTCCTACACATTGACAAAAAGAATCCAAACATCAAATACAAGCTGGAGAAACAAGACCTTACAGACAACCCTTGCTCCATAAAAGACCTTGGAATACTCATATCGAATGACCTAAGTGCCAAAACCCACTGCAACAACATTGCCAAAAAGGCTTTAAGAGTTGTTAATCTAATCTTACACAGCTCTTCTCTGATAATATCACTCTACTAACCAGAGCATACAAAACGTTTGCCAGACCAATCCTTGAATACAGCTCATCTGTCTGGAACCCACACCGCATTTTGGACATAAATACTTTAGAAAGTATCCAGAGATACTTTACTAGAAGAGTCTTCCACTCTTCTACTTGCAACAGAATACCATACGCAACCAGACTTGACATCCTAGGCTTAGAAAGCTTGAAGCCTCATCACCTTAAACACGACCTAAGCATAGCCCATAAAATCATCTGCTACAACATCCTTCCTGTCAAACTCAAAGTAAATCACTCAAACTTGATTGTAGACTTCAACAACCGAGTTATTAATGACTTCAACAACCGAGTTATTAATGCATGGAACTTACTACCAGACTCTGTTATTTCATCATCAAACCCCAAAATCTTTACCCTTAGACCAGTGATGGGGAACCTATGACATGGGTGCCACAGATGGCTTGCGGAGCCATATCTGCTGGCATGTGAGCCGTTGCCCTAGCTCAGCTCCAACATGCATGTGAGTGCTGGCCAGCTGATTTTTGGCTCACACAGAGGCTCTGGGAGGGCGTTTTTGGCTTCCAGAGAGCCTCCGGGGGATGGGGGAGGGCATTTTTACCCTCCCCTGGCTCTAGGGAAACCTTTGGAGCCTGGGGAGGGTGAAATAAGGAGTTGGGAAACAGGCTGTTTCCAGCCTCCAGAGGGCCTCCAGGGGTGGGGAAAGCTGTTTTCGCCCTCCCCAGGCATTGAATTATGGGTGTGGGCACTTGTGCATGAGCAATAGTGTGCAAGCATGCTCTTTTGGCACCCGAAGAAAAAAAGATTTGCTATCATTGCCTTAGATATCCACTGTTGACCTCACCCAATTCCTAAGAGGACAGTAAGGGGCGTGCATAAGTGCACCAGGGTGTCAACCATTCCTGTCCTAATGTTTCTCTTTTATTAGTACCAATATCATATATATAATGTAAATAACAGTGTTATTTCTTTATATACAGTGTTCTCTCGATTTTCGTGGGGGATGCGTTCCGAAACCGCCTGCGAAAGTCGAATTTCCGCGAAGTAGAGATGTGGAAGTAAATACACCATTTTTGGCTATGGACAGTATCACAAGCCATCCCTTAACACTTTAAACCCCTAAATTACCATTTCCCATTCCCTTAACAACCATTTACTCACCATTATTACTGGTACTCACCATTGAATAAGACACTTAGTGATCCTGAATTTACAAACATAATTATTTATTAACAATAATTATTATTTTTGTTATTTATTTGCAAAATTTATTAGTTTGGCGATGACGTATGACGTCATCGGGTGGGAAAAACCGTGGTATAGAAAAAAACCCGTGAAGTATTTTTAATTAATATTTTTTGAAAAACCGTGGTATAGGCTATTCACGAAGTTTGAACCCACAAAAATCGAGGGAACACTGTACTACCAATACGTACTTGACAAATAAATATTTTTTTAAAAAATAAAATAAAAAATGATGCAGAAAAAGAAAAATATGATGGATAAAGAAAAAAGTGATCTCTCTTTTTCAGGAACATCTTTTTTCAGAATTAGTCATATACAATAGAGCATGCTTCCATATTTTATGTTTTATATCTTGATTTCCCCTCTTCCCATGTAAACATAATAGAAACAAGAGAATTCTTATTTATAAATGGCAGCCTATATTTATGAAAAAATCTATATATATATTTTATCTCTGCCTGTTTCCAGCAGTGGGAATAAGGGAAAATAAGAAATTTTATGCCGTATTATGGAAACATTAATATTGATATAAAAAATTAGGAAAGGTTATGTAAGACAATGCTTATATATTCTTTACATAATTTATTTAAAATACTGCAGTCAGCACAGTAAATTTACAGCTTTTTAATTAAAAGTTAAAATGCATATATCCTTTCCTAGATGAGAATTACAAATAAATATTTCAGAGCTTCAGTTTTGCAACTATGTGTAACAACAATAATAAATAACATTGATTGAACTGAAGAATTTTAAACTACCCAGCTACAAGAAAAGAACATGCAAAAGCTTGAGAACATACTCTTATAAGTGAACTATGAAAACATGAATATTTAAGAGAGGTTCATATTTTTAAAAACAAATCCATAATTATTTGGAGTGTGCGTGCTAATAAAAGACAAAAATTAATTTAAAAATAAGAATTTTGTTCCAGCACAGAAAAAATACACACAGCAACCACTTATCAGTTATCCAAGAATAACTGATAACAAGATTAAGAAGGCATTTATTTTGGTCCACAGATCAGATATGTCATTAATGACAACTGGGTCAAAGATCTTTTAGAGGAGCCAGAGAAAATAACCTAGAAAGCATTCAAGGACATCATCAAGAATTTTCTTGGCAACTACAGAGCTACCAAACTGCATTCAACTGATTGACAAACTGCTTACAGAAAACACAACCACAAAGTGCAATATGTCACTAAAAATTCACTTTTTGCATTCACAGTTGGACTTCTTTTCAAAAAAGGTGCAATCAGTGATGAACATAGTGAAACTTTTCACCAGGACATTCCCCAAAACAGTATCAGAGCAAATAGAATTCCTCAGTGTTGGCTGACTAATGCTAGACACTGTAGTGAGATGCATCAGATACTGAGTACAAATGAAAATCAGCAGCAAAATATTTTGGCCCTGTTGAACTCATGCAGCATGTGGAAATATTATGCAATTAAATACATTATATTCATTAAAAGTTAATTTCATATTTTCCAATATATATCCACGATACAGTCATTCTCAAATTATATTTGTGTTCATCCCGAAGCACATTTGTTCTCCAGCAATCTGTTGATTCTGCTTGTCAGAAATTAACTTTATTGGATTGTGGATAACTTACAACCAGAGTTATTTGAAGAATATCTATTACATGAGTTGCACTGAAGTAATGTAATGGTATATATAATATAGTTATGGGCTTTATAAACAACCTTATTGATTGAGCACAATTTCACTGAGAAGATAATTCATTAGGATGTCTCTACTTACACAATTTATATAGACTTATACAGACCAGTATTAAAAATAAAATCTGCTAACATTAAATAAGTATAAAGCACAAAGCAGGAACAGAAAGTTAGAACTGGTGGATTCCTTGGTAGGCATGCAGAATATATTTAAGTTTACAGGTATGCTTATATAACTGGTAGAAGAGAATATCTGTAGCTGTTTGAGCTTTTCTTGCAGACATTTCTTTACCCAAATAGGTAACATCGTCAGTGCTAGAAGGGATTATGTTTTACTCTCAGTTTATGTACTAATGGTTTGCCCTACCAATGTTGGTGGGAGTGTTCTTGCTGTTTTTTAACAGGCTGTACTTCACTATTAGCTTGTTTTTCTGAGTTGGTAGTTCCTTGACTGGGGTATTATTTATTGCTAGATTGTTGATCTAATATTAATCTTGGTTTTAATCTCTGCTTATCTGGATGTAAACTGGCAGTGTTGTAGGATTTTTGTTTCTTTTTTGGCCCTTTTGATTGTCTCTTTTGAATTGTATGTTTGTTGTTTATGTCTACATGCCTGTTTTGCCTGAGAGCCAGATTTGCAGGAATTCTGTACTTTGTATATATATATAGCTGGGACAGCAGCTAGAACATGGAAAATGGGGACAAAAGGGAGATTGGCAGTGATCACATCTATACTATTTATGATGGGCTGCACAAAAGATCTTCAAATATTATTTTTAGTTTGCCAGCTTTGCATTTAGTACACACAGGAGACAAAACTAAGTGTACTTGATGCAGGTTAAGCAACATTGGTTTGATATGTTCTGATTATATTTTAATAAACCTGGTCCTTCCATTAGATCTCCAACTTCCTAGATAATATTATTGAATAGAATAATGGAGGTGACTTACAATTTACTTAATTCCTTATACCTTTCATCTTGCTGGCTTATAAATTCTTGAACTATGAACTCAAGTATACTCTTCTATATGTTCTTTGCCTCAAAAGAGCTTGGTTGAGGGTCTAATGAGGAGAAATACGCAACATATATTCTAGTGGAGTGGTAGAACAACTAAATTCCTCTTTCAAATGCAAAATAAACGTTAATATCTTCCACAGAGATTTGTATGGATAGACTTTGCTTAGTGATTGGGACTAGCAAGTACATCACTAATTGCAGTAACTGCTCAATGAAATTATCTCATGACCTAATGGATAATCTCACTTCTGTTTCAGTCATTAAATGAAATATCACACAATCATGACTTTTAATTTTATATCCATCTTCTCTATTAATTCTCCTTTAATGTTAATTAATGTCTTTTGGAATGATATTGCATTGAATATCTGTTTTGTTCCCACTTTATTAATTTTTCACAAATAGTTGAAAACCTCCTGGTATTCTTGGGTTTAAATGATGGTTGAACTCCTTTGGGCTTTTTGCTGTCCTTTTGTGTTTCAGGGTCAGTTTGGGAGTTTGGTGTATTTCTTTTTCATTTATATAAGTTATTTTCTTTTAAGTTCCTTTCAATGCACCTCTGTCATTGTAGAACGAAGCAGCCTTTAAGCAGAAATATTAAATTAAACATTGAATACATGAATGCCTATAAAGTGAGACACACTGAACCAGTAGAAAAAGGAATTGTAGGATAGTGTGTCATTTTTTTAACGAAATGCACTGATAAATGTGCTCATAAATTTTAAAAGCCTTATTCTTAGGCACTACATTACTCAAATATGATTGCTTCTTAGTCTTGGGTACTACATATAATGAAAGTATTTTCTTTTCTACAGATGAATTTCTAATGTGTATGGTTATCATGACAAAGAAAGAGGTAGAATGCATGGTGGCTCTCTGAATTCTTTGTTACACTATGCATATTAGACTCACCCAAGCTCATTCCTTGCCTGAGGGTCCTTCAAAAGCTTCGAAGCAATGTAATATGAACAATTTGTTTATAGTTTTAGAAAGGCCTTCTCCTTTTCCATTTTGAGGTACAGATATTAAGGACTGTTTTGACATTGTAATAATAGTACTGAAGGTATGAAAGTGACCACAAAAGCCTCCAGTAGAATTTCACAACAGAACAATATATGTGTAAATGAGGGCAAAAGAATTTTTTGACAAAGAAAATGTTTAAGAGGTTTTGGTGGGAAGAATTTCTGGCATGTTTCCAGATTTTTGATATAAATTGTCAACGCTGGCACAAATCACATAACAGTGTATTATTTTATCACATAAAGCAATCTCCTGATCAGAAATGATCAAGCACATAATAGATAATTTTTATAAAACATATTTGCACAAAGAGAAACCTGAATTTAGATATTATTTATGACCACAATATATGAATATAAACATGAGAGTGATTACCCTGGTTTTTTTCTACAATATTAATGAGACAGATTCATACCTTTCTTCATTGTAGACTAAAACAGTATATTAAACAGTATATTTGACAACAGTTAGAGTGACTAATTAATTAACCGAATTAACCGAATAAACCAGAAATAAATTATCTCAGAATATGCAACAAACAACTGTGTAATTACGCCTTATATTGATCTTCCTACACATTTCCTTTTTAAAAAAATACTGCTTTATTGTATTATAAGAAACAATAATATAATACGTGTTATACTATTGCAATTTAGCATGCAATCATATAAGATGCATTTTTTGGGTATAGTGATAATATAGTATTAACTAAATCAGCAGTGGGCTCCTTCTGATTCTAACCGGTTCTTTAGAATCATTAGTAACTCGGTGATGACATCTTGGAGCGGTTTTGTTGATGCCTCCATGGGCACTGCCATCTTGGATTTTTTGGTTGCTGTGTTTGCCCGTGAAACGGGCACATGAGCAAGACGTGATCCTAATCAAACCGGCAGCAAAAGGATTCAGAATCCACCCCTGAACTAAATGCTTGGAAGAATAAGCCTTTGGTCCCAGTGCCCAACTCAGATGGATCCTGCATCTTTCCTGCAGAAAGATGATTAATACTATGATGTATTTTGTTTCATTAGATTAAATGTGAATTGGCTAAAAACATAATGCATGGCCATTCACAAGGCAGTGAATTTCTAACAATACAGGAGAATATTGTGGCTCAGGATTGAAATGAGGGTCTTTGGTGCTCTCTGAACTGAGCCATCAAACCACACCCAGCCACCAGTATTTATAGAAGAAAGGCAGCTCAGGTCTCGCTGTGTTCGCCTTAGAACAAGGACAGAAACACCAGCCTGAAGATGAGGAGTGAAACCTTGTTGAAACGTCGCCAGAAATTTCCAAATCCTACACGGGAAGAAACCCGAATATACCAAGACCGTCATATATATATGTGTGTGTGTGTGTGTGTGTGTGTGTTTTCATAGATTTTCACGGGTACAGGTATGATGGTCTTGGTATATTCGGGTTTCTTCCTTGTTCTAGGGTGAACACAGCGAGACCTGAGCTGCCTTCCTTCTATAAATACTGGTGGCTGGGTGTGGTTTGATGGCTCAGCAATTGCCTGCTGTGTAGAAACTTCCTGGTGAGTCAGTGGGGTAACACCTGGGGTCTTTGATGTAACTGAGGTATGCTGATTAGTTAATGGTTGTGGATTAGGCGTGATATCCTGAGTAGTTGGAGCTTGCAGGCTACTTGATTGTTTTGCAATGTGTGTTCTGAGTCTGGTTTCAGTTTCTATGGCTGGGATATGTTTGAGGGCTGGTTTCCAGATGTCTGGTAGGCGGGAGGTATCATCCCGCTTGTTCATATTTTGTTCATATATACCCACTAAAACTCTCATTGTTTATTGGACTAACTAACTAAATAAATAAACAAACAAACAAATATAATAAATGAACTTTGGGTAATGAAGTGTCTGCAAGAAAACAACCAAGCTCAGACAGCACCAAAGACTCCTCGGTGAAGTTCTAGATATTCCTCAGGCATTTCACTGACTGTTGGTCTATCGGTCTGCCTTAAAAACATTAGATACAGAGACAAGAGGCAAAGGCAGGATCACTACGATGGTAGTGTTTTTTCTTTTAATCCACCAACTACCTCTAACAAAGAGTACTCCCATCAGGACCTCAGGCTAACTGACAGAACTTCCATCAGGACCTCAGGCTAACTGACAGAACTCGATTTTCATGCCCTTGCAGAAGTCAAAAGGGATGGGACAGACCTCATCTCTGATAGCAAGATATTCCAAAAAATGGGGAGCACAGCAGAAAAATATCTTTTTCTAGACCTTGTCAACCAAACCTAATTTGAGAGAGGAAGCCAAACACGCCTTGATCTGCTTAGTACTTGTCTTCAATGATCAGAAGTGGAATGATTTTGAGTCCCATATTTATATTATTGTTTGAGGTGTTGTTTTTATATACTGTTTTTAAAAATGTAACCTCATGTTATCCCTCAAGGGTAGAACCCTATAGAATTACCACAATTGGTTTGAGTGTTGCAAACCCATGTCAGCTCTCTGCCCAACATTAGACTCATTGGAAATCCCGCCCAGTTTATTTACTTGTATTCCCATATTTCTCAGCCATAAAGGCTGTTATTAGATGCTGGGAGCCTGCAAATGCTGCAGCTGCTCCAATAGTGATTACGGAATTTTTAACCATGACTGAATAACGAAGCCAGTGGTTGTGATAGTTTCTGTCATTGCTAGTTAGCAATACTAGCTATTTTCTGGAATGACTGATCCATTTGGATTATCATTTGATTCTTACACTGAAGAAAGGCACTAGTAATTTGATTGACAGCTGTAATGGTATGTGGACATGATTGTACATAAAAAATATAATTACATCAATCCTTTAGTTCACAAAGGCTGAAAAGCTTTCATTTATAATTAGGAGCAATGGAAAGTCACAATGTTTGAAAAGTAATTACAAATTTAGGAAATGAAAGTGGTGAGAAGGAATTGGGCAGTTCAAATAACAGTTTACAGACAAGAAAAATATAGCATGAGCATTCCTCTACCCCCACAAAAATCTCTCAGGATAAAAGGAAACAAAATACAGTTTTCCTTTCCTCCTCTCTACAGTTAGCCATCTTCCCTGATAAATTACCAAGAAAGCTAATTTTTTCTTTAACATTCTTCATCTAAATAAAAGATCTGATTCAATTGTTTATATTGAAATATTGCATATATATAACAATATAATTTAGAAATGCCAGAAATTTCTCTTAGGTGGTGCAGATCATGAACAGATAACTTTTATTTTTGCATTTGTAAAGTATTTCATACTAGTATTACTCCCTTCTTGGATCCGTTGAGCCGATCGAACACTTGTAAGAGCTTTTATTAAGACTTTCTTAATCAGAGGGGAGTTGGGGAGCCCTTACAGAGTAGTGCCGAGGACTTTAACACGTTTTTTGCTGATAAAATCGCTCAGATCCGGGCGGACCTCGACTCCAATTGGAAAACAGAGTCGGCTGACAATGAGTCAGTTGAGGTGACTGGGGCCCGTACTTCTCCACCTGTCTGGGAAGAGTTTGATCTGGTGACACCTGATGAAGTGGACAAGGCCATTGGAGCTGTGAGTTCCGCCACCTGTTTACTGGATCCGTGTCCCTCCTGGCTGGTTTCGGCCAGCAGGGAGGTGACACGGAGCTGGGTCCAGGAGATTATTAACGCTTCCTTGGGGAGGGGATCCTTTCCATCATCCTACAAAGAGGCGCTCGTGTGCCCCCTCCTCAAGAAGCCTTCCCTGGACCCAGCCGTACTTAATAACTATCGGCCAGTCTCCAACCTTCCCTTTATGGGGAAGGTTGTCGAGAAGGTAGTGGCACTCCAGCTCCAGCGATCCTTGGAAGAAGCCGATTATCTAGGTCCCCAGCAGTCGGGTTTCAGGCCCGGTTACAGCACGGAAACTGCTTTGGTCGCGTTGATGGATGATCTCTGGCGGGCCCGGGACAGGGGTTTATCCTCTGTCCTGATGCTTCTTGACCTCTCAGCGGCTTTCGATACCATCGACCATGGTATCCTTCTGCACCGGCTGGAGGGGTTGGGGGTGGGAGGCACTGTTCTCCAGTGGTTCTCCTCCTACCTCTCCGGTCGGTGGCAGTCGGTGTTAGTGGGGAGTCAGAGGTCGACTCCGAGGTCTCTCCCTTGTGGGGTGCCTCAGGGGTCGGTCCTCTCCCCCCTGCTATTCAATATCTACATGAAACCGCTGGGTGAGATCATCCAAGGGCATGGGGTGAGGTATCATCAGTACGCTGATGATACCCAGCTTTACATCTCCACCCCATGTCCAGTCAATGAAGCAGTGGAAGTGATGTGCCGGTGTCTGGAGGCTGTTGGGGCCTGGATGAGTGTCAACAGACTCAAACTCAACCCGGATAAGACGGAGTGGCTGTGGGTTTTGCCTCCCAAGGATAATTCCATCTGTCCTTCCATTACCCTGGGGGGGAAACTATTGACCCCCTCGGAGAGGGTCCGCAACTTGGGCGTCCTCCTCGATCCACAGCTCACATTAGAGAACCATCTTTCAGCTGTGGCGAGGGGGGCGTTTGCCCAGGTTCGCCTGGTGCACCAGTTGCGGCCCTATCTGGACCGGGACTCACTGCTCACAGTCACTCATGCCCTCATCACCTCGAGGTTCGACTACTGTAATGCTCTCTACATGGGGCTGCCTTTGAAAAGTGTTCGGAAACTTCAGATCGTGCAGAATGCAGCTGCGAGAGCAGTCATGGGCCTACCTAGGTATGCCCATGTTTCACCAACACTCCGCAGTCTGCATTGGTTGCCGATCAACTTCCGGTCACAATTCAAAGTGTTGGTTATGACCTTTAAAGCCCTTCATGGCACTGGACCAGAATATCTCCGAGACCGCTTGCTGCCGCACGAATCCCAGCGACCGATTAGGTCCCACAGAGTGGGCCTTCTCCGGGTCCCGTCAACTAAACAATGTCGGTTGGCGGGCCCCAGGGGAAGAGCCTTCTCTGTGGCGGCCCCAGCCCTCTGGAACCAACTCCCCCCAGAGATTAGAACTGCCCCTACTCTCCTTGCCTTTCGTAAACTTCTTAAGACCCACCTGTGTCGTCAGGCATGGGGGAACTGAGACATCTCCCCCGGGCATATACAATTTATGAATGGTATGTGTGTATGTATGCGTGTTTAGAAAATGGGGTTTTTTAAATGTTTTTAGTAGAAATTTAGATTTGTTATAAACTGTTTTTTTTTCCACTTTGCTGTGAGCCGCCCCGAGTCTGCGGAGAGGGGCGGCATACAAATCTAAATAAAGATAAGATAAAGAAGATAAAGTTATAGAAATTTCATTTTTGAATATAAGTAGCAGTTCTGTCATTTCTTTCTTTGTTTTAAAAAATGCCTTTTCAAAAATAAGCAGAGTGCAGCATTTCTATTACATGTTCTGTTCATAACCTTGCATGTATGTTATCAGGCATTTCAGAGGTTTATTGGGGTTTTTTAGCAGCAAACTGACAAAATAAAACTTAATTGTTGGCTAAACTGATACCCAGAAAATAAAATAAATTAATTATAAAGGCAATTTCAGGATTGATTTCCAACATCTACTAAATGTGTGTACAGTATATGTTAAACAGTATTTTGTACTTTATATATATATGGGAAAATCCTTGAAGAAGTTTACAGAATTTATTTCATTTAATGCAACCTGTATTTGAATTTTATTATGAAATTGAATTTAGAGAAGTTTTAAATTTTTCAGGTATATGCACTACATCTAGTTTTCAGTGCACTATTCTTCAACAATAAAACAGTGAACTTCAATACAAGACAAGATTTTAAAATTATGGAAACATATTCACTGTGCCATTATTATTATTACAGAATAATAATATTTTTAAATAATACTTAGGTTTCATTCTAAGGTGACTAAATACAATTTATGGTTTCCAAAGGTATCCATGCCAATATTATAGCTTTAATTTTAACCTACATCATGAATTTTATTAAAATTTGTCTAGATTTAATTTTCTACCAAAATGTCCTGTTTCAATTTTTCCTTCCTTCCTTCTGTATTTACAATTCTACCCATATACTCATCATAGCTATAGTTTATTAGATCTGTATGCCACCCTCTCCGAAGATTCATGTAATATAACACATAAAAATACTGAACCATATCTATATTAACATTCTTCAGCAATTAATAGGGAAAATTCTCTAGATTTATTTACAGTTTTAGGAAGAAATATTAAGTTTTATAGAATAAAATCTCAGGAGATTTTTCTTTTGCTGGTACTTTCATTCGAGGCTTGACTTTCTTGAAGAGGAAGGATTGTTTTAAGCTTTTTACACTGCTTTAGTTCCTGGCCTTGTTCTTTTGGAGTGTACTTCCAATACAGCTGGAAACACACACACACACACCTTGCCATCTCTGTCCCCAATTAAGAGTGGGAGGTGTAATTGATCTTTCTTTTCTGGATTTGT
The DNA here is from genome assembly GCF_031021105.1 of Erythrolamprus reginae. Classification (NCBI taxonomy): domain Eukaryota; kingdom Metazoa; phylum Chordata; class Lepidosauria; order Squamata; family Dipsadidae; genus Erythrolamprus; species Erythrolamprus reginae. The sequence goes on from NC_091955.1 coordinate 59,776,293, forward strand.
AATGCTTTCCTTAGGATATCTTGTGAGGTGAGTGAGACCAGCTGGGATCTTTAACTGGTGCAAATGGATCTAAGGATTGTTTCTTCTGGGTGCTTTGTCAGTTTTTTGAGCACAGGAGTCTCTTGTCTATGGGGATTTTTCAGTCATCCAAGTCATGGTTGTCCCAAATATGTTTTTTTCTTGATTTCCAGTTGTGCCTTGAAAAAGTATCTCTGGGAAAGGAATCTCTTGCATTGATTTGGAGTGGCCAAGGCACATGATTGCTCACTGATAGTAAGATTTTTTTAAAAAAAGGAGGTAGGGTTGTGGATCCTCCCTCCAATTCATTTTAGTTTTCTTTCATGGTAATAAGACTTAGTAACATAGCACCAGGCTTGAAGTTTATTTAGATATCTGTGGCATGTACTAATTTTATTGTGTTCCTGAAAATAAGTTTGGAAGGGCGGGGACTTGAATCTGGGTCCCCTATATACTTTGTTAATTTGTCTCTTTAGCTCAGCATTTTGTAACCCAAGTATACCCACCCACTTTCTGGAGAGTTTAAATAATCTCTCTGCTAAAAGGTTTCACTTTATGAACAAGTGTTGACTGCTAGTTATTGTTGCATTTTAACTATTTTAATTCCTCAAGATTCTCTGGCACCCTGCCTGATTTGTAACTGTGGATTGCAGTTATTGCTGATGAAAAGGAAGGTATTCGGACGGAATGGTTTAGGTTTCCATGATGGCTGTGACTGTCATAGATTTTTAGTGTGTATTTCCCCATTTCTAATCTAATGATTAGTATTAGGGCAGCTTTTTGCAAGTGAAGAAGCTTTTTGTATTTTTGTACAAAACTTACAACAGTTCATTTAGTGACCATTCAAAGTTATAATGACACTGAAAAAAATGACTTATAACCATTTTTCACACTCACGACCATTGCAGCATCCCACAATCATGTGATCAAAATTTAGATGGCTGACAACTATCTCACATTTATGATGGTTGTAGTCTCCCAGGGTCATGTGATCCCCTTTTGCAATCTTCTGACAAACAAAGTCAATGGGGAAGCCAGATTCACTTAACAGTCATGTTACTAACTTAACAACTACAGTGATTCACTTAACAAATGAGGCAAGAAAAGTTGTGAAATGGGGCAAAATTCACTTAAATAAATTTCTCACTTAGCAACATAAATTTTGGGCTCAATTGAGGTTGTATGCCGAGGAGAGGCCAGGTGAACAGGGCATGACTAGGAGTGGGTGGGAGGGGAGGGTGAGGCAGGCCGGACATAGTGAAGAGAGGCCGGGAGAAGAGAGGTGTCCCTCGACCTGAGTGATGTTGAGTTGGCCATGCCCACCCAATCACATGCCTACCCAGCCGGTCAATAGGGCAGAGAACCAATTGTAAATTATTTGAAACCCACTATTGGCTATGCCATTAAAAGAACTGAAGGACTAGATTAGAGAAAATCTTTGTGATCAGTAATAGTCAACATTCAGTTGATGGCACATAATTCAACCTTTTGATTGGTTGATTGATTGATTGATTGATTGATTGATTATATCCAGAAACCCCTGCATTTCAATTAATGTAATGAAGGAAATGAACTGTGGTCAAAAATACACTCAATATAAATATGACAGATTGAATAAACTGGTATAATGTGCTATTTGTATAACTTATTTATATAATCTTAAAAGAAATCAAGGATTTGTTTCTTACTTGCAGTACCATCATTAATCTCTTCAAGTCCAGTAGTTATACCAGCATCAATGGAACTCATTATTTTATCAATCTGCAAGGAAAAATAGGGATTTTTAAAAGATGTATTGTAATGTAAATTAACATTTAATTGTATACAATAAGACTTGTAGAGGCAAAATAATCACTTTTCTTATTTAAATGTTACTATTAAGCATACACACATCTACAAATAACACAAAATGAATAGCTGAAGCTGAACTATTATTAACATGAATTTCAAAGATGTTCAGATTATTATAATATAATATCCACAGTGTTGGAAACATTTCATTAAATATGTATTTAAATAATCACCTAAAAAGTCTTAAATGGATGCTATTATACAACAAGGAGGGAGGGAAGGAGGGAGGGAAGGAGGGAGGGAGGGAGGGAAAATGATATATGAAATCTGAATATTTAATCTTATCAAATGCAGGCACACTTTGAATGATTTACACTTGTATTTCACAAATTTCCGCACAATTTCTTTTTCTTAGGAAAGTGCCAAGTACTGTATAAGATAAAATTATAATATGTTTATTACATATTTGTTTGGCATGCATCTTTATTCTATCTGCACTGTGCACAGATTTTGCATGGAAAAAAGCATTATTACAGACTTGGCATATTGTTTTAAAAACTAACAGAATAGAAAGTTAATTATTTATTTTTCTCAGTTTGGGGTTATATACAGACACTTGTTTACTGACTTTTCCTGAATGTACTGCATCACAACTAATGTCTTAGAGTTATAGTTTCACACATTTCAATGTAGGTATGTCTTTTTCAGAATGTTTAGCAAGTGCAAATGTTTTGTCAACTGATCTGGAACACTACTGTGAAATGAAAAGATATTCCTTCAAGTGAGAAGTTTGATTTCAAATGAAAAAGAAGTCAAGATACTGACAAGCATCCGAAAACTAGTCTACTGATATTAAGAGTTGATGGAATATAGCCATCTGTATATTGGCGAGGTAGTCTCTTCCAAAGATCCCAGCTTCCATTGAGTAGCATAAGCACCCTTAGGATAAAACTTAGATTTGGTTGCACATGTGGCATCCTGACCACAATTATACCCAAACCGACCACAATCAGCAAAAGTTGCAACTAAGGCTAGTAACTTAGTTCATTCTTTCTTTGTCTTACTAAAATGCCTTATTTGAATGTTTCGATGAACTGAAGCTATAATAGTATAGATGGCATAGTATGTTTGGTCCCTGTCTGATAACAATCATGGTATAGAACAGTGATGGTGAACCTATGGCATGGGTGCCACAGTTGGCACGCGGAGCCATATCTACTGGCACACAAGCTGTTGCCCTAGCTCAGCTTCAATGTGTATGTGTGTGCCAGCCAGCTGATTTTTGGCTTGCACAAAGGCTCTGGGAGGGCAGTTTTGGCTCCCAGAGATGCTATGGGGGGTGGGAAGGGTATTTTTACCTTCCCCTGGCTCCAGGGAAATCTTTAGAGCCTGGGGAGGGCAAAACACAAGCCTACTAGGCCCACCAGAAGTTGGGAAACAGGTTGTTTCCAGCCTCCAGAGGGCCTCCGGGGGGGTGTGGGAAGCTTTTTTCACCCTCCCTAGGCATTGAATTGGGGAGACTCCCCAGGCATTGAATTATGGATGTGGGCACTCATGCATGTGCAATAGCGCAGGTCCATGCTCTTTCGGCACCCAAGGAACAAAAGGTTCGCCATCACTGGTATGAGAAGTAAACATTAGTCTTTTTGAAGGGATCTAAACAGGTAATCCTCATTAGCCTGTCCATTATGGTCACAAGTTGTGAAAGCTGTTGTGAAAGTGAAATGCCCATGTGATCACCTTGCTTAATGATACCCACTCCCCATCTCTTCTCTCCTCAAAGTGGTCATTAAAGCTAGAAGCAGAAGGTTAGATATTGAGGGACAAAATATGAAGCTGGGAGAAACCTCATTTCCTCCTTCATTTCTCCCTACAATTCTCAGGATACCTTGCCCTGACTGGGCTAGAAAGAAAGGCATGGCAGAACAAGAGCAAGCTGCTCTGCCGCTTGGCGTACCTAGGCCATGTTGCTATTAGTATTGCTAGATAATGTCCCTAGACCAGCGGCCCGCTGAGGTCTTTTAGCCAGCTCGCGGCACCACATGAGATTTTACCGATCGATATAATAAGAGGGAGAAATAGAGAGGGAGAGAGAAATGAAGAGGAGAGATAAAAAGGGAGAGAGAGAAAGGGAGAAATAGAGAGAGGGGGAGAGAGAGAAAATGTGAGAGATACAAAGAGGGAGAGTTAGAAAGAGAGGGAGTGAGAGAAAGAGAGAAGAGAGAGAGAAAGAAAGAGAAAGAGATAGAGTGGGAGAGAGAAAGGAAGAGGGAGAGATAGAAAGAGAGAGAGAGAGAAATAAAGAGAAAAATGAGAAAATGATGGAAGGAAGGAATGAGGGAGAGGAAAATGAAACAAATGAGAGAAAAGGAAGAGGGAAGAGAGAAGTGGAGAGGAAGGAGGGAGGGAAGGAAGGAAGGAGATGGAGTTTGTTGATTTAAGTTTAAATTTACTTGTTAATAAAGAAGTATAAATTACTTAATTACTTAATTATTAATTACTTAATTATGTATTACTTCTTCTTCTTTATTTTAAATATTGTATTTGTTCCCATTTTGTTTTTTACTTTAAATAATGTATGTGTAGTGTGCATAGGGATTTGTTCATAGTTTTTTTGTATAGTCCGGCCCTCCAACAGTCTGAGGGACAGTGAACTGGCCCCCTGTGTAAAAAGTTTGGGGACCCCTGCCCTAGACTGTTCCAAAACTGTCAGCTTCCTGCTGATTTCCTTTGACCCATGTAAGTGAGGATTCTGGAAAGTAATTGCAAGTCCCAGGCTGGCAGGTAAGTAAGTGTCTGCTGTTGGATGAGAGAAGGAGAGATGTAGCAAGTTTTGAGGATGATGTGTGAGGATATTCTGCCGCACGAATCCCAGCGACCGGTTAGGTCCCACAGAGTTGGCCTTCTCTGGGTCCCATCAACAAAACAATGTCGTCTGGCGGGACCCAGGGGAAGAGCCTTCTCTGTGGCGGCCCTGACCCTCTGGAATCAACTCCCCCCAGAGATTAGGACTGACCCCACCCTCCTAGCCTTTCGCAAACTCCTTAAAACCCAGGGCCATTTCCATTTTACACAAGGTTTGTCTGAGATGTATGATTGTTTTTATATTAAAGGTTTTTAATTGTTTTTATCATTAGATTTGTACCGTGTTTTGTGTTGTGAGCCGCTCCGAGTCTCTGGAGAGGGGCGGCATACAAATAAATGAATGAATAAATAAATGAATGAATAAATAAATGAATGAATGAATGAATGAAAAAAAATATATATATATATATATATATATATATATATATATATATATATATATATATACATACATACATACATACATACATACATACATACATACATATATATATTTTGTGGGTGGTGTGGCAAGGGTTGAAATGCAGTTCTGTTATTTTGATTCATTCTTCTTCCGCCATGAATACTTACTTCTTCCCATTCTGAAGTAAATGATGGCGTTCTTTCAGAATTTCTTCTAGAGGTTTCATGGATAGCTGAAGATTCGTTCCAATTCTGTCTTGCTTTGTAATCATTAGATGGATAAGAAACAAGATTTGAATCTGATTTGGAAATATATTTGGATAAATGAATGTCCAGAAGTGTCTTTGGCAAAGATCGTATTCGTCCAAGTGTGCAAGCTCGTTCTACAATTCCTGCAGCATTAACTACCCACTGATCTCCAGTCCTTGTGATACCAGCCAACGTGTTAGCTTCTCCTATAATGTTTTTAGCAGGGAATATAGTTCTATTTAAAATTGGTGGTTTTTTCTTTTTAACCAGAAGAACAGTGCTATTTTCTTGCAGAGAATGTTGTGGATTCAAAATAGTGAGGTTCAAACTAATTTTCTGGTTCAAGTCATCCTTTGGACAAATTTTTCTGTAAAGTTGAAGTGGATTTTCTGGTGGGTCACAAGCAGGTGATGATCCATGAAGAAGGCCAGCAAACTGCTCAAAAGGGTTTGCTTCTAGATGATCACTGTCAATGGATGTTTGCTGGGTTCCTGTAAAATATAATGATCCTTATTGTTTTATAATTATAAACAGAAAACCTTCTCTCTTTTTTAGCAGTAATGCATTGTTGCTTGCACAACTAGAAAAAAAATACGATAGCATTAAAGAAAATCATTTTGCTTTTTAAAATTGTGTTCAACTATATTTCAGTACATTTTCTGAATTACTCCCTTATTTTGAGAATCTTAGCCTTATTAACAAAAGAGAATCATATGATTTGGTGTGTCATGATCTTTTAAATTTTAAATTCTCTTTATCTAATATGGAAGACACATATGTAAGTACTAAAAACTCAACAATACAATGGTGGCAAATAGACTTCCCAATGTAAAATACAAACTGTAACTTTTTACATGTTGCAGTTTTCCTTAATTGTCATTGCTTTTCTATATAACCATATGTCGTATTCAGTATGTAACATTAATAGTACAGGTAAGTGGATTTATCAATTGAAATAACATTAAATAAATAAATAAAAAGTGTGTAAAATTGAAGTGTTTCAATACACTGAATAATTATTTTGCTTTCACCTTTGTTCAGGTGAAGGACTAACTACACAATAGCTTTGAATTATCTTTATTTTGGTGTTCATTTAAGATAAACTATAGATAGAACTAAAAAAATAATTTAAGTTCCACTTGTTGATGATGTGTTTTATTTAGTTATAACATTAAGAACTCTGGTTTTTTAAAATAATTAATAAATATAATTGCAATAATAAAAGAAGGAAAGAAGAGTATAAACTTCAAAGGAAAATAAAACAACTAGTAGGAGAATAGAAAGAAAAGAAGAAGAAAAGTACCAATATAATAAAGAAAAGAAAAATACACATATAAAGAAGTGACTTTCAACTTTCATCACAATAAGCAGGGATGGTTGCTACCAGTGCAGTAGGCAAATGTGGACTGGTACTGGCTGCCAGCTTGAGCAATTTGCATGTAACCGCTCTGGTGCCAGTCCTTCAGGTGCCACCTTTTTTCCTTAATTTTTTTGTATTTTTTGATTCCTGCACATGCGCAGAAGCAAAATCTTGTGAGAAGACACTCCTGCACACAAGATTTTGGTGATTTTTTGCTTCCACGGATGTGCAAAAAACCCACCAAAATCTCATGTGCACATGTCACCTCGCATGATTTTGGTGCATTTTTGCTTCCTGCATATGCATGGAAGCAAAATCATGCTGCAGATGCGCATACATGCGCACGCAAGACTCCCCATGCTGCGCACACAGAGCACCGGTAACAAGAGGCAGGAGCAATCCACCCCTGACAATAAGTATAAACAAGTTTAATAACTTTTACCTCCTTTTAATTTACATCGAATTATGTCTTCATCATATGTCCCATTTCTTATATACTGTATAAACAAATCCATAAAGCATCACCATTTTAGTTCTCAATCAGCAAAAGTCCATTAAATGTTGAAATAACAACTATCTATTTGAACTTTTATTGGGTAAATCAACTTTATATTGCTTCCTTTTCCTTCTAACAACCACAATCTTTAGTCTATTCAAGTAATGTCATAAATTTTGATTTTATTGCATTTCTTTTTTTACTCCTTTTCACAAGATTCATCCAAACTTTAACAAACCTCTTTTGTAAATCAAATAAAAATGTTATCCAGGTCATTCTCTTCATTTAGTATTTGTAATTCTCTCTTTTTTAAAAAGCATGAATACTGTACTTTTTATTGTTATTTTGTCCATGTCATTATGGTAGCCTATCATTTCTAGGGTCAACTAGAAAAAGACAAAACTTTTCTGTCATTTCTTCTAAAATATGTTTTGGATATTATCCATAAAAGCAAACTTTGTTATTGACATTGTTAGTATTAATTTCTAGTTCTATTTTTCAAAAGTATACTTCATTATTTCCAATATTATAATATTTTGCATTATTCTGTATCTATTAATTTGGTTTATATATTATTTTCCTTTAATTAAAGTCTTTAGCTCCCTTAAGTGTTCAGTTTTTAAAACTGTTTATCTTTTTTGTCTTAGGAAAAAAAGTAAAACAAGTCCACTTTTCCAAAGGAACAGGTCTTTATAATTAATTCCGGATCTTATTTCAAATGCATATGGACCATTTATACATGTAAAATCTTCATTTAAAAGTGTTTATGCTTATAGTAATTTTTTTGTTTCATTAAGGATTTAAGGTATACTCAGGGCTTTCAAACTTGTCAATAGATTTGGCTTTTAACAGCTGAAAATTAGTTAATAAGTAATTCTGATTGTGATTAGAAAAAGAAGTGTGTAAAACCAGTATCCTTTTAAAGATGCTGATCATCTACCAGTGCTCCACATCCACCAGGCTCCACATCCACCAGAGACCATTGTCTTGCAGTCTTCTCACAAGGAGTAACTGTCTCAAGCACTTAGGTACAACCTCTCTTTCTCTGGAGATATTCAAAGTTCTTTTTTTAAAAAAAAAATAAAGTTTATTAATTAACAAAGGGTAAATGGGGGGGTACATAGATTCAAAATGGGTAAGGGTATTTATTACATGATAATATATTGCAGAATATATGTAACAAAATGTAACAAAAATTCAATATTCACATTTGTATCTTATTACTATCAATAATTCATTTATCTATCTTATCATGTTAATTAAAATCTATAAGGATAATAAATGTTAGTAAGAATAGTGAGAGACGTATTTGTAGAAAGGTAAGTAGAAAAATAAGATTAGAATTATATAAAATATTTAGCAAAAGAAAAGTATAAAGAGTAAGAAAAAAAAGTTAAATAAATGGGGGAGGGTAAAGGGGAAATCTGCGTAAATAGCAGAAGTTATCAGGAGATACAACAAGGTATATTGATATATTATTGGGTGTATCAGTAATATATCAGTAATGAAAAAAAAAGAGTGAATAAAGAAAATAAAATATATTTATATCTATGTGGTAAGTATTGAAAAAGAAAAAAGGTATAGCTTGATTAATCTGAGATAAAATGAATGATTGAATTGTGAAATTATAGTGAAAATCATTGTTTAATTGAATTTTAAAAACAGGTAAAAAGAGTAATGTTGTCGGAATCAGTTTCTGGTCGAAATGTTTATTTTTTATTTGTTTATTTTATTATTTATTTATTTATTTATTTTAAGTGTCGGTATTGAAATTGTTTTAATAATCAATGGGATTTTGAATTCAAAACGTTGGAAAATAAAAGAAATTTATTGGTTTATAAAATGAAAGTTAGGTATTTTTTGGCAGTGATCCATTTGTACCAATTGTCCCATATATTATAGTAATCAGAATCTTTTTTATTATGAATCTCCATAGTAAATTTTGACATCTCCACACATTCCATAATCTTAGAAATGACTGCTAATATTGGGGGAGTTTTTTCTTGTTTCCAATACTATGCGTATGAGATGCTAGCAGCCGTTATAATCTGTAGGATAAGATATTTCTCTGATTGGGTGAGTTTCTGCCTAAATATACCCAATAATAGGTTTCAGGTTTAAGAAATAAATTAATTGAGGTGACTTGGTCTATCAAATTTTTAATAATTTCCCAAAATTTTTGGGCGTAGGTGCAAGTCCACCATGTGTGATAAGTTCCTGGTTTTAATTTGCATTTCCAGCAGTTGGGGGGGAAATTTGGAAACATTTTTGATAATCTTGCTGTAGGAAGATGCCATCGGTAGAACATCTTCAATTGGTTCTCTTTATAGGAAATTGCTGTGGTCATTTTGTAATTTGTTGTCCATGTTTTTTCCCCAATCTACTAAATTAATCGTGCAGCCAAAATTTTGGGCCCAGGCGATCATACATCCTTTGACTTGTTCTTCACAATTATCAAATGCTAATAGGTAATTATACAGTTGTGAAATCATTTTGGAAGTTGGGCCAAAAAGAATTGTATCTATTAGGTTGTTTTTTGGGAATCCATATTGTTATATTTAACTAAAAATACACTGAACACAAGAGATTCAAAGTTCTATCTACTCATTTGTTCTTTGGTCTTCACTGCTTCGTACTCCAGATGAATATTAAGAACTTTATAATGAAAAACCCCTTTCACAATTCCTGTGTTTGTTTTCTCATGCGGACAGTCCCAAAGTTACACAAAGTTTTAAATTCAGGAACCCTATTATAAAGCAATGTTCATGCAAGTTGAACTGTGAACTACACAAATATACAAAATTAGTGCCTGGCATTTTTCATAAAATTGTAGTAATCAATTTTTATCCACTTCTAACATTTCAGAATTATGTAAAGCAGGACATACATAATCTTGGGACATCTGGTATTATGAATGTTGACAAGAAATGTATTTTAACATGAAACTTACATTCAAATATGAGCATTTTACTTGATTTCATGCTTTTAAATCAAAACAGACACCGCAGCTAAACTTAGTTGGATTTTTAAAAGTTTTGATACCATTCTTAGAAGTTTCTGAAACAGTTTTTTTCTTATTTGGAATTTGCGTAAAATTATTTGGAATTTGCCTATTTTAGACTGACATAATTCATTCAAACCTTATATCATGAATTATTAATTGCATAATTCCTCCTTGATCAAATTTATGAACACATCAAAGATACCTTCTTTCTTAATTTTAATTTTATTTTACTACTTATGGTTAATGTAATTAGACTTTCTGAAAACATTTATCGAACTAACTTTTAAAGGACACAGCAAAGTAAGAGGACTAAGGTTTTAGATTAGATTTGCCTTCTTCACTTGCTTCATCTTGCTATATAATTTTAGAGGATTACTCTCAAGATTGCAAATTTGAAGTGATCATATGTTTATAAAAATGAAGGCAATTGAGCAACAAGGTCTAAAATATACAGGATAAAAATAAATTAACTGTGGAGTTGATTTACATTCTTACTGGCCATCTACATCTGTTCCATTAAATTACATTAAACAATTTAGCAACATTCTCAATACTATAGCAATTATATCCTGAATCCTGGATTCAACAAGATCAAGATAGCAAGAATATTAGTTTTCAGGGACATGAAGCTTGCTGAAATGATAAAGACTGAAGGGACAAATTTAAACCCAAATGGCAGCAATATTGGCATAGTATGTCTAGTCAACCTTTCAGTTAGATTTTATTTTCAATAGAGAGGCAGGGAAGAAGACTGTTCTGCAATATGGTAAAGGATTTTGGAGTTCTTCATTTTATAAAATAATTTCCAGAACTTTCAGTCATTTTAAAATTTTTATTAGGATTATAAAGTTGAGATTATATTTTTTCGTTAATTTTATTGTACTGTATTTATTATTGTTTAATTAGTTTTATATAATAAATCTATATAACAATATCATAAACATTCATATACAAATGTACACACATATTACTGTTATATATTTTGAAATACTATTTTAAATGAAATATTATTTTGCAAAGCTCACATAGGAAAATCAAACATAGTCTCTAAATTGGCAAATATACTCATTCAAACACTAAGGGGTTTGGGGTTTTTTCATTCAGTTTCCAATATTGGGCTGCTGTCCTTCATGCTAAATATTATATAATGGAGAACTGGGGACAATTGAACTATATATTAAAATAATAAAACTGCAATTTTTATTATGAGTGAAAACTGAATTAATCATACCTACTGAATAAAAATATGTGCAACAAAGCAAGAATCAAATTACTAGATGAATAATGCTTGTTAAAAAAACCTATATCATATTATATCAATAATAAGCCCTGTGGTTGCCATAGCAAAGGATTCCAGTATGAAACAAAATCTCGTTTGAAATGTGTGCCATAGCTATGGTAACAAGCACATTATGACCCTTGTGCTGCTAATCTACGTAAATTATCTTTATATTTGATTTAGAAAGAAATATTAGTAATAAAAAAACCTAAAAATATTTCTAAATATATATCATGTGCAATCATTGGCACACTGGTATGTTGAGCATTCAATAAGAATTAGAAAACAAGAGCATTGTCCAAGGTATATTGAAGAAAATGTTGACGGGTACAAAGCAGTGAACAGATAACTGCCTTGTGTCTTAATTCATGAATCACAGTGTTTATATGAATGATAAATGCTAAATAAGATTCATATATTTGGTGTAAATATTTCACAAGAGATTATAGAATTTAATGAAGGGATAGGATATATATTTGTAATAAATATATGAATAAACAGCACAGATTCATAGTTCTCTTTAAATAACAAATAAAATTGGATATATGGTAATATGAAATAAAAGCTGTTAAAACACAACAAAAACATGTTTCTATAAACATAAAAATACAAAATTTATTTATTAAGCATTTATTTTTACTAATGAATACATAACTACAGTGGTTACCTCTACTTACGAATAGTGACAGTGTTTGGGTTTGGCAAGCTCGGCCGAATTTTACGCAAAATTCGGCCGAACCCGAACCGAACCCGAACTCGAACCTGAACGGGGAATCCCTCCCATGAAGAAATTCCGGGGGCGGAACTTTGACGTCACCGGCAGGTTGCTAAGGACGCCAAGGTGATCACTTCCTGGATTCCATGGAATCCAGGAAGTGATCACCTTGGCGTCCTTAGCAACCTGCTGGTGACATCAAAGCTCTGAACGCCGAACACGACCCCGAACTTTGCCTGAACTTTGGAAAAATTTCAGGTTCGTGTTCGGCATACCGAACACCGCAAAATTCGGTACGGACCCGAATTGTGCAGGTTCAGTTCGCCCATCACTATTTAAGAACTTAATTCGTTCCAAGACCAGGTTCTTAAGCAGAAAAGTTTGTAAGAAGAAGCAATTTTTCCCATAGGAAGCAATGCAAAAGCAAATAATGCATGCGATTGTGGAAATCACAGGGAGGGTGGAGGCCCTGTTTCCTCCCAGGAGATTCCTAGAGAGGCCCCATGGAGGCTTCTCCCCACCTTTTCTGGCTATTTCCTCCCAGGAGATTCCTAGAGAAGCCCCCAGAGGCTTCTCCCCACCTTTTCCGGCCCTGTTTCCTCCCAAGAGATTCCTAGAGAAGCCCCATGGAAGCTTCTCCCTGCCTTTTCCCATTACAGTTTCGGAGGCTCGGGTTTGTAAGTGGAAAATGGTTCTTTAACACCCAGTTCTTATCTAGAAAAGTTCATAAGTAGAGGCGTTCTTAGGTAGAGGTACCCTGTATATGAGTAAATATATACGTATCACATGTAATTTAATATGATGATGTTCGTCCATTGTATTCAAAGAAGACCTTGATAGCTAATAGTTTGTGGACTGTACATGATGTGTCCGCCAATGGCTGGTAAGTCCTATTCAGGCACGAAATGTTCTCCCACATGTTGTGCAGACATGTGCGGGCACAATTGTCACAGCACTTTCAGGTGTGGTTTTGCGGAGTGCTCACTTCTCTTCTGCTATGAATGTTCTTCTGGCTTCAGATTATTATTATTATTATTTATTGGATTTGTATGCCGCCCCTCTCCACAGACTCGGGGTGGGTAACAACAGTGGTAAAACAACATGAACAGTCCAATTAATAAAAACAACTAAAAAACCCTTATTATAAAAAAACAAACATACACACAAACATACCATGCATAACTTGTAACAGCCTAGAGGGAAAGGATAACTTAACTCCCCCATGCCTGGCGACAGCCTTGGTGAATCAGCATGCATCATGTTGGTTGATCTTGTGCCAGGGTTTCCCAGGAGGTGATGTCTATATTGAGGGACTGGAAGCAGGCTTTCAATGTGTCTTCATATCGCTTCTTTTGTCCCCCATGTCAGAGGTCCCCAACCGCCGGTCCGCGGACCGGGCCCGGGCCGTTGGGGTTTTCCAGCCGGTCCGCGGCGGCGCTGCCCTCCCGGCAGAGGACATTATGCAGGACAGGGTGGGGCGTCGGGCAGGGCGGGGAGAATCAGGAGGCTCCTTTGGCGGCTGGGGGCTGCCTGGCTTTGTGATTTTGGCTGGGGTGGAGTTAGGAAGGTCCTACTTCTCCCCCCCCAGCCAAAAACTCAAAGCCTATCTGCTGGATACGGGCGATGAGCAGGACGAGCGGTGCCGAAGCCGGTGGCTGTGGCAGCTGCTGCAAGAGGCTTCCGCGCCGCTCTGTCCCACTCATCGCCCGTATCCAGCAGATAGGCTTTGAGTTTTTGGCTGGGGGGGGGAGAAGTAGGACCTTCCTAACTCCCCCCCCAGCCAAAATCACAAAGCCAGACAGCCCCCAGCCGCCAAAGGAGCCTCCTGATTCTCCCCGCCCTGTGGAGAAGTGTGGAGGGCTGCGTCACTAAGCTCCATCCCTCCATAACCCCACCCCCATTTGACCAAAGCCCCCCCCCCCCACCGGGCCGTGGAAAACTGGTCTAGCTTAAAGCCGGTCCCTGGTGCAAAAAAGGTTGGGGACCTCTGCCCCATGTGATCGCTTTCCTTTAAGCAGCTCACCATAGGGGAGCTGTTTAGGGATGCAATGGTCTGGCATCCTAGCAACATGGCCTGCCCAGCATATCTGAGATTTCATCAGTAGAGTGGAAATTGATGGCAGGCCTGCTCTGAAGAGGACCTCACTGTCAGGCACCTTATCCTGCCACCAGATCCTCAGAATTCTATTGAGGCAGGTCATGTGGAAGTGGTTCAATTGCCTAGCACGCCTCCTGTATACAGTCCAAGTAATTTAATATAATGCAAATACAAATGAGTATGCCTGTGTTTATGTACATGTATGTGTATGTGCACGTGTGCATGTGTGACTGCATATAATTCCTAGTTATTGGAATATGAATTGGAAGGTGAATTTTTTAAAATTACAGTAGTACCTCGTGATAAGAACCCCTCATCTTACAAACTTTTTGAGATACGAACCCGGGGTTTGGAATTTTTTTGCCTCTTCTTAGGACCTTTTTTTGCCTTACAAACCCACCGCCGCGAACGCCGAACCCAGAAGTTTGGCAAAAGTTTAGGTTCGGCATTCGGTGAACGCCGAGAAGTGCCTCCGCCCGGCTGTCACCTTGCCAGAAGAGCCGTGGAGCTGTCGGCCGGTCGGGAGGCTCAAACGGAGGTGGGGAATCCCAATAGGAAATTCCAGGGGCGGAGCTTTGACGTCATGGAGATGTCCTTCCTGGCCAGCCGAAATGTGGACTCCAGGAAGGACGTCTCCATGATGTCAAAACTCCACCCCTGGAATTCCCTATTGGGATTCCCCACCTCCGTTTGAGCCTCCTGACCAGCCGACAGCTGCACGGCTCTTCTGGCAAGGTGACAGTTGGGTGGCGGCGCTTCTTGGCGTTCTCCCGAACCCGAACGCCGAACCCTAACTTTTGCTGAACTTTTCGGGTTCGGCGTTCAGGAGAATGCCAAAAAGCACCCGGCTGTTTCAAAAGGTGACAGCTGAGCGGCGGTGCCCAACGGAGTGCCGTTTTTGCGATTTTTTTTTGCTTGCATGCATTAATCGGTTTTATGTAGTTTCCTATGGGAAACATTGTTTCGTCTTATGAACTTTTCGCCTTACGAACCTCTTCCTGGAACCAATTAAGTTCGTAAGATGAGGTATCACTGTATTTATTTGCTTATTAAATTTGTTTGCCACCCATCTCACTGGAAGTCTGAATTTTGATTAAAAACTCAAAAGCCATTATTTGCATTTGCCTGTGAAGTATCTCAACCATATAAATATGTTCTTCACTCCTTTTATAAAACTACCTTTCCTTGTTTTTTCTTGCAATTTTTCAACTATTTTTAATCCTTATTATATAACTTGTTGTTTATGTTTATATTGTACAACATATACTATATATATTGTTTGTAAACCACTAAGAGTCATTGAGAATGAGTAGGCGACCACATAAATCTATTTTTAAAATAATTACATTAAATACAGTGGTACCTCAAGATACGAACCCCTCATCTTACGAACAACTCGTGATACGAACCGGCGTTCGGAGACTGCTGGGAAGCTGCGCGGCTGTTTTAAAAGATGACAGCCGGACGGCGGGGCTTCCCAGAAGCCTCCCGAACGCCGGTTCGTAACTCGAACAAAGTTCGTAAGAAGAGGCAAAATTTTTCTGAACCCCGGGTTGCTGGGAAGCCCCCCAGCCCGGCTGTCACCTTTTAAAACAGCCGCGCCGCTTCCCAGCTGTCTCCCGAAGCCGAACGCGGAAGTTCGGCTTTGGCGTTCAGCTTCAGGAGACAGCTGGGAAGCGGCGCGGCTGTTTTAAAAGGTCGCAGCTGGCCTGGGGGGCTTCCCAGCACCCCCCCGAACCCCGAACCTGGGTTCGGGGGGGTGCTGGGAAGCCCCCCAGGCCGGCTGTCACCTTTTAAAACAGCCACGCGGCTTCCCAGCAGTCGCCGAAAGCGGTTTTTTTGCGGGGGGTTTTTTGGTTGCACAGATTAATTGACTTTACATTGTTTCCTATGGGAAACAATGTTTCGTCTTACGAACCTTTCGTCTTACGAACCTCCTCCTTGCACCAATTAAGTTCGTATCATGAGGTATTACTGTAATTAAATTTAAATTTAAAAATACTAGTAAATTCATATTGTTTTATCACAAAAATTGCAACAATAAAACAAATAAACAGAAATTCTTTTCTACAAACTTAAATATCTTCATTCTCTTCTATCTCTGCTTGAGCAATCATGTTGGGAATTCTTCTTTTCTTTTGCCTCAGTCCTGGAAATTGAGATACAGCTCCTAGAATTCTTTCAACCCAAGAGAATCTAGTTTGCAACCCACAAAAGGAAATTTGCTGGGGGCTTTCTCCAATATACATGACATAATCAGTAGTTTTAATAGGAGGTATGAAATACCTCATCTAGGTCAAAGCAATTCAGTAAATTTCTACTTATTTATTAATATATATTATTCTATTTTTTAAATACATTTTCTTCTTTGAAATTTGTATTTATTTGATTTTACTATCAATCATCAATCAGAAAATCCATTAGCATTCATTATGCCAGGACAGGGCTTTACATGTACAAATATGTAACATAAAAACAATGTGTTTGTTGTATCAATACAATAGTGATTTATAAATACAATCATTCATACTACAGTATTACCAGACAAGAAACCAAGGTATAATGCAAACCAAATAAAGTAAAATTTGGCAATCACCCTAATTAAAGTGGAATTCTGATCACAAAAAGGGATAAAATGGGATTGTATAAAATTCCTGCCTTGAGCAGAGGTTTGGATTTAAAAAAACCTCTATGATTCCTTTCATGATATTATGTTGTGTTAATTAAAGAAAAGATTTATAAGAAAACATCTTTTTTCCCCTTTGTGTGACTGCCTTAACTACATGGCATAGTCTGCCATGTAGTTTGTGAACATGGCATAGTCTGCGCAATAAAGCAGATAGTGGCAAAAACAAATTACTTAGTTCACTCTACATGAAATAAGCATCTGTTCAATAATAATAAAAATAATTTCTGTTCTGTTTCCATTGTGTTCTTAAAATTTGCATTTCCTTTGAATATCCACTTTTAAAAGGAAAAAAAAGGTTGATTAACCCCCCCCCCCAAATCTTGTAAGAGGACTGGATATTTGGCATTTGGATTATTGGATTAATTATTGGATTAAAACAAATACATTGTTCTAAAGGGTTGCTATCATTTCCATTAATAATTTTCTACAAGCAACCCCATTATTGTACCTTGTATAGTTGCTTCAGTGGAGCTGCCTTTCAAGCAAACATGGTTATAATCTTGCAGCTTTGCCTATTTTATTTCTTGCACCACATCAGGTGGTAATGTGTTTACCATTCTAATTGCTCATTAGACTTTGTGCAGGATGGAGGAGGGAAGCAATCTGTTCCACTATTGCATGTTATGTCCTCAATAGATGGACACATTAGAGCATTACTGTTTAGAGAATTCACACTGGGTCTATTAGAAAGGAATTGTTTTCCTGCCTATGTTTGTTTACTTTTCATCAGTCCACTTTTCATGTTATCAAAGAAAAGAAAGCCAAAAATAAAGATATAAAAAGATATGCAGGTAGAGACTAATTTTCAGTACATGCAAGGGAAATTTTCAAGCAGCTGAAAACCAAATTACATTTGGAGGCTGAAGTGGAATATTTTCTATAGTGATGCCCATTGCAGCAACATTAAAAGTAGCCGCAAAATGGAGGGTAATGGGACAGGACTGGGTTCTTCCCGGTTCGGACCGGTTCGCCCGAACCAGTAGCGACCCGCTGGTAATGTTGATGTCACCGAACCGAATTGGTTGGTGCTGGTCTGTGGACACCGCCATCTTTTTTAAAAAATGATTTTTAATATTTTTTTATTTTTTATTTTCCTTCTGAGCATGCTCAGAAACCAAGTTCTGGCACTGTGCATGTGGTCACCATCTGTTTAGCAACTGTTTCTTTGCCATGCGGTGTAGGAGGAAGTGAACTGGTAGCGAAGTAGGTTAGAACCCACCCCTGCTTCTAGAGTCCTCTCGCACCCCTTTTGGCTCCCAGGGGGCTGTAGGGAGCTTGGTAGGCCCATGTTGGGCCTTCAAGGGAGAGAGAGAGAGAGAGAGAGAAAGAAAGAAACCCTCACTGTTTGGGGATCCCTATGCACCCAGAGTTTGAGTTGAGAGCTTATTGTAAGTGGCTGCTAAGCTATCCTCAGACTAAGCTAATCAACAGTGGAGCTTTAAGAATGTCAGATGATCAATGGGCATGTTCTCAGTTTCAAAAAATCTGGGGTTATTTTCCCTGCTATCAGAAATGGAGGGGGGGAGGGAGGGAGAGGGGAAGGGTAAACTATTTTAGTCACACTTCATCCTTATTTTTTGATGATCTCTACATGCATGGATTTTGAATTGAGAATTTATTGTGGAGATCTAAGAATGCCAGATGATCAATGGGCATGTTCTCAATTTCAAAACGTTTGGGGGGGGGGGGGTTTACTACTACCAAAAACCTTCTGGGGTTCTTCACAGGAAGGGAGGCAGAGAAGGAGGGAGAGAGAGGGGGAGGGAGGGAGGGAGGGAGGACAAGAGAGAGAGAAAAAAGATAAAGAGATAAAGAGAAAGAAAGAAAGACAGACAGAGAAAGACAGAGAAAGAGACAGAGGAAGAAAAAGAAAGAGGAAGGAACAGGAGAGAGAGAGAGAGGAAGAAGAGAAAGGAAGCACCACAAACCCTGCCACTAGACATGGCTTCAGAAAACAGTTTGAAACAGCAGAGCAATTTAGGGCTGGAAGATATATCGGAGGTCATCTAGTCCAACCCCATGCCGCAGCAGGAATCTTTACATTGTCTGGATCCGCCTCTATCGGAGAGGAAATTTTCCAGAAAAGAGGAGTTTACTAGGCTGCCATGCAAAGGAAGGTAGGGATAGTCCTTGACTTATTACCACAATTGGGCCCAAAATTTTGATTGCTAAGCAAGAGTGTTGTTAAGTGAGTTTCACCACATCTTACTCAATCCATGACATATCCTGGCTCTAATAGTGATGTGCAAGCTATGGAAGAACATCTGAAGGCATGTGTAATGTTTTAATGTACAGAAGTTATGATTAAATGTGTGGCAGAAAGTGGACTCTGAGTGTGTTTTTCCAAATGCAGTAAGTGTAATTTTAGAAGAGCTCTCTCTCTCTCTCTCTCTCTTGCTCTCTCTCTCTCTCTCTCTCTCTCTCTCTCTCTCTCTCTCTCTCTCTCTCTCTCTGTTTGTATGTGTGTGTGTGTGTGCACATATACATACAGTATATATAGTAGATAATGTATCTTTTTGTGTGCTGTGTGTAATATGTATGTACACATATGGCATAACTACATAGGATTAAATAGTATATTTTGGATGTTCAGTAGTAGTAAATTGATAGGGAAATTGTATCTAGTTGAGGCCTTTGAGGTTAGGAGAGGCCAAGCACCCTAATCCTAACCCTTGATCTGAGTGATGTGAAGTTGGCCACACCCACCCAGTCATATGACCACACAGTAACCCCCATACAGTCACATGACTGCAAAGCCACTCCCACATAGTCACATGACCATGAAGCCATGCCCACTGTCGCATGACCATCAAGCCACACCCATAAAATAATCCATGCTCTTAGAACGGTACTAAAAAAAATTGGAACCTACCCCTGTAGGTTCCAAAGGTAGAATGCTTTTTTAACTGAGATTTTCAGTTAAACTGTGTTTGCTCTAGCAGAAGGTATCACTCTTCAAATAATGCCTGCTTCTGTTATTTTTGGTTCTTTCATGCCATGTAAGGTTTTATCTTTCTGCTTCTCACTGACTAGAACCACATATTATTACACTATTACATTGCTCTTTGGAATTTTATCTACTTTTCACTAGCAAAAATATGTTTTTCATAGCTGTCATTACTTTCTTCAAGTTAGGCTAAATTACCTTCAAATGATTTTCTTTCTGCTCTTTCTCGAGGTCACAGGAAGTTGATTGTTTCTTTGTCATTGAAATACAGTACATTAATTCACAACTTTGATTATACAGATTATCTACATGCTTATACGTATCCTACCATTAAGCAACAATGATGTTACTTTCACTTGTTTATTTTATTGAACATTAAAACAGTTCTGAATTTTATATGGATTGCATTGTGCAAACAAAAATCATGTTCATACTGATTAAAATTATTGCTCGTATTTATTTTTTTACATTACTTTTATATAATAATAATTTTACCGTATTTATTTATTCTTGCATATATTTATAACATGCCAGTCAGTTTATCTTAATTAATTTGCAGAAGCTTCATTTCCTATTCAGATAATGTATTTCTGTCTATTTTGTCTCTAAAAGATTTGAGGCTAAATATTTCTCTCTAAATCTTTTTCTCTCACTCTTTAAAAAACTATCATTGATCCGTTAGCCATTAGGATAATTGTATTATGTTTTTAATTATGGCAATGAGACATAAAACCCAATTCTAAAAACACTATTCAAAATTAATGTTGCTCACCTAAATGATTTAAAGCAAATTTCCTTAAAATGTTGCATTCAAAATAAAGCCTACATAAAATGATTCAGCTCCATCAAACAATATTAGTTAAAAAATGAGTTTCCCTATTAATCTAGTTGTGGATTATTTTATATGCAGCTGTAAATTAATGATTATGCACTTTATATTCACAGAAAAAGATATTGTTGAGAATATTACAGGTTAGGAATATTTATTCCATAATAAAATAATTTTGTTCAACTAGGGGTGTTATAGTTAATATTTTCGGGGACTTCTGGTCATGACGTTGGGTGGTGCAGGAGGATGTTCTCCGTGCTTTGAATCTGATTTATTTCACATCTGGAGACCTTTCGGTGCACAGAAAGTTTGCAGGACTTGGTAGAAAAGAGGGACATATCAAGCAACTGCATGATGGAAGCAACCGCTGCTGCGGCGAAGGGCATTATAATATGGTGGGACCAAAGTCATAGCAAACCACAAGAGACTTTTCCAGCTGTGTACACCTGACCTAAAAGAGATATTTGCCATGGAGAAAATTGTCAGGCTAGTGTCTAAACTTTTACGGCAAGACCATAGGCCACTCAACCAGTCTTCAGAGAGGGGCGGCATACAAATCTAATAAATAATAATAATACAAATATAATAAATAAATAATAACCAAACAGAGGAAGTAGATGAACTTTTTGCTAGTCAGCTAACCAAGGTATGAAGGAAGCACATCACAATAGTAATAGGGGATTTTAACTACCTGACATCAACTGGGATCAACCGACATCAACTACCCAACATCAATATAACCCCCTTGTGATAATATGGAAAGGCAAAAAATAATATGGAAAAACAAAAAAAGAGCTAGGAAATGGATATTAAACATACAACTATGACAACACAATGAATATTTACAAATTATTGAAAAAGAATTAATTTTATTTCTTAAAGAGAACAAAAAAACAACATACCACATTGCAAAATCTATGGGATACTTTGAAGACTTATACAAGGGAATCAAAATAGCATACTGTAAAGAAAAACAAAGAAAAATGGCAACAAACAAAACAGAGAATTAGATGAAATAAAACAATTAGAAAATCAGTTTCAAAATAAACCAGGAAACGAACAAATAAACAAGGCATTAATTTTATTTAAACATAAATTAAATATAGTAGAACAATTAGAACATGCAAACAATATTAGATTTATGAAGTAATCATTCTTCAAAAATGCAAATAAACCTAGTAGGTGGCTGGCATATGAACTCAAAAAAGAGAAAAAGAATAGGACAATATATCAATTTTAAAAATGAGACAGGAAATCAACAAAACAATGAAGAAGAATTAAAGGAAATTATCTCAAAATATTATGAAATTTTACACAAGCAAGATAACATAGAAACAGTCTTCGGAGAAGGGCGGCATACAAATCTAATAAATAAAATAATAAAGTAATAAAAATAATAATAACAATAATAACAACAAACAACAACAACAATAATAATAATAATAATGAAATAAATGAATATTTAAAAGCAGCTAATATGCAGCCTTTAGAGGATGAAGACAAAATACTGTACTGTTAAATAGATAAATAATATTAATAGAATTTAAAAATGTGATAAAAATGCAAAAGAATAACAAAGCTCCTGGACCAGATGGCCTCCCAGGGGAACTTTACAAGAACATAGGAGAACCATTGGAACTACTATTATTAGAATTGTATAACAAAATATTATCGAAAACTAAAACATCAAACTCATGGGGGGAAGCACAGATTACCATGATTGTGAAAGAAGGTGCTAATGCAAATCAAATTCATAACTATAGGCCAATTTCATTGTTCAACGCTGACTATAAAATCTTTATGAATATTATGGCAGAAAGAACAAAGAGAATATTAAATAAAATTATACATTTGGATCAAAATGGTTTTCTCCCAACAAGACAAATTAGGACTGAAACAAGAATGGTATTAAACATGTTAGAGTATTATGAGGTGCATCTAGAAAGGCAAGTTGCATTTGTTTTCCTGGATGCGCAGAAGCGGTAAACAATGTAAATTGGCAATATATGATTCAACAAATTTAAAAAATGAAATTTGGAGAAAAAGTTGAACAGATGATAGAAGCAATATACACTTCCCAGAAAGCCAAGGTAAGAATAAATTGTGATATACCTAGGGCATTCCAGATAACAAAAGGAATCTGGCACAGATGTCCACTACCACCTCTGCTTTTTATCTTGACTTTAGAAATACTATTGAACAAAATTAAATCCAATTCAAATATTAAAGGGCCAAAATCAGAAATTAAGAGTATAAAATACAGGCCTTTGACGACCACATAGTATTCTTCTTGGAAGATCTACAAGAGACAGGATCAATATAATTAAGAAATAGAAGAGTACAGGGAGGTTGAAGGCCTCAAAATCAACAGACAAACAAACAAAAAAACCAAATTACTGACTTAGAATATGACATCAAACCAGATGAAAAATTTAGAACACTTAGGACTACAAATCACACACACACACACAAAATTAGGTGTCAATTTGACAACTAGATGCTTTTCAGTTAAGGACAATAACTATACAAAATTAGTGCAACAATAAAAATTGACTTAGAAAGATGGGGAATGCTGCAATTATCACTACTTGGTCAGATAGCAGCCACAAAAATGAATATTTTACCCAAATTATTACACTTTCTTCAAACCATAACCATTAAAATTGGACAAAAAATATTTTATTCACTTGAACAATATCATTTTGAAATTCATATGGCAAAGCAAAAAAACGAGAATCAAATTAGCCAATTTGCAAGATAGCCAAATCAGAAGTGCTTTGAGCTCCAGGACTGGAGATTATATTATAAAGTAGTGATGCTGGTTTGGCTTAGAGACTGGATCAATAAACAATTATTGTTATTGGAAGACCATAACGTATAGAAGGGATGACATGCATTTTTGTGGGATAAAGAAAGTAAACCACAACAATATTTTCACAGGCACATGATTAGGGATTCATTGATGAAAATTTGGCAAGAGGTAAGAAAAAAATATTACCTGAAAATTCCTAATTGGCTGATCAACATGGCGGCAATGATTTACCCAAATATGATTAATGCAACTAGAATGGTTAAACACAAAGATATTTTGGTGAATTTGAGAAATTAAAAAGTAGAGAGGATTTGGACAAGCAAGGTATAACTATAGATTGGTGGCCCTATTTCTAACTCCAATCAAGATACCAAAAAATAGTGAAAAGTTTTGAATTAACAATTAGATAAACTCTTGACAGGCCTAGAAGACAAAATTATTTCCAAAATATACAATTATCTGTTACAATTTTATAGGGCTAAAGATATAGTAAAAGGGTCAATGATAGTGTGGGCAAAAAATGTGTTTCACAATGTATACTTGGCTGACTGGGAAAAAAATCTGGAACAGAAATTATAAAATAACAAAACCAGCATCTTATAAAGAAAATCATTATAAAATCTTCTATCACTGGCATTTGGCCCTTGTACAACTAGTGAAAATATATCCCAATTTAAATTCGATCTGTTGGAAACGCAAAAAAGACACCTTCTTTCATACGTGGTGGTGGTGTCCCAAAGCAATGAAATATTGGACAAATATACACAATTGGTTATATAAAATAATAGGAACCCCAATAGAATTTACTCCAGAATTTTTTTTATTGGGCATATTTAAAAGGCAATACAATAAAAGTATCAAGTATCTGATTTTGCATATCACAACAACTGCTAGGATCACAAATGCACAATGCTGGAGAAATCCTAATATACCCATCAAAATCTTGATAATTATGAAGATTTTTGATTGTGCAGAAATGGGCAAATTAACCAAAGAACTTAGAGGACAAAAAGATTCAGACTGCTATGAAACATGGGAAAAGTGGTATAAATGGATTAATGATAGAAAATTAAAGAGAAAATGTGGGATGAAGATATAGAATTAATAAGTATTGTAAGATTATGTATAAATTGTATAAATATAATAACATATACAGTGATCCCCCGGTTATTGCGTCCCCGACCATTGTGAACAGGGTAATTCGCGATTTTTCAACCCGGAAGTCAAAACACCATCTGCACATGCGTGCCCTTTTTTCTATGGGCACGCATGCGTAGATGGTGCCCGGCAGATCAGCTGCTGGGTGGCTTCCCTGGGTCTTCCCCCTCTTGCTGGCGGGAGGGCGAGCAGCGGGCATCAGCAAGGAGTTTCCCCACCGCCCACGCAAACTCCTCGCTGCCGCCCGCCCTTCGGCCGCCCACACCGTTCATTCTCGCGGCCAGAGCGAGCGCGGACAAGCCGTTCGCTGGCGCTAGCTCTCGCCTGCCTGCCCGCTAGCGAGGAGCCGCCTGCCTGCCCGCTAGCGAGGAGCCGCCTGCCTGCCCGCTAGCGAGGAGCCGAAGATTGGGGGCGGCGCGGCTGTTTTAAAACGTCGCCACTGGCATGGGGGGCTTGCCAGCACCCCCCGGACCCCCAACCCGGGTTTGGGGGGCTGCTAGGAAGCCCCCCATGCCAGCAGGGATGTTTTAAAACACCCGTGCGACTTTCCAATGAGTCCCGAAGACAAACGCGTTGTCTTCGGGTCTCATTGGAAAGTCGCGCGGGTGTTTTAAAACATCCCCGCCGACATGGGGGGCTCGCTAGCACACCCCCAAACCCGGGTTGGGGGTTCGGGGGTGTGCTAGCGAGCCCCCCATGTCGGCGGGGATGTTTTAAAACACCCGCACGACTTTCCAATGAGTCCCGAAGACAAACGCGTTGTCTTCGGGACTCATTGGAAAGTCGTGCGGAGTGTTTTAAAACATCCCCGCCGACATGGGGGGCTCGCTAGCACACCCCCGAACCCCCAACCCAGGTTAGGGGGGTGCTAGCGAGCCCCCCATGTCGGCGGGGACGTTTTAAAACACCCGCGCCGCCCCCAATCTTCGGCTCCTCGCTAGCGCTGCGGAAGTAAAAACACCATCTGCACATGCGCAGATGGTGTTTTTATTTCCGCAGCGCTACTTCGCGAAAACCCGCTCGTTGCGGGGGGTCCTGGAACGGAACCCTCGCAACGAGCGGGGGATCACTGTATTAAACGTTGTAGATCTGCTCAAAGAAGTGCTATATGTTAAATGTAAAAAAAAATATTAAAATATATTTTTTAAAAAGTAAATATTTTCAGCTTACAGAATGTAGTTTTCATTTTTCTATTGTCTGAATCCTTGATATTTCTTATTCTCTTTCTTTGTCAAATTGATCTGATTTTAAACAATACTTAAAAATGCTTTTGAAAAGCAATTCTCGCCCTATCATTTATTTACTGCTTTTCTGTTGTTAAAGGTGCCACAGATGCTTTTACAGATCCTTACCTGTACATAATAAAAACATATTATAATTATAAAGTATATTAAGAGGGGATGTGCATTCAACAGACTACTAAAATTGTCTACTCAGATGAGAGTAGTTTACAATGACTTGATTTTCTAACAAAATAATAAATATTTCACCAATTGATAAAAGCTTTTTAGAAAAAGCCAACGAAACAATTCAAGGTAAAATTATATAATTAAACTAAAGTATTACTAATGAAAGATTCTTCTTATATCCCAAAGGGACAAGAAATAGGTATCTGACAGTAAACTACTGAATTGCCAAGTTCACATGGAAGGAAGTTTCATATCATAGATTCTCAAGATGGTTTTATAAATAATAATCACAAAAATGTTCGTTATTATATTATTTCAAAACAATGTGAAATCACAGCTGCTACTCTTTAGCCGGTATTGGCTTCATACTCCTTGAGCTATTTTCAAGAACTGAAGATTTTAAATAATATTGGCATAATATACATGCATATTCAAGCAGTGTGGGCTTTTGTAACTGACATATAGAAATTGTACCAATGCCCAGATGTTCTAAGTAGAAAACTCATACAAAAATATTTGGGTATGACACCTTCACTGGGATCTCCACACAAGATTATGCCATAATCTTCAAATTTCAATTTTCTGATCTAGTTTTTTTCCCCCCTGATCTCCAATTCTTTGCCTTCAATTCTATCCCCTGGTATCAGCACATCGCTTATTCACATTTTCTTCTTCTCGCCCACAATTAAATCTGGTGCATTTTGAGCCAAAACCTGGTTTGTATTCAGAAATCCCACAATATTTTAATCTGTTCATTTTGAACTATTTCAACTATATTCCACAATTTTTCATTACTAGCATGTAGTAATTTTACAGATGTTCCAATGAATCATTTTGGTGAATGTATTATGTTATTGTTTATAATCAGTTTGACAAATCTTCTTGCATAAGTCAAATATTCCTTTTACAACCTACTCCTCAGTTGCTCAATGTGTCTTCGCCACACCTGGCTGTCCTCTAGTTTAACTTTATAGGATTTGGGACCGGTAACTGCAATTACAGTGGCTTTCACCCACTTGGGATCCCCTGCAAAGTTTTGTGTGAAACCTAGTTCACCCATAGTCAGTGTTTGGTTGGCTTGCTGGACTCCAGAGGTGTCTCCGTGTTATACATGGGGTTTAGCTTGTCTAGTTGGAACCTCAGTTTCTGATCCATTAGCATTTCGGCAAGAGTCCGCTTAATGGCAGCACACAGGGTGATGTGCTGTGCCAACAGGAACTGGTCAATCTGTTCCTGCCAGGTTCCCTGGGCCCATTCTAGTTATGTCTCTTTAGTCATCCTCACCATTCTTTCTACTTGGCCATTGCTAGCCAGACTGAATGGTGAAATGAATGGCCTTATACTGAGGTCGGCTAGGAATGATTCCATGTGCTGGGTTGTGAGCTATGGGCTGTTGTCTGATACAAGGACATCTGGTAGGCTGTGGGTCGCGAACAGCTTCCTTAAAGCTTCCATTGGTGGATTCCATTGTCAATGTGTGCATGTGGACCCCCAGCCATTTAGAATAGGTGTCCACCACTGAGAAATGTTTGCCCCGCCATAGGGTCCACAAAGTCTATGTGGAGTTTTAATCATGGGCCTTTTGATGTCTCCCATTCGAATGGAGTGGTCCATTATGGAGCCAGCCTGGTTTCTTGGCATGGTAAGCAAGTTGCCACCTACTTTGTAATGTCCCAGACTAATTTAGACTAGCTTCTTCCTAGTGCTTTCATGCACACTATTCCTGGGTGTCCTATGTGGAGTGTTCTTATTACTCTTCTCCGCAGGCTCTGTGGAACAACAACTCATCCTCCACAACAGGCACCCATTTGGCACAGATAGTTCAGTCTGTTTGCTTTTAAAGGTTTTGAATTCTTCCCCTTCTTCCTCCTGTGGCCATCCCCTCAACAGCCAGTTCATGACTTTAGACAATACCTTGTATTTCACTGTATGTTCCATGATGTCTCGAGATGTGATAGGGCTGGTTTGTTCAATGTTAACCAGGAAGATTTCAGCTACAGGTCTTGGGTCTTCCATGAGTTCAGGTGCTGGGCAGTGGCTGAGCGTGTCTGATGCTCTTTGCTGGTTTGTGTGTTAACTTGTAGCTGTAACTGGACAGGAAAATGGACCAGCGGGTCAACCAGGGTGACATATATAAAGGCATTTGTTGGTTGCCTGCGAGTAGACTCAATAAAGGCTTGTGGTCTGTCACAAGTTTGAATTTTCGGCCGTAAAGGTATTTGTAGAAATGCTTCCTTGCCCAACTGGCTGTAATTCCACTTAGCTGGTGATAATATTTTGGAGTAAAAGGTGATGGGGGCTTCCAGGTCATTGTGTAGTTTGTGGCTGAGGACTGTCCCCACTCCAAAAGGTGAAGTGCTGCATGTTAACAATAGGGGGAGGGTCTTATTGTACTATATGAGGATACAGCTAGATGAAAGCAAGTCCTTTATGACAGCAAAATTGTTGACCTCCCTATGTCCACATGGTCATCTTCCCCGGGAGCCTATGGAGGAGCTTCTGCTTTTAAAAAAATGGCATAGAAGTTTCTTGGGGATCAGTGTCTCTTTGATGGGTTTTATTTTGGCATCTGTGGGGCAAATACCAGACCCATTGATCGGGAACCCCAGGAATTCTATGCTGATGATCCCAATCTTACATTTGTCCCTTCTGACTTTGAGTCCTCTTTCTTGGAATCCCTAGCACTTCACGCAGCTGGGCAATTAATTGTTCCTCTGAGTCCCCCAAGATGAAGACATCTTCAAAATAGGAGATCACTCCAGGGACTTCTAAGATGGCTTCTAAGCTTCTAAGATGGCTGCAGATGCCATGAAGTGCCTTTGTCATGTTGTCCTTCTTCAACCACCTTCGTCACCTGTGTTAGATTCACGTGTAAATGAAGAAGCAAGTCACAGGAACCGTTCAGCACCTTTATTGTCTATTAGTTAGAACTAATGTGGACTGCCAGCAGGCTACAGGAAGCCACTTTTAAGGGCTTCCCTGAAACCTGCTAGCAATTTATTTCTCCTGCCACTATATTAGCTAATCAGTGGTGGTTATGCAAATCCATACTCCATACATCAGTACATAACAGCAACCAAACTCAGAGATCACCAAAGACTCCACAGGATAAGCAATAATTATAGTTTTATTAGACCTTACCAAATGTTTAATATACTCACAGATGCTGACACTAATTTAAGACCTAAAGGTGTCTATAAAGTGTGTAAAATTATTATACTTCTTACTGAAATAGTCTGTCAGACATTCAGGCCAGAAATGTAACACTTTATTGATAGACTCTATTTCACAGAATGCAATGTGTAAATGATTTGGTAATCAGAAAAACTGTCTTCAGTTTGTGTGCATTGTAGTTTAGACAAAAGACGTGTTACAGCATTACATAGGTCCTGGAATTCACTGGATAAGAGTACATTTGGGTTATTTTTAAAGGCTTTATTTTAAGTATAAATATACTTGTCAGAGATAAGCAACCAGAATAATCTGTGAATAGGTGAAGCAATTCTTTTATTGTTGAATTTTATTTACAATAATTTTGCCAGACTGACAGTCTTCTCTTGGGAAAAGACAAATATAGTTTTAAAGGTTTGATCTCAGACATTTTCTCCCCAAATGTTCCATTCCATGC
The DNA here is from genome assembly GCF_031021105.1 of Erythrolamprus reginae. Taxonomy (NCBI): domain Eukaryota; kingdom Metazoa; phylum Chordata; class Lepidosauria; order Squamata; family Dipsadidae; genus Erythrolamprus; species Erythrolamprus reginae. The sequence goes on from NC_091955.1 coordinate 59,806,042, forward strand.
TGGAATGTCTCTTTTCTCTCCCTAAAGGCACCTTTTCTCTTTCAGCTTCCACCAAAGTACTTTTGTATATGTGTTTACTTCATTTCCTGTTGCTATTCTGTTAGCACGAACTATTTTATGTGGCTTATAGTATGAAACATAAACACACAACTCCATTAAAAAAATAAATAAAAACAAATACATTAAATATATATAACGTATTCACTGAACATTCAACAATTAAAGAAATTTTCTGAAATGTAGGAAAAGGCAAATACAGTTCCCAAGAGAATCACTTTGCAGCTAAGACTGATATGTGGAAACCACCATTTATTTTTAAATTACAGGATTCCATTTCATTTCCAGGCTTACCACCTAAGTTTTAAAATAGTTTTTTTCTAATAAACTGATAAATCCTGAGCTGAGTTGTATCTCCAGGTATGCACTTATTTCCTTATGGTTCATTAAGAAAAATTCCTAAACCCTGGACCCTTTATCTCAATACTGACCAGAATTCTTTTAATTGGACTTTGGAGACAAAGTTTGCATTCATTTTGACTTATATTGCTTATTTTGTCAGCACTAATTACTAGAGACTGGGGGGGGGGGGAAATATCTCAGGAAACAGATTTCCAAATGAGTATAAGAACAGATATAAAATAACCAAGTTTATTAAAGCACAAATATAATGTAACATTCCTCTGCTGGATGAAATACAAAATGAAATCAGTATAGAAAAGAGAAAGAGGATGAAGCAGTTACTATAACCAATATTTATAAGAACCAAGGATGTAAATTAAAGTTAGACATACTACAAAAAAATGACACCATGTTTAAATAGTAATCTGTTAAATCAGATTTCTTATTCAATTAGAACTATTTGCTCTTCCCTATAGTCCAATTTTCCATGCAACATATTTTCTGGCAGTGGGATAAACCAAATGCTTCATACCTCAACAATCTTTTTTTTAAAAAAAACACTTACTATGCTGATCTTTGGCTATCATGACCATAATAAATGTTAAAGAAATTTCATCCTCCAAAATAATAACAATTTTTGCATTTCATCATTGGTCAGCTGGAGGAAGAAATGGTTGGCTTATGGAAAATATTGAATATAGTGAGGAGGCAAAAATGATGAAGTAAATATACCTAAGATCATAGTTCCCTCTAAGCTGAGCAGTGAGCAATCGCTCACTTAAAAATCATCATCAACTCAGAGTTTTCCAAACCTGCCCAGAAGCCGAGAGGGAAAGAGTGAGAGGGAAGGAGAGAGAGAGGAAGAGAGGAAGAGAGAAAAACAGAAAGAAAAAAGAGAGGAAGGAAAAGAGAAAGAAAAAGAATGGAAGTAAGGAAGAGAGAAAGAAAATCAAAATCTAGTTTGAAACTAGCTCAACTATTCAAGTGGCATTTTGATATTGATAGAGTTGCCCTATTATGAGCTCACTGTTATAGACACACAGTACAGTATTTTATTTTGAAATTCTCTGAGGCAAAACAGGGTGGGTTTTTTATTTGTTTGTTTGTTTGTTTGTTTATTTAATATTTCTGTGCCGCCCAGTCCCAAAGGGACTGCCGCTCAAACACTATACTTTTCCACCCACCCCCCAAAAAGTTAGAGGGAACACTGCCTAAGATAATGGCGACATGGAAATACAGTGGTACCTCATCATACGAACTTAATTGGTTCCAGGAGGAGGTTCATAAGGTGAAAAGTTCGTAAGATGAAACAATGTTTCCCATAGGAATCAACGGAAAAGCAAATAATGCGTGCAAATCCTTCAGGAAAATCCCAAACTTTAGAAGGGAGGTGAACAGAGGGCAAGGAGGAGCAGCTAAAGGGGGCGGGTGGAAGAAGCAAGGCTAGGCTAAAGGGTGAGTGGGAAGGAAGAAAGGCAAGGGGGGCGCCCCTCCCTTTTCTTTCTTCAAAAGACACACGTTGTTCTCTGCAAAAAATTTCCTCCTCCAAGCTGCCCCTCCCTCCTCCCTTTTCTTTCTTAAAAAGACACCCTTTCAGTTCCTTTGCAAGCACGTTGTTCTCTGCAAAATTTTTCCTCCCCCAAGCTGCCCCTCCCTCCTCCCTTTTCTTTCTTAAAAAGACACCCTTTCAGTTCCTTTGCAAGCACGCTGTTCTCTGCAAAATGTTTCCTACTCCAAGCAGCCCCTCCCTTTTCTTTCTTCAAAAAAGGGGGGGGGAAAGAAACCCCTTCATCCCAGCAGCAGCTGCTTGGGTTCATAAGGTAAAAATAGTTCGGAAGAAGAGGCAAAAAAATCTTAAACACCGGGTTCGTATCTTGAAAAGTTCGTTAGAAGAGGCGTTCGTAAGATGAGGTACCACTGTATATACATTTTGAACATTATTTTTGGAAAAGGCATCTTCAAATTAATTAACACTGTTGAAATTAATGAAAAGACTCCAGCCGATGAGGGATTTTATCAAACAAATTTTTAAAATGTATTGGTAGTTCAGAGAATTATATGTCTGAAGAGTATAAGAGTATAATTCTTACAAGTAAGAATTAAAAACAAACAAATAACAACAAAAACAACTTGTCTGTGTGTGTGTGTGTGTGTGTGTGTGTATGCTTAGTTAATTTTAAAGCCCATATATTTAACTATGAGTGTTGGATAAATAAACATATCAATTAATTTCTTATATACAGCAGGTTGTTCTTGTTTATGACTTCCTTCTTCAAGGACTGTTTGAATTTACGACCAAAACCTTACAACCAATCCTTTTAAAGCAAAAAATCCCCCAACTTAAAATAAGATCATAAGCTCAGTTGCAGTTTCACTTGCCTGTTCCAATTGTGATCAATAAACGAGGACTACCCGTATTGGTTTTGGAGCTCATAAAATAATTATTCAGTGACTTAGATTTTAACTTTAATCAGCATCCATAGTGTTAAACTTAAATCTTTTGTTTACCTGGTATGGTATTTTCTTCAGTGCTGTCCTCAATAGACACAGTGGAGCAGTTGGCTGGACTAACTGGAGAGCTGGAATTAAAGCTTGCGTATCTTACAGAGGAGTTGATTTCAAAATAGTTGTGGCTCTGATTTAATCGATTAAATTCAAAAGCTGATACTATTGATGTACGTTGCTTGGCCTGCAAAAATAAATTAATCAGAAGTAGATACTACTTTATTTTTTTTCTATAACTACAGCTCACTGCTTCTGTTCAGTTTTTAAAACCAGATGCTAAAAAAATGTTACTAACCTCTTTAAATACACCCAGAATAAGAAATATATTATAATCAGAAATATAAACTCAAGGTAACATTATTCATTGTTCTACAAAAAAAAACCCTGAATGCCAATTTAAAAAAAAAACCTTTCTTAGGCTATTAAAATATTTATTTATAAAATACCTATTCCATTCTCTATAACCAAAGTTGCATTGGAAATTATATAACATCAGAAATATCAAAGGAGGGCTTTGAAGAATAAAGGCAGAAATAAGTAACTACAATGTCAACTTTAGCCCTCTCAAGTAAACCAAAAGAAAACACAATAAGTTTACAATGGTTCTACTTTATTATAATGCTACATTAATATAATCTTGCAATCTGAAGGTACAAATTTCCTTTCACAACTTTTAACTACTTGATCCATTAAGACAAGTATTTCCAAGTTTCTGTCTCTGACCATTAAGCCATTGGAAACTGCTACATCTCTGACTGTTTTCCAAAAAAGCGTCATTTTTCTCCTTCATTCTCCAAGGTCAATCAAACATCCCATCACATCAATATTGTTGTGTATTGATGTCCACTTGTATGAATATGTCTACAAGATGTTAGTGAAGGAAGAACAGATATGAAGTATGACAGAGAAAGTACTGAATGAAAATTACAAAAGATAACCCAAAAGAATGATTTGGAAAAGATACATTGCTGGCTATGTAAAAGAAAGTGGCTAAAGTTTTAAAAATTAAAAAATAAAATACAAATGACGAACCAAGAGAATGACCTAAAATGTTTTCTTATTGGACCTACAAAAGAAGCTTGTTAAAATGTTAAAGAAATCTGTATGATTGGATAAAGAATTGAAGAAATATCAAATTTTATGACAATATTTGATTGAATTAAAGATTAAGATTTTTAAAAGTAAGAGAAAGGAATACAAAGTTGTTTATTTGATCAAGGTTAAAATATGACTTTTTTGGTCAAGTTCTGAAAACCTTTTATGGATTTTTTTTTTTTGCTGACACCAGGATTCAAAAAATTATGTTTTATGGATTTGTTAAAATATTGGATATGACATGAAGACACCAGTTTAATACTTTTTTCCTTTGTCGTCTTTGTCTAAGTTCAATTTATATTACTTTCTACTATTATATTAAAATTCATAATAAAACTATATTCAAAAAATCAGTATCCAATATTTATACTATTTATTTTTATGGTATATTACTGAAAAATTCCTTTTATTTCTATAACATTTCTTACTACTCTTGTAACAATTGTAAAAGCCATGTCTATCTTCACAAATGTTTCATCCATTGGCTGGCAAGCAAAAAAACTCCAAAGAAGCATCAAAATTACCGTTAGAACAAGCTATTGTGTGATAATGTGAAACAGCTTTTAAATGCTATTTTCAAGATGGAATTGTCAGCAGATGGATAGAGAGCATTGAATAGCACACACTTTGATTAATTTTTTACTAATTCAATGTCTGGACTTAATTGAAGTCAGTGGCAAGATTCCCACTGGATTCACTTAGAGAACATTACTCAACTAATCATTCATTATATCATTCAGTATTTTTGAAACAGTGAATGAATTAATAAAATAAGGACCTCTCTGAGTCTACGGAGAGGGGCGGCATACAAATCTAATAAATTAAATTAATTATCAACCTTGAAGATTACTTATTATTTTAAATATATGTATATCCCATGCACTGAGCTAGACTAAAGGAACATGATATAAGGAGAGACATGCAAGCACACACACCCTGAGAGATGTACATCCAAACACAATTTGGATAAAGAACATTTTTCTGCATCACTTAAAATGCTAGAATTTAAAGTGCTTTAACTGAAACTAAATGTGGGGGATGATTTTTTTTCTCATGTCAGAAAGATTGTGACTGCTGTCATATAGTGCAGGGATCCCCAGCCTTTGGGCTGTGGATCATTATGGGTCTATGGCCTTGGCAACTGGACTATAGGTAAGCAAGTGATGCCTTATCTATGCATAAATGGGATCTAGACGGCACATGAGACCACCACTACTTGGGCCATGTAAAATTGTCTTTCACAAAACTGGTCTGTAGTTCCAGAATGGTTGGGGACAACTGATACAGTGAATCTGACCAGGAATAGGAACCTTAATGTTCCTTGAGTTTTTTCCCAAAGGAAATACAACTGGTGCACAGGCAATGTTATTTTAATTTATATCTATATCTTTATATCTATATACAGGACATCAGGAGAACTGCTTAGTTTGCCAGGGAAAGAGATATACATTTGTGAGCCGCCCTGAGTCTTCGGAGAGGGGCGGCATACAAATCCAAATAATAAATAAATAAATAAATAATATATCTATATATGTATATCTCTTTCCCTGGCAAACTAAGCAGTTCTCTTGATGTCCTGTTCAGTGCCTGGAGACTGTGAGGCAATAAATTAAACTAAAAATTAAATATATAATTACCAAAGTTAAGAATATATACAATTCCAAATAATAGTTTAACATATACAAATATACATATAATTCCACTAGACTTGAAATTTTGGGCTTAGATAGCTTAGAGCTATGTCACCTTTGTTCTGATCTAAATGTAGTTCATAAAATTATCGACAATATCCTACCTGTCAATGAATACTGCAGCTTCAACCGCAACAATACACAAGCACACAATAAATTCAAACTCAATGTAAACCGCTTGAAACTCAACTGCAGATAATACGACTTCAGCAACAGGATGGTCAATGCCTGGAATGCACTACCTGACTTTGTGGTTTCTTATCCAAACCTCAAAAACTTTAATCTTAGACTGTCTACTGTCAACCTCACCCCGTTCCTAAGAGGTCTGTAAGAGGCATGCATAAGTGCACCAGTGTGCCTACCATCCCTATCGTACTGTCCTCATTTATCTGTATTTACTTTGTTTATATTTATACCAATAATTGCTGTCTTATGTATGTTTTGACAAATAAATAAATAAAATAAAAAAGTAACAAGTATACAGAAATGATTGATCTAGTTTCAGTTTGCTGGATTTCTGATTTATCATTTTCATGCTGGATTTCTGATTTATCAGGAATCAGTATTTAAAACATATATGGTTTCTATGCAGGCCAGCGAAGCAATCTCCAATTTTCTACTTTTTTAAAAACTAATTGATTTTAATTTATTCCACAAAAGATATTAATTCACATGCAAAAGCAAGCAAAGCACTAGGTAAAGAATTGAACGCTTATTTATTCTACCACTGAAAACTAAAGAATAAGGGAACGTTAATTGAGCTCTGTGCTGCTCAAGCACAGAAAGGCAGTATTGTGTTGCCCACAAGCTCTTGTCTAATACCTACCAAAGAATGGCAATGTACACAAATACATTTATTTTAAAAGAACAAATTTTATGACAATAAACTACCTTTGGGGGAAAATGTTTTACCAAATGTTTAATATATTAAACTGATCGGTACTTTTTAATTAATTTTTAATTGTTTCCTGCTTAATTTAATATAGTTTGGGAAATGCCTTGGACATGGGTTTGGAGTGGAAGACCTCCAGTCCTATGATTCTATACTTCAACTGCTATTTAATTTGGTTGACTGTGTTTCAATTTACTAATCTCTGATATCTTCATGATGACAAATCACTGCGACCTCAACCATATAATTTGATGAATTCAATCAATAACAATGGAGATAAATGTACCCTAGGCCAATGAGGTAAAAAAACAAAAAGAACACAAATGGCAGAAAGAAGAGAGAAGTATGTTAAACAAGTTTAGTATATACACAGTATAACTGTAATGTGTATCATAAATTAGGGAAAACAAGAAATGATTCATTAAAAGGAATAATATCCAAAACAAAACTTAGGTAATCTCTTTCAATTTAGACTTATTTAAAATTAAGTCTATGAATATCAATATTCATGATCAATATTCATGATCGAAACATTTAAATATATTAAAGGGTTAAATAAGGTCCAGGAGGGAAGTGTTTTTAATAGGAAAGTGAACACAAGAACAAGGGGACACAATCTGAAGTTAGTTGGGGGAAAGATCAAAAGCAACATGAGAAGGACCGTTGAAACTTACCTGAACGGTCTTCTCGATGCACTGCAAGGAGAGTCCAGGATGGGTAATTCTTCAGTCTGATTGGTCGGGACTGAGTTTAATTTAAATAATAGGCAGGTACCGCCCCCCTTAGCCCTCCAGTCTAAAGGAAACGAAGGAGCAGTATAGCTAACACAAATTTATTCAACATTCAAGGTAACTAGAAAAAAACAACTCCCAAAGGCACATCGTCAGAAAGAGTCCCTGGTCCCAATTTGGGTGGGTCTGGACTCTCCTTGCAGTGCATCGAGAAGACCGTTCAGGTAAGTTTCAACGGTCCTTCTCCAATGCACTTGCAAGGAGAGTCCAGGATGGGATATACCCAAGATATTAACCAAGGGAGGGAGAAGGTTGGACCGGGGGCTCTGAGAAGGAACACACCCGCTGTAGTACCCTCCTCCCAAACGCTGCTTCCGCGGAAGCGAAAGAGTCAATTCGGTAGTGTCTGATAAATGAGGACGGCGCCGCCCAGGTGGCCGCCCTGCAAATGTCCTCTAGTGAAGCCTGGGTGCTCCAGGCTGCTGAAGTGGCCGTACTACGAGTGGAATGTCCCGTGAGTCCCTGAGGCACAGGGGATCCTTTAGTTCGGTAAGCCTCTCTAATGCAATCACACAGCCAGCGGCTGATTGTCCTAGGGGAGACTTTAGTGCCCAACGTTCTGGTTGCAAAGGACACGAATAAAGCCTCCGAAACTCTGAATCCTTGAGTCCTGCGAATGTAAATTTTCAGAGCTCGCCTCACATCGAGCTTATGCCACCTAAGCTCCGAAGGGTGAGTCCCGTGGGTACAGAAGTCTGGGAGGACTACCTCCTGTGCCCTGTGGAAAGCAGAGTTGATCTTTGGTAGAAAGGCTGGGTCAAGTCTTAAGACCACCCTGTCCGTGTGAAAAGTACAGAGATCCTCCCTGATTGAGAACGCTGCAATCTCAGAGACCCTCCTGGCGGATGTGATTGCGACCAAAAGGGCCGTCTTGAGGGTTAACAATCTGAGAGGTATGTGGCGAAAGGGTTCAAATGGAGGTCCCGTTAAGGCGTGTAGCACCAAGGATAAATCCCAAGAAGGGAACCGATGGATCGGTGGTGGTCTGATGTTAGCGGCCCCTTTCAAGAAGTCCCTGATCCAGGGGTGTCTGGTCAGAGGGCGGGAGTTGCCCCCTCCTATGATGGTGGATAAAGCGGCCACATGACGGCGTAAGGTGTTTGGAGCGAGACCTTTTTCAAGGCCCGCCTGAAGAAAACTTAGGACCAGGGGAGGGGAGGCCTTTTGTGGATCTACCTCCCGCTCCTCACAGAACCTGGAGAAGGAAACCCAGGTAGCCTGGTATATTCTTCTTGTCGACGGTCTGCGAGCAGCCTGGATTGTATCAATAACTGCCTCTGGCAAGAGATGTTGTCTTAGATGCTGCCGCTCAATCTCCATACGGTCAGCTGCCACCACTGTGGCTCTGGATGAGAAATCGAGCCCTGGGAGAGGGAAATCAGTTGATCTGGAATCCTCCAGGGGGGTGACACTGACAGTTGCATCAAGTCCGCAAACCAAAGGCGACGCGGCCAGTATGGAGCCAGCAACAGTACCTCCGCTCGTTGCTCCAGAATCTTCCGCATGACCCTGGGAATGATGGAGATCGGGGGAAAGGCATACAGAAGTCCTGGCGGCCACTGCATCCGAAGAGCATCCACCCCCTCCGCCCCCGGGGTCGGGAAGCGGGAGAAGAAACGTGGGAGCTGGGAGTTGCTTCGGGTAGCAAACAGGTCCAGAATTGGCCTCCCAAACTTTCGAGTGATGTCCTGAAATATTGCGGGATCCAGCTGCCACTCCCCAGGATCCAATGTCTCCCGGCTCAGCCAGTCCGCGCACACATTCTCTACGCCTGAGATGTGCTCCGCTGACAGGGAAGCCAGATTTGCCTCTGCCCATCTGAACAGGGACTCTGACTCCTTCATCAGTCTTCGAGACCGAGTCCCCCCCTGTCTGTTGATGTGAGACCGGGTGGCGACATTGTCGGTCCGAACCAGGACATGTTGGCCCGTTACCAGGTCCGCGAAGCTGAGGAGAGCCAGGGAAACTGCCTTCAACTCCAAGAAGTTGATGTTGACCTCTCTCAGGTCGGATGGGTCCCAAAGGCCCTGGGTTAGATTCGAGGAAAGATGGGCTCCCCATCCCGTCAGGCTGGCGTCTGTCGTCATCGTCAGAAAATGCTTGTCTAGGAAGAGTGACCCCTTTGTTAGAGCTGGAGAAATCCACCACCGAAAGGACCGTCGAACTGCCGGGTCCAGGTGCACCTGAAGGTGGGAATGGCTGATCTTCCTCCTCTGGTATGGTAGGAGGAACCACTGGAGAGGACGTAGGTGGTACCTGGCCCATGGAATGATGTCGATACAGGACACCAGTGTACCTAGAAGCTTGGACAGAGACGAGAGTCTGGGGAATTGCTGTGGCGTCAAGCCCCGGACGAGCTCCCTGATTGTGGACTGCCTCTCTTGGGACAGGAAAACAAGGCCTTTCCTGGAGTCTATACTGGTACCCAGGTGGGCCAGCCGTGTTGTGGGAGTCAAGTGGCTTTTTTCGAAGTTGATCGAAAAGCCGTGGTCCTGAAGTGTCTGAATCGTGAGATGCAGGTCCTGAAGCGCAAGGTCTCTTGATCTGGACAGAATCACGATGTCGTCCAGATAGGCCATTAGGCGCACCGACCGCTGCCTGAGGCCTGCCGTGAGAACGTCCAGCAGCTTCGTGAAGGATCTTGGGGCCGATGAAAGCCCGAAGGGCATGGCCCTGTATTGAAAATGGGCTCCATCCAGGCTGAAGCGCAGATATTGTCGGTGAGACGGAAGGATGGGGACGTGTAGGTAGGCCTCTTGTAGGTCTATGGACGTCATGTAGTCCCCCTGCCTGATGGCTGCCAGGATGGAGCGCAGAGAATGCATTCTGAACCTCCTGTACTTTACATAGAGGTTCAGTCTCCGCAGGTTCAGAATGAGGCGTGCCCCTCCTGATGATTTTGGTACCAAGAAGATCGCTGAGTAGAATCCCAAACCCCGCTGAGGTATAGGGACCTCCTCGATGGCACCTATCTCCAGCAGGTGAGATACCTCCTGATATAGGAGCCTCTTCTTGGGTTTCAGATATGGCATCAACCTCGACCCCAGGGAAGGGGGGGAGGAGTGGCTATTATAGCCAGGGAGAGCCTTTGCCTACGTGGACTCATTGCTCCGGAAATTGCGGGTTGCGAGTCACTCTTTATGAGGTTGGACTTAGGGGTTCAGGTGGGCTTATTTCTCACGTACCTGCCTCCCAGCTGCGTGTCAAAAGCCCTGCCTGTGCTACTCGAGGAGGTAGCCGGGTTGGCGGTGGAGTTCCCCAGACTTATTGTCTTGGGGGACTTCAACCTGCCGTCACTCGGCGAAACCTCGGGGTTGGCACAGGAGTTCATGGCCACCATGACAGCCATGGACCTGACTCAAGTAGTACGGGGTCCGACTCATGAGGGGGGGCACGCACCTGACATGGTATTCCTTTCCGAGCAACTGAGCAATGGTCTGAGACTAAGGGGCTTAGAAGCAGTGCCTTTGTCATGGTCAGACCATTTTCTACTAAGGCTTGACTTCCTGGCTCCAATCCTTCCCCGCAGGGAGGCGGAACCAATGAAGATGTTCCGCCCCAGACGCCTAATGGATCCAGAGGGTTTCCAGACGGCGCTTGGGGTTATTCCAGAGGCACTCATCCACAGTTCGGCGGAGTCTCTTGCGGAGGCCTGGAATACGGCTGCTGCGGAGGCTCTCGACCGGATTGCGCCTTTGCGACCTCTCCGTGGCGCTAGACCCCGTAGAGCCCCATGGTTCAACGAGGAGCTCCGGGAGTTGAAACGCCAAAAGAGACGTCTAGAGAAGCGATGGAGGAAGAGTAGGTCTGAATCTGATCGAACACTTGTAAGAGCTTTTATTAAGACTTACAAAGTGGCGCTCAAGGCGGAAAGATGCGCGTACCATGCCGCCTTGATTGCATCAGCGGAATCCCGCCCGGCCGCTCTGTTTAGGGTGACCCGCTCCCTTCTTAACCAGGGGGGAGTTGGGGAGCCCTTGCAGAGTAGTGCCGAGGAGTTTAACACGTTTTTCGCTGATAAAGTCGCTCAGATCCGGGCCGACCTCGACTCCAATTGTAAAACAGAGTCGACTGACAACGAGTCAGTCGAGGTGACTGGGGCACGTACTTGTCCACCTGTCTGGGAAGAGTTTGATCTGGTGACACCTGATGAAGTGGACAAGGCCATTGGAGCTGTGAGTTCCGCCACCTGTTTACTGGATCCGTGTCCCTCCTGGTTGGTCTCGGCCAGCAGGGAGGTGACACGGAGCTGGGCCCAGGAGATTACCAACGCTTCCTTGGGGAGGGGAGTTTTTCCATCACTCTATAAAGAAGCGCTTGTGCGCCCCCTCCTCAAGAAGCCTTCCCTGGACCCAGCAGTACTCAACAACTATCGTCCAGTCTCCAACCTTCCCTTCATGGGGAAGGTTGTCGAGAAGGTGGTGGCACTCCAGCTCCAGCGGTCCTTGGAAGAAGCCGATTATCTAGGTCCCCAGCAGTCGGGCTTCAGGCCCGGTTACAGCACGGAAACCGCTTTGGTCGCGTTGATGGATGATCTCTGGCGGGCCCGGGACAGGGGTTTATCCTCTGTCCTGGTGCTCCTCGATCTCTCAGCGGCTTTCGATACCATCGACCATGGTATCCTTCTGCACCGGTTGGAGGGGTTGGGGGTGGGAGGCACTGTGCTTCAGTGGTTCTCCTCCTACCTCTCTGGCCGGTCGCAGTCGGTGTTAGTGGGGGGTCAGAGGTCGACTCCGAGGTCTCTCCCTTGTGGGGTGCCTCAGGGGTCGGTCCTCTCCCCCTTGCTATTTAACATCTACATGAAACCGCTGGGTGAGATCATCCAAGGACATGGGGTGAGGTATCATCAATATGCCGATGATACCCAGCTTTACATCTCCACCCCATGCCCAGTCAACGAAGCGGTGGAAGTGATGTGCCGGTGCCTGGAGGCTGTTGGGGCCTGGATGGGTGTCAACAGACTCAAGCTCAACCCGGATAAGACGGAGTGGCTGTGGGTTTTGCCTCCCAAGGACAATCCCATCTGTCCGTCCATTACCCTGGGGGGGGAATCATTGACCCCCTCAGAGAGGGTCCGCAACTTGGGCGTCCTCCTCGATCCACAGCTCACATTAGAGAACCACCTTTCAGCTGTGGCGAGGGGGGCGTTTGCCCAGGTTCGCCTGGTGCACCAGTTGCGGCCCTATCTGGACCGGGACTCATTACTCACAGTCACTCATGCCCTCATCACCTCGAGGTTCGACTACTGTAATGCTCTCTACATGGGGCTACCTTTGAAAAGTGTTCGGAAACTTCAGATCGTGCAGAATGCAGCTGCGAGAGCAGTCATGGGCTTACCCAGGTATGCCCATGTTTCACCATCACTCCGCAGTCTGCATTGGCTGCCGATCAGTTTCCGGTCACAATTCAAAGTGTTGGTTATGACCTTTAAAGCCCTTCATGGCACTGGACCAGAATATCTCCGAGACCGCCTTCTGCCGCACGAATCCCAGCGACCGATTCGGTCCCACAGAGTGGGCCTCCTCCGGGTCCCGTCAACTAAACAATGCCGGTTGGCGGGCCCCAGGGGGAGAGCCTTCTCTGTGGCGGCACCGGCCCTCTGGAACCAACTCCCCCCGGAGATCAGAACTGCCCCTACTCTTCCTGCCTTCCGTAAACTCCTCAAAACCCACCTTTGCCGTCAGGCATGGGGAAACTAAACATCTCCCCTGGGCACGTTGAAGTTATATATGGTATGCCTGTATGTGTGTATGTTAGTATAGGGGATTTTCTTAAACTCATAATATTTTAATTAATTGGATTGTATTGGATTGTTTTTCACTTGTTGTGAGCCGCCCCGAGTCTTCGGAGAGGGGCGGCATACAAATCCAAATAATAAATAAATAAATAAATTTCCAAGGGAGCACGACAAGGCAGGTAGCGACAAGGTGGAGGGCAAAGAAATTCGATCTGTAGGCCTTGTGAAACTGTGGAAGTCGCCCATGGATCTGATGAGGTGTTGGTCCAGACGTCGGAGAAATGGGTTAGTCTGCCGCCTAAGGGGATGTCCAGAAGAAAGTCACTTGGCCTTCCTGAACCCCCTGCCGGAACCTCTAAAGGGGCGGCGGCCCTGGTAGGACCTGGAGCGATCAAATTGTGGGTTCCTGTCCGTGCGAAAGGAACCTTGACCAAAGGATCCCTGAAAGTAGGACCTCGACCCCTGGTTGCTGGTCGAGGTGGAATCATTCCGAAAGGACTGCCGCCGTTGGTAGGGTGTAAAACGCCGTCCCTGCTTTTTACTGGAGTTGGGCATAATCTTCTTCTTATCCCTATCCTCCACTAGCACATCGTCCAAGATGTCTCCGAAGAGCTTCTTGCCCTTAAACGGTGAAGAAGCTAGGGCCCATTTTGACTTCACGTCGGCTTGTCAATTCCTTAGCCAGATGAGTCTGCGGGAGGCGACCGACGCGGCCATTGCCCTTGATGAGAACTTGGCGGCATTGACTGTTGCGTCCGCCGAAAATTCGGTGGCCGCCAACAGTTTGTTTAAGTCTTGGCGTAGTCTCGCATCCTGCGGATCGACTCTGGACTGAATGTCTTTTATCCAGAGGAGCGTAGCTCTATTAAAAAATGATGCCGCCGAGGCGGCTCTTACGGCCCAAGCTGACATCTGGTGAGCCCTGCGAACAACATTGTCCGCCCTTTTGTCTTCCGCTTTTAGTCCCTCCTGGGATTCTGAAGGGACTAGGGCATTTGAGACTAGGCTGGTCACCGGCTTGTCTACTATCGGCAGCTCCAGGAGGTCCTCCATGTGCTGGTCAAAGGTGTAGAAACGTCTGTCCAGGTTAGACGGGCCCTGACCCGTCGCTGGGTTCTCCCATGGACGTTGTACAGTCTCTAGAAAAAGATGGGAGGACGGAACATTAATGGTCTCCTGTTTTGGAAATACAAAGAGACCACTCGTAGGCTGATCTAGAGCAGAAGCAGCCCCTTGACCTCCCTCACCAGCCTGGTCAATGGTGATCCTGGCTTTGTTCAGGAGAACCCTGAAGAGTGAGGCCTTGAACAGGCCTGGTAAGGCGGGTTGCTCAGGTGGCTGTTCATCGCCGGATAACTCATCCTCATCTTCGCTGAAGCCTTCTCTGGAAAAATCATCCTCCTCCCCTGACTCCAGGATGGATTGAGAGGCTGGAGCCGTCCAGGGGTCTCTGAATCTCGACGGAGCAGGGCCGGCCGGTACCTGCTGCTGCTGAGCCACGCTGGCCTGCCCTTGTGTGTAGGCGCTGACAATTAGGTCTTGCAGGGCTTGAGGCATGGTTTGCCAGGCATCCTGCGCCGTGCGCAATCCAGCAGCCGTAGGGGTGAACGTGGCTGCTGTAGTCTGGCCACCCTGAGGGGGTATTGGCTGTGGAGCAGTAGATGTGCTAGGCCACGCTGCTTGTCTTCCAAATGTAAAGACATCCGGTCTAGAAGAAGTAGAAGATTGGAAGTGTCTTTCCGGTGACCAGTCCCTCACTGAGGCCGAGCCTACTACCCCTGATGCAAATAAGGGGGAGGCTGGCTGAGGGATGGAAATGGGGGGCTGAGCCGGCGCAAGCGTGCCTCCAGACCTCTGAGAGGATTCTAACTGTTCCTCCAGCGCTTTAATCCTCTTCTCAGCCTCCCTGAGTGCAGCCCCTTGCGAAGATTTTTGCTTTTGGGGCCTTTCCTTGGGGGTAGGGGGCCTGGTAGCACTGGCTTCCTCCCCAGCCTGAATAGATTGGTCAGCCATAACTCACGAAAAAGTTGAGTCAGCAAGGATCGTCTGCTTCTGCACACGCAAGTAACTGAACAGCAATCGAAGGTTGTTAAAGACAGAGTCCACAACCGGATCGTTGCTCCTAACCGCTAGCAGTAATGGCGTCCAAGGCAGTAACTGCTGGTTGGTGTTGTGCGCCTGCGTGTCTCTCGGCAGAGGGGACACTTGGCGCGAAAACAGCCTTGCTGAGGGAGACGCTGCTGTGCGTCGGGCTCAAAAAAACATGGCCGCCGGGCCGTTGCCCTGGCAACCAATGACGCCCCAAACAGCAACTGGCCTGCCCGCTCGATTTCGGGCTTCTTAAAAATGGCCGCCGGCTGTTGCCAAGGGAACGGGCGGGAAGCCTCCCCTGGCTTCCCCGCCCTTTCTCCAGCGCTGTAAGAAAACGGCGACCGCCGAGGCTTTTCCTCGCCGCCAGTCCCTGCCGTATATAAAGGCATTTCTAGCCTTTCAGCGCTTCCCCTTTGAGTTCCTCCGTCGATGGTAGGGGGGGGGGGGCGAGACGCGCTCCCCTCTTCACTGAGGACCTTCCTCTCCTGGTCCTCGGGTTTATTCGCCACGGGCAGGACGGACCCTCCCGAGGCGTCAACCCCTTCCTCTCTTCCAGGGTCTACCTCGGAGGTAGTCTCCCTGGGTGCTCACTCCGGGGACAAGTCAGCCAACCCAGCTCGTGGGGTTGGGAAAGGAGGAGCTGCAGACCCCTGGATAAACCCACTGGAGGTTTGAATCCAGGGCTGCTTGAGGAAACTTTTTCCCCCAACTGCACCTGCAAAATAAGAAAAGAGAAAAAACATTAAATTAAATTAAATTAATACATATAATTAAACAATAAATATAAATTTATTGAAGAGAAACAAACTCAGAGTCCCTATACTGCGACTGAGTTTTTAGACTGGAGGGCTAAGGGGGGCGGTACCTGCCTATTATTTAAATTAAACTCAGTCCCGACCAATCAGACTGAAGAATTACCCATCCTGGACTCTCCTTGCAAGTGCATTGGAGAAAATATTATTTTACTGAAAGAGTAGTAGATCCTTGGAACAAACTTCCAGCAGACGTGGTTGGTAAATCCACAGTAACTGAATTTAAACATGCCTGGGATAAACATATATCCATCCTAAGATAAAATACAGAAAATAGTATAAGGGCAGACTAGATGGACCATGAGGTCTTTTTCTGCTGTCAGTCTTCTATGTTTCTATGTTAATAGAACAGAACATTTGTAGCTCAGGGTTGAATGTTGGAGTCCTTGATGCGCTCTGAGCTTGGTTATTTGATTGCAGAGATTTTGTTACAAAACTAAGTAATATCAGGGCTTGAAGGGAATGGGGTTTGCTTTCATTTTATGTACTAGTGGCTTGCCCTATCAGCATTGAAAGTGGACTTGGTGGTTCCCTGATTCGGCTGTTCTTTAACTGTTAACTCATTTGTCAGACAAACAAGTGTACTGCGTTTAACACTAAAGCAATAATATACATTCATGTCTTTGTATCCAAACAACATACATCTATCTGCAAGAATTTTATTTCAAAGTCTTTAAGCGAGCCATATTACAATGTTCATATTGGAAACCTGAAAGGGAAAAAAACTGTTTTCAGATAAACCCAAAAGAAATAATATCTATTTATGACTACTCACCTGAGGTCGTATAACTTTTACTATATTTTTCAGTGCGGTATCGGGTGATGGAGGAGAGCAGTCAGGTGTTGGGCCTGTTGAACTGTTTCTATGGTTACCAGTACCTGGCGCAGTAATTGCTACTTGAGGTGCATTATCTATGAATAAAAATAGTGTTCTGGTGATTACACATTATTACACAGAATATACTGTGAAAACAGAAAATGGCTTTAAAGACAAATGATTCAGTATTTTATAATTTATTATAATTATTAGATCTATAATTCATATTGTTTGCATTCAGGTTAAGATATTCATTTATTGTTTTCGACAAAGCCTGTCACTGATCACAGCTAATGCTTAGCATTTCAATGCAGGAAACTATTCATGTGCAGAAATAGGTTTATGTTCATAGGTTGCTTGTCAAAACTGGAGATTAACCTGGAAGTGTGAGAAGGAAATTAGGAATTTAGGAATATTAGTATGATACTTACTGTACTTAAAAATGGTTAGATGGTCAAAAATTATAGTTCTGATATCTTCTGTATAAGAATGGAGATATAATAATAATCATAACAACAGAGTTGGAAGGGACCTTGGAGGTCTTCTAGTCCAACCCCCTGCATAGGCAGAAAACCCTACACTACTTCAGACAGATATTTATGCAACATCTTCTTAAAAACTTCCACTGTTGGAGCATTCACAACTTCTGGAGGCAAGATGTTCCACTGATTAATTGTTCTGTCAGGAAATTTCTCCTTAGTTACTTCTCTCCTTGTTTAGTTTCCACCTGTTGTGTCTTGTTCTACCCTCAGGTGCTTTGGAGAATAGGTTGACTCCTTCTTCTTTGTTGCAACCCCTGAGATATTGGAACACTGCTATCATGTCTCCCCTGGTCCTTCTTTCATTAAACTAGCCATGCTCAGTTCTTGCAACCGTTCTTCATATGTTTTAGCTTCTAGTCCCCTAATCATCTTTGTCACTCTTCTCTGCACTTTTTCTAGAGTCTCAACATCCTTTTTGCATCGTGGCAACCAAAACTGAAGGCAGTATTCCAAGTGTGGCCTTTCCAAGGCCTTATAAAATGGTATTAACACTTCATGTGATCTTGATTTTATCCCTCTGTTAATGCAGCCTAGAACTGTGTTGGCTTTTTTGGCAACTTCTGCACACTGCTGTCTCATATTTAAATGGTTGTCCACTAGGGCTCCAAGATCCCTCTCACAGTTACTACTGTTGAGCAATGTACCACATATACTGTCCCTGTGCATTTTGTTTTTCTTGCCTAAATGTAGAACCTTACTTTTTTCATCATTAATTTCATTTTGTTAGACAGTGCCCATTGTTCAAGTTTGTCAAGATCCTTCTGTATTTCGTGCCTATATTCTGGAGTGTTGGCTAGTTTGGTGTCATCTGAAAATTTGATAAGTTTCTCATCTATCCCCTTGTCCAAGTAATTGATGAAGATGTTAAAGAGTACTGGCCTAAAACAGAGTCTTGGGGTACTCCACTGCATACATCCCTCCATGTAGATGTAGTTCCATTGGGCACTACACATTGAGTGTGGTGGATTAGCCCATTTTGAATCCATCTGGCGGTGTTGCTGTCTATCCCACATTTTTCTTCTTTATTTAGTAGTATGCTATGGTCTACTTTGTCAAAAGCCTTACTGAAGACCACGTAAACCACATCGACAACATTCCCCTGGTCCACTAATTTTGTCAAAAAATGCTATAAGATTAGTCTGATGTTTTTGACAAACCCATGTTGGCTTTTGGTTATTAGTTTGTTTGCTTCTAGGTGTTCATTGATTCATTGCTTGATTATCTTTTCCAAAATCTTCCCTGGTATTGAGGTCAGGCTGATAGGTCTGTAGTTTCCTGGATCTGATTTTATTCCCCTTTCTTGAAGATGGGAAGTACATCGGCTCTTTTCCAGTCCTCTGGCAGTTTCCCGGTGCTCCAGGATCTTTGAAAGATATATTGCAGTGGATCTGAGATCTTGTCTGCCAGTTCCTTCAGAATCTTTGGATGTAATCCATCTGGCCCAGGTGATTTGAATTAATCTAGGGTAGACAGGTGTTCCTTTACCATTTTCTTCCCTATTTTAACTTATATATTAAAGGCTTTCTAAGTTACAACAGGTGGTAATAATCAATTCAGAAAATCAGCTTGTCTGTTAGGACCTTCCTCAACCTCATTCATCAGGATGTGAACTGGTGACTGGACTGCCCCACCAGCCAATTCAATTACTTTTTTTAAAAAATCATCACTATCACCATTTAAATGCCCATAAGAGTCAAAATAACTGTCTAGATGTTGTGAGTGCTCCTCGTCCACCTCTGGTAATGGAAAATTCTGAGGAGGATGCACCAGGCTCATCTTGGTACCCTGGCCAGTGGTATTGCCAGCTGATGCAGAGAGTGAGAGTGAGGGGGAAATAGACCTGGATGAACCCGAAGGACCACCACAGGTGGCAGATATGCCAATGACAGTAGAGTCTGACTTAAGGGAGGAGGAAGGTCTGGAACCTTTGCTAGATGCCCACTTTAGAAGTTTAAGAAAGAGACAAGAATGCAGTCGTACCTCTACCTAAGAACACCTCTACTTATGAACTTTTCTAGATAAGAACCGGGTGTTCAAGATTGTTCTGCCTCTTCTCAAGAACCATTTTCTACTTAAAAACCCGAGCCTTTGAAACCTTCGTGGGGCTTCCCTAGGAATCTCCCGGGAGGAAACAGGGCCGGAAAAGGTGGGGAGAAGCCTCCATGGGGCCTCTCTAGGAATCTCCTGGGGGAAACAGGGCCTCCACCCTTCCTGTGGTTTCCCCAATCGCACACATTATTTGCTTTTACATTGATTCCTATGGGGAAAATTGCTTCTTCTTACAAACATTTCTACTTAAGAACCTGGTCACGGAACGAATTAAGTTTGTAAGTAGAAGTACCACTGTACTTGTATGGAAAAAAGAAGTCATATGTGACAATTTCATATAGGTATTTAAGGGTGGAGTATGGGTAATTGAGAGTGGAGTTACAACATTTTGCAATGGAGTCAGATGATGATTTGAGATCTCAGCCAGGTTATGCTAGCCACCTGTTATTTCCCTGCTAAGAATCCTTGGAGAAAATGTGCCTTGTCTGCTGAAATCCTGGAAAGCTGTAATTTGTAAGTCTGTGAAACCAGAGAATCCTTATCTCATGAAGAAATGTGAGCAGCTTTGATCCTTGGCAGCAGCCTAGCCGTGGAACTGTTAAATCCTAATTAGCCTCACTGAGAAACTGCCGAAGTTTATCACATGCATGCCTTTAGCTTATAAAAATGAGACTGTATATATAAAGAGATTGATCCATACATGGATTTCCCTTTTTTCCCCCAAGATTTATACGCTTTGTTTTTACACTCTATCCTGTGAGCCACCCCGAGTTTTTAGAGAATGGCAATCAAATCAAATCAAAAATAAGCAAGCTGCATAGGCCAGAATAGAACACTAGATATGATCTTAAGTGGAAATTTTATTCATAGGAATATAGTCCAGATGTAACTACTGACCTTAAGATACATAAAAGCTCTTTAATACTTCATTTATACTTAATTTGTATCCCTAATTTGACCACTTACAGGTGGTCTGATCAAAAGAGGAAATAAGGAAAACACAGAGGGCTAACCACTAGGCTAAAGGCTAACCAGTATAGAATGCCACTACCATCTATTTATTAATGTGCTCCTTAAAGCCTAAAATGGATTACATGAAGCTAGAGTTAATAACAAACTGGCAGATGAGAAACTGCTGTGTAATCATTGCAATGGGAACTGGTTAAAGCATTCTGTCCTGGATAGCTTGGGTGGACAGTCAACATTTTGGCTTATTTTTGTTTGAGAACAGACATCAGAATTTCATTTTTTAAACATGTTACTAGTGCGTTCATAGAAAAAAAGACTATAAAATTATATTGACATATATTGTCATTACTAGCACATTACTAATTGGAAGGATTAATTGTCTTTAAAAAACATGTAGCCCTATTTGAGAGGAAGGATTTGTAGGGAAGAATGTTCTTTCAAATTCAAAAGAGGGTTAATTTTAAAACGTAAGAGCAGGGGTCCCCAAACTTTTTACACAGGGGGGCAGTCCACTGTCCCTCAGACTGTTGGAGGGCTGGACTATAAAAAAACCCTATGAACAAATCCCTATGCACACTACACATACGTTATATAAAGTAAAAAACAAAATGGGAACGAATACAATATTTAAAATAAAGAAGAAGTAATAAGTAATTAAGTAATTAATAATTAAGTAATTAAGTAATTTATAATTCTTTATTAACAAGTAAATTTAAACTTAAATCAACAAACTCCATTTCTCCTTCCTTCCTTCCCTTCCTCCTTCCTCTCCACTTCTCTCTTCCCTCTCCCTTTTCTCTCATTTGTTTCAATTTCCTCTCCCTCGTTCCTTCCCTCCATCATTTTCTCATTTTTCTCTTTCTCTCTCTCTCTCTCTTTCCATCTCTCCCTCTTCCTTTCTCTCTCCCTCTCTATATCTCCCTCTTTCTCTTTCTTTCTCTCTCTTCTCTCTTTCTCTCACTCACTCTCTTTCTAACTCTCCCTCTTTGTATCTCTCACACTTTTTCTCTCTCCCCCTATCTCTATTTCTCCCTTTCTATCTCTCCTCTTCATTTCTCTCTCCCTCTCTATTTCTCCCTCTTACTATATTGATCGGTAAACTCTCGTGTGCTGCTGCGGGCCGGTTAAAAGACCTCAGTGGGCTGCATCCGGCCCACGGGCCGTAGTTTGGGGACCGCTGCGTAAGAGGATGAGATGGTGTGGAAGAATCGCTCTCTTTCCTTTTCATTAAATCAATGTTTCTCACTCTCAGCAATTTTAAGATCCTGGATTTCAACTCCCAGAATTCCCTAGCTTCAATCTTCATCATGGAAATGTAGAAGGCATGCAACTCTTCCCCAGTTTCATCATTCCTTGACTACAACCAACAAAGTGTTTTCTGCTTCATATTCATCTACTGTATCTGTCATGGATTCCTGTGATTCTATACCTGAAGAATAGAAACTAGAAGACTGTCAGGCTATAGCTGAGGAATTAATAGGTTGTCAGCACTATGAGTGATGAATCAAACCCAGCACAGGGAGCTACTGACTCATATAACAAGGAGTTAGAGCCTAACCTCAAAAGAATACTAAGCCTTAAAACACATCAACACCGAAGAGGGATGAATGACAGCAGAGACCTCAAGAAAGTATCAGTTCCCTTACTTAGGCAAAACCAGGAATTATGTAAGAGCATTCTCCAAAACTCTTCATTTTTTGGAAACTGCTGTCTTGTTTCCTCATTTGCAATCCTGTGTCAGATATGCCTCTCTTACCCTCCTATGCCAAGTACATTTTACCTTAGAATTAGTGAGCAAAAGGAAAGTCCAGGACCAGAATAGAATCATAAAAGGCAAGGCATTTCAGCATAGCTGGAAGCTGCCAGTGGGATTACTATTTATGCAAATACTGAAAATGACCTAATAAACCTGGAAATATCTAGATGAAAATCAGATATGGTCTCCAATCTTGAATGAGGGGTGGGGGGTGACTCCTACATAAATTCTCCTACAGAATGCTTGTAGGAGGCAATGGCTTAATTCAGTTGCAATTTTAGGAAACACAAGAAAATATTCTGTTATTGGAAAAATGAGAGACTTCAAGAATGGAGAGTGTGTCAGAAAGAATTCCATTACAGGCTTGAATAGTAGCCATTTGTTTAAAATGAAGCATAAGCAAGGAATCCTCCTAGACTTATAACTTTTGCCTGATGAGCAGATGGTAGAAGAAATTTGTGCAGTTCCAGTTATGGTTTTCCCTGCTAAACTCACTCACGTCCTTGTTAATTCTCATTTGGATTATTACATCATTCTATACATATGGCTGCCCTTAAATACTATCTGCAAGTTATGGCCATCTAGAATGCTGAATATTTATAGAGTATGTCAAATTTTTCAACTGTCAATTTCCAAATATTAGGGGTGTTCAAAAGTTGTGACATGCTTGAGGACTGTAAACATATTTTTGATTAATTTAATATAATTTAGATGTGCTTGGTAAATAACTACATAAATATCATAATTTTTAAACATTTTGTTTGTTTCATCTGGATAACAAATGAGTTTCAACTGGATTTTATGTATGCACAAATCATTCATTCATTCATTCAGTCACTCATTCATTCAGTCATTAATTTATTTATTTATTTGCCTTATATGCGTCTTCTTATTCTTCTTGATATTGAGAGATTATGACATGTGATTGCTCAAAAATCAATGCTTTCTCATTTACTGTAGTAGGAAAAAAACTGTTTCAATTATACTGACGCTCTTGGATATTATCTAGAGAGTAAAACCTACAAATTGAGCCTATATATCATTATCTACTTTTTACTAAGCCTATATCTACTTTTTACTAAGTTTTAGTTTAAATATTTTTAAGTTTTAATGACTTTGGTTTAAATATTTTCATTATACATGAGAGAGAGACAGAGAGATGTATAGATAGATAGATAGATAGATAGATAGATAGATAGATAGATAGATAGATATAGAGATAGATAGATAGATAGATAGATAGATAGATAGATAGATAGATAGATAGATAGATAGATGACATTTTCTTCCAAAATTATATTTTTATTTTAAAATATGAAATAGGAGAAGCTACCACAATTATAAAAATAGTATGGCAAAAATATAAATAAATAAATAATACTATAATGCACGGTTTATTATATAAGAAAAATAGCATACGCATAGTAATTTCAGACACTGAATTTCAATCACTTCCTTATTGCACCTCATTTGTTTACCCCAGGAAAAAATCTTGTTCCATACCTTGGTCTGGATTGGTTTAGAAACAGGAATGAAGGTATCACAGAACAATAGAAACTGAAATGCTGGCAGAAAAAACGCATTGCAAGCTCTACTGGAGAGGAAGAATATAGAACCCAGTCTTTTTTTCACATGAATTCAAAACTATAAAATATTTTTTGAAGTTAGTCTTTCAGAAAGGTCATCTGGCCAGGTATCCACTGTGTGCTAATATAACTTCGACATCAGTCTAAAGAGGGAATGGCTCTCTTTTAGTTTCAAATACTGTATATCTTAGGACCATATTTGGGAGTGGCATGAATTTGTTATGTGCTAAAACAGCCTCAGGTTAGGCAACTAAAAGCAGCATACGACTTTTTCTTGTGGTTTACACAAAAAGGTGGTCTGGAGAAATTAAAACAATAAGTATCCTTCATTCTAAAAAGCAAAATTATGTAGCAAATACAACTCAACTGGACTTGTCCTTAATGCTTCTTTGTGCTTCCAGCACAGAAAACCATTAAGTAATAAAATTCCTGCATATTCGTCAGAATCAGCCAATAGTACTGTATAAATAAAAATGTAGGTAGCACAAATAACAATACGTATAAGATCAAAACCAGTAAAAACACCTATTTTTGATGAAACTCCTCTTGTTATTTCTAAAGAACAAGGTTTCTTCGTAACTGTTGTATCAAGAAAATCACAGAGACCATTCTCATTTTCTACAGGAAATGTTTCTGAAGAAACAGATGGCACCGCTTCCAGTGTAGCACTCCTCTTCTTTGGAAAAGCTTCCTGAAATATAGAAATAGAATTATATAATAGAGTTGGCTTTGTAGAGGACAGAAAAGAAAACTATTTAAAATTGCCATATATACACTACTACATTTACTGAAAGTTTATTACAACAATTATAAGGATTTTTAAAATAACTTTCCATTAAAAATAATTTAAGATTAAAGTTAATTTTTAGACTCTGCAAATACATCTTTAAAACAAAATGTATTTAAAGAGCTACCTACTAATACATCTTAATAATAAAAAAATACTATTAAACTATTATACTGTATTTGCATAAACATATATATAAATAAAGAACAATTGCAACCTCCATGCCTTCCATAAAATGATTGTACATTGTGCAAATCAGATGGAGGGCTGAGAAGGTATCTGTAGACCCCTCACATCCTGGACATAAACTGTTTCAACTCCTCCCCTCGGGACACCTCTACAGGGTATTGTATGCCCAAACAAATAGACATAGGAATAGTATTTTCCCCTGTGCCATCAACGTTGTTGATGTAACCGGCAGGGTTGTTTTCTTGGTGGTCCTAGATATTGGTGTCATGCTGGTAGATTTCCTCCACTCCCACTATTTTTATTCTTAGTTATCAAAATATTCTTATTTTAAGCTAATAATTACTTTGATTTAATATAAATTAATAGGTTTGCTACTATTTTAATGACATAATTTATTTATTTATTTATTATTTAGATTTGTATGCCACCCCTATATTGTAACAATATGATAATGTAATAATATAATCTTATATTCAACCTTCCAAGTTATTAGGTTTACTACTATTCTTAATAATATGATATAACAATGTAATCAGGAGTGGGCTGCTGCCTGGACGGGGGGGGGACGCAGTGGGGTAGCAAAAATGGAGCTCCACCCCAGAGCACCCAATTTGCACTGAAAGATGTTGAAAGAAAATGCAGGGTGTCCTGCATAAGCCACGCCCACAGTGTGGTAGTAAAAATTTTGGTAGCCCTTCACTGAATATAATAATGTAGTCTTATATTCCATCTTCAAACATTCACAATCCAGTTCTTTACTCTAATATACAATCCTCTTTTCTGCTTTTACACAGCTTGCAATTAGATCCACTTGTGGCCTCTAGATCAGTGTTTTTCAACCAGTGTGTCAGGTGTGGTCAGGTGTGCCATGAAGAAGGAAGCTCAGGTTCTGGTCTTTCAACTTTTTGATGAGGGCGCGAAGAGCAAAAAGTTGCGAGACCAGAACATGAGCTTCCTTCTTCGCGCCTTCCAAGGTTTCCGGCAGCTGCAGCACCCCGCCTGGCTGGAGCTTCCCTGGTTAGCTTTGGGGCCCAGCAGGAGGGCGCCGGCAGCGGGAGGGCGCTGGCAGCAGCAGCATCGGTCAGTACCCACGAGGCGGTGGCAGGGTGGTCGGTTGCGAGCGGGAACTCCAGGGCGGAGGCACCGATGGGGGTGGCTGGACATGTTGCTGGACACCATACATGCTGGCGCTGCGGGGCTGGCACTGGCCTGCTGGCTGGGCCGGCACAGAAGTGCCAGCCCCGCCCCAAGACCAGCACAGCATGTACGGCGTCCAGCAACACATCCAGGCGCCGCCATCGGTGCCTCCTCCCTGGAGCTCCCAATCGCAGCCGACTGCCCTGCCCCCACCCTGCAGCTACTGCCCGATGCTGCTGTTGCCGGCATGGTGTAAAAGAGAAAAAAAAAGAGAGAGAAAGAGAGATAGCAAGAGAGACAGAGAGAGAGAGCAAGAGAGAGAGAGAAAGAGGGGGAGAAAGAGAGAGAGAAAGAGAAAGAAAGCAAGAGAAAGAGAAAGAAAGCAAGAGAGAAAGAGAGAGAGAAAGAATGAGAGAGAAAGAAAGAAAGAGTGAGAGAGAGAGAGAAAAGGAGAGGAAGGGAGAGAGAGAGAAATGAGAGCAAAAAGGGCAGAAAAAAGAGAAATGAGAAAATGATTGAGGTAGAGAATGAGAGGAAAGAGAGAGAAACAAAAGAGAGAGAAGTGACTCTTGATTTAAAGCCTATGCTAAAAAGTACCCAAAGAATAAGAGAGAAAAACCCCCCAGCTCTCACCTGTTTTTGGAAATGGTTGAAGAGTGTGTATACACACACACACACACACACACACACACACACACACAAGGTGGGGAGGAGACAGGGATGGAAAAAGAGAGGAGAGTGTCTTAGAATGTCATCTTGGTTGATGGTGTGCCCCAGGATTTTGTAAATGTAAAAAATATGCCGTGGCTCAAAAAAGGTTGAAAATCACTGCTCTAGATGGCGCTCTCTGTTTGCTGTGTCACTGTTTCAACTTCTCTTTCCTTAGGTTACAATGTTTCTATAAGTCAATAAGGGGGAACTCAAAGATTAAATCTCTCGTTTTCTAATTATTTTTGAATTATAATCCTTTTAGACCAGTTTCTTTATTCTGACACCTTCAAACTGTCTTTTCTGGAGTGGGTGGGGAATTTATTTACTTACTTACTTACTTACTTACTTACTTACTTACTTACTTACTTACTTACTTACTCAAATTTATAAGCCACCCTTCTCCAGTGGACTCACGGCGGCGTACAGGATAAAACAAATACAAAATCTTAAAACCCCAAACATTAAAAGAAAACTATTCACCCAAAATTCATCCTATACCACTAACATACTACGGGCCGGAGCGGAGTGTTAACACTCAACAGCCACAGGCCTACCGGCAAAGATGTGTTTTTAAAGCCTTTCGAAAGGCCAGGAGGGTGGGGGCAGTGCAAATCTCTGGGGGAATTCCAGAGGACCAGAGCCGCCACAGAGAAGGCCCTTACCCTTGGCCGCACCACGGGCATTGTTTGGCTGACAGGACCTGGAGAAAGCCAATACTATGGGATCTGACCGCTGGGATATATGGGAAATGTTAGTATCTAATAACACTCTGTCCTAAGTAGCACGTATGTTTCCAGCTCATACAATCCTCAGTACAGTTTCAGCCTCAATTGTCATGACTGCATTCCAACAGGTCCGGACCTCACCACCAGTCCTCTCTTAGTTGATATTTTTTGGAAAGGAAATAAGCTATATCTGCCGTTACGCTAATCAAGATGCCCACTTGCTTTTCCACTTCGTGCACTTCTTACATCAATACTATAGTTTGTTCTCACACTCATAATCCAACAGGTTCAAAACCAGAAAATATGTTTTTTAAAAGTATGTTTAGCACTCTCCATTCACCATTAGTTCACTTCTAATCACTTATGGTTTGGTTCAACTTAGAATTTTTCTCCTGTCTATCTCTCTGCACCATCACTTTGGGAAGTTTCCTACCATTGCTTCGCTTCTCCTAATTGTTGCTTTCTGTTGGACAGAATCTGCCTCTCGCCTTGGAGTCTCGATCATTTGCTTTTCTTTTTATCCAAAAATTTATTTATTTATTTATTTATTTATTTATTGGATTTACTGAATAAGCCGTCCCTCTCTGAGGACTCTGAGGAAATGCAAATTCTTGGATTTGTCTTCTTGGACTTGTCTCTCATTTTGGAATGGAATAATATCACCTCCCTCAGCTTCCTGCTATGCGGCTGTCACTGCTTCGAGTCTTGGCAGAATCCTTTTTTGTCATAAATTAAGGGGGGTCCTGAACCTTTGGGGGGATTGTGTTTCACCCCCAAGGTCCTTGGAAGTTCCCTTTTCTATTGTTGCTTCCTCCAGAAATGGCAATGCCTTTACAGGCTTTCTGTCAAAATGATTGGAGTTCAAGAACAGAGCCCTGTTCTTTTTCACTGCAGTGCAATGACTTCACCACCAGAAGTCTGGAGTATCACAAGGCTTTATCTACCAGCTCAGAGGTGGGTTTCAGCAGGTTCTGACCAATTCTGGAGAACCGGTAATGGAAATTTTGAGTACAGTGGTACCTCAAGATATGAACTTAATTGGTTCTAGGAGGAGGTTCGTAAGGTGAAAAGTTCGTAAGACGAAACAATGTTTCTCATAGGAATCAATGTAAAAGCAAATAATGCGTGCAAACCCTTCAGGAAAATCCCAAACTTTAGAAGGGAGGCGAACAGAGGGCAGGGAGGAGCAGCTAAAGGGGGCGGGTGGAAGAAGCAAGGCTAGGCTAAAGGGTGAGTGGGAAGGAAGAAAGGCAAGGGGGGCGCCCCTCCCTTTTCTTTCTTCAAAAGACACTCTTTCAGTGCCTCTGCAAGCACGCTGTTCTCTGCAAAGTCTTTCCCCCTCCAAGCCGCCCCTCCTTTTTCTTTCTTCAAAAGACGCTCTTTCAGTGCCTGCAAGCACGCTGTTCTCCTACTTTTATTAATGCAAAGTCTTTCCCCCTCCAAGCCACCCCTCCCTTTTCTTTCTTCAAAAGACACCCTTTGCTGTTCTCTGCAAACTCTATCCTCCTCCAAGCCGCCCCTCCCTTTTCTTTCTTCAAAAGACACCCTTTCAGTGCCTGCAAGCACGCTGTTCTCCTACTTTTGTTATTGCAAAGTCTTTCCCCCTCCAAGCTGCCCCTCCTTTTTCTTTCTTCAAAAAAGGGGGGGAAAAGAAAGCCCTTCATCCCAGCAGCAGCAGCTTGGGTTCGTAAGGTGAAAATAATTCGGAAGAAGAGGCAAAAAAATCTTAAACACCGGGTTCGTATCTTGAAAAGTTCGTTAGAAGAGGCGTTCGTAAGATGAGGTACCACTGTAGTTCGGAAACCAGTAAATACCACCTCTAACTGGCCCCATTTATTCTCTGCCTCCCGAGTCCCAGATGATTGGAAGGAAATGGGGATTTTGTATTGGAGTGGGATGGGAATGGAGATTTTGCAGTATCCTTCCCTGCCATGCCCACCAAAGCCACACCACGCCCACAGACTGGTAAATAAAAAAATTGAATTCCACCAATTTGCTAGTTAATTGATCTGTAATCAGCCGGGAATCTGGAAATTGAGAAAATAATTTTTCTACATCTTCTACTATCAGTACTAATAATAGCAAACTACTAATACTAATACCTTTACTACTAATAATAATTAAGATAATAATAAAAAAGAAAAATGAACACTTATATCGTACTTTCGTTTCTGTCTTCAGCAAGATTGCTGCTTCCTGGCTAAAACAGTAATCTTGAAATGTTTGCATAGGGTTGGATGAAAGGAGAAAGAACAAAACTTCAACAGAACGAGTTTTGCACCATCAGACTGCAAATTCTAAGAAAAATTGTATTGGAACAAATGAAACTCCTCACAAAAGAAAGTAACATTGACCTACATGTTCATGCTGGAAAAAGAGATTTAATGCATTTTCAAGAATATATTAATTGTTGTTTCAAAATTGAGTAATATATTGAAACTCAAATTCTGACATCCATCAGTTTAATTTTAGTCTCAACTAGAGATGATTCAGTTTTCAAACTCTACAAACTAATCTGAAATGTCAAAGCTATCTGAGATTGCATGCAGAAAAAAATACGTCATCATATATACTTGGCAATAAAAAAATTAAACATGTTTAAATTAGAATAATTTGATCCAGGTTATTTGTTCCTTAAGTACAAATGGAGGTGATAATAATTTTCTTGGTTGTCAATAGCATTCTCACAAAGACTACTACTGCTTGCACTTTTCTGAACTTTGTAAGTATAGATGATACATCATGATATCTAAATATCCTTTCCAAAATCTTCCTAGCTACTCTGCCAAAAGCTAGTCTGTGATAAATTTCTTGACTTCTTATGCCTTTACTTTACTGGCTGGTTCTAAAAGTTAGGACCTGTCAGGCACTTCAACATCTTTACTGTCAATTCTAAGTTTGGTTATTGTGCCTGTTGTTATTAATTTGCAAACTTCCATATCCTATGCATATTTTAATGGCATTCTGTAAAAGCTCCTAGATTATAAATTTAGTTTCAAAAATTAGGAATACACTTAAGTGTCAATAGCAATAGTAATAGCATTTAGGCTTATATACCATCCTATATCACTTTACAGGATACTCTAGCCAGTTTACAATGTATAAGCATTATTTGCATATTGCTCCCAACAAACTGAGTCCTCATTTTACCAACTTTGGAAGGATGGAAAGCTGAGTCAGCCTTGAGCCCATTAGAATTGACCATATTTTAAAAAAGCAATAAGCTGATAAGAAAAGATGAAGACCCAACTTTCCGGTCACTCTTATTGGGAACTTCAATCTTCAAGATTCCTCTTCACATGTGTGTCCATGGTCATCCGAAAGTCATCTTGCGTCATTCCTAGGTGCTCCTGTTTGGATCCAGGGAGCAGTGGCACCAAAAAGCCAGCTTTGGTAACAAAACCAGCTGATAGTTGGCAAGAGAAAATGATGATCCTGCCATACACCATGATCGGATCTTATTGTTCTGGCAGCTTTTCCAATCCTAGGGTCTTGTTGGGAAAAACCCAGCCAGACAAGGAGGTGGAATCAAGTTATTGCACAGTTGCAAGAGATCTATACTAATTCCCCACTAAGTCCCAGGGAATCTTAGTTATCTGTTCCCAAGGGAAGGCAAGCAATCTCGGAAGATTCCTACATTATAGGCAGAATACAATACAGTAATTAGTTTGGACTCTACCTATGTGAATCTGGTTGCTTGCACCTGACAGGTCTCTATATTTAGGAGGAAGGTTTAGAGGTAAAGGAGGCATTTATCATTTTAGCAAACAGCAATAACCTAGTTTAAAAAGAGAAAATAGTATGATTTATATTCACCATATCAGAAAAATGCTGACATATTTAGCTTTGTCACATGCCTGATGTATACAATTATATGTAGTTACCTTTTCTTATTTTCAGAAATCCCACTCACTAACACTAGATACAATGCTATTTTTCTATTCTTTCCCAGAAGACCACTTATCGCTTGAGAACGAGTCTAAATGCAGAGCTAAATGAATGTGACAATATTGTTTCTTCCTACATAATGGCATTTAAGTTTTCTCACTCATTTTTGCCTACTGCGCTTAATCAAAGTCTATTATACTATGCCTACATCTCCTAGTTCTCTCCTTTAACCATCAATATTGCTTCTTGCTTACCATATATCAATTTATTGAGTTGGAGTGAGTGCTAAAAGATAAATTTCCATTGTTGGAAGAAGTTACAACAGCAGAATTAAAACCTGAACTGAAAAAAATGTTTTTCTCAACTTTTGATATGTGTCTCTATTGACGTAAGAGATACAATGAATATGTGTCATTATTCTTTTGTGTTTTCATCCGCTTGGTTTTTTAATCTTCAATTTGTTTTCTATCTTGTAGATTTTTTGTTATATACTTCAGTTCTTGGGCTCATATTAGACAAAGCTAAGTTATACTTTTAAAAAAATTGTTATTACTATTTCAGCAGAAAAAATTATGGCTCCTGAGACTTGTATTTTTGACAACAGAAAAAACAAGTCAAGTAAACATTAGTATGTTGATCAGTTTTCCTTAGCCACAAATAATATTTTTTCAATCCATTTGGACAAAAGAACATGCCGTATAAATAGGAGGAAGAGTATTGTATTAATAAAATAATAATAATAATAAAATAAAATAGTGCAAAAATAGGATATTGATTCATGTTCAATTGAATAAAACTGTATAATGTATGTTATTGATATGTTTTAAGTTTTATGTATTGGTGCAAATATGGAAACTGTGGAGAAAAATAAAAAAAATCCTTTCACATACACACCAAAGAAAAATAATACGTATCACCTAAAACAAGATCACTACTACATTAAACCTGAAGTGATTAATAAAGCCAAGTGTCAGGTCTGAGTCTCTGGAGAGGGGCGGCATACAAATCTAATAAATAATTATGTGAAGTCCAAGGTGGGCCTGACACAGTTCCTTTCTCCAGATGCCATAGTAACAAACACAGGAAAGAATCAGGAATCCTGCATAGGATTGGTTCACATGACTGCACTTGTGGGTGTGGGGATGTGAGATGACCCAGATGTAATCTAAGGGATTCAGAGTTGGAATGTTTCCAGTCGAATCCAGACATGGCTGTTAATAAATCTTACCCAGTGAGAAGTACAGGCATGGAATTGATTTATTTCTCAAGCTATTTGGTTTGCTAACACCAAGTCCTCGGAGAGGGAAATCATATAAATCCAATAAATAAGTAAGTAAGTAAGTAAGTAAGTAAGTAAGTAAGTAAGTAAGTAAGTAAGTAAGTAAGTAAGTAAGTAAGTAAATAAATAAATAAATCAGACATGGTTATTTCTGTGAAAAGTTATGGATTCATCAAGGCAAACAGAAAATTTGACTACTGCGTTTTTTGTGTGTTACACATAGAAATTGTCTGGCCTTCCTGGAAATGTATATATTAAGGGAAGACTATAAACAGGATTGATATCTTTATATAACTTGTAATAATACATATAACATGGTTTCAATCTCCCATGGGCAGTTACGTACAATTAATTAACTTGGAGCAGTGCAGCGGTAAGATGTTGTCCGTGGCTTTGATCTTGGGGAAAGATAGATTTTTAAAGGTATTTTTCTGGTTCCCATGTGTCCCTATCCATTTTTTGTCATGTTTGGGCCAACCTTTTAATTTTCACCTGAAGCTCCATATCTTTTTGGTAAGCAGTTGTTTGTTTAAGTTATCAATTTAGTTAGAAATTAGGAGTTGTAAGGAAAACTCATATAATGCCAACTTTTGCTCTATAGTCTATTTCCAGGGAGAAGGAAAATTGTCTGTTAAAACTACAAGGGTCAGTCCAAAGGGAAGCGTTTAAACTTTAACTGAGCTGTTTTGCTGTTCCATTGGGTGCAGTGAGGATTGATTTCCATTTTTTTGTCTACACTGATTCCAGTGAATCATTCTACAATCTACTTCTATAAATTCCAACTTGTGTACCATAAAGAGTTTAGGCCAATGACTTGACCTCAAAAAGTTTTAATGCTGCAAGGATTAAGTGGTCTCCATTTGTGTAGAAGAAGCACCTAACAACATTTGAAAATCTAAGTAGTATCTTCACTACTGGTGATTCTGCTGTGTATTCCAGGTGCCTTTAAAGTGTGTAACCACCTCAAGGAATAGTAATCTGATCATTGGTGTAAAATTCAAAAATTTTCCCTAACAGTTCTATGGGCATAGCTTGATGGGGGTCATGTGACTGAATGGGCATGGCCAACTCAACATCACTCATGTCGAGGGGTGCCTCACCTGGCTCCTCCCCTCCCACCACTCCTCAGCATGAATGACAGGGAAATGGGGAGGGAGAATTTTCCTGCCTACCCTCCTTCCCTCTCAGTCTGTGCTGAGCATCAGGAATGGATGACAGGCAGGAAAATCCCCTTCCCCATTTTCCTGCCTTTCACAAAAACGGCTCCATTCCAAGACTTCAGCATTACAATCCTGGGATATGCTGAAGGCTCAGAACGCATCTGCTTCAGCACAGAATGACTTTATTTATTTTATTTATTTATTTATATTTATTTATTTATTTTGTCCAATACAAATTGAAAGTTAAAGAGAATAAAAACGTGTAGTAGTAAATATCAGGCAAAGGATAGAAGAAGAGATATGAGAATAGAATACATCAATGAAGAGTAGAAGAAGGATATATGGATGGGAGAGAAGATATATAAAATATAGGAGAGACAATTGGACAGGGGACAGAAGGCACACTAGTGCACTTGTGCTCGCCCCTTACTGACCTCTAAGGAATCTGGAGAAGTCAACAGTGAAAAGTCTAAGGGAAAAATGTTGGGGGTTGGGGGTTGACACCACGGAGTCTGGTAATGAGTTCCACACTTCAACAACTCGATTGCTAAAGTCATATTTTTTACAGTCAAGTTTGGAACGGTTGATATTAAGTTTGAACCTGTTGCGTGCTCTTGTGTTATTGCGGTTGAAGCTGAAGTAGTTGTTGACAGGCAGGATGTTGCTGCATATGATCTTGTGGGCAATACTTAGATCATGTTTAAGGTGTCGTAGTTCTAAGCTTTCTAGACCCAGGATTGTAAGTCTAGTTTCGTAGGGTATTTTGTTTCGAGTGGTGGAATGAAGGGCTCTTCTGGTGAAGTATCGTTGGACCTTTTCTAGGGTGTTGATGTGTGAAATTCGGTGTGGGTTCCAGACAGGTGAGCTGTATTCGAGGATGGGTCTGGCGAATGTTTTGTAAGCTCTGGTGAGTAGTGTGAGATTGCCGGAGCAGAAGCTACGTAGGATCAGGTTGACAATTTTAGAAGCCTTTTTGGCGATATTGTTTGGCCATCTCTTTCTGGGCATCTTGCGTGGTGGTACCAGCAAAAGGTGAAGGAAAAGGCATGGGGGAGGCAGTGGTGATCCCAATGCACAGGCACTTCTCTTGTCTCTTGGCTTGCAGGCAGCTGCACCAAACAAGCACCAGCACAGGGCAATCTGGATTGCCTGCCTTCTCCATGCCAGTGTTGCTGCACAAGCCTCCCGCAATCCTCCCAAAAAGAGGGAAAAAACAAAGCAGCTGGCCGTGGTGCTGCCAGGTTCAGGAAATTGGCCCAACAAGCAGAAACGCTGTGGCCTTGACATGCTTGCTTGCCTGCCTGCCATGCGGCTTTCCTGGCTGTGTCTGTGGCCAGCTTGCAAAGGCAAGCAAGCACCCAGGCTTGCAGGCAATGGTGCGGCCAACCAGGGGTGGTTTTTACCAGTTCGGATGATTGTCTCTACCTGCTCGCCTGAGCCGGTGCGAACCAGTTAAATTTCACCCCTGAACCTGCTCAATTTACTATTTCCTATTGTCCAGGATTATTGGGTTTCTCTCTTAGCAAACACCATAATTTTAGATTTTTCAAAGTTAAATCCAGGTCCTTTTGCTGCAGTATCAAAATATTGCTACTATCGCTATATATATTTGGGGTGTTATGGTGGCATTATCTGCATAGAGAGCTGTAGGGATTGAGGACCTTCACGTGAATTTTTTCATTTCTAGAAATTGAGTCAAATGTATGTTTAACATCTCAAAAGGCCATTAAGAAGGAGTTTTTCTTTTTACGGAGGTATTTTTGTGCAAAATGGAACCCCACCAATGGGATCTGTAATCTGATAGAGGCCACATGACAGCAATGGCATCCATTATTTAAACTTTTTAGGGAACAAGGTTCATGATGAAATTTTACAACATATTAATGGGAGGATACCCAAGCGTGATTTGTATCTAAAATGATAAATACCTGAGTAAGACTGGAGAATCCAAGATTTCTACATCCATTGCAAGGTGTCAGTGCTTCCCATAAACCTGTGGGTCCACAACTATTTTCAGTTCCACCCTCTTCTTCCTCTTCTGCTTGTTCCAGATTTGTGGAAGATGATCTCTGAGGACAGAGTAGCAGTATTTCCAAGCATAAGTGAATATGAATACAGTTGAATTATATAAGGGATTTTTTTTTACATCTAAAGGAAATATATCCATTAAAATAGGTCGTATTATATTAAAATTCAATATAATCCCACCTAAAATTATTCTCAATGATGTCATATGTTAACATGGTGGTTATGAGTTTACAACTTATAAATTGCTGCCTTTAAATAAGTGAATATTATAAATAAATCATTTCTGGAAACTCCCATGTTTTAGAAACACAGAAACAAATGTTTCTATATTTCCCATGTTTTGTTCATCACTTCTTGAATTCCTACTTCATTTTTTTATCATTGAATTTAACATGCTACTTTCTGAACTCTTTGAATTTCTTTCACTTAAATTACCACATTTTTCAAAGTATAAGATGCACCGGAGTATAAGATGCATCTAGATTTTAGAGGTGGGAAACAAGGAAAAAAGTATTCTGAACCAAATGGCGTAGTAATATATCATTTAATAAAATACCAGGGTAGCAGAATACTTTTTACAACCATGTACACTTTTTACAAACTTCAGACTTGACAGCTTTAAGACTTGTGGACTTCAACTCCCAGAATTCCTCCTCCAGGCATACTAGCTCAAAATGGGAGTTGAAGTTCACAGGTCTTAAACTTGCCAAGTTTGAATACCCTTGCACCCCTAATCCTTAACCCAGAGGTTTTCAAACTTGACAGATTTAATACTAGTGGACTTCAGCTCCCAGAATTCCTCATCCGGTCATGCTAGATGGGGTAATTAGAAGGCAAAAACAGCTCAATTTTTGCAAAAAATTGGCAGTTTTTCCTGTTTTTTCCCCCACAAAAATTGGGTGGGCAAAGAGTCTGGGGAGACTACAGACAGCTCTTGGGTGCTGGGGCCATTTTTTGCCTGTTTTTTCACAAAAACGGGCATTTTTGCCTTCCCCCAGTCCCCAGGAGCACTCTGCAGGTTCTCCAGACCCTTTCCCTACCCCATTTTTGCCAAAAAAACAGGCGAAAAACAGCATTTTTGCAATTTCCCACTACTCAAGAACTCTCTGCAGGCGGGGGCAGAAGTGCATTTGATGTATAAGATGCACCAACATTTCCACCCTCTTTTAGGGGGGGAAAGGTGTGTCTTATACAGTGGTGCATCTACTTATGAACGCCTCTAAGTACGAACCTTTCGAAAAACAAACCATGTGTTCAAGATTTTTTTGCCTCTACTCACGAACCATTTTCTACTTATGAACCCTCGCTTCTCTCTCGGCTGCTGTAGCCGAAACGGCACATCAGAGGAACTCTCTGCAGCCGCCCCATCCCACTGCCAAAATTCCCCCTCACTTACCGCTTCCTTCACCCCATCTTGCTTCAAAATCACCTCTCCATCCACCTCCGTTTCCCTCCGTTTGGTCCTCTATTCCCCGCTTCTCCTCGCTGCCTGTCTCCACTCCGTTTGTTTTCGTTTGGTCCTTCATTCCTCTCTATGTATCCTACAGCTTTCACGGAGGGTTTCCAAGCTCTCCTCTTCACAATTTGCTCTCTATGTGTCCTCCGTGAAAGTTGGAGGACACATGGAGAACAAACGGGGAAGAGGAGAGCTTATAAACTCTCTGTGAAAGCTGGAGGACACACGGAGAGCAAACAAGGAAGAGGAGAGTTTATAAACCCTCCGTGAAAGCTGGAGGACACATGGAGAGCAAACAAGGAAGAGGAGAGCTTATAAACCCTCCGTGAAAGCTGGAGGACACATGGAGAGCAAATAAGGAAGAGGAGAGCTTATAAACCCTCCGTGAAAGCTGGAGGACAGAGCAGCGAAGGAAGTGAAGGAAGCTTTCCTCTTCCCCATTTGCTCTCTATGTGTCCTCCAGCTTTCATGGAGGATTTATAAGCTCTCCTCTTCCCCGTTTGCTCTCCATGTGTCCTCCAGCTTTCACGGAGGGTTTATAAGCTCTCCTCTTCACTGTTTGCTCTCTATGTGTCCTCCAGCTTTCATGGAGGACACATAGAGAGAAAATGGGGAAGAGGAAAGCTTCCTTCACTTCCTTCACTGCTCTGGCTCGATAGTGGGCTGGGGTTAAAGGAGCCATAGCCCCATTAAGACAGGATTAGGGCTAAAGCCGGCCCAGCAGCCTGCTTTGGCTCTTAAGCCCCAGCGGAGGCCGTCAAGGAGGGCGGACATGTCAATCCCTGCATGTGTCAATCCACCCGTGAGGCTCCCTCCAGGCAACCTCCACTGTCTTTCACCCCCACCCGCTTCCTCCACCCGCCCCTGAACAAGAATCAGAATGCCAGCGTTGCTTAAATGCAATTCACAGATGAGTTCACATACATTATTCGCTTTTACATTGATTCCTATGGGAAAAATTCCTTCTATTTACGAACGTTTCTACTTACGAACCTGGTCACAGCACGAATTAAGTTCGTAAGTAGAGGTACAACTGTACTCTTAAAAATACAGTAATACTGTAATGTATCAAATTTTCATAAAGCATTAACTGGTTTTTTTATTATTATCTGAAACATGATTAGCATAATATTTTAAAAATAAGTTGATTATGGCTTCTGGATTGCATTTAATAATTTATGGTATTGTTTGTTTGTTTAGTCAATACATAATGTAGGTTTCTGAGGATATAATCATAGTAAAATACATCAATAAAAGAATAGAAGATAAGACATTAGGAATAATATGGAAGAAATAATCATTGGGAATAATAGCGTTCGTATACATGAGGCTAGCAGAAACGTAAGAGAGACGTTAGGACAGGAGACGGAAGGCACGCTGGTGCACTTATGCACACTTATGCACTTATTAGCTATCCTAAAGATTACACAACCCACAGCAGACTGTCAATGCATGGTATTTGGAGTCCGATCATCAGGGATTCTTTTGGATCCATACTACACCAAAACCTGCCAACCGCTTATAATAGGTTAACCAAGAAACATGTACAGTATTTGGAAGATCCTTCTATTGTATAAAATGGCTGATGCTCTTCTTTACTGGACCATACTGCCATCTACTGGAAGATGGTTAACTAAAAACAAAATCTAACTTGTAATACTTTAATTAAGAATTAGGTTTTAGTCATAGTTTTGTGGTCATATTTAGATATACTTAAATATTTTTGTTTAATGTTTAAAGTAAATACATAAGAATTGTACAGACAAAAGATAGAATTCACTATAATGCTGCAAATTGTTGAAAAGAGAAAAATAGATGTTGAATTTTTACTTGCTATTCTTATATCAGGGTCAATTCTAGATCTATGAGAATGGGTTGAAATATCTTTGCTGAAGAAAAAATTGTACGTATAGGAATTTATTTTAAAAAAAAGATGGATAGAATTTACAAAATTAAAACAAAACAAAACAAAGGGGCAGTAAATTCCCAGTAATTAGCTAAAAAAATCCTAAACCAATATAATGATTTCAGGGAGATATTGAAGAGTCTTGTTATGCCACTGCCACTTCAGTTTATCATATAATTTTTCATTATATTATTTTATGCAGGAAATAAGTGTTTCAGCAGATAAACATTTTAATATACAAAATATGAAACAGAACTAAATCATACTGTTAATCACTAGAATTTAAACTACATTCTTTCTCACTTACTATATTAGACTTGTCTTGGTTTCCATTTGCTACTGTTTCTTCTGATATCTTGCTGGCATCATCCAGATAATCATCTGATATACTGTGGCTCGTATCTTCTAAATAATCTTTTTCTTGGCACAGCTTGATTTCATCTAATAATTTTGATAATTCACCTGTCACAGCTTCACCTTTACAAGAGCCAAAATATAATAATCAGTTGCTAATAAAATAAAATAAGTCAATTTAAGATTCAAAGTGGGTTCTTCTTAGTGTAATCAAAGAGCAGAGGCAGGTGAAGAGTTAATTTCATAATTAGCATGTCCCATTTCCACCTCTTTTATGTGGATATTATCTGTGTTATTCTGATATCATTTGATGTAATATTACACACATCACAAATCTGGAAACTAACATGATTAAATAAAGTCACTCAATAGAATATGGATGCTGCTCAGTTGTTAATTCTAAATACAAAATTTTAAATCAATGTTCACTGTAAATTAAATTTTCAGAAATCCATTTCAAAACATTTTTCATTAAAATACTATTTTATTAACATTATTTGGAATTTCTATATGGATTTGGCACTTTGGGGATCATTTGCAAATAATCACAAGGGCAAAGTTCTCATACACATCTATCCATTGGTGTACAGGTCAGTGGTGGATTGCTGCCAGTTCAGACCGGTTCGCCCATACCGGTGGCAGAAATTTGCCTCCACTCACAGCCCCGAACCAGTCCTCCGGTCTGAAACAGCCTGCAAAGAACACTCTGCACATGCACAGAAGGTGCACTTCCGGTGCAAACTAGTAGGGAAGGTAAGTAAAACCCACCCCTGGTATGGCTCAATAAGCAAATTGGGAATCCAAAATAGAGCTACTGAATTATGACAGCTTTCAGGCTGAAATGCCTA
The DNA here is from genome assembly GCF_031021105.1 of Erythrolamprus reginae. Lineage (NCBI taxonomy): Eukaryota > Metazoa > Chordata > Lepidosauria > Squamata > Dipsadidae > Erythrolamprus > Erythrolamprus reginae. The sequence goes on from NC_091955.1 coordinate 59,846,242, forward strand.
TTTCCAGGGGTTTTTTTTTCAAATATATAGAGTGAATTTATCATAATACTGTAGATTTTATTGTTTCCTTGTCAATTATTTTCTTTAAAACCAGTTATTTTGTTATGTCAATTATATTCAAAAATTCAAAAATGAATTTATTTTACTATAAAAATACTTCTTGTATGATTTGCATAGATTGATTATTGATGCTATTAAGTCAATGATGCTTAGCAACCACACAGACAGATTTTCCTTATTAGAATCTGTTCCTAACTTATTAGAATCTGTCCCCAACCTGTTCTGTGAATTCTTTAATGGGGCATTCCTCACCACTGTAACTGAGTCCATTCACCTTACTGCTGGGCATCCTGTTCTCTTTCTTTGACCTTTCCAAGCATCAGAACCTTCTCCCCCAAGCTAGGCTTCTCATAATATATCCCAAGTAAAATAATTTGACCTTGGGCATTTATTCCTCTAGTAACACTGGTGAGAACTCTGAGTATATTTGTTCTATGATCTATTTGTTTGTTTTATTGGTTTTCTGTGATATTTTCAAGAGTTTTCTCGAACATCAAAGTTTAAAGTCATCAATGCTCTTCCTATCTTGCTTCTTCAAACTCCAAATTTTGTTTTCATCAACTGTCACTAGGAACAGCACTGCTTGCATTATTCAGATCTTTGTAAGTTTACACATATCAAAGCATATACATAGCATTTCCAATACATACCTGGCTGCCTGACCAAGTACTAGTCTGTAGAATATGCCTTAACTATATGTTACTTTACTGTTGATGGTTGAGCAGGCTATTCACCATTTCAATATCTTTGTTGTCAATTGTAAGATTGGATTTTGTATCTATTGTCACTAGTTTGGTCTTGCGTATATTTAATTTTAATCCCATTTTTCATTGTGTCCGTTGCATTTTATTACTATATTTTATTATTTGCGGGTCCTTTGAATTTTCAGCTATTAGAGAAGTATCTTCAACTTAACCAAAGTTATTGATATTCCTTTATCTAGTGGTAAAATCACACTTTTCTTCTTCCAATTCAATTACCTATAATGTATATTCAGCATTTACACTGACTATACAGCCTCATTCTCTTTTACCAACCTGGAGTCAGTCTTTTTACCACGTTCTGCCTACATTAAGACCATCTGACCCATATATAACTTTCTCATCTGAACAATGAAATGTTCCAGGATTTCCATTTTATCTAAGTAATTCCTGGGTTTGACATGATCTGTTGAAGCTCTTTCTATAATGAAGCACATACTGATTTCTCTTTGGTGCTTTTTGGCTTCCTCAATTGTCCAACATATATCAGCATTAATGTCTGATGTTCCTCAGCTTTTTCTAAAGCCATCTTGAATATCTGGCATCTCCAGAGCTCTAATCTATAGTTGATGATTCTAAATATTACTTTACTGTGAAATTAAGGATATTATACTACAGTTTACATACTCTGCTAAGTTTCCTTTTTTGGTATTGAAATGTATATCGACCTCTTCCAGTCAATTGGCCATTGTATTGTTCTCAAGATTTATTGGCATAGATTGATTTGAGCTTTTACTGATTTTTCTTCTGTGCTTACCATATTTCTGTGGGCATTCCATCAATGGGATGGAACCCAGATTCCAACTGGGTAACGATTGAAGTGCTGTTCTAATTTTATTTTCTAAAGAGTCTTATAAAGTTGGGAATATCTTGTAAGGTATCTTTAATGTTGATATTAATACAGTATAATATTTCAGTATATTCCTTCCATCTTTGTTTTCCCTCCTTTGAATCAATTACTATTGGTCCACTGATATTTTTCAGAATATTATTGCTGAGTTCAGAGCTCTTTTGAAGGACTTTCCTTGTTTTTCCATATGTTTCCATCTTTGAAGTATGCATATGTTGCTGGATAGGTATTTGGATATGCAATAGTGACGAATACCTGTAGCTCGGGTGTAGGGTGATTTGGATAGCTTATTTCATTCATCCTTTCTTCTAACGTACTCAATAAGCTTTTCTACATTTATGTTTGTTTGGTGCTGAGGTTGGTAAAATGAGGACCCAGATTGTTGGGGGCAATATATTGACTTTGTAAACTGCTTAGAGAGGGCTGTAAAGCACTGTGAAGCAGTATATATTGCTAGTTACAGTAATTTAAATTTTTAAACAGGCTATATTGATATTGGTGTTGGTATAGCCACAAGAAGTCTAAGAAGTGGGAGAAAATGCTTTAAATTCAAGCTTTAAAAACTGTAACAAGATCCTTAGAACCTGATTTTGAGAAGAAGGTTGGCACATGTCCAATTTGCACTAAATGTGTTGCCATAGCCTACCCATTATTAAAATAATTCAGCGCATAAGCAAAGACTGTAGTAGCATAAACATCATTTTTATATAAGTAAAAAATGTTTGTTGACTACATAGAAAGGTTTTTAGGAGAAGTGTGTGATAATTTAGGATTACAATTTAACAAAATATGGTACGTAGCAATCAGTAGTGATTATTTAAACACAAGAATACTTAAAATCCAATGATGTAATATTTTTATAAAATTAACATTTTATAAGCAAATAAGGATATATTGATTTATTTTTATTACTACATCTCTAGTAGTTTGCAAAATAGGTACATATCATATTATGTTTTTTATTATTAACATTTAGTCATTTAACACATTTAACAACAAGCTTCTGAGACTAGAATATTTACTTTTACTTGTTTGTATAGGAGAATCTTCTGGGGATAAAACACTGGAATGGTGATCTGATACTAAATATTCTTCTATGGATTCCTCTGGAACTTCTGAATTTTCTTTTTCTATGTAATCTATGGTAAGAATACATCCCATAAATAAAATTTGAAAATTCATCTGACAGTATTTTTTGAATTCTTTATTTAATGTTCATGTTGTTTTTGTTATGTAACTTAATCTATTATAATTTATAACTCATGCAGCCAATTGTATATTTTCTGATTTTAATGGGGATGAGTTACAATTAAATATACTTTACTGCACTAAATAAATTAAAACTTCATTTTAGAAAATTTGATTCAGTAATACAGAAAACACATAAACCTTTATAGTGATAACATTGGAAAAATTATACATATCTTTAATAATTTTACTAAAAATATTTTGAATGTGTGCCTCTAGCTTTATCTTCACTCCAGGCAAATCCCTGAACAATTATATCATGTTTTCTTGGAAACATTTTTGGGATTTGCCATTGCCTTCTTCCTAGGGCCATGAAAGAAGGACTGGATTAAAGTCGTCCCCTTGGCTTCATGACTTTATGCAGGACTCAAGATCTCCTGATTTCTAGCCTGGAACTTTATTTTTTTTTTTAATCAATTTTTTTATTATTTTTCATAAAACAGACATACAGACGTACAAACATTAAACATAAAATGGGGATGTATTTCCCCGCTTCTTTTGAAAGTATACATTCAAATAGAGAAAAGAATACATAATCAAACATTTGTTAAATGTTAAAAAGTCTAGTAAAAAATTTTCAAATCTTAAATGCAATATTAGTACGGTATAAGTAAAAATGCTTAATATGTTATTTATGTGTAATATATTCATCTAATCAAACATTCAAACTAATCTCAATTACTAAGCATACATAAAACAAAATTTTTAATATATCGCTTGTGAGTAAACTACTGTGTCAAAATCATCAACAAATACATCTAATATTGTTATTACCTAAATAAAAACAGATCTATCTCTTATTTTTTCTTATCTAACCATTTATATATGTTGTTCCATGTTTCATAAAATTTTGTATCTTCTTGATCGTTTAATCGTCTTGTCATCATATCCATTTCGGCGCAATCTAATATTTTAGCTATAACTTCTTCTTTCTTGGGGATTTCCTCCCCCTTCCAGTTTTGCGCGTATATTATTCTAGCCGCAGTTAATATGTGTATGATTAAGTAAAGAGTTTCCTTCTTATAAGTCTGATTAGTAATTCCTAATAAGTAAAATTCCGGGGTGTTATCTATGTCATATTTTAATATTTCTTTTAATATCTTCTCAATCATCTTCCAATAAGTTTTAGCTTTGCTACATGTCCACCATTGATGGTAATAAGTTCCTATATCTTTCTTGCATTTCCAACACAGTGGGGATGTTTTAGGAAACATTTTAGCTATCCTGTTTGGTGGAAGGTGCCATCTATAAAACATTTTAATTTGGTTTTCTTTTAATGAAACTGACTTGGTCATTTTCCAATTATTAATCCAGACTTTTTCCCAAGTATCTATATCTATTTCCTTGCCTATATTTCTGCACCATCTTATCATGGTATCTTTTAGAGTCAACTCTATATTTTTGTGAGCGATAAGAAATTTATATATTTTCCCTATCATTTTTACTGAATTATTAATAATTAAATGACTTAGCAAATTCTTACTTTTATTAAAAGTATAAAGAGTTATGTCCTTCTGGTATCTGGATCGAATCTGGGCATAATGCCACCAATCTATTATTATCCCTTCTTCTTGTAGTTTATTCCTAGGCTTTAGCTTCATCTGATCATTTAATAATTCTTTATATCTATAAAATATTTTCGTGTCTTTTATAGATTTTGGATGTGTTATTGCTTCTAGGGGGGCTATCCATTCTGGAACATTTAAGAAGTGATTTTTCTTTATGTCCTTCCAAACCTCTAGTAAATACTTCCTTAATGTGTGTCTTTTAAAATATGAGTGATTTTTTTCCTTGTCATACCATATAAATGCATGCCAACCCAGCATAAGATCATGTCCTTCTAAATTTAATATTCTTTTATTCTCTAAGGTTATCCAATCTTTAATCCATGTTAAGGCGGCGGCCTGATAATATAATTTCCAGTTTGGAAGACCAAATCCTCCTCTTTCTTTAATGTCTTCCAAACAGCTTATTTTTATCCTTGCTTTTTTCCCTTGCCATATAAATTTTTTAACTAAGTTTGTCAAAGTTTTGAAGAAAGTTCCCCCTGGGTTTATTGGAATTACCTGAAAGAGAAATAAAACCTTAGGCAGAATATTCATCTTGATTGTGGCAATTCTTCCTAAAAATGATATTTTCAGGTTATTCCATGTTTCTAAATCTTTTTTAATTTCTGATAATAATTTTATGTAATTATCATTTTTTAAAGTTATTGTTTTCGCTGTTAAATTTATTCCTAAATATTTTACTTTCTTTACGGTTTTTATTCCAGAAATATTTTCTAATTTAGTTTCTTGTATTTTATTCATATTTTTGGTTAAGAAAGAAGTTTTGCTTTTATTTATCTTTAAACCTGCTACCTTTCCGTATTGTTCAATAGTTTGCAATAAAGAAGGGACAGTTGTTATCGGTTCTTCAATTATAAACGTTAAGTCATCTGCAAAAGCTTGGAGTTTGTAAGTTTCGTCCCCTATAGTTAAACCTTTTATTTCGGAATCCGCTCTTATTTTAATTAATAAAGTTTCAAGTGTCATAATAAATAACAATGGTGATATAGGACATCCTTGACGAACTCCCTTGTTTATATCAAGTGCTTGTAATTGGTTATTATTTAATATTATTTTAGTCGTTTGTTTTGAGTATATAGTATCTATTAAATTAACAAATTTTGAGCCAAATCTCATTTTGTTTAATTGCATTTTTATAAATGTCCAGTTAACGTTGTCAAAGGCCTTTTGAGCATCTAAGAACATTAAGGATGCTGTCTTATCTGGATGTTGTTCATAGTATTCTAATGTGTTTATTACTGTTCTAAGGTTATTTTTAATTTGTCGCCCTGGTAGAAATCCATTTTGGTCTTGATGTATTATTCCATTTATAATTCTAGCCTGGAACTTTAAAACCACCAAATCAAACAGGCTCTCAAGCAAATATATTTATATTGTAATGTTAACCATATAAACCAGACCTGGGCAAGACCCAGGGGCCACATGCGGTCCGTCCACTGTCTATGACCGGCCTGCGGAGGCCGGTTTCCACCTGCGCGCACAAATGCGCGTGCAGGCAAAATCCAAACACTGCACAGTGGAATCGGATGGCCTCGCCACCTGCAAAAGCCAAGCAAAATCCAAACACCGCGCACCATTTCCAAACGCCATACAGTGGAGTCAAACGGCCTTGCCACCTGCGAGGGGAAAAGGACGGTCATGTCGTGCCTGCCTGTTGCTTGGCTGACTGCCTAAACCAGAGCTCTAGCCTCGCTCTCTCCACCTTTCGCGTAAGTTGACTTAACCTTCTTTGGGCATTCGAGACGGAGAGAGAAAGAGAAAGAAAGAAAAGGGAAAGAGAGGGAGGGAAAGAGAAGTGGAGAGGAAGGAAAGAAAGAAGGAAGGAGAAATGGAGGGAACAAGGAAGGAAGGAAGGAAAAAGGAAGGACGGAAGGAAGGAAGGAAAGAAGGAAGGAAGGAAGGAAGGAAGGAAGGAAGGAAGGAAGGAAGGAGAAATGGAGGGAACAAGGAAGGAAGGAAGGAAAAAGGAAGGACGGAAGGAAAAAGGAAGGACGGAAGGAAGGAAGGAAGGAAAGAAGGAAGGAAGGAAGGAAGGAGAAATGGAGGAAGGAAGAAAGGAAGGAAGGAAGGAGAAATGGAGGGAGGGAGGAAGGAAGGAAGGAGAAATGGAGGGAGGGAGGAAGGGAGGAAGGAAGGAGAAATATATAATATAATATAATATATAATTATATATATAATATATATTATATAATATATAATTATAATTTATAATTATAATATAATTAACTCAGTTCTACCCAATAATATACAGTATTGGGTAGAACTGAGTTAATTATATTAGTCCGGCCCTCTAAAACCATCCCAATTTCTCATGCGGCCCCCTGGCAAAATTAATTGCCCACCCCTGATATAAAGTAATGAGTTTAAAAGTACCATGTACCAAATACGCTTAAATGGTAATTTTAATATACAATATGAAAACAATAATATTACAAATATAATTGAGATTTTTATAATTTAATTGTTTTTATATGATTTACATGATATAACTGACTAACCTTGAAGCAATGCAGCAATTTGGAGTGACTGTTGTGATGGATGTTCTTTCAGAATATCTAAAACTGTTCTGCCTAAGTTGTCCTTTATATTGGCATCAATTCCTGAAACAAATACACAGAATAGAAAATAGGAAAAAAAGGATATAATATAGAAATTTAATAATCCATTCTCCAAATCCAAATTTTCTGCCTAGATAGTGAGCAAAATATGAGATCAGCAGAGAGGTATTCAGCCAACAGACAGATAGATCTCTCCAGTTAGTCCAAACCTGTGCTTAATAAGCATTGCTGTTTTGCCAGCAACAGGCCTTGAATATCCTGGGTAAGAAAAATGACTTAATTCTTCTGGATCTAAGGCACTTGATTTCCTATATTTCATTTCATTTCATTTTATTGGATTTGTATGCCGCCCCTCTCCGTAGACTCGGGGCGGCTAACAACAGTGGTAAAAACAACATGCGACAATCCAATACTAAATAGCTAAAAACCCTTATTTTAAAACCAATCATACATACATACAAACATACCATACATAAATTGTAGAAGCCTAGGGGGAAAGAATATCTTAATTCCCCCATGCCTGACGACAAAGGTGGGTTTTAAGAAGCTTACGAAAGGCAAGAAGGGTGGGGGCTATTCTAATCTCTGGGGGGAGTTGGTTCCAGAGGGTCGGGGCCGCCACAGAGAAGGCTCTTCCCCTGGGTCCCGCCAAAGGGCATTGTTTAGTCCTATCATGTGGGAACTGTTCTCAGTATTTTTTCTTGCATTAAAATCAACTGGTTGGGTATTCAAACAGTACTGTCAGTAATTTAAGAAAAATAAACTATTGTATTCACAGAAATACAAAGATAGATAAACACATATATCATTCAGCTCTACCCAAGCTAAACTAGCTGGACTTTGGAATTGTTAGATAAATACCTTTCCCATTTGCTCTATATTATTTTGAAATAAATGTTCTCTAGTCTAGAACATACACCCAGATACTTCAAGGCTGATTATTTTATTAAAAGGCAACAACTTTGCATTCAAAACATTTACTTTTTGTCTCATGCAGATATAATTAGTTAGCCTTCTCAAAATGTTATGAATGAACTATATAAATGCCAATGCCTAAGAAATGTAAATATTTTCCAAATCTCTTAAGTCACCTAACATATTGTAACTAAACACCAGTTATGCAGTTATGCCCCTTCTAATATCAGCAACTCTTCATAATCATTCATGTCCTGATCACCTCAGGATTTGACTACTGCAACAGGCTGCTCTTGAAAACCACCCAGATGCTTCAACTGATTCAGAATGGAGCAGTGAAGGCAGTGATGGGCATTTGTTCCTGCTGTTCTTGTTGCAGCATAGTCAGTATGCATAGTCAGCAGACATACCAATACTCCTGCCTCCTATTTACCCAGCTGGCTTTCCTGTCTAAGGGAACCTAGGTCAGCACCCTAACTGTTATATCAAAGTGGCCATGTAATATATTTGCTTCATGAGCTGCCCTGGTTGCCAGTTTGCTTCTGGGTATGATTGAAAGTGCTGGTCACTACTAATAAAGCCTTATATGGCATAGGGCCTGATTACATGAAGGATCATCTGTCTCCAATAGTATCTGCCAGCTTTGTCCAATCAGACAGGTTGATATATTTTGGTATCATTTGCTTAAACAATGCCATCTACCAAAACCCAAAGCACAACTTCTCTGTAGCAGCACTTGCCTTATAGAATGACATTCCCAAGGAGATTTGAACTAAAGTTTCAAAGGGCCTGAAGGCCTAATTCTTGATGTCATTTGCTTAAACAATGATGTTAGTCTCTGGCAAGTGTGTGACTAAAGCCCTCTACAGTAAAATCTCTGGTCACAACTGTTAAATCAGGAGACTGGAGACCACGGGCTAATAATCAGCTCTTTACTAGCACACACAAATAGAAGTGATCAGTTCAGCTCTCAGTCTCCAACTGGGAGAATGACTTAAAACCGCGGCTATTTATACTTTTCAAAAAAGCGGGAAACTTTTGACAGTTCGTTGAAATTGGCGGCAAGTCTATTTGACTTGCCGCGTCTTACCCAATCAGCGCTCATTTAACAAAACGGTTTTCAGAGACATAACAACAACCATACATTGCAAACCGATTTAGTTGTGACCCAAACCTAATTTTGGAAATTTGGTGCTTACAAAAAAAAATGGGGTAGAAGGGAAAATCAGCCATAGGGAGTGGGACGTGAATTTTTTGGTCAGAATCTGATTTGGTTGTGGTCAATAGCATTTGTAACCAGAGGTTCTACTGTATTTCTCTTTCTTTGTTTCCATCCAAGTTTGTTATCCAAACCACCTTTGTTCTTTTTTTGTTTTGTGTTGTTTTATTCTTTTAATATTTAATAATTTCACACCATCCAGTGCCACTGAAAGTCAAGTGATATATAAATTTAATAGACAAACCAATTATTCCTAAAATCTAATACCTACTTGATTAAAGATAGTAAAAAATTCCCGAGTCAGGTCATTGTATAAAAAATCATTTGGAACGGGATAAAAACAGAAAACTGGTTTCAAAGAAGTTTAAATAACATTTTAAATGATTAAAAATAATTTAAAATAACTAAAAATCAGTTGGGCAATCATTATTTACCTGTTTCTAAAAGAATGCGTACAACATCTACTTTTCCAAATAAAGCTGCTTCATGTAATGCACTCCCCTTTTCCGTCTAGAAAAAGAAAACATTAATAGAAATTATTATGTAAAGTAATCTAATTATGACAATCAGAAATAATTGTAATAATCAACATTAATTACAGAGGTATCATAGACTAGGGTTTAATAAATAATAATACAAACTCTAGAATATGGCCCATGAGAATCAATACAATGGAATGATAATATCAATATTCATGAATACCACATTCAAAACATGAATTATTAACTGCTTCACTGATACCTGATTTTAACACTACTTAGAACAATGATGAACAACTTTTTGATGCCAACCATCACATTTAACAATAAATAGAATGCGAAATAGTTAAAATGGCAGATTCTTAAAGAAATGATTACTTTCTTTCTTTTTAAAAAACAATGTTAAGCTTACTTTGAGAACTTTGTGAGACAGAATGTGAATGGACAACATGTAGAAATGTATGATTTTAATAAAGTTTTATAATATAATACTCCTACTTTTGAATGATAAGAACTGCCTGAATGAAAGAAAGACATGAAAAGCCGTATGCCAGCAATTTTATGATTGTAGTAACAATCAGACCTTCTGTCATACTGAGCAAAACGGAAAAGAAATAATTGAACTTGGAGCAGAAATTGTACATAAATATTCTACACCATCAACTTTCCCCCTATGGCTCCCTTTCCTGACTGGTCATTCAGCAGAATCTAACCAAGCTCTATTGTAGATTTTTCTTTAAATGAAGTAGTTCACTTCCTTACTCTACTGTAGACAGTTTCTTTTTTATTATTTGCAACATAAATTATCTTAACTTTATGATGCTTAAAATATCAGGAAGACAATTAAGAGTGGCAGGAGGTAATAAAATTCCCCAATCAAAACAGGACAGAAAAGGATTGAGTGCATGTCAAGATTTGAACATTTTCTGCCTTTCAGTGTACAATGTTTTCAGAATTTGGAATTGTTTCCATGGTAAAATTAAAGTACTACTGTCACCCTGAATAAAAATAATTATGTGGGTTTTTAAAAAATTATTTTAATCCATGTAAACATAAACAACAAAAGCAATAATTGTTCATTATGCACTTTTCCAAATATATGTACCAAATCATTTAGTTAGGCACCCAAATATTATTAAAATCATTAATACAGTACATTAACTACAGCAGAATAAATATGCTGTTATATCATTAGAATATGGAAACCAAATATGTCTATTCCCTACCTCCAAAAAAAGGGTATGCAGGACACAGCAGTTAATAATAATAATAATAATAATAATAATAATAATAATAATAATAATAATAATTTATTGGATTTGTATGCCGCCCCTCTCCGCAGACTCGGGGCGGCTAACAACAATAATAAATACAACATGTACAATCCAATAATAAAAACAACTAAAAACCCCTATTATAAAACCAAACATACACACAAACATACCATGCATAACTTGTAATGGCCTAGGGGGAAGAGCTATCTCAATTCCCCCATGCCTGGCGGTATAAATGAGTCTTGAGTAGTTTACGAAAGACAGGGAGGGTGGGGGCAGTTCTAATCTCCGGGGGAGTTGGTTCCAGAGGGCCGGGGCCGCCACAGAGAATGCTGTTCCCCTGGGGCCCGCCAAACGACATTGTTTAGTCAACGGGACCCAGAGAAGGTCAACTCTGTGGGACCTTATCGGTCGCTGGGATTCATGCGGTAGCAGACGGTTCCAGAGGTAATCTGGTCCATTGCCATGTAGGGCTTTAAAGGTCATAACCAACACTTTGAATTGTGACCGAAAACTGATCGGCAGCCAATGCAAGGCACGGAGTGTTGAAGAAACGTGGGCGAATCTTGGAAGCCCCATTATGGCTCTCGCGGCTGCGTTCTGCACGATCTGAAGTTTCCGAACACTTTTCAGAGGTAGCTCCATGTAGAGAGCGTTGCAGTAATCGAACCTCGAGGTGATGAGGGCATGAGTGACTGTGAGCAATGACTCCCTGTCCAAATAGGGCCGCAACTGGTGCACCAGGCGAACCTGGGTAAATGCCCTCCTCGCCACAGCCGAAAGATGATGTTCCAATGTCAGCTGTGGATCGAGGAGGACGCCCAAGTTGCGAACCCTCTCTGAGGGAGTCAGTAGTTCCCCCCCCACAGGCTAATGGACGGACAGATGGAATTGTCCTTGGGAGGCAAGACCCACAGCCACTCCGTCTTGTCTGGGTTGAGTTTTTGTCACTTGTCTCAGCTTCTGCTAACCTAGCATTTCAAATGCATTCAAAGGCAAATAGATGAACAGGTATCACATATAAGCATGCAGGAAGGTTACAGCATTCTGATTTTTGCCTTATGTTTTGTGCTGTGGCATGATTCTTGTTGGCCACATGATCATGGAAACATCTCCAGATAATATTGGCTTACAAAACAGAGATGAGCATTGCCACTTAAAGTCGTTCATAACTAGGGGATAAAGCCTCTACCTTTACCTTACTCATTGGAGCACATTCCAATTCTTGCTTATGATTATTATTAAGACTTAGTGACAGAACCTGTGTAGATCCACTATATCCTGTGTGCTTCAAGGCAGCCAGAAATCCCTACACAAAATTGGACCAGCTTGTATAAATATGGTAGGACCAGACCAGGTCATCCAGGATTGTATTTAAGAATCCTTCCTGGAACTGAACTAGAAGCTCTATATCATTCTGGGTCTTTTGTTATTTGTTTGAACCCAGAGGTGCATTGTACCATAGCATGCGGTACATCCTTCAATTTGCAGATAAGGTCTTTAGAAGTATGAAAATATTCTCCAGTTCTGTAGTATGGTATTTTCAGCTACAAGGTGTATGCTAGCCTTAATTAGCTGCAGCTTCATATTTTTTTTTGACTGATCAAATATAAGATCCTTTTTAAAAGTCATTTATTTTATTTGTCAAGCATGTACAAGGTAGTAGGTATTGGTATAAATATAAACATTAGAAAAGTTTGGAAGAATGAGGCTGGTAAACAAACTTTCTCAGCCCAAATTCTAGAGCAAGGACACATATTTGAACCCTTGGCAGATATAGTAGGTACAGTATAGATTTGTCAGGAGCTAGAGTCAAGCATATACTGCAATAGCATTTGGGTCTGAGGCATCTAAATTTACTGGATTTCCCATCCTAAATTTTCCAAGATTTCAATTCTTCTTTTTTCCTTCCCTCCCTATAATGCTATTTTTCCAGGAAGATTCCAAGAAGAAATACGTTGTACTACCATTTCTTTGTATGTATTTATACTCAATAAAGGAATTAAGTTAATTCAGAGATTAGCCATTTAGTACTCTTAGCGTCAATTCTAGAAGGATTAAGTCATTTGTATATGTATTCTGATCTAATTACACCTCTGCAGTTTTCCAGATGTTCTCCTAGCCTTCAAAAATTGGGCAATAAGATTTGAAGAGCCAATCTAAAGCTCTCCAATGTGCTAAAGTAGAAAAGAATAAGCATAACAGAAAAAATTACCTGAACTTCCTACCACAAGAAAAATTCACAGAATCTTGGGGAAACTCACATGTGGCAGTACAGATATAAACATGGTTTTTAAAATGAATAGTTGATTTCTCTCCATACAAAAAGATTACAACGTGACTTAACAAAGAATGGAAATCAGAGCTGCAGTGAAATTTACTGTACGTTCTGTACAAAATAAATTATTTTAAACATTGAATAACAGCCAATTGTTTAAATTGTACAAAGGAAAATGCTCTGAATAAAAGGTAACCCTTTCTTCTCAAAAATACATTTTTGGAGTATTCTTTAATTTGATCTTTATAGCCAAGCTTCGTCTTATTTTTCCTTGACTTGGGGACACCAAGATGACTTGGGGACATTCTAATAATTCAGCCTGACCAGGTGATTTGGATTCAGATGAAATTATTATGAATCCAGACCAGAGGTCCTCAAACTACGGCCCGCGGGCCACATGCGGCCCACGAGGCCATTTATCCGGCCCGCCAGTGAGTGACAAGAGCACAGGGAAAAGAGAGAGAGAAAGAAAGAAAAGGGAAACAGAGGGAGGGAAGGAGAAGTGGAGAGGAATGAAGGAGGGAAGGAAGGAAAGAAGGAAGGAAGGAGAAATGGAGGGAACAAGGAAGGAAGGAAGGAAGAATGAAATGAATGGAGGGACAGAGGAAGGAAGGACTGTTGGGGGGGTAATTTTTTTAAATTTTTCTCTCAACATACATTCAAACAACACAGTGTACCATCTAATTTTCCATGAATAACTAATGTTAGTAACTAATATCAATCATCAAAAAAGTTGCAAAAGGTTTTTTTTCTAATTTTGTCATCCAGTTACATTCATTTTCTTTTAATTAAATTCTCTCCTTAATGTTCCTTCAAAAAGTGCAACACCAATTATATTTCTAACTTATTAACCATTATGCCAAAGTGCTTCCTTCTTTCTTTATACATTTTTCATAAGCCAAGAAAACCTTGGATAGCCAATCAGATGTTAACAAAAGAAAATTAAAAACAAAACATAAACATATATGAATTTCAGATCTTCTCCCCCCTCTAAATAGTATGTTTTCACTGTGTTTTTTACTTTAAAACAAGGTATGTGCAGTGTGCATAGGGATTTGTTCATAGTTTTTTTATATAGTCTGGCCGTCCAACAGTCCGAGGGACAGTGAACTGGCCCCCTGTGTAAAAAGTTTGGGGACCCCTGATCCAGACCATCAGGTCTAGCCAACACTAAATTCTAATTCTTGGTGGCAGCCTCTGTCCCTTGAAACCAAGCCCCTTACCCCTAATATATGAACACTTTAAGGCCTTTTTAAATAAAAATAAAAAAGTAAGTACTTATTCCATGCTCAGGATGAGCAGCGTTCCCAACTGGTAAATTTTAATCCTGGAAGTTTGCTTTGGTAGTGTGTCATATTTTTCTTTTGTATTTTTGTTTAATAATTATGTGTGCAGTCTAGGCTCTCGTGCTTAAATTAAACCGTGATATAAAATTTAATTTATTAACTGATTACATATAACTAATCTAAATAAATTGAACATGGCTCATATGTGCTCTGGTGAGAGAGATCCGATGAGTTTCTACCAAATCTATCAATTTGACAGCCCATATATGCTCATACAATTCTCTCTCCAGCCTTGGAATCACTGGTTTCTGTCTTACAAGTGTCACTTCTAACAAAGGCCATAATTTACAAAAGCAAATTCTATTATTATTTCATTGGAAATATAATGTTGCATGACCAGCAGTTCAGGTCAATCATTGCTCAATCACTGGACTTAAAAGTTCTCAAACTAAAAGTTCTCTTTTTCTCTATCAAACCCACTCATATGTTTTTATTGTAAACTGCAATAGACAGTTTTTCTGTTGTATATATCTTGATTCTAAATCATAAGCAGGTAAATTATTATCTAGTCACATCCTGTTCTTTACCCCTAGCTGTGAAGCTAGGCTTTGAATATAGGATTCAGGATTTGGAGGACTAGGATTTTTAGTCATAACTGACAGAAAATCCTTGGCAGTCAAGTCTAGTCAATCCTTTTCCCTGGAAGCTCACTATCACTGAGCCAGAATTAGAGAATATCTAATGTATTGAAAGGTGATGCCAGGCTATCTGCTTCCTCTTGGCTCTGAACTATTTGAAAAACGCTAAAGAAAATCTAGACTGCAACAAAGAATGATTCTGGCTGTTAATACAATTCTGGCCTGCCTATCAATATTAGGGGAGAAATAAGTCACCATAAAGATTAATTTTAGAATCTTTCTCTACATGGCTGGTAAAATGATTACGGTAATCAGTACAGCAAGTTTTAGTACAGTTGTAAAACTTTAATTATCTAGCACTAGGTGTCTGTTGTACACGTTTTAAGAGAGTGATGGATGGTGCATTCCTAAATCAGATTTGAGTCACAAATTTGCTTTTTACAAGAGTCTAAATATTACTGAGCTTGCCCCACTCAAACAATATTACAAAACATAATTTAGTTGAGGGCAAAAACCATTTGTTACACCCAAACTTCAAGTTATAAGTTGTCCTTATTATTTGCCATTATGAATGTGTTAAATGTAAGACTATAGGTTCCTATGATTTGCCTGCCTTTATTTAAATAGAGCAACATTTTTTTAAAAAACTACTAACTTGGCAGCTGACATCCATTCCAGCTTCTAGCAGCTCTTGTACCACAGCTTTATGGCCATTACGTGCAGCAAGATGTAAAGGAGTATGCTTTCTTGTGTTACAGCTCATCAGATTTGGATATGCATTGATTATCATCTTCACCACCCGCAGTCGGCCATATAAAGCTGCCAAATCCAATGGAGTTTCTAATTTGTTGTTTCTTATTGTGGGATCTGTAAGTTCTCCAAGCAAAATAGCAACCACTTCTGAATGTCCATATTGAGCAGCACAGTGCAGAGCTGTTTCATTTTCATTGTTCTGTTAAAAGAGAAAAAAATTAAATGTCTTCTCCAGAATACTATGATCCAATACAATTGTTTCTGAGGCATGTTTTTAATGCATTGAGCCGATCTAGCAGCAAATCAAAAATTAGTTTTGCTAATAGCCTTTAGATGAGTTCGTTCTGTTACCTCTGTTTCTCTTGTTTTCTAAATGATGCAATCTGTTCATTAGAAAGAGAAACAAAATCTTGATTGCATATAAAGTCTCGTTTGAAAACGTATCTGCATATTTTGCTCAAATGTAATTTTTACAAGGGTGAATCAAAAAAGTAATGCAATTTTCTTTATTGCAGGTGAAGTTTTTGATAAAAAATACCTGCATTTTTTTCCAGTCCTAAATAATTATATCATTTACATTCTGAAATATTTTGTTTCTTTCTTTTCAAGTTTGTAGACTCACAAGGAAAATTCAAAATGGATGCCTCCTTAGAATTGCGTCAAAAACAAAGAGCAGTGATTGAATTCCTTGTTGCTGAGGGGGAAACCCCTGTGAACATTCACAGGCCATTACAAAATGTGTTTGAGGACAATACTTTAGATTATAGCAATGTCTGCTGGTGGGTCCGTCCAGGGGTGGGCTACTGCCCGGACGAGAGGGAATGCAGTGCGGTAGCAAAACTGGAGCTCCACCCCAGAGCACCCAATTTGCACTGAAAGATGTTGAAAGAAAATGCAGGGCCACGCCTGCAAAAGCCACGCCCACAGTGTGGTAGTAAAAAGTTTGGTAGCCCTTCACTGGGTCCGTCATATGAATCATGAAAATGTGGGAACTCTGAGTGTAGCTGATAAACTCTCAAAGAACAGTTAGTAAAAGAAAAGGGAACAACATTTTATGAGGCAGGGATACATGCTCTCATTCGAAGGTGGAACATTGCTATTGAGAGAAATGGTGACTATGTTGAGAAGTAGGGATGTGTTCCACACAGGACCAGCTTCATGTTCCTGTATTGGTAATTATACCTGTCCTAAATAAAATGGCATTACTTTTTGACTCGCGCTCATACTTAACTATTTCCAATACTTTTCATAAATATTCTGTCTCAGCTGTAAAATTAAAAATGGTAAAACATAATGAGTTAGTGCTATCAGGATAGGATTTGTGCATAAAGGAAGTTCTCAGCTTAAGACAACAACTGAGCCCAAAATTTCTGTTGCTAAGCAAGACAGTTGTTATGTAGTTCTGCTTCATTTTACAACCTTTCTTATCACACTTGTTAAGTGAATTTCTATAATTATTAAGTTGATAACATGGCTGAAGTGAATATGACTTCCCATTGAATCTGCCTATCAGAAAGTTACAAAATCCCATGACCCCTGGATTCTGCAAATGTCATAAATTCATGCCAGTTGCCAAACGTCTGAATTTTGATCACATGACCATCAGTATGCTGTTATGGTTGTACATGTGAAAAATGGTTATAAGTTACCTTTTTTCAGTGCCATTGTAACTCCAAATGGTTACTAAACAAATGGCTGTAAGTCAAGGGCTACTTGTATATGAAAAAAACCAGACAAAAGATATCCATGTTATTATTAATCTCAGAGGTTATCGTCTGATATGGAAAGCTATTTTTTCTACCACTTCAATACCCATTGACTGATAGAAAGCTTAATTATATAATTTTGAAGATTGTTTTCAAAGTAACCCCACTTCTACTGCTTGGATCTTAAAATTGCATTGCATGAACAGAATCCCTTTGCTTACACAAATATTTGTTAATTTTCTCTGTAACTACATTAAAACTCAGACTGGATAGACTGCAAATCTTTGGATGTCAGTTTTTGAGCGATACTAAAGATTGAAGATACAATCATAAGCTAAAGGGTTTTCTATTACACAACAGGATATTTAAAGTGAAATCAAACTATTATATCAGATAAGTCCATCTATAGTATATCTAAAATGCACTCATGTGAACTGTCCATATATCTCATCCCTCCAGATTCCTATAAAAATATATAGAAATAAGCATAGCCGTTCTTCATTTTTATTTCAAAGAAAACATTTGCATACAACCAAAACACATTATACAGTATAACATAATGCAAATATTTTTAATTAGATAAGCAATAGTCATGTTTTATATAGTATTTTTAAGTACATCATATTATAGCATGAGTGTTTGTTAAAATTACACACCTAGTCATTAGAATTCATTATCCTCCTATTAATTAGAATTCATATTTATATTATAAATAGAACTATTTTGTGTGAAAAAACTGCATTTCATAATTTCATAGTGATACAGTTGTAGAACTGGCAATACAATCTTGCATCACAAGGTAACAATTTACACACATTACAAATAATAAATATATTACAAAATATTAAAAGCAGCCCTGGTGTCATAGTGGTTAGAATGCAGTACTGCAGAGAGGTGGAGTTGTGTTATACAGGTAGACCTCAACATGACTACAGTTGAGTCCAAAATTTCTGTTGCTAAGTGAGACATTTGTTAAATCAGTTTTGCCCCATTTTACAACCCTTCTTGCAACATTTGTGAATTACTGCACTTAAGTTAGTTACATTACATAGTTGCTAAGTGAGTCCGCCTTCCCCATTGGCTTTGTTTGTCAGAAGATTACAAAAGGTGATCACATGACCCCAGGAAACTGCAACCGTCATAAACATGAGTTAGTTGCTAAGTGTCTGAGTTTTGATCATGCAACCATAAGGATATTGCAATGATCATAAGTGTGAAAAATGGTCATAAGTCACTTTTTTAGTGCTGTTGTAATTTAAAATGGTCACTAAATGTATTGTTGCAGGTTGATGACTAGATGTATGTATGTATGTATGTATGTATGTATGTATGTATGTATGTATGTATGTATGTATGTATTTAGGTGGGACATGGAGCCATATCTGAGAGTACGCGTGGCTTTACCCTATGTCAGTTCCAGTGTGCATGTGCATGCTGGCCAGTTGATTTTTGATCTTCTGAAGGGTAGGCAAAAGGCTTTTCCCCCTCTCCCGACTTTAGGAAAGCCTGCAGAGTCTGTGGATAGCAAAAAATGGACCCAATGGGCCTACCAGAAGTTTGGAAACAAATGTCTGGTAAGCCCATTGGGCTGTTTTTCATCCTCCCACTCCTGAAGCTTAGGAAGGGCAAACTGCCCAATGGGCCTACTGGAAATTCATTTTCAAACCTCTGGTAGGCCTATTGGGCCTGTTTTTCACCATCCACAAGCTCAGGAGGCTTTCCTGAAGCCTACGGAGGGCAAAAATGGCCCAACCGGCTTACCGGATATCTGTAGGCTTCAGTGAGGCTTGCATGCATGCGTGGGGAAGACAGCACAGGAGATGTCTGTACATGCATGGGTGAGGGAGGACATTGCATTATGGGTGTGGGATGCGCATATGCGCTATTGTGTGTACCGTTTTGGCACCCGAGGAAAAAAATGTTCACCGTTACTGCAATAAAACAATGATGAAAGCTGCCTTGAATGCATTGGGGTCAATATAAAAGGGGGGGGCATTATCAAAGTGGCCACTCAACCAAGCAAAGGAAATAAGATTTTTGCTACCCTGACATCAATTGGGAGACAAACTCTGCAGCTAGTGGAAAATCAACAGATTCCTGACAAACCCAGCAGATGCCTCTGTCTCCCAAAAGACAGAATAGGGAATTAGGGGGTCAGCCATACTGAATTTAATTCTCATTAATAGAGATGGGAAAGATAGGTGGTGTTGAAGTTACCGAAACCTTGAGGGGGAGTGACCATGCAATATTGGATTTCAACAGTATGCAAGCACAAGCAATAGACGAATTCGATTTTTGGACTTTAAGGAAAATGATTTCAATAAACTTGGGAAAAATTTCATGGATGAAAATACTGAAGGGCAAAACAAACCAAGAAGCTTGAGAAACTTTGAAAAGTGAGATTATAAAACCCAGTCTACCATTCCAATGAAAAAGAAAAATAAGAGATTTCAAAAGAAACCGGCATAGCTACACAAAGAACTCTCTGATGAACTGAAAGACAAAAAGGACAAATATAAAAAATGAAAAGAGGGGCACATTACTATGGCAGAATATCAGCAAATAGCCTGAACCTGCAAAGATAAAGTCAGGAAAGCTAAGGCTCAAAATGAATTAAGGTTTGTGACAAAAGTCAAATGTAACAATAAAATGATCTTCTTTCTTCGGAGAGGGGCGGCATACAAATCTAAATAAATAATAAATAATAAATCATGTAAAAAACAAAAAAAGTCAAGGAAACGATTGATCCATTAATGGGAGAAAATGACAAGAAGGCAAAGCATAGCAAGCAGAAAGCAGAATAGCTTAACTCATTTTTTTGCATCTGCCTTTCCACAAAAGGGGGAAAACAGTTCAACCTATTAAAAAAAAAGCATTGCAATACAGATTAGGAATGCAACTCAAAATAAGTAATAAAATTGTAGGAGAACAACTATCCATTCTGTACTAATTTGAATCACCAGCACCAGATGGATTATATCCCGAGGTTCTAAAGGGCCTGGCTGATGTGATCTCAGAACCACTGAACTATATTTTTCAAAGATCCTGGAGCACCAGGAAACTACCAGATGACTAGAAAAGGACTGATGTATTTTCCTTCTGCAAAAAAAGGAGGGAAAAAAATCTAGGAGACTTGTCAATCTGACATCAGTATTAGGAAGATTCTGAAAAAGATAATCAAGCAATGAACTGAAGCAAACTAAGAGGCAAACAAAGTCATAACCAGAAGTCAACATGGGTATGTCCAAAACAGATCAGACCAGACAAATCTTACTGCATTCTTTGACAATGTGATAAAAGAAATACACTACAGAAATGCTGCAAACGTTATTTAATTGGAATCTAATGAGGCATTTAATAAAGTAAATCACAACCTACTATTTGATAAGATAGAAAATGTATGTTAGACAACATCACCAATAAATGGGATTTGTAACTTGCTGACTAACAGGCCAAAGACCAATGTGTAGACCTTAATGGAACTAACATTTAGTATTTAATGGAATAGTATTTACATGGAGGAAATGTGAAGTGTATTAACCCAAAGCTCTCTCTTAGGCTCAGTACTCTTCAATATCTTCATCAATGATTTAGAAGAGCAGATAGAAGGGGAACACATCAGGTTTACAGTTGACATAAAGCTGGCAGGAATAGCCAACACTCTAAAAGCAAAGCTAAAGATAGAGAAGGATCTTGACAGATTTGAACAGCTGGTCTTATATATCAAAACAAAATTCAATTATGAGAAAAGTAAGTTTTTACATCTAGGCAAAACCCCCAAAACAAATGCAGAGGTATAGAATAGATGGTATCTGCCTCAATATAGTAATAATTATGAGTCATAGTGGACAATTGGAGTCAATAATTGGAAACACTTATTGAAATATGTACCAACAATGTACTGCAGCTATCAAAAATGCCAACACAGCTCTAGGCTACATTAACACAGAGACAGATTCAAGATCACATGAAGTGTTAATACCAATTTATAATTCCTTGCAAAGACTACAATTGGAATATTGCATCCAATTTTGGTTGTTAAAATATAAAAAAAGATTCTAGAAAGAGTGTAGAGAAGGGCAACAAAGATGATTAGGAGAGTGAAGGTTAAAACATATGAAGAACTGTTGCAAGTATTAAGGAAAGAACTGACAAGAAGCACTTGAAGGCAAGACAAGAAACAATGGATAGAAACTAATCAAAGAGACAACCAACCTGGAACTAAGGAAAACTCTCCTGACAGTTAGAAAAATTGATCAGTGGAATACCTCCAGTAGTTGTGAGTGTGCAAGCACTGGAAGTTTTTAAGAAGAGATTGGCCAACCATTTGTCTGAGCAGGCGGTTGGTCTAGAAGACCTCCAAAGTCCCTACCAACTCTGTTAGTCTGTTAACTGGTTAAATAAATCAACAGATCAACAAATCAATAATCAATAAATTGATAAATCAATATATCAATATTTATTTATTTATTTATTTATTTATTTATTTATTTAGTTAGTTAGTTAGTTAGTTAGTTAGTTAGTTATTATAAGATATATTTCTCCATCTCATGTCAATGTCCAATATTGCTTACAATATTTTTAAAAATAATCTGATGCATTCTCCTCTTGTCAAGACATCCCAGGAAGTGACTTTGATTGAATCCATGTGGTAGTGAATGCCTTTTTGTGGAAGATGGGCTTTGCAAGAGGCAATCATTCACTTTTTCTTAAAGAAGCCATTGTTGGACACCAACAGAACTAGACAATTCTCATCCAGTTTCCAACTTTCCCTTTTAAAGTTTCATATTATTTATTGAATTTATATGCTGCCCATCTCCTCAAAGGTTGTTGAGAAGTTTGTTGTCTTGTAACTCAGCATGGTCCTGGAAGAAGCAAATTAGCTGCACACCTTTCAATCAGGATTCAGTCCAGTCAGTGAAGCAGTGGAAGTGATGTGCCGGTGCCTGGAGGCTGTTGAGGTCTGGATGGGTGTCAACAAGCTCAAACTCAACCCTGACAAGACGGAGTGGGCTGTGGGTTTTGCCTCCCAAGGACAATTCCATCTGTCCGTCCATTACCTAGGGAGGGAATTATTGACCCCCTCAGAGAGGGTTTGCAATTTGGGCGTCCTCCTCGATCCACAGCTAACATTGGAACACCATCTTTCAGCTGTGGCAAGGAGGGCGTTTGTCCAGGTTCGCCTGGTGCACCAGTTGCGGCCCTATTTGGACAGGGATTGTTTGCTCACAGTCGCTCATGCCCTCATCACCTCGAGGTTCAACTACTGCAATGCTCTCTACATGGGGCTACCTTTGAAAAGTGTTCGAAAACTTCAGATTGTGCAGAATGCGGCCGCGAGAGCTATCGTGGGGCTTCCCAGATTCGCCCACGTTTCACCAACACTCCGTGGCTTGCACTGGCTGCCGATCAGTTTCCGGTCACAATTCAAAGTGTTGGTAATGACCTTTAAAGCCCTACATGGCATCGGACCAAAATACCTCCGGAACCGCCTTCTACCGCACGAATCCCAGTGGCCGATAAGTCCCACAGAGTTGGCCTTCTCCGGGTCCTGTCAACTAGACAATGTTGTTTGGTGGGCCCCAGGGGAAGAGCCTTCTCTGTGGTGGCCCCGGCCCTCTGGAGTCAGCTCCCCCCAGAGATTAGAGCAGCCCCCACCCTCCTTGTCTTTCGCAAATTACTTAAGACCCTCGTGTATCGCAAGGCATGGGGGAATTGAGACACCTCCCCCAGGCTTTTATATTTTATGTTTGGTATGTGTGTGCTGCATGGTTTTAAATGATGGGGTTTACATGTTTTTAATATTATATTTGTTTCATTGTAATATTGTTTTATTATTGTTGTGAGCCACCCTGAGTCTTCAGAGAGGGGCGGCATACAAATCTAATAAATTATCATCATCATTATTATTATTATTATTATTATTATTATTATTATTATTATTATTATTATTCAGTCCTGGTACTAGCAGTATTGATCAAACTTTGATAGACTCAGGATGGAAGTAATGTATCTATCCTGGTCTTCAGTCTCTCAGTGGCCTTTGATAATATCAATCATGGTATTCTTCTGGGTCAGCTCAGAAGATTGGGAGTGAAAAATTCCTATCACTCCGGTAGGTGGGAAGAATTCCATGGTTGAATACCCTGCTTTGCAAGGTTTCTTGGGGCTCTGTTTATTCCCTGATCCTATTTAACATCTCTATAAGCTCCTGGAGAGGTCATCCATTGAAACTGACTGGGTGAAGCATCATTAATACAGCAATGATATTCAATTATATATTTTTGTCCTGAACTGGCTAAATGATGCGATTAGTGCTCAGAGCAGAGGTGGGTTCCTACTGGTAAGGGGCAGTTCTATAGAACCAGTAGTAACTTGGCAACCTGCGTTGCTAGAACCGGCAGCAACCCAGTCCTTCCACACTCCTGATCTGGTTCTTTCAGCAGCGCCATATGTGGCACCATCTTGTTTTTTTAAAAGTACTGCACATGAATGCACACACGCATGAAGTCTGCGAACACGAAGCACATTATTATTATTATTATTATTATTATTATTATTATTATTATTAATTAGATTTGTATGCCGCCCCTCTCCGAAGACTCGGGGCGGCTCACAACAGCAATAAAAACAATATAACAGTGGAACAAATCTAATATTAAAAGCGTCCTTGAGCAAACCGGCAGCAAAACAAAGCAGAACCAACCCCTGGCCCAGAAGTTATGGAATCCTGGATGGACAAGAACAGGGTTCAGTTCAGCTGGTGATTATGGGTTTTAGGACCTGATCCTCAGATCTACAGATGTTCCATCTTTAGAGCTAGAGCACAATTTCAGGGTCTTCCCAGACTCACCATTCCCGCTTGAAGGGAAGATGGTAGTCTGGCTAGGAAGGCCTTTACACAGGTTCACCTTGCAAACCAATTGAGCCCAGTTTTGGATTTGGATGCCCTGTTTACAATCATTAATGTCTTATGCACTTCTTGGTGGGTTTTATATTAATGTATACATTCTGCCCATGAAAAACTGGAAGTGGTCCAAAGTGCAACAAGATTGGCGGTTTGGGATATGCCATTATATACCAATTTAATACCCCTATTCTGTGAAATGCATTGTCTTCCATTGAGGTTCTAGGTACAATACAAGGTGAGGTACAATTTAAGGTGCTGGCTATCACCTGTAAAGCTCTACATGGCATAGAATCAGATTATTTGTGGGGCCGCCTATCTCATATTATTTCAGCCTGCTCTGTTAAAATTAGCATTGTTATTATTCTCCAGGTCCTTTTAGACAGCATCATTTTTGGGAAACTAGCAATCAGATTTCTTTTATCATTGAACTTACCCTGTGGAACAGCATCTCCCCCAAGATCTGGATGGTTCCAATTTTGTTGGCCTTTTGGAAGATATTCAGAAACTTGGATTTACCCACAGGCATTTGTTCTAGGTGTTTCAACGAGTCTGATTTGACTGGGTGGTTGGTGTGTTAGTGATTCAAAGCTTGATTGAAGCTTGATTGTAGATGCTATTGTGTCACTGTTTTTCTAATATTGATTTTTTTAAAATTCTGTTTGGTTTTGATTTTGATTTTAACCTTCTGGGCACTGCCTAAAGCCACTTTGGTGAGATAGGTGGCTATATACATTTCCTAAATAATTAAATAAACCTTGATCTCATTTGCTTGAAATAGTACATTATTGATGCTAGTTCTATTTTAGAATATCATTTTTTAAAAAAAATATTATTTAGAGCAGACAGAAACATCTTTCATTTCAGAGCATTACTAATAACAATATTTTTAACAAAATCTAGATGAGTAGAAATATATTTTCACTTATCAAATTTAGAATTAAATGAAATGAACTGACAAAAGAGATATGAAAAATATTATATTTTCAGTTTCACACATGTGAAACTGGGAAACTGTAATGGTGGGGTCACTTATAAATATAATGAAATATATACACAGTGATCAGCCATTATTTTCCAGGAAAAGAACAATCTGTATTTATAGTTTAATCCATAAAAATATTTTTAAAATAAGTTATACTTTAATTTCATTAATTCTCTGAAGACTAATATCATATTCTCTTTCTTCTTCTAATCATTTTTTGATATAAAGATATTAAAAATTACAAATCATGACAACTAGTACCTTAACAAACTTTCTTTAATTCTATCATTTCAACTATGTTATTACAATTGTTTACATTGGATAGATATTATATTTAACACAGGTAAAAAAGTATTATTTTTATATACAAGTATTGGGTTTTCCAATTTAATTATATTTTTGCAATATAGATTTTTGCCAGAAAATATGTGGAACAGTCTCAGCCACAAGCGGAATGAATATATTTTATAAGCCATGCACGCATAATTGCTTAATTTAAATATGCAATGAAGTACTCAATTTCTCATACATAGTTATTTTGATAATTCATGTATATAAATTACAGGAATAAAATATGTATCTGGAAAAGCACACATTGAGTTTGGGTTATACATTTTACCCAATTCAATGTAAATGAAAAATACTTGCAAAGAGCATGTTCCAGCAAAATTCAGAATGACTTTACCTGGGACTCAAGATGCAGATTGAAACTGACTAAAACTGAGAGCGTCTAGTCAATTTCAATCTTGTGTCAATGTCATTGATAAAACCTCTCTGTTGCAGTTCTACTGCAACTGCTGAGTTGACCCTAAGAGAAAAAGGAAGAGGGAGGGAAAGTAGAAAGCAAGGAGAAAGACAGAAATAAGGAAGATAGAAAACAACAGATTTACAGAGCAAGACACACGAAGGACAAGAAAAGAATAGAAAACAGTTTTTGAAACTTCTCTACTTTCCATATGTTTTTTTAAAATATTTTCATACATAAAAATTATTATATGAACCCAATTTATGTGATTCTTCACATAAAACATATGTCAATGAGATTATAAAAGGCTTAAAAGTTAGACTATAATTCTGCACTAATATTTATTGAAAAGAGTAATAATTATTGTCAAGTAAACATAAATGTAAATATTAAATTTATTTCAGTTGAAGATCATGCTTACCTCTCTTTATGTTTGAGATAATAAACAAGATGTGGCACTTTTACTTGAAATGCCATCTCTCAAGAGATCAAATTGCTGTTAAAACACCTTTCAGAGCTAAATAAAAAATTCTTGATTTTGAGAGTTATAATTATCATTCCAGCCTAGATATGTCCTACTGTACTCTGTAAACATCTATTCCCCTATTATTGGATTGTGGTTATTGGTGTTTTAATTTTAAAGCATTTTCAAAAACTTTATATCAGTTTATTATTTATCTTATATATTTTATATATATATGTGTGTGTGTGTGTGTGTGTGTGTGTGTGTGTGTGTGAGTGTGTGTGTGTTCTTAAGACAATGTCCATGGCAAAACTATTTCAATGGGTATATTAAAATGTGTCTTGATTTTCATGTAAGTATCTCCAAAATATTTCAGAAATAAAATGTAAACTGTAAAAAGGACCACTGAAGTTTTCTCCTTCCATGAAGTGACAGTGGGGAGAAAAGCTTGGTTTTTAAAAAATTTATTTCCATTCCTATGTTATATCTTATCCCCAGAAAACTGGACAGCACCTTCCTGGATAATATTTATAAAAGCCTAAATGGATGCTAGGCTGATTTCTATCAAGTTACATTACTAATTTTATAGCTTTAATAGATTTATATTTAGTTTTATAGAATGAGTCCTTATGGTACTGGCAATATATAAACAAACTAAATAAAATAAACAAGAAAGGACCTTGTTTCTTTTCATTCATATTTCCAGAAAAGTAATAAATCCTCAAATCCTTAGCAGACTCCTGCCTTGTTATATGTGAATCAGGAATTGTATTTCAATATAATTTCTAACCAATTATTTAAAATGTCAACTTCAAATACTTATTTAACAAGTTTATTTTTAAAATTGATTCCTCATTTACATAATACTGTAAACCAATAAAATCCTTTTATGCTTCACACAACTTTCTTTCTCTGCCTATTCACATAGTTGTCTGTTTAATATAACATCATGATGGCAAACCCATGGCATGGATGCCACAGGTGGCATGTGGAGCCATACATGAGGGCATGTGAGGTGTTGCCCTATGTCAGGCGTTGCCCTATGTACGTGCAGGCTGGCCAACTGATTTTTGATCTTCTGGAGGAAGGGGTAGATATTTTTGTCTTGCCGAGGTTTCAGGAAAGCCTCCAGATCCTGTGGACGGCAAAAACGGCCCAACGGCCCAACTGGAAGTTCGTTTCCTTCCAGGTGTGCTGTTGGGTCCGTTTTTCAGCATCCACAGGCTCCGGTGACTTTCTAAAGTCTGGGGAAAGCTAAAATGATCCCCCCCCCCCGCCCTCCAGAAAGCTGAAATCAGCTGGAATCAATATTTCGCCATCCCAGAGGCTCCGGAGGGTTCAGTGAGCCCTGTGCACATGTACACGAGGGCACTGTGGGTGGGTTGTACATGCGTGAGGGCAGGGCATTTAATTATGGATGTGGGCATCCCTTTTGGAACCCAAGCAAAAAAAGGTTTTTCATCACTGCTATAACATTCTGCCTAATAAACATCACAGTCACTTTCCCAATAGTTGTTCAGGTAACATTTTTCTTTCTTTCTTTTTTCTTTTTTTGTAAATAATGTTTATTGATTTTTCCAAATTTTTAAAAGAAAACAACATTTCAATGATTTAATAGAGATTTAAACTCAATATCTTGTATATATTACATTTCTTGTATCATCTCTTTCTTTCTTTTTCATAAACATGCCTATAAAGCCATGATGGCAAACCAATGGCACAAGCACCAGAAGTAGAATGCAGAACTCTCGTTGTGGGCACACATACATTTGCCAGTTATTCTTCCATGTTCTGTTGCACATATGTGCACCAGCCAGCTGGTCTGGCACACATGTGCACCAGGCATCTGCTCTCTTTTGGGTTCCATCGCATGTATGCACGCTGGCCAGCTGGTCTTCACATGCACGCAACGGAACCCGAAAAAGCTGTTGCTCTCTCCCGGGTTCTGGCACTCCGGCACGTGCTCCAGTT
Organism: Erythrolamprus reginae; assembly: GCF_031021105.1. Classification (NCBI taxonomy): domain Eukaryota; kingdom Metazoa; phylum Chordata; class Lepidosauria; order Squamata; family Dipsadidae; genus Erythrolamprus; species Erythrolamprus reginae. Next base: position 59,874,906 of record NC_091955.1, read on the forward strand.
TCGGCACTTGGTGAGGAAAGCATCTACTACATTATATGGCTACAATTCCTGGGAATAACTGTTATTTTCAACATTCTGAAACTCTATATTAGATGATCTTACACCAAAACCATAGGAAATATTTAAAAGTAGTATTCTACATTCTTTTTTTTTCCAATTTAACAATAAAATAAAAGTTTGTTTTAAACAGGTGACACATCCTACACTCTTTTCAACTAGAAATCTGACAAACAAGCCAAATACTCAAATTTTCCAATTGCAAAATTCATTTAAATTAAAAATACTTGAAATATTTTCTAGATTCATCAGATTTACACTTTATTTATTTTTTCTAGCTTTTCCTAAATATATTTTAGGAAAAAAGAAGAAGGATGATTAGAACGGTTTCCTTGTCTCTTAATGGTCTTACATATTGATATCCACAGATGCCAAAAAACCTAAGTCTTTTCTCTCCACCAGTTTAAAGTAGTAACAGCTTATCCTTTGCCATCCAATTTTGCCTATAATATTTTCTAGACACAACTCTTTAGAAAACAATACTTAATGGTAATGGCATACATTTCTAGAACACGTTGTCTGTAAGAATTTCTGCTATTTTAATATCACTCTAAGGGACTACATGGAAGTGGTAGCACGTTTCTGGGGTTACCTCTGCTGCAATCTAATAGACCATTCTATCAGACTTTACATAATAATCAAGACTTTGGGGGCAATAATAGATAATATGATGATGAATTACATTGCTGATCATATTTTAATTGATTGTAGATCTTTTTTATATCTGTCTTTATATTGATTCTTAATTTATTTTATTGGATTTCCTATTGCTAGTTGACCAGAGTCACTTAGATTAAATAAACAGCCATTCAAATAAATTCCAATCAAATTAATATAGATTTTAATAGTATATAGTACACCATATCTCGTTGCTACCAACCAGAGTGTTTAACATCCGATATTGTTGTGCATAAAATGGTTGGGGGCAATTAACATTTTGCAGAGCTTACAAATCTTTAAAGATAGTAGTAAAGTTGTTACAAATTCCCAGTTTTTAAAATTCTTGATAAAATTATTTACAGAAATATGCCACTGTTAATTTAAATAAACTTGCTCTTAATATTACTTCAGTCTTTTTTGATCTTAAGATTTAAAACTGTTAGTATAACAATATAATTTTGCTATTCATGTACAGCATAGAATTACATTGCTTCTCTGTAGCACAACCAACCCATAAAAATCAGTAGCACTTGTTCCAAATATTATTTTTATTATCTCAATGATAAAATAAGATCTGCTAAAAAAGAACACTGAATTAAACACGATATCATAGTAATTATTAAAAAACCTATTTTGATGTCTGATGCTTGCAAAATTTTTCTATACTGTATAAAACCTCTCATCCGTATAACCCTTACGCAGATAAATAATGCTTTGCCGTGAAGAAACTTCATATGAATCCAGTCATATTTCTGTAAGAACAAAAGGATACTTACTTGTGTTTGCTGAAGATATAAACAAATGAATTTAATAATATCACCTGTTCATTCACTCTGGAATGTGATGGCCCATGATGGATAAGAATCTTCACAATCTCTACATCTCCTTTCCAAGCAGCCAAGTGTATAGGAAAATACCCTTTATTATCTGCCACATTAGTGGATGCTTCATATTGAAGTAATTTGATAACTACATCCCTGAAAAATATTTTAAAAATGCACTAAGGATTGACAGATTCCTTTACAAAACTCTGAATTTATAGCACATACTGACAAAATATATCAAAACAACCACAACATTATTCTTACAATACTGTCATCAATGCTAGGAAGCAGGAAACAGGTGTATTTAAGAAATTTAGAAATGATTATAGCAATCATAATCATACTCTTTAAAACCATTACTGAATAAGAGATTAGGAATTATATATTCATAAAAGGATTACTCTCTTGAGACATGCTTTAATTTGGAAGTTGGAAGTTAATGGCTAGAGCTCATATTGCAAAACAAATATAAGTCACAGGAATTACATAAATGTTTCATATTAGAGGTTCACAGTTAAAGATTTTGAAACTCCTATATTCCTTCAATCATATAATAGTAAAAAAACCTATCTCTCCAGCTACGAAGAATTGCTTAAGACTGGAATTTTGTTTCATGAACCACTGAATTTCAAGTAGTTGTTTATAACTATGCACCATAACCCAATGTCTACAAACTTTCAAGGCCCACAAACTGGCAGGGATGGCAGCAGTATGGGAGGATGGGAAAGGGATGGTTTCGGGTACGCACCTGCTGCATTTGCGGACTGGTTTCCAACAGGCCATGGACCAGTACTGGACTGCAGACCGCGGACTGGGGACCCCTGCCATAAGTAATTGCTGGGAATTCTGGATATCACATATAGAAGGCATGCATGGCAGCCCTATGTTATTACTGGCCACTGGATCTTCTTGGACAAGAAGGATTACAGAAAAAGTTCCTGCTCCTGTTGAACCTGTCCCGAGCAACATAATTTTTAATCAGATTTGGTGTGCTCCTATATAGTTGGATTGTTCAGTAATAGTAATAAATTCTGGCCTGTTCTTCACTCCTCACCACTTATCTGGCCCTGAAAATTACTTTTATCTCTTGTCTACTCTTTTGTGGTACAATTGTTAATTCTTGATGTTTATCTCATGTTGACAAGCTTCATATGATTCAACCCTGATATTCCAACTCTACTCCTCATTGCATATACTGTACCTTCTTTTTTTCCAAGATACTAATTCCCTAATCAGATTCTGTTTTTGTTTTTACACGGTTTTTATTAATTTTTTTCAACATTTAAAATCACATAATCACTTTTACAGCTGTCCGTTATTGGTGTTGAAACTTGTTACAATTTTCCTAATTCTCAGCTACTATTTTTATACATTTTGTAATTTTATCTATAAACACAAACTTAAAAATAACTATAACATAAGTATAAATATACATATATCTATAGAAATACATAGACACATAAATATATACATATACAATTTTAAATATATATATATATATATATATATATTTATATTTATAAAATATATAAAATTTCTATCCTACATTTTGTATCACTTGTTCCATAACCTATAATAATCAGTATCCTCTCTGTCATGTAATTCCATGTATATATTGAATATATTGCCTCAATCATGCTAATAAATTTAATTCCCTGTCCATTTCTGCACATTCTAACGCCTTTTTTTATTATCATTGCACTTGAGGGGACAGTTTCTAATTTCCAGTTTTGTGGGGAAATGATCCTGGCTGCTGTTATTATGCGGAGTATGATCAGGCGGAGTTTGCCGCTGCTGCTGCTACCTGTGTGCTGCGTGCGCAGATCAGGGTATCCTGCAGGTGCACAAACACGTCCCAGCAAGATTTTGCTTCTGTGTATGCACAGGAAGCAAAATCTCGCAACGGGATGTGTGCACATGCAAAACTTCGGCATTGTTATTGCTTTTGCACATGCACAGAAGCAAAGATTCACTGAAATGTCAGGAATGCCATGTCCCCTTGCGAGAAGTGCACGAAGCTCTATTTTTACTACCAGTCCAGCGTCCTCAAATGTACCATTAAGAACTTGATACTGAGCATGATGTATTGAATTTTTTAAACTTATATTTCCTTGTAATTCCATGTAAGAACAACTCTGGTGTCATCTCTAATGTTCTGTGATTTCCTCCAACCATATTTTATTTTCCCCCCAATAATTCTTTGTCTTTGAGCACATCCACCACATTTTACAGCCCTCTCTAAGCAGTTTACAGAATCAGCATATTGCCCCCAACAATCTGGGTCCTTATTTTACCCACCTTGGAAGGATGGAAGGCTGAGTCAACCTTGAAACAGTGGTGAGATTTGAACTACTGAAGAAGTCTGCAGTGCTGCACTCTAACCATTGTGCCACCCCAGCTCTTTATTTATCAGATTGTTTATCTGGATGCACTTCACAGTACTCTAATATATTCATGATCATTCTTGCAGACACCCTTAAAACAGTGGTCCCCAAACTTTTTACATAGGGGGCCAGTTCACTGTCCCTCGGACTCTTGGAGGGCCGGACTATAAAAAAAACCTATGAACAAATCCCTATGCACACTATACATACCTTATTTTAAAGTAAAAAACAAAATGGGAACGTACTATTTAGAGGGGGGGAAGAAGTCTGAAATTCATATATGTTTATGTTTTGTTTTTAATTTTCTTTTGTTAACACCTGATTGGCTATACAAGGTTTTCTTGGCTTATAAAAAAATGTATAAAGAAAGAAGGAAGCACTTTGGCATAATGGTTAATAAGTTAATAATATAATTGGTGTTGTACTTTTTTGAGGAGGGAATTTAATTAAAAGAAAATGAATGTAACTGGATGACAAAATTAGAAAAAAAACTTTTGCAACTTTTTTGACGATTGATATTAGTTACTAACAAAATACCGCATTTTATTCATGGAAAATTAGATGTGCTCCTGTCACTCACCCGTGGGCCGGATAATTGGCCTCAGTGGGCCACATTCGGCCCGCGGGCCGTAGTTTGGGGACCGCTGCCTTAAAACCATATTTTTAAGCTGTCTTTTAGAGAGAAATCCATTTTGATCAGGATGGATAATTTGTTTGTTTTTTTTAACCTTTCTGCAATGATCATCACGAATATTTTGTAGTCCACACCTAACAGTTTCTGATTTGTTGATTGTCCATCTTCTCTTTTGGTATCAGTGTCATATAGACTTCTGTCCATGAATTTGGCACATTCTGGAGCTTCATTGTACAATTATAACATGTTTTCCTTCTATGATTCCTGAAATTTTTTATATACCTCTGCTGGTATTCCATCTGGTCCCAGTATCTTAGTGATTGTTTGCTTCTTAATAGCCTCTTTTAACTCTGTTAGTGTTATTTTACCATTTAACATTGACCTAATTTCCTCCGGCATGATTGGCAAGTTTCTTTTTTCAAAATATTTTTAAATATTCTCTTCTTTTATTTCCTCTCAGCTATATAATACTTTAAAAAATTGAATATTTTTTTCTTCTAGAAGATAATGGAGGTCCACATTTTTATCTTGCAGTTGCATTATTATTGTTATTATTATTATTATTATTATTATTATTATTATTATTATTATTATTATTATTATTATTATTTGCTCTTTTCTTCTTCAATTTGTGAGCCAACCATCTCCCTGGTTTGTTTGAAAATTCAAAACAAAATTGTTTTGTTGCTTTAAGATTTAGAATAATTTCTTCCTTTGGTAACAAATTAATCTTATGTTTAATTAGGTCCCTTTCTTGTTTAATTTTATTATTTTGTGGTTCTTTCTGTTCTTTGAGTTTTGCGTGCAAGTTCTCTTGTTGTTTCCTCTTTTCCTTATTTCTTCTTGCCACATAGGCAATTGTGAATCCTCACACATAGGCTTTTGTAGTATTTCCTATGTTCTGCACTGATGTTTGTTCATTTCTATTTTCTCTTTTAAAAATCTAATTCCTTTTCCATCATTTGTGTATACACTTTTTCTTTTAGAATTCTCTGGTTAAATGTCCATGTCACTTTTTCCTCCTCTGTCCCCTCCATTTTATTTTTACCAGGTTATGGTCAGCCCATGTGCTTGGCAATATCTCCAGTTCCTCTATGTTGTTTATCAATTCAAGGTTCATCCAGGCCATGTCTATTCTTGACCAGGACTTGTGGGGATAAGAGAACTATACAGTATAAGATTCTCTATGAAGTTCTATTTTGAAAATATTTTATATGACCAGTAGCGGATAAAAAGATTATATGTACTGAAAGAGAGTACCTTGCAAATAAGATATGATAAATAAAACATTCAAATTTATTTCTGAAAGTCAGTGTAAAGTCAATATTCATCCATTGATCCATCTATGTTAGATAACTACATACAGAACCATTTGTGCAAAGACCCCAAAAGATATTTTATTGTAGATCACTTATATTACAAGAACTATCTGTCTTGACCATAGGTATTACCTCTCCTGAATCAATTCCAAACTGAAATGTCTCTTTATCCTCTTAGAGGAGCCCCCCTACTTTAGCCAGTGATTCCTCTAAAGTCCATTAATTCAAGTTATATGTTACTCGATTTCTAAAGGCTAACAGCTTACTGATAATAACAAAAATAAAAACATAAAAATAATTATATGCCTCCCTGATATGCTAATGTTTGGCAGAAGAATCTTCAAGCATCCCCAAATGTTTCCCTGATCAGCCATGAACAGTCAGCAGTTAAAAAACATAACACAAAGGATATGATCTAAATACAAATAACAATGATAATTTGCGTCAGAATTGCCATCACTAAGTGATGTAGTCTTAAAGCATGGCGTCACATGACTGTACTATTTTGCAACAACAATTCCAGCAGTCAACGTTGCTGGTAAGTAAATCACAGAAGGCCATTAGTATGGATGTCACATATTCATTATGTGACCTCTTGTCAGCTACCTCACATTTGCTTATTGGAAGCCAACAAAGAAGGTTGCAAATGTTGGCCAGCTGGCTGCAAGGAGCTGAAATGCATGGAACTCTGAGGACTAGTCATAAATATCATTTGTTCAGTGCCACTGCAAATTTGAACCACTGCTGGATGAGTACTCATTAACCAATGACAACCTCTACCTGAGAATAGTTTCAGACATATAAGACAACTTTAAGAAGGCTCAAGCAAGGGATCCTTGTAGATGACATTCTCCCAAATGAGGGGAATGTCACAATCCTCTTTTACTAGATCTTACTGAGTAGATAGATTCAAGCTTTGTTCTTTTCTTTCAGATCTTTCATTACCCAACTAGGTAACTAGAACTAATTCTTCTATTGATAAAACAAAATTTCCCCCAAAAAGAAAATTCAGTGTTCCAGGTAGGTCACTAGTCTGGTACAAAGTAAATGTTTTTTACTATGTATTATACAAAGTATTAAAGATCTCTTGAGTTATTATAGATCTCAAGAGGATCCTAGAAGCAAAAAAGAATACCTTTTTTGAAATGCTTTTAGTGAACCTTTATGGATAGAAAAACCTGTAGACTTTAGCATGACACAGAAATACAAATCATAAATCTAGTGCAAATTCCTAGTTAGAATGTTGTATCTTTTGAAGTAAAGGATTTTGTTTGCTTTTTACTTGGATTTTTCTTTTTATGGGGTTCAAGGTTTGAATCAGAAGCTGCAAAGAAATGATAAACATGTTTTCTTCCAATCTTGATCCAATTATTTCTCCGACATTTTATTTATAATTCTAAAAGAGCATTAGCTTTTCTGTTTTCAGCAAAGCAATGGTCTGTGGTAAACTGTGAGTATGACAAGAACATTTCTTCATCATAGGAATGGCTATTGAAAAGATTTGCGTCTGCAGGCTGCATTATTGTGAATGGCAAAAATTCTGACAAGGAAGTTACTTTTACAATCATTCAAGAATTTACAATAATTTACAATAATTCTGTAAGAGATGAGCAGGCTCAGCCTGAGGGAGGGGTCAAACACATCATCATTCCTGAGTCCCTTTATGCCCCAAGAGTCCAGCCCACCTTGAATTTTACCCCAATTTGCTTTAACTGTTACTAGTTCAGATTCTTGTAAACAGCATAAGCAATAAACCTTTATATTCATTTGAACTGCTTGGATTTCTGATTTTCTCATGCTTTACAAATTCAATAAAATATTATATGGGTATAGCTTGAAGGTCAACGCTCATGAATGTGGTCTCTGCAAGCAATGTGGTAGACTAAGAGCATGGCAAGACACGAAAGACGCCCAGGTCAACCACTAGGAGAAAAAGATTCAAACTTTTAAAAATGTCCTTATTACTAATTTTTTTACTTGTTTCTTGTAGGTACTATTTTTGTTGTAACCCGCCCTGAGTCCCACTGGGATTGTGTGGCATAGAAGTCAAATTAATTAAATTAAGTTCAGCACCCAAGCTAGGTACCATCGGTGCTAGTAAGGAGTGGGATTTGCTTTCAATTTATTGTTAGCTTTTTGGCAGTTCCTTAGTTGGGGTATTGTTTACTTCTTAACTGTTGCTCTGATGTTAATCTATATTCGTATCTATATTAATATCTTCTGATTGCAAGTTGGGTTGAGTGGTCAGGCACTTTTTGGTGAAGTTTTGATGAAGTCACAACATATGGACAGACTTAAGCATAGTTTCAGTTGAGAAACTGTAGCCACCCTAGACCAAGCCAAGTCCAAAAATGCTACAAAATTCCTAGAAGCTTGGCACTCTGACAAATTGGCCATCAATAGACATGCAGACATAAACAACATCTACAAACTGTGCAAAAGAGAGAATTAACAAGCCAAAAAAGGAACAAAAAGACCAAAACACCTTGCCACCAGCAATCAACATCCCAGATGGGCATAGATGGACCACTACATCTTTTCCTGCTGTCAGTTTTCTAATTTTTATGTTTCTAAACACTATGACCATCAATAACTCTATCATAGAGCATTCTCATGGGAGGAGGAACAAGAGGATAAGGATTGCTGAGCAATAAATAGATAGTCCAGAACAGATTCAAAGGCTGAAAAGGAAGCCAGAAAAGACATAAACAGAGCAATCCACAAGGAACAGGAAAGTTGACTAAAAATAATGCTTTGCTAAGAAACTTGATTGAAATTAGTTTTTTACATTCATGTGATATTGGTATAGAACAAGCACAACTGACAAGATGCAGGTTTCCCCAGAAAATAGAAAAACTAGTAATTTTTAATTTACTCTGATGGACTATCATGAAATAGAAATTTTAAAAAACTACAGGAAATACCGTATATTTGTTAAAGCATATATATTAAATGAAATAAAGTAAATGAAAGTAAATACTTTTTAGCATTACTTATATAAATAATACTATATATATATCTAAATTGCTTGCCGGACTCACCCTGTTGAATGTTTATGTAAATATTCATGCTCATGTCCCTTATGTCCAGGATATTAACCACTAAACTTCTTTAGGATAGTTAAGTAGCTAGAATTCAAAAGGTCCAGGTCTAATACCTGATTGAATTAACTGTACTATATTGTTAATAGAATAATAATAGAATTCTTCATTGGCCAAGTGTGATTGGACACAAACAAGGAATTTGTCTTTGGTGTATATGCTCTCAGTGTATGCTTATTCCTGAAGAAGGCATAAAATACCAGATTCCAGAACAAAATGTGCTGGCAGAAAAAATTGAAGTGAACTTTACAGTATATCCATTATTTATGCAGAAGCTGTTCCACATGATATTGTGATACGTATAAACATCATAAAAAGACATTCTCCAAAGGAGATAAGAAAGATCATAGCAGATAGACAATGGCAGCATCTAGATACAGCTTTAATATGTAAGGAAGGAGGTGGGAGAACTTAATGAGAAGCATTTTCTTTTCCATTCTATTCTTGTGACAGTTACTACTAGATTAGGAATTTACACCTACTCACATTTTAAACACATTTAACCTACTTCTCTATGCTGGTCTTGATGGCTACCAGCCAACAAGCTAGCAGGCTGGATCCTAGCCACAATTGAGCAATAAAGGAACTCATGCAAAACAATATTTTGAAAGCAAAAATCCCTCTTTACCAGTATCTTAGAACAACAACTTTAAATGTAGCCAACAGATTTAGTATAGGTTAGGACAAGGAACTGAATAATCAAGCAACAAATCTGAGGGGAAAGAGACAGGAAACAGGATGGAATGGAATCTAGACTTCCAAGCACAACACAGCAAGATAAACTCAATAAATCTGAAACTTAGAAAGTTGTTCCTTGCATTTTCTCCCAGGGACTGAGGCCAATAAATCAGCAATGCCAAGCCTTCACCCAAATGTAGAGATAAGATACAATCTCATTAGAGTTGGTTCTTATGTTGGTCTGATCTTTGACAAGCCTCTGGCCTATGAAACTCAATCTCTGCACTGGATCTTTATCACACACTTCTACTTAAGATTGAGTAGCTGAACTACAGAATCTAGAAGCAAGTGGTAGGGGTAGGCAAGGATTCCTTGGGGTTTGCTGGATTTGTCTGAGCCAGAATGGAATCCAACACTGCTGGAATCACCCAATCCAGGATTATTGTCTTCCACTTCCTCATCTGAAGATATGCACCCTTAAGTATAAAACCTATTTGGGACACCAGATTCTCTCAGAACAATTATATTCTCTCTCATGTTCCTTTTCTTGCAAGGAGCTTAGACTCTCTTGGTATACTTTAGCTCAAATCTGTGATCAGTCTGCCGTAACCAACTCTTAAGGTTAAGCACCTGTTCTGTTGTGCACTGTTAACAGTATCTGTTAGCAGTAGAGAACTAAATCTAGATTATAAACTTAATTAATTATAGTTATGATTAACCAGGTTTACCATATAAGATTAAAAATATTCTCAGAAGTAAACTTTAGGAAAGACCTAATCTGAGAAGGTGCTGTTTTATCTCACCATTTTTCAAGGATTCGTTTTGGAATGAATTCAATTATCATATTTTACTTTAAGCTCATTTGTTTGTTCATTTTCTCCAAATTGCAAAATTTGCTATTAGCAATTTAGCATGGCAAAATATTAAATCACAGATCTATTTATGAAACACCAGTGAGAGTTCCTGGGTAAACTCCTTTGGAGAAAAGTACAAAGATTGATCAAAGTGATCTATGCTAACAGACTGGATAAAGGTGAAGCCACCTTATGTCTATGGCTGAATGTCAGCACAACCATGAGAACGTTTACCAGCCTTACCTACATCTTGAATAGGACTCATAGTACTCTCAAGGGCAGTATCTCTTCAATTCTTAATGCCTGCAGAACTTCAGCCCAGCTCTGAGAATGAGAATGAGAAAAGCAGCTCTGAGAAGGAGAGCAACAAAAGCGAAGTTGCATTTGTCCCTCTGTGTTGTCCCTGCCCCACCCCTCAAATTCAGAATCTAGTAATATGAATAATATGAGCAGAAAGATTCTAGGGAAATATAAGAAATCTGGATATAATCTCTAATCTAAAAACCCCCAATTAGAATGAACTATCAAATGGAATGAGCAAGTCTAGAAAATAGAAATGGAGAGCAATTGCTGAGCAATCAATTATTATTTTTATTTCTCCTTCATAGGCTGACCATCATTTAAATGTGAAAGTTCAAGGACTGGAGAAATCCGATCAAGCACTGCAATTAATGAAGAGAACTGAAAGGAAACCCATGGAATTGGACTAATGACAAAATAATTTCAGTTTAAATGCTGCTATAAGAAGAATTAAATTTGTCAGGGCTGAAAACGTTGGCATTAGGAAAATGTCCATTCTAGTACACATGTTTATAAGCGAGTTGTTTCCTTTTGTTTTGTTGCACCTCATTATTAAACACTACAGAAGAATAATGAAATAGCCTATAGATTACAAGACAGACAAATGAACTGATTTCTCTGCACTGTTGTTAGTCAACCTAACAACTTATGTTGCATTACTAATACTGAAGATTGTACCAGAAGGATGATCTAAGTTGAAATTCATAATGGAGCTGAAAGCAAAGCCTGTGATAGAATAGTTAAATGTATAAGGCTGGACACCTGAAAGGTCTCCTCAGTTCCAAAATCTTATGCAACTGATCCTGCTTTTCCAAGCCTACAATATAGCCAGGCAAGAAAGTCATCACTTTTGAGTAGATGGTGACCTGAAGACACAATGTCATACTTGTTTAGCCACACTATCACTCGCTGAACTGGTTTCCTTACCAAGATTGCTGTCAAGTAAAATGATATATTTATGGCAAGAATATCAAGTTTAATTCTGCTAATGTTCATAGAATGTTCCCGGAGTTGGAAAACTTCCAAAGTAGAACACTTTGGCCTATAAACCAGAAGCAAGTAAGGAGGAAAAAAGCATTAAGAAAAGAGGAAACAACTGGAAAATAAGGAAGAACAACAAACAATAATAATGATTGGAAATATGATGGAAGTTTGGGAAATATTACAAGTTTGGGACATCTGCACATTCTTCCTTTATCAAAAGAAAATAAAATCCAGCAATTTCAACACATGACTAGCAAAAAGACTGAGTCATCCCTATTGTAATGAATTTAGACATGAATGGAATTCTATCATAAATGTATAAGATCACAAATATTTCTGTAAGATAATTCCTATTTTTATTTCAATTAATTGGGTTAATAAAGACACTGAAAAGTTACCTTTCTTGATTCTGAGCAATTGCTCAGGATTTGAAAATAGTAGTGAAATTCTAAGACAACTGACCACCTCAACACATGAACAAGACAATGTTCCCAATTATGCTGCTAGTGCATAAACAAAATATTGAGGATAATAGAAACTTTTACAGTTTTAGTATATTTGCAAATCCAGAAAGACCAGAAAAACTTATAGACATGGGAAGGGCACTGATCACCTAACAAACACTAGCTGCTGAAACTTAATATTCACTCAACCAAAATATCCCACAGTCATCACAAAATAGTAGTGTTAAAATATATTTTTAAAAATCAGTCCAGGATAACAAATGGTATCAAGAGCTATAGGGAAGCCCCCCAAAATTCCAGAAATCATACAATATCATATCTTTCCACCATCATATTAGCACAATCCATCCACTAGAAAAATGGCCCTCGCAAATCATTTTTTACGAATGGCAGCTGTGTTGTCTAACTATTATCCACTGCAGAAGGTTATATAAAAATGCCAATGTAAGACTGAAGATTATTAAGATCAAATTTTATATAAATAAGACTTTTTACTGCTATTTAAAATAAATTAGAAATCTATTTTGTCTTAGAGAGGCTCTATCCTGTCAAATCTAATCAATTATAAAAAATGTAAGTTTAAAGTCTAAAAACTTACTGATTCAACAATCTAGTCCATATCTGTACGTTATTCGTGTGTTGTTCATTAAAAAGTCACTATATAGAACTTTACTAATCATTGGATTGGGTCCTGCTACAGTAGGCTTCTTCAACTGCAAAACTGGAATAGTATTCTGCTAAAATCAACATAAACACAAACATATGATTTTATGCAGCCTAGCATCAATACAAACATGCAATACAAACTAATTCCATCTTAATGGTAATATAGCACTTACCTGTGACCATTCAAAGCTGCATGGTGTAAAGCAGTGTATCCTGAACTATCTGTGCAATTTATATTTGGTCCTCGCCAGATGCTGAAAATAAAAAACAAATTCCATTAGAACAGTATGAAATTACTAACATTTAATAAAGGATTAAATATTACTTTAAAACAAATCAATTATATTTTATTGTTATAAAGGTAAAAGAGTTATGTTTTAATTTTAACAGTTAAAAATGAAAAACATATAAAATGATATACTGTATTTTATATATGAAAATAAGGAACAAATTCCACTGTAAGAATATAAAGGTACAAACATTTTTAAATAATCAAAGATTAATATGGAACAAATAATAAACATCAGATTTGTTATAAAGAGTAATATTTTAATTTTAACTCTGGAAAATGTGCTTTGGCTAGTTTATACATAGAAACTTTCATATTGATGGCAGTCCCAGGTGAAAAAATTGCCCTTCTCAGAAAAGCTGATTAATTTTCAAATCCCTACCTGAAATTCTTACTTTGTATCCCAGAGTGTACATTGAAAATTTGTTGATCAGGAATAAATAAAGAGAAATAAAACTCTTTTCTCAAAATGATTTCTTCCAAAACATCAAATTCATAATTCTTCCTGCAAGCTTACCTCTTTTCTTTTTGCATGTCCCTCTTTATACAGTACTGTAAATGAAACTCACTACAAATTATTAAGTTTGTATAGCTTGATTAGTTTCCCCCACCCCAAGTATGCCCTCAAAGACAACTAATAAGAGAGGGGGTGGGATTATGTGGTATGTGTTATAGTTAACATGAAACTTTAGCAAATTATCCCAAGTAAACATTGATGCTGTAGTGATTGAGAGAAAAGACATTATTTTCATGTAGTTTCACGTAGAGTTTCTGATTGGGGTTTAACAGATAAAAAGTGGCAGGTTCACCCAGGAAAAAGATAGAGAACTGGGATAATAGCTTGAAGGAATCTATTCCATCCTGAATGTTTCGATTATTTAAACAGAAAACAAAAATTGGGTCAGAAATGAGAAGCACTGCAAATAATAACTGATTCTAACAAAGGGCTTTTATCTCATAAATGTTCTGCCATGACTTTCCTATATCAAGTAGTCTAGTTTCTGAATAATAAAGTTAAATTTAGAGTAAACAACTATAATTCCTAATGGAAAGAATATTTTTCATGATTTACTAGAATAGACTGAACGCACTGCCAGCACTGTAAAATAGCTATAGTCAGGTATTAATGGCTTTTCACTGTTCAATTTTGTCTTTAACCATTTTTTTCTCTCTTTGGATTTATTTTTAACTAATCACATTTAACTTGTCAGTGTTTGATATTGTAAAATGTCTAGATACTTGTAGGTTTCATTCTAATGGCTCCCATTACTCTTACTGATTTCTCCCTAGTTTATTGCTATTACAACACATTTCTCTAGGCCTAATTCCATTGTTGTACTCTATCTGTTGCAATACATTATGTGACAACATTGTGACGACCCCTGTGTTAAGGGTTACAGTTAGCATCAGGTAATGTTATCTAATAAAACAACCCTGAAGTTGTATTTCTCCTTGAGAAATATAAATTATTACAGTTGTAAATGGATGCTGAATTAAATTTCAGAAATATAGAATTAATATCTTATTTGAGCCTAGAACTCCGCAAAGTTAATTAAACAATGTAGATATTATTATTATTATTATTATTATTATTATTATTATTATTATTTATTAGATTTGTATGCCGCCCCTCTCCGCAGACTCGGGGCGGCTCACAACAGTGATAAAAAACAATATGTATTGACAAATCTAATAATTTAAAATCTAAAATAGCAATTGTACATTTAAAGAAATCTAAAAACAAGGAACCCCAATATAAAAAACATACATTCAGTCATATCATGCAGTAAAACTACATAGGCAGGGGGAGATGTCTCAGATATAAAGAAAATAAGTGTAAACTGTGTTCAACAGTTGAGTGGCTTTCTGAAATATAATATTTTTAAAATGGGAAGATGGAGAATATATACTGTAGTACATATTTAATAATATCTTAAAACACCATCACTCTGCTAACAAGTAATTCCTTCATCACTGTCAAACTATTCACTAACACTGCATTATAATTACTATTAATCTTCTCATCATTCCTATCATCCATCTGCTCCCACTTATGACTGTATGACTGTATCTTGTTGCTTGTATCCTCATAATTTATATTGTTTCCTGATTGCTTATTTGCACCTATGACAATCTTTAAGTGTTGTACCTCATGATTCTTGACAAATGTATCCTTTCTTTTATGTACACTGGGACCATATGCACCAATGACAAATTCCTTGTGTGTCCAATCACACTTACCCAATAAAGAATTCTATTCTAATTTAAAGGACTACTCTAGATATACTGTGTATAAATTCCATATAACAGTCACCCTCACCATAATCTGTAATAAAAAAGTATTTTTTTTAAATCTCTGCAACGATAGACAGTTTCAAGGCATTTGAAAATAGTTCTAATCTGCCTGAGTTATCTTTTCTCACGATTAAATATACCCAGAGGTGGGCTGCTGCCCGGACAAGGGGGATGAAGTGTGATAGCGAAAATGGAGCTCCACCCCAGAGAACCCAATTTGCACCAAAGTTATTGAAAAAAAATGCAGAACGTCCTCTTTGGGCAGCCTCTGCATTCTTCCCAAAAGTGTTTAAAACCCCCAAAGCCAGTAATTTGTTGTGTCAGTGACACAACAAAAGTGTCTAGGAAAAGTATAAGGAGATAAGATCTGGAATTAATTCTGTATGAGCTGGGTTTCTGCCTCCCCCTCCTTTCCAAATGGCTATACAGTGTTCCCTCGATTTTCGCGGGTTCAAACTTCGCGAATAGCCTATACCACGGTTTTTCAAAAAATATTAATTTAAAAAAACTTCGTGGTTTTTTTCCTATACCACGGTTTTTCCCCACCCGAAGACATCATACATCATCGCCAAACTAATAATTTTTGCAAATAAATAACAAAAAAAATAATTATTGTTAATAAATAATTATGTTTATAAATATCAGGATCACTAAGTGCCTTATTCAATGGTGAATACCAGTAATAATGGTGAGTAAATGGTTGTTAAGGGAATGGGAAATGGTAATTTAGGGGTTTAAAGTGTTACGGGAAGGCTTGTGATACTGTCCATAGCCAAAAATGGTGTATTTACTTCCGCATCTCTACTTCGCGGAAATTCGACTTTCGCGGATGGTCTTGGAACGCATCCCCCGCGGAAATCGAGGGAACACTGTAGTATTCTTTTGAACAGAGGTCTTCATAGATGGCTGGAGAATTCTGGGAGTTAAAATTCACAAGTCTTAAAGTTGCCAAGTTTGGGGACCCCTATTCTAGAAAATATACTCTCTTCTGCCATAGCTGAACCACTAAGCATAATTTTGGAAAAATCCTTCAGAACCAGCACACTTCCTAAGCTATGGTTGAAAGCAATGGTCATCCCCATCTTCAAAAAAGGAGACCCCTCTCTTGTCGATAATTACAGACCAATATCATTATCCTGCATCCCATGCAAAGTCATGGAATCAATTATAAACAAATCAATTACTCTCCATCTAGAAACTAATAATTTGCTCTCTAACAAACAATTTGGATTCAGAAAAAAACTATCCTGCAACTTGCAGCTCCTCCACTGCAAAAATATATGGACAACTCATCTAGATCAAGGGAAATCTATAGATGCAATTTATATTGACTTCTGCAAAGCTTTTGATTCAGTGATCCACGACAAACTACTCCTAAAACTCAAATCCTATGGCATCTCAAGATCCCTCCACAGCTGGATTACAGCATTCCTGTCAAACAGATGACAAGTGGTCAAAATAGGAAGCACCATATCCACCCCCGTCCCAGTTAAAAGCGGTATTTCCCAAGGTAGTGTACTGGGACCAACGTTCTTCATTTTCTACATCAATGACCTTTGTGATTACATCACAATCAACTGTGTCCTCTTCGCCGATGATGTAAAACTCTTCAACACCACCTATAACACAACTACTCTCCAAAAAGACCTAAACTCTGTTTCTGAGTGGTCTAACACATGGCAACTCCAAATCTCAATTAGCAAATGCTCTGTCCTACACATTGGGAAAAAGAATCTGAACTCCAAATACAAACTGAATAATCAAATTATCACAGATAACCCCCACTCAGTTAAAGACCTCGGTATACTAATAACAAAAGATTTAAGTGCCAAAGCCCACTGCAACAACATAGCCAAGAAGGCTTCAAGAGTTGTAAACCTAATCCTACGTAGTTTCTGCTCTGGCAATATCACACTACTTACCAGAGCTTACAAAACTTTCGCCAGACCCTCACCTCATCCTTGAATACAGCTCATCCGTTTGGAACCCATATCGCATCTCAGACATTAACACCCTTGAAAATGTCTAAAGATACTTCACCAGAAGATCCCTTCACTCCTCCACTCAAAACAGAATACCCTACAAGACTAAACTTTCAATCCTGGGCCTAGAAAGCTTAGAACTAAGACGCCTTAAACAAGATCTAGGTATTGCCCACAAGATCATATGCTGCAACGTCCTGCCTGTCAGCGACTACTTCAGCTTCAACCACAACAACACTAGAGCACACAAGAGATTTAAATTTAATATTAACCGCTCCAAACTTGACTGTAAAAAATATAACTTCAGTAACCGAGTTGTCGAAGCGTGGAACTCATCACCGGACTCCATAGTGTCATCCCCAAATCCCCAACACTTTACCCTTGGATTATCCACAGTTGATCTATCCAGATTCCTAAGAGGTCAGTAAGGGGTGAGTACAAGTGCACTAGAGTGTCTTCTGTCCCTTGTCCTATTCAATTCAATTCAATTCAATTTATTAGATTTGTATGCCACCCCTCTCCGAAGACTCGGGGCGGCTCACAACAATAATAAAAACAGTATAACAATGGAACAAATCTAATAATAAAATTATATTAAAAAACCCCAACAATTTAAAAACCATACAGCACATACATACCAAGCATAAAATATAAGAAAGCCTGGGGGAGATGTCTTAATTCCCCCATGCCTGGCGATATAGGTGGGTCTTGAGTAACTTGCGAAAGACAAGGAGGGTGGGGGAGTTGATTCCAGCGGGCCGGGGTCACCACAGAGAAGGTTCTGGGGCCCGTCAAATGACATTGTTTGGTCGACGGGACCCGGAGAAGGCCAACTCTGTGGGACCTTATCGGCCGCTGGGATTCGTGCGTTAGAAGGCGGTTCCGGAGGTATTCTGGTCCAATGCCTATATCTCCTATACCTTTCTTCTATTCCTATATCTCTTCTTCTATTCTTTCATTGATATGTTCTATTCCTATAACTTCTCATCTATTCTTTCTTAGATATATTTTACTATGAGTATATCCTCTATAACCTTCATCATGTATTTTACTATGTGTATGCCCACTAAAACCCTCATTGTGTATTGGACAAAATCAATAAATTAAAATAAATTAAAAAAATAAAATGAATAATGCTTGAAACCTTGATTTTGTTTGGTAGTCTGCAGGAAGGAGGGTTAAGATTGTTATGTGGAATGTAAAATTTTGGGATATTCACTTAAGCTGTGAAAGTAGTAATGAACACTTTAGATTTTTGCCTTTGAGCAAGTGATTATTTTGTGAGTGGCCATTTTAATCATGAAGGCACGTTTATGACAATGCTCAAAGTATGCTTTCCAAATTCTAACTGAGATGCCAGGAGTGAGTGCCAGGAATTTGATCTTGATTGTCTCATAGTTTACTCAGCTTTTCATCCTTCTGAGATCAGTAAAATGGGACCAGATTGTTGAGGGCAATATGCTGATGATGTAAATCTTTTAGAGGATGCTGTAAAGCACTCCAGAGCATTATATAAGTCTAAGTCCTTTTGCTATTGCTAATTTATTAATCAATTCCAGGATGCCACTATCCATTTGTGGTTCCAATTTAGTTGGCAGAGTCAGGCCAAAAGGGTGGGTGTAAATCTCATCTTGGGAAGCACAGTATTTCAGAAATTGGGTGCCAGAGCAAAAAAAGCTCTTCTCCTAGACTCTGCCAGTTGACAAATGAGGTCCACAGTATGCTTCCTCTGCTGGCATGAGAGAGGTTCCTCAGATAATCTTAGCCCATGCCATGAAGAGCTTTAAAGGTAATAAGAAACAAATTGGACCCAGAAAGCAATGCAGGCTTGCAGAATAATAGTGCACATCAGCCACACAGATGTATTTTGTAGCAACTGAAGCTTCTAGATACTGTTCAAGGGTGTAGAGCATGTTGCAATAGTCTAACCATGAGATGACTAAGTCTAGAATGACTGAGTGCATTGACATATTGAAAGATATCTGTGAATAAATGGTCCAAAAGTTAATTTTAAGGGTGTCTCCTATTATATCATTGAAAAATGATGTGGAGAAGGAGCATGTTTTCCTGGATAGTGAAACTGATTTGAAAGTACAGTGGTACCTCATCTTACGAACGCCTCTTCTAACGAACTTTTCGAGATACGAACCCGGTGTTTAAGAATTTTTTGCCTCTTCTTCTGAACTATTTTCACCTTACGAACCCAAGCCACTGCTGCTGGGATGAAGGGGTTTCTTTTTTTTCCCTTTTTTGAAGAAAGAAAAGGGAGGGGCGGCTTGGAGGGGGAAAGAGTTTGCATTTTAAAAAGTAGGAGAACAGCATGCTTGCACAGGCACTGAAAGAGTGTCTTTTTAAGAAAGAAAAGGGAGGGGCAGCTTGGAGGAAAGATTTTGCAGAGAACAACGTGCTTGCAAAGGCACTGAAAAGGGTGTCTTTTTAAGAAAAGGGAGGGGCGCCCCCCTTGCTTTTCTTCCTTCCCACTCACCCTTTAGCCTAGCCTTGCTTCTTCCACCCGCCCCCTTTAGCTGCTCCTCCCTGCCCTCTGTTCGCCTCCCTTCTAAAGTTTGGGATTTTCCTGAAGGATTTGCACGCATTATTTGCTTTTACATTGATTCCTATGGGAAACATTGTTTCGTCTTACAAACTTTTCACCTTACGAACCTCCTCCTGGAACCAATTAAGTTCATATCATGAGGTACCACTGTAGATTTAAAACGAATGAAACATAGAAATGATGTGGAAGGATATGCTGCACTGGGGACACAAATGAAACCAGCTGATATCAACAAACCAAAAAAATGACCTGGATAACTTTCTTATACTGAATTTACAAGACAGATTTCTTAGTTTTGAAAAATTTTGTGAGAAAAGGCAAAGAAAATATTTATTTATTTATTCATTCATTCATTCATTCATTCATTCATTCATTTATTAGATTTGTATGCCGCCCCTCTCTGCAGACTCGGGGCGGCTCACAACAATAATAAAACAATATACAGAGAACAAATCTAATATTTAAAATCTAAAAACCCATTATTTAAAAGAACATACAACACAAGCATACCATACATAAAACTATATAGGCCTGGGGGAAATGTCTCAATTTCCCAATGCCTGATGGCAGAGGTGGGTTTTAAGGAGTTTGCGAAAGGCAAGGAGGGTGGGGGCAATCCTAATCTCCGGGGGGAGCTGGGTCCTGCTAGATGACATTGTTTAGTCGATGGGACCCAGAGAAGGCCAACTCTGTGGGACCTAACCAGTTGCTGGGATTCGTGCGGCAGAAGGCGGTCTCGGAGATATTCTGGGTTGATGCCATGAAGGGGTTTATAGGTCATAACCAACACTTTGAATTGTGACCGGAAACTGATCGGCAACCAATGCAGACTGCGGAGTGTTGGTGTGACATGGGCATGCCTAGGGAAGCCCATGATTGCTCTCGCAGCTGCATTTTGCACGATCTGAAGTTTCCGAACACTCTTCAAAGGTAGCCCCATATAGAGAGCGTTACAGTAGTCGAACCTCGAGGTGATGAGGGCATGAGTGACTGTGAGCAATGACTCCCAGTCCAAATAGGGCAACAAGTGGTGCACCAGGCGAACCTGGGCAACGCCCCCATCACCACAGCTGAAAGATGGTACTCTAATGTTAGCTGTGGATCGAGGAGGACGCCCAAGTAATTAAATAAAATCTAATTCTAGAATACTATTTCAGTTCTGCTGACCAGGACTGAACAAGACTTCATTGATTTATTTATAAATAAAAAATATGAAAAGAAGACATCATTTGTTATGTTTTTTTAAAAAATGTAAAATTGCTTATCTTGTTGTTCTAAAGAGGAAAATCAATTCTTTTTATTTCTTTACAATACTCTTATTTTTTTCTATTTTTTATTTTAGTAAAAAAAACCATTGTGTTAGACATGCCATATTGAGAATATGGAATAAATACACATCCAGGTTGCATCTAAAAACACCTTTGTAGCTCTCAGCACAAGAAGCATTTTAAAGACAATAGGCAAATACATATGGAAATACAACATAGAATCAAGAGAAAATATGATTATGTACTTTCCAATGGTTTTATTTAGTTATTAGAAAGATTTAAAATAGTCAAGAGTTTATGGCTTTGGACATTGTAAGCCTGAGTCTGAAATGCAATTACCGTATATACAAATTGGGAGCATGTAATTTCTAAAATGTATAAACTTCCATTGAAATTTGAAATAGAAGAGCAAGTGTAAGCTTCCTAACTCTCAGGAAATACACCATTTGAGCTACTTCTACTTTACTATAAGACAGAATCTTGCAAATCTGACAGTACAAATCTCTTGCCATTTCCTTTACAGTCTGAAAAGTTAGGGTTCTGAGCCTCCTCCCCCACCCATTAGGCTGCTGCAGGCTGTATCCTTTCTTTTCAGATTGTTCCCTGAGCAGCATCTTTCACCTTGTTTGTCAAAGTCTTTCTCACATACCATTCCAAGTGAACTATGGTAAAGTGGGATAAAACATTGGGTTATAATATACAGCTGGACCTATATGTAGTTGAAAGAACTGAAATGTACAATGTTATAATCTTTAAGGGAATGTTTATAAAATGATGTATACAATTGGTGTATATCACCAAATAGAGGATTTAATAAAAATCCTTTTTCAATGCATGGATGGACTCTGTTAGAACTCAAAGAGAAGTAGGTTTAGATTCAAGCAAAATGGAATACTGTAACCGTTAATTCAAAAGCCTGTTGATTCCATAATAATACCAACTGACTTTCAATGGGATTGTGTTCTCTCAGAAAGAGCAAATAGAAGTTTGACCTAGAAGGGCTTTGCCTCCCTCTGGTAGGTACATCCATTCTGATCTAATCTGAACAGGATACATTGAGGGTACTTAAAAATATCTTTCTAATCTCAAAACTGGGTTAGTAGACTTCCAATTCACTCTATATGGGACTTCCCTCGAAGACTACCATAAACTTCAGCTAGTCTAAAATGAAGCCCAAGTTCATATTGAGCAGTTTTGGTATGCCTACATAATACCATTCAGAAACTTCAGTGGTTATTAGTATTTCTAAGCTCAAGTATTGCATTACCTATAAAGCTCTATATTATATGGTGTTGAACCAGGGTATTTTTTTAAAAAAACAAGTCCCAGATAGATTCAGTCCAACCAATTTGGATGATATGGGAATGCCTGCTGAAGGTCCCTCCTATGACAAGATATAAAAAGAGGGTATAACACAAAATGTTGTCTGGAGGATTTCTTCTTCTTTTTTTTTTGCCCCTCTCCCCTAACTGTAAAGGCTACTAATAACTTCACTTTTTTAGGAGGCCTTGGGAAATGATCAGCATTCTAACTTTAAAAGGATCAGCAATCTTAAGAATAATGCTGTTGAACCTTGCCATACTGTACACACATGTTCAAAAAACTATTTTATAACAATAGAATATATCATTAGTTTAAGTAATATCTTATAAAATTCCTCAAATTTCATAGGAAATTCAAGCAGAACCAGGAATGTATTCCTCAAAACTAATTTTGGATTGTTTCTTTGCCTCCTGAAAACTTTAATGCTTCATGCAATATATTTTGCATACAACTTATCTAAAAATGATTTTAAAGAAAAAAAGTAGACAGTTAAATTGTCTGCTAAAATACAGAAACATATAGTTAGCTATACACTTTCATGTGCAATATTTCTCACATCAATTATTTCCATGAGCAATGACTATGTAATTTACTTTCATTGAACAGAAAGATGATAGTACTGTACTTGGAATAAATTAGCATTTTTTCTTAACTTTTATAGGCTATGCTATGGGATTGATATACACCATTTAGAGTGCACAGCAATAATGCTTGCTTAATCCATGAGATACACTACTTTTTTCCCATGCAAAGGCAGGAAACCTCAACTCACTGAAGTCTACCTGTGGTACACTAAATAAGAGTTAAGAATTCTGTTTTGGAACTGATTGTTCTTTGTATAGCAAAAAGTACTGAGAGTCTTGAGAAAGGAAAAAAGAGTGTCTCCTTTTTAATTATACTCTGCTTAAAAGTCAGTAACATTCCAGGTATTATTGTGGTATCACTCCCACTTCCAGGGTTAATACTACCAACTACTAGTGATCTAAGTAAGCCAATTTGATCATCTTTTAATTTTCTGTCCCATCCTTCCAGTGATATAATCTGTATTCCATAGTTCAATAGTTGTTTATGTTTCATAGGTTCCCAAAATCAAATCCTCTTGTTTAAGGCATGTATAACTTTTTTTTAGATGTTCAATGTAAGGTATTTTGTGTTCTAAAACAGGCTTTATTAATCTTGTACTTACATCAGAAACTAAATCCAGTATACAAGGAAATACAGTATATTATATCCCCTCTTGATTTTTTTCATTAATGTCAATACTCCGAGTCCACGGAGAGGGGCGGCATACAAATCCAATTAATAATAATAATAATAATAATAATAATAATAATAATAATAATAATAATAATATTCAAATACATAGCTGAAATCTGAAGGTTGTCTGAAGTTGTTTGAACTTTGAATCATTGCAACTGGACTAATTTTTTGTTATTAACTGCCATCCAGGCAGTTTCCTCAGTCAGAGCAAGGTAGCTGGGCAGAGAGCCTTTGAAATGTACCAACTCCTGCCCACCAAATTCAGGGATTTCCTCCCCAAAGTGCATTGAAAAATTTATTTACCTTCCCTTGGAGAAAGAAAACCCTGAGTTTGGTGCAGCAGGAGTTAATACATTCCAACAACTCGCTGCCCAACTGCCTTGCTCTGACTGAGGAAGCTGCCTGGATGGGTAATGAAAGGTCTCTCAAACTACCAACCAAAATTAGTCCAGTTGCAATGATTCAACCTTCAAACAACTTCAGGCAACCTTCAGACAACTCTACCTGGATGATTGATAATCTTCATTGACACAGCTGAAATCTTTTCATTTCATAAAAGCAAATTGCTTTTTGATCTTGAAAAGATAGACCTACTAAAATAGTGATGTTACCCAAAAAAGTTAAAGCCATTAAAGTTTATTTGAATGTGTAATATAATTTACTTTTATATCAATACATGTTCTAATTAATTTTTAAGTTATACATAGAAAAAATGATTACAACATCTAACACCTAACCACATATATTTGCTATACAATTATTTGAATACTTAGATATTAGAAATAATTGTTTTAAATACACATACATACATTATTTAGAAATATAAATTTGTGAAATTTATGCTATACTTTGTTTTGAAATACCACAGCAGAGAAACATATAATTGTTTAATTTAACAAAACTTTTTTGTGGGTTTAATTAAAAATGTATATTGTAAATAAAGAATTTTTCTAAATTTATTAATCTTTTCTAGCAAGTTACACAAAGTCTGTAAAAATATATTTCTTAAATTTTTCCACATGTAAATAATTTTTACATTTCTACTGTTATATTCAAGCAAATCTTACGCAAATAATAATTACAGTAAAGACAGATGAATTACTATGAAATGAGGAACATTAATATAAAAATTGTAGATGTGTACATACAAACACAAATGCTACAAATAAATTCAAAATGTATTTAAATTGCTCACATTATATTACCATTTTTACTTAGGTTATATATTCTATTAAAATTACTCTATATCATGGTACATGTATGCAAAGAAAAATTCTGCTATTGCCACACTGAAAAATTGCACAGCTAACTAAATCACTACTGCTTATAATTAAAAATGAAACAACTAAAAACCATTTTAAACACTGTATTTATAGAGATAGGGACAGGTTGACAAATGCAAAGAATCCTTGAATACCAAATGCTCTTTTTATCTATCACTGAAACAATTTTCATTGCTTCAAAATATTTTTATTTGTTGTGGAGGCTGCACCTGAATTATTAGTTAAAACTTTAGGTTGATATATGATGACGCTAGTGTAATTCAATTTTTAAAAAATGTATGCTGAAATCTTCGGGCTAGTTAAACCTCTTTGAAAAAAAAATTTACCAACAGTATATTTAGCATTATATTATTAATGTGTGATATTAACATAACCCTGCATGTTATACAAAGTCTTTCTGAATTAAAAGTTTTTTGCCCCCTTCTAAAAAAATGCTTACTAATCCAGTTCTGCATAGCTCTAGAAACCTTGATCACCTGCTGCATACAATGTACACCATTTTTAGAGACAGCATCTCAGGTGAGAGTTCAAATGTTTCCACCATATGACACATATGTATGCCTGATTTATCCTGGAAATGCCATCCGCATAGAATTTGCTACAGGTCCAAATACTAAGTTTACATATCAGGCCTGCAAAAATCTGGATGACCTCTAGATGGTAGAAAGGGGATACAGAAAACCTTTACAGTATGTCTTTTCTGATACCTAGAAGTCAACCAGAGTTGTGCAGCCCAGATCTCGCAGTCCTATATGAATAGGGAGATTGAGCAATTTTTAGGAAGGGGGGGGAGGGAAGGGATGGTCATTAAAAAAAGAGAAAGGAATAATACCAATGTGTACATTAGAGTGCCCAATACATGTACCAAACTTGTGTACCAGTGAAAGAAGCCCACCAAATCAAATACTTCCTGACGCATTGGCCGAAAGAAACCCCAACGGCTCTTGCCTTCATGTCATCATAGGTAATGGCACAAACCTCTTTCCACACCTTAACATGTTCAGAAGACAGACAGGTTTCTTTTTTTTCTTTTTGGTTACTATGAATAATAAAGAGACCAAGATGAAGAGGAAGATGATGGAAGATGAAGATGAGGATGACAACGAGAAGCTTACTATCCCAGTCCTGGTGGGAAAGGCATGCCCTACCTCAGCAAGTTGGATAAAGGGATAGGTCCAGATCCACTGCCCAGGAGCCCTCCTTTTCTGCCAGCCAAGAGTTTCTCCACCAAAGCCACATTCCCAGTGCGAGCCGCTTCCAGCAGTTCCTGGTCCTTGCCCATGGTCGGGAATCATCGGCGAATCTTAATTTTTCCCACCCCGCAAACCCTTCCAGAAACGCTGCGCGGTTGTCCCCAGTCTCCCCATTCAGCGACCCTCGTCAGAAAAACAATCTTCCCCGCTCTCCATTCAAGCGAACGGAGCGACGGAGGGTTATTTATTTCCCACAGTCTTCACGACTAGCGGGAAGCGGAGGGAAGGGAAAGAAAGAAAGGGGAGAGGGGGGGAGAGGAGGACAATTTCTGGGTGGAGTGTGGAAGAAGGGGAGGGGGGTTAAAGAGAAGCCACGGGAGCCTTCCGCCGACACGTTAGCTCAGCGAAGAGCAATGGGAGAGCTCAAGCGCCTCCGCCGGGCTGAAGCAGGTTAAGAATGAAGACGGTATGGAAGACCAAGCAGGGCGTGATGTGGGAGGCGCAGCCTTGGCTATCTAGGCCGGTTGCTGAGGAGACAAGAGTTCTCCGCTTCTGAATGGCTGGCCGGCCTGCTGCGCTCCCTCCCCTATTCCCCTCCCATTGGCGTGCCCTTGCCCTCGATCCTGACGCAATGGGGATCCTGCTGCCCTGCCGGAGCAAACCGGGCCCTCCCGAAGAGCGGCGGCGGCGGCCCCCCGACGAGCCGCTCGCCTCGCGTTCTACTGCGGTGTCGCGCGCGCGCCAGCGTTTGTACGGGCCTTTTGCGGCGCGCGCTGAGGGAGAGCAGCTGCCCGAGCGGGCGAGCTGCGCGCGCTCCCTTCTCCCGCAAGGCTTCACCTGAGGAAACGGGGTGATGGGAGAGAGGAAGGGGGAGACGCTAGAAGGAAGTAGCGCCGGCAGAGTCCCTGATGGGAGTAGGTAGCGTTTCTCTGACGGGAGGATTACTCCGGAAAGTAAACAAACAAACAAAAAAAAATCCAAAGAAGAATCGATGTGCTATTGCGACGACTTAACGTTGTGACGGGAGTGGCGAGGAAGGGCAGCATTGGCTGCGGAAAAGGAAGGGAGGACCACTCCGGTTTTTCAGAGCTATTTATAAAATTAGTTGGAATTCTAAGGCACGTCTATACAGTTGAATGAAGCTCCTTTGGCTGCAAGTTGCAACCCTGTTTTTTTTTTTCTTTTAAAGAATTACATCTTAGAAACTATCTCAGTCTTCCAGATTTTTTCCCCACCTCTCCCCACTCTTTTAAAAAATCGGTCATCACGTCTTAGGGAGACATTTTAAAAAAAATATTGTATTTGGGACTTATGAAGAAGGCAAGGATTAAAGGGTGAAATTGACCAGTTAAACACATGGCATGTAACACCCGTTCTATAAATATGAAAGAACATAGAATACTTTATTGGCCAAATGTGATTGCACACACAAGGAATTTGTCTTTGGTGCATATGCTCTCATTGGGCATAAAAGAAAAAGATATACAGTATTTGTCAAGAATCATGAGGTATAACACTTAATGATTGTCATAGGGGTCAAATAAGCAATGAGGAAACAATATTAATAAAAAATCTTAAAGATACAAGCAACAAGTTACAATCATAAATTGGAGGAAATAGGTGATAAGAATGATGAGAAAAAACTAGTAGTAACAGTAGTGCAGACTATTGCTGGTTGTGTGTTTTTCTTAAGTGAAGGGCCTGAATTGTCATAAATGGTAAGGCCAATCTAAAGAACTGAATGAGGCTGCTCTGAAAACTTATATTTCATTTAAATGAAGTAAACTAGTTAATATAATTAATACATAAGAAGTACAGTAATCATAATTTACTCATAGCAAATTAAAACTTAAAATTCATAAGTAGTTCTTGAAGGAGAGCTGTGCTCTAAATACAGGTACTTTGACAACCTTCCTGTTTATCATTAAAACCACATTGCTTCCAATTATTTCTCCAAATTGCTTGTAATGCATGACATTTCAGAGTTATTTTATTGCTTAAAATATGCTAAGAATGCTAAGAACATAAGACATTTGAGGAAAGAGATATCACGACCCAATATATTTTCCTTCAACTGTTATTTGCATACATTATTAAGAGGCAGGATTTAATACTGTAACACAAAGCACATTTAACAGAACGGGAACAGCCATAATTATCCCTAACTAGAAAAAGATAATGAAAAATTATCCAGCCACTTGGTGCCCAGTGAGCATCTTTAGCCTAATGAGTAAGATCTGTACCATCTTTATAAGAAACTCTGAGACTGGCTAGAAAAAAACCTAGCAGAATTACAGGTAAGGTTTCAGAGAGACTGCTTAGTGATCCTTCAAAAATAGATAATGAAGAAAAATATACCCAACCTCTAAGTCAGCCCTCTTCCCCTTGTTTGTAGATCTAAAGCAGGCCTTGGACTCCATCTCTAGTAACACTCAAAGCATCTACAATTCATAAACAGTTACTTACCCTTTTAAATGAACCTCATAAGAATACAAGCTTGAGTGTAACATATTATTATTATTATTATTATTATTATTATTATTATTATTATTAATTAATTAATTAAATTTGTATGCCGCCCCTCTCCGCAGATTCGGGGCGGCTCACATATATCCTGTAGCTGAACTCTAAAATTCAGTACCAGTAAATAGGTTAAACAAGAGTGCATTGGTAGATGCTTTAAGTAAGACATTCCCTAAACAAGGCTAAACACAATTATACCACAATACTGTTGCAGACACGAGTAGGTCTTATTTTATTTATTTTATTTTATTTATTTATTTTGTCAAGTATGTATTGGTGGTATACAAAGATATAATAATATTTATATACATGATACTAGTAAAAGAAAAACATTACTTAGAAGAGCCATGGGAGCAGTAGTCCATTTTTTCTAGGAATACTAATTACAGATTAACCATGAGAAAACATATGCATTTTGTAAAATTCTGATGGAATGTCAAAGATTATATTATTGAACAAATCCTTCATTTTAAGTAC
Source organism: Erythrolamprus reginae (assembly GCF_031021105.1). Lineage (NCBI taxonomy): Eukaryota > Metazoa > Chordata > Lepidosauria > Squamata > Dipsadidae > Erythrolamprus > Erythrolamprus reginae. The sequence goes on from NC_091955.1 coordinate 59,904,278, forward strand.
TTGGAGTTTGTACAGCATTCTTCAGGAAAGTAACATACCTCTGTTATCCAGATAGCTCTGAACACTCATAGGAGTTTTCCTAGCAATCTCTTTTTCAATAGAAAAGCCCAATATGTACTAGCTGCTGTGAAACTTTTGAAGCCAATACTTTGGCATAGGTTTTCTATGGAGTACAATTAAATCCAGATGGGAACTATGAGAAATTGGAGACAACTCAAATTAGTTTCCTGAGAACTTCATATAGCAAAATATGTGCTTAACTTAGCTGTATGTTTGGAGGCAAGGTTTATAACAAATCAAAAGAAGGGCATATTTGTATATATTCAAGATATTGCCTAAAAGCTATTTTTCATCCCAAAATCTGGTATATTTTACTTATCAAATATTATTTCTCCTGGAAATTCCAAATAAATAACAAATTACATAAACTGGGGTTCTCAAGTAAGATGCTGATAAAGCTGGGACAGGATCAGGCAATTGTACTTCTTAAACAAAACACTTGGCATAAAAATACACAAAGAATATATCAACATGTCATCTGGAGTTCAACTGAGGGATAGAAAATTTTGGTTTAAAACTTTTAGTATAATAATTCCATATATACTTTTTGGACAGTGTATTGACTGGGTTAACTTTTTTAAACAACACTGACAATAATAATACAAATAAATATGTATAATCCTTAATCTTCCAATTTCAGCGCTACTATTCTTTCTTCATAATCCTTTATCATTTTTCCCATTAATTCATTTAAACATAGTTAACATTTCTTTATGCCATATATTTGTTATCCTCTATTAAATTACTATTATGTAATATTTTAGGAACTACTCATTATTCCACCATAAATTCAATATTCCAAATATGTAGCGGGTTTCCCTGAAAATAAGACCCGTCTTACTTTTTCAACCCTAAAATAAGTGCTTGGCCTTATTGCCATGCACTCAAAAGCCCAATTGGGCTCATTATCGGGGATGTTTTATTTTGGGGAAAAGAGAATAGTATTACTAATAATGCCATATATTAGCAATATTTAATCAATTCTGGAAGTGTATCTCAAAGTCCTCACAATTTGTAATCCTTAATATTTTAAATTCACAATGTACTTTAACATACAATTAATATTAATATATAATTAAATCTAATTTTAAATTTCTGTCTCTAACCTTAACTTATTTTAATTGTGGTAAATTATATTATCTGTTAATATATATACTACTATTTTTCCTAGACCTGTTTTCCCATTTTATTAACATATTTTCCCAATATCCGTCATCTTTTAGTCTTTTTAAAATTCCATCATTTATTGACTTTATAGTCAGCCTTTTGTCTCGCTATCTTGAAATTTATCACTTTTTTATGTTTTTGCGTCTCCTGAATTTTTCCTTCTGGGTGCCTTCTTTGTGCTGTAGTATTTGAACACACATCAACAAGACTTCCTCTTTTTTAAAGAGATTTTTCTCTTTTCTCTCCATTCTATTATAAGCTTTTGAGGGGTTATCTAATTGATTCCTACTTATTAGTCCTTTCTCTTCTTTATTTTTGACTTCTTGTGCCTATTTTGATTTTTCTCTTTCACTGCTTATTCTAATTTCTCATTTATTTCTTGAGTATCATGTTCCTCTTTTCTCCCCAGTTGTTGGATTCTACATTCATTTCTGTGTCTTTAAACAATCCCCTTGTCTCATTGTTCATTATAGATTCACACACACTTTATAGCATTAAAAATATTTCTTCATATACTTCTATTATGCCCCATAAATCCATTTTATAGCAATTTGATAAAAAATTATTCAGTTTTTATAGTTATGTCTCAATATTTAAAAATACCTGCTTAATAAAATTTCATCAATCCCATATCTCCAAAACCCCTACATTTTTGATATTTAAAATTCGTAATACTTTACAGCCTTATAGTTTTCCAATTATATATCTTCCCAATTGTCCAAGTTTTAAAGTCTTATTTAACTTTCCTTTTTTTCTCTTTTCTTCTGATACCTTTTTTTCTTCTGTCTTGTAGAATGTTCTGTTGAATAACAGTAATAGTCCACATCCAAATTCCAATATACATTTTTAATAAAGTTTAGTTATTTGCAAATTAGTTCCTTTTAAAAACCTTCAGAAGGGAAAGAAAAAACTCATTAAATATTTTCAAATTATCCAAGTCTTCTTCTAACAGTAGAGTCAAGGTCAGGCTGTCCTCCAGATGTTATCACTTCTACTTTGTGTATTAGACTTTGTGTGTATTGAATTTACTTTCACTGAGTATTCTGTGGCTATAGTACTTCTTCCAGTAGATGGCTCTCTTATTCCCAAATCCAACGTTAAGCAATCTATCAAAAACAGCAGGTTATCCAATATATCCAGGGAATTTAAAAATACAATTTCTCCTGAAAATCACCTTTCAAATTATTTAAACGTTTTTCAAGCTTTTTGTGTTTTAAAGCTGCCCTTGGGCTTCTTTCACCTCTTGATTTTTAGTAATTTCCCCCTCCATGTATTTAGTTGCCACTTTCTTAGACTTAGGAGTTATCTTTTAAAATTCTTGTACTTATACCACGTCTTTAGAGTAAATGTCGCTAATTATCTCTGCCCACAAACTGCTCCAGCACAAATCTTAGGATTGATAAGTTGTCCCAAGTAACTTTGTAACTTGGTTTGGACAATGAAGAAATTGCAAGTTCCTCATGGTCAGCGAAGCTCCTCTCCTTCTTTCACCACCCCCTACAAGGTGGCTATGACCCCATTGGATCTCCCGACAGCGGTTACTGGCTGGATTTCACAGGGCTCAATGGAGTCCACTATTTTCCATCTGTTCTCACTGCGACATCAACAGGAAGTCTAAACAGCATTATATCTGGTCTAGCTTTCTGCTGTGGGAAAAATATCCATGTTAAATCAGGAACCTGGGCTTCAGGCCAAAAGAATGCCAGAGAGCCCTGAACTAAACAATGTTATGGATTATATACCCCAGAAATGTTACATAGAAGTAATAAATAAAGCAATATAAATCATAATATGACCTTTACAGCCATACTGTAAGGTCTGACCTTACTATTAGACTAGTGCATCTAAATTCCACACATCTACAAAGACTCAAAGTCCACCTCTTTTTACTGATATTAGCACTATGTAACATAAACACTGTGATCAGGGCATGACTAAAACTCATAGTCTTCAAGTTTCTATCCCAGTGCCTTTAGTTACTGCATCAAATTGGCTCATATTATACCCATTTTAATGTATATTTTCACACCAAGAAAAAATAATAATAAAGATAATCTGGTCTCTGTTAACAATTTCTCCCCCCCCCCCCCCAGTCATTTGGCAGAGTTATCTGCTATATCTAATCTACAATCTAAAACCATAAGGAAAAGGGACTATTTGCCTCTACATTACAATGTCATAGTGTCTTTACATTGTCATGACTTAATATTTTATCAACAGTGGTTTGGTACATAATTATACCAGGCTATGGAGTCTGGTATAACTAGTTAACATTGGTATTTACAATTACATACATTTTTCTTTATTGATATATATTTAGAGTTTATTTTATGGTGTAAAATGATAAAAACATTTTATTCATATAATTCAGTTAATAAATCTCTCAGTTTAACTGGTTAGAAGCAGGGCCACCGATAGACGGGTATTACTGGGAGGGGCGTACCGGGCCCGGGAAAATTGAATAATGGGGGGGGCCCGGCGCTTCTCCTGCTGAGCCCAGTCCTCTCCCGGTGGCTTTTGGCTCCTCCCGCCGAGGAGCTGTAAGGCTGGCCTTGGAGCCCCGCGCGGCCAGCGTTCCCTCGTGCCCGGCGGGCTCCCCTTTCCTAAACCCCCACCAGCCCCCTCCTTCCCTTCCCGCCCTGCCCTCCTTCCCTGAGGCGTCCCTTGCCCATCATCCCCTGCCGGGCAATGGGGCAGCGGGACTGCTAGATGGGCAGCTCTTCCGGCGAGGGTGGGCAAGGCACGCCCTTTTCAGCTCTCGGCCTCCGCCCGCGCAGAAAGCATCCTTCCTCGCATCCAGCGCCGGCCATGGGGTCTTTCACACCTTTCCTTGCTTTCTTTGCACCCTTCCTCTGTTCCTGTCCCTTCCCTCTTTCCTTCCTTCCTTCCCACCCTCTGTCCATTCATTCACCCATTCCTCTCTTGATCGCCCCTTTTACCATTCCTTCCTTCCTTCCTTCCTTCCTTCCTTCATAGCTCGCCCTCGCCTTTCTTCCCTTCCTTCCAGATGGGAGTGCCCCCTCAAGACACCCGCCTGACTGTTGGTACCCTGCTTTTTCTCTCCCCTCGTCCTTTCCAGCTCCTCTCTGGTGGCTGCCGGGTGTGGGATCCCCCTTCCCTCTCCCCTCGCTAGAAAGCACATGGTTTTGTCAACAAGAAGGGAGAAGTGCCAAGGAGCCGTAAATAAGCCTTGCTCCGCCTGACCGATGCCAGGATCTTTCTTTCCCTTGTCACTCCCACTTCTTTCTTTCTCCTGGATGAGTCCACACAATCGGCTTAACCCAGTTCCTGAAATAGCCTATGGCAGTGCTTCCCAACCTTGACAACTTGAAGATATCTGGACTTCAACTCCCAGAATTCCCCAGCCAGCATTCGCTGGCTGGGGAATTCTGGGAGTTAAAGTCCAGATATCTTCAAGTTGCCAAGGTTGGGAAACACTGGCCTATGGGACCGCCTCGCTTGGCGTGAAGCGGGAAATGATCCCCGGGGGATGGAGTGGCTTGGCGACTTAAAATAGTTTTAAAATGGCGGGGGGGCCCAGACACTTAGGCTGTATGGGGCCCCAAAATTCCTGATGGTGGCCCTGGTTAGAAGTAACCTTTCTACTAACTGAGAAGCTGGCTAAATTCAAGGACTCATATGCAGTTGAACACAACTATATTGTGTCCAGATGTTAGATAAATCACTCTTTCAGCAGCAAAAAGTAAGATTGACCACAGAAAAGATTCTATACTTCTTAGGATTTGTTAGGGTGCTAACACATAGAACTAATTGGCTTCTCCTTATTTTCCTCAATAGGCATCCATCATTTCTGGATTATTCTTGATACTTGGAAGTTTACACAATAACCAACCACAATAACGTTATTTCAAAAATGTTCATTAAATTGTCTGTCTTTATGTTAAATATCAGGTTTCATCAAGATGACTCTATTTAATAAGGCCTATTGCTTTGAGATGGGCTGCTTACCAGTCCTTAATGACATGTCCTCCCACTGGAGCTCCCATTTCAAGGCCAGGCTGCCACAGAAGTAGGCTGAAGCCAAACCAAAGAGATGGAGTAAGGAATAAATATTTTTCAGTAGAAAATGGATTAAGCCCTCCTCTATACAAATGTTCTCTGTTAAATAAGAAAAGCCTGAAGGAGATCAGTCACCTGCAGAGTTCCAATTGACTCACTGCAGGATCACCCTCTCTCATTCAGCTGGGGTATGTGTGCCTCTATAGCCATTTTAGGATTTGACTACCAGAGTGAAAGCAGCCAATGGCTTTGTGTCCCTCCACACTTCCTGAAAAGCACTGCTGCCACCATTATCACCAGGGACACCATTACATGCAGCACTCTGCAGCCAGCATAGAGGTAAGGACAAATAGCTCCTCAGTAGGAAGTAACAAAGAATGTGAGCCACAAGATAAGGCAAGGCAAGGTAGTAGGGAAGGGGAAGAGGTAGCTTTTGTCATCTTCCTTCCCTTTATATCAGGAGTAGAATCCCTGGGTGGGGAGGACAGAAAGACCACGAATGATTCTAAAGTATGGGAGATAAGAATACCTATGAATGTGTTGGGAAGAGCCCTAAGTTTGTCATATTTATTTTTTTTCCACTCTGAATTTTATATTACTTACTTTGTTGTTGTTGTATCCTGGAATGGCTACCTTGTAACGCTGTAAATAGTTTGTTCCTCTTTTCCAGCGCTGTCTGAGCCCAAGCAGGAAGTCGCTCCTGATTGGCTCAGACGCGGCCGGCTCTAGCTTTGGCGGGAACCGCAAAAGTATAAAAGAAGCGGTTTCTCCCGGCAGAGCCAGTCGGTACTCGCTGAATTGTCACTTTACCTTGCTGAGCTGTCACTTGTTCTCTGAGCTGAATAAAAGTACCGATTGCTCAAAACCCTGTCTCTGGGTCTACTTCACTGGCGACGAACGAACGGAAGAAACTTCGCGTGCAACATGGACAAAATCCAGATCGGCCAGGCTCCAGAACTCTTCGATTCCGAGAAAATGACATGGGACGAGTACATGGCCACCTTCGAGATATTCCTCGAGGCGGCGGGAATGCAGGACGCCGGAGCCGATCGCAGACGGGCTATTTTTCTCAACTACTGCGGCGCAGAGATCCGTAGACTCGCCCAAACTCTCACCGAACCAGAACAAGCAAGAGCCACAGCGTGGGACGTCCTTCAACAGAAACTAGCGAGCCATTTCAAACCAACCAGACCAGCCATGGTTTACCGGCATCAATTTCACATGATGGCTCAGAGAGAAACCGAGTCGATCAGCCAATTCACAACGCGGCTTCGAACGGTACTTGCTCAATGCAAGTTTCAAGACCCGGAAGCTCGCCTCACCGACGCCTTGGTTTTCGGCATGAAGAGCAACTCAGTGAGAAATAAACTCCTCACCGAAGAAGAGCCGACTCTACAAACCGTGATTAAATTAGCGCAAACCGCGGAAGCAGCCGACGCAGCGGCAAGAGAATTAAAAGAGCACGGAAGGCGAGAAACCATTGCCAAAATCGACGCCGAGTCTTCCAGCGCCATGGGAACAGACGACCGCAGCCAGCCAACTAGCAACGGGGACAACTGCCTCCTCCTGCAAGACCAGCCGAGACACCCTAGAGCTACTCACCCAGCCCCCTGCGCGGGCTGCCGGGGAAATCACCAGCGCCGTCGATGCCCTTTCCGAGACGCTACTTGCCACCGTTGCAACCGGAGAGGCCACATCGCCATCGCATGCAGGGCAACGGCACCAGAAGAAACGTTTGCCACACAACAATACCAGCGACCTCAAAACCACCACCCCCAATCGCGAGAAAGGAGACCGTTCCGCAACTCGGGTCAAAGGAACTACTCCACCGCTAACCGAGACTACAATAGAGGTAACTCTCAATTTTCCGTGAATAACACGGCAACCAAAAAGGGGGCTAAAATTGTTATCTCATTGTTACTAAATAACCAGCCTTGCTCAATGGAGCTGGATACGGGCTCGAGATATACCATCATGCCCTGGGAAAAATTTAAGCTATATATGCCTAATGTGTCTAAGGCTGACCTAATTCAAACCTCGTTGGTGATCAGAGACTTCCAAGGGGGGGTAATCTCGGTCCTGGGAACAGCAAATGTACCTATTGCATTTAAGAATGTTAAATGTACCCTTCCCATACTTATTGTGACGGGGGCCAAACACTCCCTGCTAGGTCTAGCGTGGATGGAACCGTTGGGGATCGAAATTTCGGGTGTGTGTAATGTAAACTGTGATATTATGCCTAACTTTGTGAAAGAGTTCCCTGAAGTGTTCAGCCCCACCTTGGGATTGTATAAGGGACCCCCTATATCTTTCTCTATTGACCCCAAGGTCCCACCGGTTAGATTGAAACCTCGCAGGGTCCCCCTTCCGCTTCTCCCCAAGCTAGACATACAGCTGGACAAACTCATTAGTCAAGGTATCTTAGTCCCTGTGGAACAGGGGCCATGGGAAACTCCCATAGTGACACCCCTGAAGCCAGATGGCTCCTTAAGAGTTTGCGCTGATTACAAATCAACCCTGAATAAGGCACTCCAACACCACCCCTACCCCATTCCGGTTGTGCAACAACTCTTACACTCCCTGGGGGAGGGGAAAAGGTTCGCAAAGATCGACCTGGCGCAGGCTTACCAGCAACTTCCGGTCGATGAACAAACAGCAAACGCTCAAACGATTGTAACGCACAGGGGGGCTTTCAAATGCACGAGGTTACAGTTTGGGGTAAGCATAGCCCCAGGAATATTCCAGAGCATCATGGAACGCCTATTGTCAGGGGTAAATGGGGCAATTCCATATTTTGATGACATCTTAATTGCAGGGGAAAACCAGGAACAAGTGAACAAAAGAATAAGGGAAGTACTTAAGAGGCTACAGGACAAAGGGTTACGAATCAAGCCTGATAAATGTGTCTGGGGAACTGACAGTATTGAATTCCTTGGGTATAAGATAGATAAAGAAGGTATCCACCCCACATCAGAGAAGCTGAGAGCAATTAGAGAAGCCCCAGAGCCACAAGATAAGGGTGAGTTGCAGGCATTTTTGGGCCTCCTTAATTTTTATTCCGTTTTTTTAAAGCAGAAGGCAACAGTAGCAGAGCCTCTCCATCGTTTACTCCAGAAGGAAGCCCGCTGGACATGGGGGAAAACTGAACGTGAAGCTTTTTGCCAAATAAAAAACTTATTAACTTCTAAAAGCGTAGTAGTCCAATATAGTGCTTCACTACCCATTAGGCTCACGTGCGACGCTTCACCGTACGGCATAGGAGGAGTTTTAGCTCACGTTCTACCCAATAAGACAGAGGCCCCAATAGCATTTTTTTCAAGAACCATGACCAGCACGGAGAGGAATTACAGCCAGTTAGACAAGGAGGCTCTAGCATTAGTGGCAGGGGTAAAGAAGTTTCACAATTACATTTTTGGAAGAAGCTTTGAGCTAGTCACTGACCACAAACCCCTACTAGGCCTGCTAGCTCCCAACAAGCCCACTCCACCTTTTATGTCTCCAAGACTAATCAGATGGGCTCTTTTCCTCTCGGGGTATCAGTATGAGCTCACCCACAAGGGGGGGAAGGAAATCAATCATGCAGACGGCCTCAGCAGATGCCCCATAGCAGACTTAGTGGAAGACCCTGCTCCTTCAACAGATGTGCTAATGATAGAACTCGAGGAAAACCCACTAACCACAGCAAAAGAGGTAGCTGCACACACGCAGCAAGATCAAATCCTTAAACAAGTGGTGAACTGTGTTCTAAAGGGATGGCAAAATGATATTGTTAAACCTGAATTGTGTGATTTTAAAAACAAAAGGCTTGAATTATCGTATGTAAAAGGTTGTTTACTGTGGGGGGATAGAGTGATCATCCCCAAACGCCTAAGGGAAAAGGTACTCAAAATGTTACACGTGGGCCATCCTGGGATTGTCAGGATGAAGAGCCTAGCAAGGGGGCATTTATGGTGGCCAGGGCTAGATGCTGATATTGAAAGTTGGGTTTCAAAGTGTGACCCGTGCCAAGAGTCAAGGCCCAGTCCCCCCAAAACAACTCCGGCTGAGTGGGAACAGCCTGCTGGTCCTTGGTCTAGGATCCACATTGATTTTGCTGGCCCAGTGGGGTCTCAGTATTTTTTAATAGTGGTTGATGCCTTCTCCAAATGGTTGGAAATAATAGCAATGAACAACATAACCACAAGTGCCACTATCAAGGTATTGAGCAGACTGTTCGCATCCCATGGTTGCCCTGATCTCTTAGTGTCTGACAATGGGCCACAGCTAACAGCCAGACAATTCGAATTATTCCTAGATGGCCTAGGGGTCAGGCATGCCCTCATCTCGCCTTACTCGCCCTGGGCTAACGGGTTGGCAGAACGTTACGTAAGGGTGGCAAAGGAGGCATTGCACAGGTCAGGCCCTGGGGATGTGCAACAGAACTTGGACCAATTCTTATTAACCCAGCACATTACCCCTAACTCGCACACACATGTAAGCCCTGCAGAGTTATTGATGGGAAGAAAGTTGAGGTCACCATTAGACAGGTTAAATCCAAGGTTCTGTGTTAATAATAACCAAATGTGTATGAAACCAGAAAGAGAAATGTATTTGGGACAAAATGTATATGTAAAATGTTTTGATGGAAGTGTAAACTGGATGAAGGGAATTATTGTTAAGCAAAACGCACCCAAGACTTATGTTGTTAAACTGGAGGATGGTCGTTTGTGGAAACGACACATAGACCACATTCGGAAACGAACTGAAAATCAATTGCAACAAACCGCTGACTTGGACTCTCCCCCCTCAACAGACTTTAGTACATTGCCCGAACTAATAAACACGCAAAGAGACTTATCGGGCCAGGGGGAACCATCCAGCGACGCCGAGCCATCCTCGTCCTCCGAAGCCTTCGTTGGGCCCGCCAGGCCAAGTCCGCCGCACCGGGAGAGCAGCGGCGAGCCATCCTCCACAGTCAGTGGCGAAGGAGAAATTGGACTGCGCAGGTCAGCGCGAGAGCCTCGGAGGCCTCACCGATTGGACGACTTCGTCACATGGCTTTCTTGATGGATGAGTCCAACTATGAGGGGAGGGGTGTTGTATCCTGGAATGGCTACCTTGTAACGCTGTAAATAGTTTGTTCCTCTTTTCCAGCGCTGTCTGAGCCCAAGCAGGAAGTCGCTCCTGATTGGCTCAGACGCGGCCGGCTCTAGCTTTGGCGGGAACCGCAAAAGTATAAAAGAAGCGGTTTCTCCCGGCAGAGCCAGTCGGTACTCGCTGAATTGTCACTTTACCTTGCTGAGCTGTCACTTGTTCTCTGAGCTGAATAAAAGTACCGATTGCTCAAAACCCTGTCTCTGGGTCTACTTCAGTTGTACTGCAGAGCTTATAATTTTAATATTTTCTTTTAAAGCACACAATTCTGAGTTACAGTGGTACCTCTACTTAAGAACCTAATTCGTTCCGTGACCAGGTTCTTAAGTAGAAAAGTTTGTAAGAAGAAACAATTTTTCCCATAGAAATCAATGTAAGAGCAAATAATGCGTGCAATTGGCAAAACCACAGGAAGGGTGGAGGACCTGTTTCCTCCTAGGAGATTCCTGGAGAGGCCCCACAGAGTGGAAAATTATTATTGAGAAGAGTCCAAAAAAATCTTGAACCCCCGGTTCTTATCTAGAAAAGTTCGTAAGTAGAGGCGTTTTTAGGTACAGGTACCACTGTATTTTATGATTTTGTTTTTAAGACACATTATAGTATACCTTATACCAATATATCACAGTCTTAAGAAAAAAATATTGCTAATTGCATCTCATGCATTGATTATGGTTACTAGGCTGATCAGAAGTGGAATTCTTTACTAAACAATTCTTAGTGTCCTGATTTTACCTTCCTGTAAGATGGAAGAAAGAAAACTGATGGCATTAATTTTAGTGTAAAATTACCTCTATCAAGTTCATCCAAGATCAACTTTTGAGTAAACAAATAGTGAAGCAAACAAATCTGATAACAGGAGAAGAGAATGACTAGAGAAACTGTATGTACTGATGCTGTATGTTCAGCTGTAAAAATGAAAAAGTTATCCTATAGTTCTGCATTGCAAGCATCAAACTCCTTAAAAGAGAAGCACAATCAAAGAAACAAGATCCACATGGATTTTCTTTAATGAATTTTAATACCCAGAATAAGGAGTTAAGAGTACAAAATCTTGAGAACAGAGATAGGAACCCCACAGCTTCCTTTATTAGTGAGTTCATTAATCCTGGATTTCTTTGAAGCTTTTGATTTTTTTCCCTTTCAGTCTTTTTGCATGATGGGCTAAGAATTGGTTTCTTTATAAGCCTAAAACTACCTCTCCAATTTGTTGAATATCTGTATCTTGTATCTGTATCAGATTCTGCACTTTGTCTCTCAGCCTCAGCAGAATCTCTTACTGCAAAAGATGTGGCCTGAAAGCTACTGACTCCAGAATGGAAATCAATGTGTTATTGTTGAATAAACAAAGACAGTAGGAGAAGAAAAATACCCAGATCCTAGCATGCAAGTTCCTTAAGTGAACTGGGAAAACGAGGGTTTGCTAGTGGAAGACTTTAAAAGGGAATGCCTAACAAATTTTCTATCAGCAATATGTAAATGACAAGTTGAGAGTTTGAAGTGAACCAAAAAAAGGAAGAGTCTTTAAAAAGGTGTTTTCTTAGGAAATAAAAAAAAAGATGAAGGGACAGGATACATCACTTGTGACTTGCAATGTTTTGTACCATGTCTGTGTTCCTACCAGGAGTGAGTTCTAACTTGCTTCGCTTCTGGTTCGCCTCCTCCCATGCTACTTGGCCGTGTCTCATGCGCACATGTGCAGTCCAAAAAACCTTTTTTTAAAAAAACAAAGCCAAAATCAAGATTGTGACACATGTGCAGTTCTGTAAACTCAGCTTCTGCATGTGTGCAGAAGGGGGGAAAATGAAAAAAATCCCCCCCATTAAAAAAATAATTTTCTTTTTTTAAAAAGATGGTGGTGCCCGTGGATCAGCACCAACCGATCTAATTCTGTGACATCATCATGTTACTAGTGGGTTGCTACCAGTTCGGGCGAACCAGTCCGAACCAGTAGGAACCCACCTCTGGTTCCTGCATGAAAACAAATTGATATTTTCACAGTAATGTATGTACAAAGTTGGAGTTGTACTTCAAGAAAAAGTTAGAAGGTTGCAACAATAATTGACTATACTTCAAATAATGAAGATATATCAGATTAAATAAAGTAGGTACTAAGGCGGAGCCTGTCAAAGGAATCAACTATCCAGAGGTAAGACAAGGAAAGAAATAAGTTCAGTTTTTAGAATACTAAGCTGGAAATAGGAGACATAAAAACTATTCTGCACTCTTGAAATTAGGAAATTCATAAAAGAAGTCTTTATAAAAGAAACAGATTATGAGTCAAGAAAGAAAAATAGATGATGGTAAAGTAGTAAATGCAAAGGGGATGCATCTTCACCCTACAGAAAACAGAGAAGACTCATAATGGTTTGTAATTTGCTATTACAAGAAACTACAGTAGAAGATATGTGTGATTATTAGAACCATTGCCTTTGGTTCCCAAAGTGGGGGGTACTGCCCCCTAGTGGTGTGACCTAGGAGGGCACTAAGAGGCAAGAGTGGGGGCAGGGGGTGCTAACAGGCAAGGGAGTAGCAGGGAGGCACTAAGAGGCCATGTGGAAGACAGGAAAGCATGTCAGGGCAGTGGGAAAGGGAAATAGCAGCCAGAACTGTGGTGAAGGGAGGTTTGCCCGGGTTCCCCTGGTGCACCAGTTTCTGCCCTTTCTGGACAGGGAGTCTCTTCTCAGTCAATCACTATCACCTCGAGGTTCGACTACTGCAATGCTCTCTACATGGGGCTACCTTTGAAGAGTGTTCAGAAACTACAAATTGTGCAGAAGAACCGTTGTACATACCTGAACGGTCTTCTCAGTGCTCTGGAAGGAGAGTCCATCATGGGTTGTTAACCAATCCTATTGGTAGAGACTGAGTTAATTTAAATAATTAATTAACTGGCACCGCCCCCTTAGCAGCCCCCATGAGCCAGTTTTAAAAACGAAGACAATGTAAAAATCAGAAAATTTTATTAACTTCATAACCAAATATAAACTTTAACAGTCCCAGCACTCCGGCGACCTGGCCAAACACCATGCCGGGTGGGTATGGACTCTCCTTCCAGAGCACTGAGAAGACCGTTCAGGTATGTACAACGGTTCTTCTCCATTGACTCTGGAAGGAGAGTCCATCATGGGATATACCAAAGTTCAAGTCCCCTGGGAGGGAAAAGGCTGGGCCGAGGTCGTTGGAGTGACACACACTCGCTGTAAGACACACCTGCCAAATGAAGCCTCCGCCGAAGCCCATGAGTCTAGTTTATAATGGCGTATAAAAGTAGAAGAGGAGGCCCAAGTAGCGGCACGACAGATATCTTCCAAGGACGCCTGCGTTGACCAAGCCGCCGAAGCAGCCGCACTTCTGGTGGAATGGGCTAGGACCCCGGCGGGGGGAGATTGAGACCTCGATGCATAAGCCTCCGCAATGCAATCTTTAATCCAGAGACTAAGGGATTGCGAAGACACTGCTAGACCCATTGAGATCTGAGCAAAGGAAACAAAGAGTCTTTCCGTCTTTCGAAAAGGCGCTGTCCTCCTGATATAGAGCTTCAAGGCCCTTCGGACATCAATCTTGTGCCAACGAAGTTCAGAGGGATGTTGACCATGTGTGCAGAAGTCCGGTAGAACCAGTTCTTGCCGTCTGTGAAAATCGGAATTCACCTTCGGGATAAACGAAGGGTCCAACCGGAGCACCACTCTGTCCGGATGGAACACACATAAGTCTGGCCTGACGGAGAGTGCTGACAACTCCGAGACCCTACGGGCAGATGTAATCGCCACCAAAAACAATGTCTTGATTGATAACAGTCTATAGGGAATTGACCTCATTGGCTCAAAGGGGGGTCCCGTGAGGGCCCGTAACACTAGGGTGAGATCCCATGTCGGGAATCTCCTTACCGGAGGAGCGTGTTGGTTAATAGCTCCTTTGATGAAATCTCTCACCCATGGATGTTGAGCCAAGGATCGGAATTCTGATACTCGGACTATAGTTGACAGGGCCGCCACCTGCCTTTTTAAGGTGTTGGGGGCTAAACCCCGCTCAATGCCTGATTGGAGAAATTCAAGAATTGCAATGAGCGAGGCCTGCTTTGGATCACAATGACGGGCCGAACAAAATCTGCAGAAGGCTGCCCACGTTGCCTGGTATATCCGCACGGTCGATGGCCGACGAGCCGCCTGCATAGTCGCAATGACAGTGTCCGGTAGACGTTGCTGTACTAGTCGCTCCCGCTCACATGCCAGGCGGCTAACTGGAACCATTGAGGCTCCGGGTGACAAATGGAGCCCTGAGTGAGGGAGACCAGGCGATCCGGAATCCTCCAAGGAGGGGACACTGAGAGAGCTACCAGGTCCGCGAACCACGGCCGACGGGGCCAATATGGCGCCACTAAGATGACCTCTGCCGCCTCCTGAATTATTTTGTCCAGCACCCGTTGTAATAGACACGTTGGGGGAAATGCATACAGTAGGCCGCTGGGCCATGGAGACAAGAGAGCGTTGACTTTTTCCGCCCTCGGTGAAGGGAACCGTGAATAAAACCGCACCAGCTGCGTGTTGGCTTGAGATGCAAAGAGGTCCACCAGAGGAGTCCCGAAACGTTGACTTATCAGGTGAAATACTCCGGGATCCAGTCTCCACTCTCCGGGGTCCAGGGTAGATCTGCTCAGCCAGTCTGCCTGAACGTTGCTGGTCCCGGCTATATGTTCGGCCGACAGAGAGGCTAAACGGGGTTCCGCCCAGTCGAAGAGAGCCGCTGACTCGACCATTAAGCGGAGCGACTTCGTTCCCCCTTGATGATTCAGGTGGGCCCTGGTAGCAACATTGTCGGTTAAGACCAACACATGTTTGCCCAGAACCCAAGGGAGGAAGGCCTGAAGAGCCAGAAAGACAGCTCTGAGCTCCAAATAATTGATGTTGATTGGGCTCAGATCTTCCGGAGACCAGAGGCCCTGGGCCATGTGTAGCCCCATGTGGGCCCCCCAACCGGACAGACTGGCATCCGTTGTGAGGATTAAGCGGTCCCGATTGCAGAAGAGGGTTCCGCTGTCCAAAGCAGGGGAAGTCCACCAGCCCAACGATGCCTTGACCGAGGAAGGAAGTTGAACTGATTTTTGAGAGTGACTCAGTTTGGCCTTTTGCCAAGGTAGAAGAAACCATTGAAGGGCCCTGAGATGATGACGGGCCCAAGGTACAATGCCGATAGTTGAAACAAGGGTGCCCAGGAGTTTGGAAAGGAATGCGAGAGACACCCGTTGTTGTTGCCGAAGATGCGCAATCAATTGTCGGATGTTTGCCATCCTTTCTGGAGACAAAGTCACAGTCCCTGTGGAGGTGTCTATCATGGAACCCAGGTGCAACAGCCTGGCTGTCGGAAGAAGATGACTTTTTTCCTCGTTGATCGTGAACCCATGGGATTCCAACGTGTGTCTGGTAACTGCCAAATCTGCCCGCGCCCTCTGGGAGGATCTGGACAGGATAATGAGATCGTCCAGGTATGCCAGAACACGAATACCCTGGGATCGGATCTCCGCCGTCAGAACGTCGAGCAACTTTGTAAAGGTGCGAGGGGCCGAAGACAGGCCGAACGGCATTGCCCTGTACTGATAGTGAGAGCCTCCCAGGGCGAACCGGAGAAATCTCCGATGAGACTGCAGGATGGGCACATGCAGGTAGGCCTCTTTTAAGTCTATGGATGTTAATAGGTCCTGCATTCGAATTGCGGCCAAGATGGTTTGAAGGGAATGCATCCGGAATCGCCGATATTTGATGTAAGTATTGAGGTGCTTTAAATTGAGGATCATGCGAACCCCTCCCGATGACTTTGGCACAAGGAAGACCTTTGAATAAAAGCCGGTACCTATCTCGTGCCTGGGCACCTCCTCTATTGCCCGGATCTCCAACAGATGGGCAACCTCTTGCAGAAGCTGAGACCTCTTCAGGGGGTCCCGCTGAACTGGGCACTGCACATAACGGTAAGGTGGGGGCTGCAGGAACTCCAAGCGCAAGCCCTGGGAGACAGTTGCTAACGCCCACCTGTCGGAGGATGTAGTCCGCCAGGCGGCTTCGAAAAACCGAAGTTTTCCTCCCAGGGGTTGTTGAAGAGAGTCACTTAGAGCGCTTGAAGCCCCTCTGGCTGCCACGAAAGGGACGTCTCGACTGTTGATACCCTCTTTGGCGATCCTGGAAGGGCGCTCTATCTCCCCGGAACGTGTTGGAGTTATATGGGGCCTGAGAATAGGGTCTTGCATTCTGACCCGCTGGAGCAGAAGAGTCCCACCGAAAGGACGGTCTGCGCTGGTAGGGAGTATAGCGACGCTCTTGGCGCCGGTAGGCTCTGGGGAGGGACTTTCTTTTATCCTTGTCTTCCACAAGGACTGGATCTAACGCCTCCCCAAAAAGCTTTTCCCCTTGAAAAGGAGCCGAGGCCAGGTTCCATTTGGACTTGAGGTCCGCTGGCCAGCTTCGCAGCCAGAGTAGGCGCCTTGATGATAGTGTTGCTGCCATACTCCTGGCCGAAAACTTGGCAGCATGCAGAGTGGCGTCTGCTGAAAACTCCGCTGCTGCCAACAGCTTCCCAAGATCCTGTCGCAAGCGACCCTCATCCGGTCCAAGTCTGGCCTGCATCTCCTGCAGCCAGACGATAGATGCTCGGGTGAAAAAGGAAGCAGCCGCCGCTGCTCGAAATCCCCAGCTCGCCATCTGGTGGGTTTTTCGGATCAACACCTCTGCCTTTCTGTCCTCAGGCTTTAGGCTATCGCCTGTCTCAGAGGGCACTAAAGACTTAGAAATCAGCTGCATGACAGGCTGGTCTATAGGAGGGAATTCCAATAATTTTTCTACCTCCTCATCACATGTGTAGAATCTTCTCTCTACTGCAGAGGGGCCCTGAGCGGCAGCTGGATGTTGCCAGGGTCTTTTGACACTTTGGAGGATAATATCAGAGGATGGGATGTGCTCTGACTCAGGCTGGGGTTCTTTAAAGAGGACTGTAGCTGGTTTTGTCCCATCTGTGGGGTCTGCTGCTTTTTCAGGGCCTGGCAAGTCGACAGTCTGTTTTGCTTTATGAAGCAATACCCTGAAAGTTGAGGCCTTAAAGAGCCCAGCAGCCACTGGCTGTTCTGGTGGTGTCTCATCATCAGAGAGCTCATAGTCTTTTTCAATTTCCTCTGACGGGCTGGCCTCCTCAGCCCAAGACCCCAAGCCTGAGGGGGGCGGTGCGCACCACAGGTTTTTTGATTGCACCTGGCGAGGCTGCTGCGTAACTTGTTGCACCCCCGCCGCCATCCCCTGAGTGTAGGCATTGTTAATTAAATCCTGAACCGAAGGGGACATCTGAGGCCAAGTATCTGGTTGAGGCCTAATCCCTGTAGAAGACCAAGGCTCAGGTGGACCACGAAGCCCCGCTGCTGTTGGCGTGAAGGTGGCTGAGGGTCCCTGGCCGCTCCTTAGAGACTGACTTGCTGACCCTGGTCTAGGTTGGATAGGCCCAGGGGAAGGGAACACCTGAGGCATAGTTGCAGCTTGCCTGTCTGGAGACCAATCAGCGTCTGACATCACCTCTGCTGGCCTTATGGCAGTATGGGGAACTGGTGTGTCCCTGGCCAGGGGCAAATATTGCGCAGACAGAGGGGAAACCGTCAAGGGGGTGTGAAGGGCCGCTTCCAGCCTTTTTTCCAAGGCCTGAATCCTCTTTTCTGCATCTTTAAGTGAGGAAGAGGAATGCTGGGACTTGGCTTTATCTTTAGCCTTGGCCTTGGCCTTGGGGGCAGTGCTAGGAGAAGGCACTTTCCCTGGATTCATTTGATCTTCCATTGTACTTACAGTAACACCGGAGATAAGAAATTGGCAACTAGCTCACACCAACACCACGCACAAAATGGCGACCAGGCACCCCTGGGGCTAGCGCATGCGCAATTCCTGCCCCGATCGGTTGATCGCGCCCATTCTCTGGGCGAAGAGCAACTTTCCCGCCTAGGGACAAAATGGCGGGCGCGGGAAAGACTTCTGAGGGAAATTAGCCCTCTATGTCACCGCGCTGTTCCTTTGGGGGGGGGCAACCCCCCCAGGCAATATATCTCCACTTTAAACAGCCGCCGGCACGCTCAAGAATTTTGTGTTATTTTCGCCGCTCTCGTGCGATCCCAGCACGAGCGACGCGGCGGCGGCTTCGGCGGCGGCTTTTTTACGAGCCGCCGAACAGCTGAGAGGCGCTGGCTCCGCGCCAGCCCTCTCCCTCCAAGCAAAGCTGCCGGGGGAGCTCTGGAAGCCTCTTGATCTTGCTGGGGAAGTGGAGATTCCCCCAAGCCTCCCAGTGGGGGGGGGCGGACCCCCCCACCTTCGGCTCGCAGCCGGGTCTGGCCTCGGAGGCCAGGGACCCCAGGCTGTGTTGCTCCTCGCTTGGGGTGGTACCCACGGAGGGAAGGGGCCCCCGAGGAGAAAAACGGTGGGGGAGTGCCCACGGAGGGCAGAGACCCCTTACTGGAAAGGTGATCTGTGAAAACACAAGAGAGAAAACATTAAAACGGTAAGGCTATTCAATTTTAAATAATAACAAACAATTTTAATCAATTTTAATTAACCCATATGTCAAAATAACATAAGGTAACTCATAAGACAAAAACTCAAACGTCTCTACACTTAGACTGAGTTTTTAAAACTGGCTCATGGGGGCTGCTAAGGGGGCGGTGCCAGTTAATTAATTATTTAAATTAACTCAGTCTCTACCAATAGGATTGGTTAACAACCCATGATGGACTCTCCTTCCAGAGTCAATGGAGAATGCAGCCATGAGAGCAGTCACAAGACTACCCAGACATATCCACAGCTCTCCAACACTCTGTGGTCTGCACTGACGGCCAATTGGTTTCCGGACTCAATTCAAAGTGTTGGTCATGACCTATAAAACCCTACATGACATGGGACCAGATTACTTATGGGACCGCCTCTTGACGCATGAATCCCAGTGACCAGTTAGTTCCACAGTCGGCCTTATACAGGTCCCATCAACTAGACAATGTCACTTGGCATGACCTAGGGGAAGAGCCTTCTCTGTGGGGGGGCCGGCCCTCTGGAATCAGCTCCCCCCAGAGATTCGTACAGCCCCCACCCTCCTTGCTTTTCGTAGGAGCAGCAGCGGCTGAAGGCGAGAGGCAGAAACAGCCAGCCCCTGCAGCGGCTTCCCCGCCAGTGAGTTGGCCCGTTGGTGGCATCTCCATGCATCCCGGCCAGAAGTGGCAATGTAAGAACCACCATCCCCTTACCCCCCAGGAGGTATAATGGGTGGGGTGGCCTCCCATCAGCCAGAAAACACTCCCCCTGCCCCATGCACCCGGACACTCCGGAATACGGATGTATGTTGTTGCCATGGGCTGGAGCCGTGGAAGAAACCTGCTTGGGTGGGGAGAGAGGGAAGCCCTGGCCTGCCCGTCCTGGCTGGCAACTCTGCTTCCCTTGCTCTTCCGGGTAATGGCATACATAGCCTCTACTGTAATTTGGGTACTGAAGAATAATTTATGCAGAACTGGCATCTGGATCCATTCAATCCATTGTGATCTGATGTGCTGCTGTTCCTGCTGCTTAACAATTTAACCTGAATGACTATAAGCAAATGTGGTTAACCACTAAATGATACCTACTTATAGATCATTGTGCAAGTAAATGCCTATGAAAAGAAATACTGTCCAGAATTGGCATTTAATAACAGGTATTCTGTTTTATATTGTGAATTTGATATGCTATAGAAGGCCTGTTAATCTATTGCAAAATTTCCGTAGATATTTGATACATGCTTTGTACTGTAAGCAGAAGTAGCTACAGTACTTCGTTTTAACTAATGTGCCACCACAGGCTTTTACAAGTTTTCATAATTATATAATTTATATGTATTAAATGTTTGGCAAATGTCCTGTGGTGCCACCAGAGATGGAATTTGTGATAGTTTGCAATATTTTCTTGTAGAGGATGTTGGTGTATAGGTCATCAACATTTATGATGGCTAGAATGTGTTTCTTGGAAGGTCTTCCAAGGAGATACATATTTTATTAAAATTAACTTCATTAAATTAAATTAAAATTAAATTCATTTTCCAAATACAATAAAATTTTGTTCAAGTTGCCTCAACTTTAGAAATGAGTATAGTTCAAAATAATTTATGGAATGCGCTTCAGACCACTGTGCAATTTATTAACACACCTTTCTCTTTTTTAGGTTTTCACACAAGTTGAAAAAAGATGCAGCCACATAAATAATCTCATCAAATACATACTGCTTTAATTATGTGATTCATTTCAGCAGCGCCATTTCTTTTTCAGGCATGTACAAAAACCTGAAAAAATGCATGTTGTAATAAATAACAAAAACATGATATGATCATGCAAAGTCCAATCCTCTTCTTCCATACCAATTGGGAAACATGAAGTAAGAGGCCTTCATTCATAGGAATCTATTAATACAATGTTTAATTTTAGTATTTGAAGGGTTATTATTCACAGTACCAATAACTGATTTTTAAAAAACCCAAATCAAAAATGAAATTATTTGCTTTAAAATGACAATTCTGTGCTTTAAAAATTGTTAACTCAAAAATATTTTTCTTATAAAGAACAGCAAAGTGTATAAAATAGTAGCTTCTAATGTTCTGTGGAAAAGATCTTGGGAAACTGGGTGAAGAGATGTTCCTAGATAAGAGACAATATAGTCCACAGCTGCAAAGTGAGCGGAGCAAGAAACTCAGAAGGGAATCTAAGTTCCTGGGTTATAAAGGTGACAGTGGGAGAATTGTACTTTCAGATTTATAAGTTTCTGTTCATGTGGCTTTACAGTAAAGTAAAATTAGTTGATCTGGTTGTGTTCTCTATATGGTCTACCTGGCGAGGCTTACAGCATTGGATTTGTTCAGTGAATCCAAACAAGAACAAAACCACATTCTATTATTTTTGGCCAAAACATTGCTATGATATCATAGTATGGCAAGCATGAAATAAGAAAAGTATGAATTTCAAGCAATTTCCACCTTACACTGCTTATGCGTTTTACAATGATGATGAATAAATGGTACTTACAATCAGTCCTCAAAGATCCAGCCTTGATCTGGTTACCCAGCTTCTTTCCTGGCTTCTTACAAGCACAGTGATTGGGGAAGCAGTCAAGTCACAAATAACAACTATGTGACATTGTGGAATTTGCTTAACATTGGCAACTGGAAGTGTGAGAACTGCTATCTCCAAGCAGTACGGTCACCACACACTATATGACTGCCTTAGAATTTCTACTCCCAATTGTTATCATTGACCAAGGACTACCTGTATATATTTATTTTGTAATATAATTTTACATATGCCTAGTTAGAAATAAAACTGCAGGAAGCTATATGAATGTTAATACCAAGTTAAATGGTGGTTAGGTATGTGTAATCTTTTAAAATGGACTGTACATAAATAACCTATACAAAAATAATCTGGAAAATAACTTACAATTTAAATCAATTGGATTTAACAAGCATGTATTAGTCAAGTATTTTGGACATTTGGAGATATATAACTTTGGTTTCTGATAAACTAATAACATGAGAAATAGTGAAATAATATTTCGGAAGAAATAAAGATAAATAATTTCAATTGAAAGGAATAGGAGATGAAAAATATGCTGAACCTTCATAAAATTAAGACTACTATGTTTTAAAATAAAGGTATATATAAGGCATATATAATTGTTTACATAACTTGGACATCTTGATTTGTCATCTTTTTGAAAAGGTAAATTATTTTAATTTAGTAAATATGAGATAAACTTTTATTAAAACATTTTCAGTTCAAATTATTATTTTTAATTTCCAATTTGGTAACTCATCAGATTTTAATTGTTTGGTCTCTTATTTTTATTTGAAAAAAGAAATCAATCATTCCCTGAATTATTTTACAGTTCAAGTATAGCAAATATATACCCCTTACAATGTTTTCAAGTAATGATCTGAGAAAGGTCACTGAATAACCTATATACTGTTATCATCCTGATATGTATTCCATCAGGGACTTAGTTGTTATTTTAAAAAATTAAGAATTGTTTGCACAGGTTGGCGTACTTTACTTATTTACAGCAATTTTAAAACTGAAAATTTAAAGTTTAATTTTTATACATAATCTGTGATATAAAATGCAATTTTACATTTTGTTAAAATGTTACAAATTCAAATAATTATATAACTGTTTTCAAGCATATTAATAATATACAGCAATGTTAATTTACAAAAGAACATTCAACTGTTAAAAATGTAAAAGTTTAAGAATGGCTGAGATTCATTGTCAAAGCAAAAAAATGACTAATGATCCTCAAAAAGAGCTCAGATCTAACAACCCTATTATTTTGTGAGCTAATAAGAAATCGTTGTCCAACTGATTGTGCAATTTCCAATTTTTCCCAATATATATCATCATATTATCTTTTTCTATGCTGTAGTTATACATTTTGAGATTTGATGGTGCTAATATCCTGTTGGCACTTGAACTATTTCTGCATGACTATTACAAATTTTCATAATGGATCACTT
Organism: Erythrolamprus reginae; assembly: GCF_031021105.1. Classification (NCBI taxonomy): domain Eukaryota; kingdom Metazoa; phylum Chordata; class Lepidosauria; order Squamata; family Dipsadidae; genus Erythrolamprus; species Erythrolamprus reginae. Next base: position 59,927,192 of record NC_091955.1, read on the forward strand.
TATGTGTAGTGCAAATTTAATATCGCTCGAACAGTCCTTTTGCTGTAACAAAGATTTTTTATCTTCACAAATGAAGATGAAGTTATCCTATCAGTGACAAAGGAATATTTTATTCATTTACCAGTTATTTCACAAGTTAATGGTGTATAATAGCAATTGTTCTTCACATCACTGCAACTTAAAAAGAGTTTAAAAAGAAAAAAAATCTATTTTTTCTTATTCCTTTTTACAAGTGCATTTTCTTCAGAAATGTTGCTCTGAGTTCAGTTCCATAAACAAAAATTAATATAAAATGTGTCCTTTCCTCTTTCACATTAATGTATAGAGTCTGCTAACATTTTTCATTATTCATTTTTTTAATATGGTGAAGCAAGGTATCTTTTTCCAAATGAGCTTCAGCAAGGGCCATCTTGGCTTTGGCTAATTCCTGTTTTAGACATTCATTTTCTTCTATAAGCTGTAATAAATAAATAAATACTTTTAATCTTAAAATGCCAAAATAAGTTTTATAATATTTTATAAACAATTTTAAAAATAAAGTATACTTATACAAAGAACTCTATGTTTTTCATTTGTTTTTGTTTCTTTTTGGTTTTCTTTTCAGTGCTTTGCAATACACGTAGAGCATTTTGATGCCATTTTTTTAAAAAAAACCTCTCATTCTCTAGGTTGATCAAATATAGAAATCGGGTTGGTTCCAATTTTTTTTGCTGTTGATTCTGTGGGCATGGCTTATTTTGTGGGTGTGGCTTCCTGGTCATGTGACTGGGCAGGTGTAGCTGGCTGATCACTTGACTGGGTGGCTTACTTTGTCTCTTTCTCTTTCATAATACCCTATATAAGCCCTACTGATTGATACATTTATTCATATTTATCTTCATGTGATCTGCTACCTCTGTTATAAGGCATATTATTATTATTATTATTATTATTATTATTATTATTATTATTATTATTATTATTATTTATTCGATTTATATGCCGCCCCTCTCCGAAGACTATGCCAGCAAAGGATTTAGAAGTTTTGGACAATTGAATGGTTAATATCATGGAGGTAATAAAAATGATGCAAGAGGCACATTAAATGATTTGGTGGGTTTTTTTTGTTAGTTTAGGTCAGGGGTCAGCAACCTTAAACACTCAAAGAGGCATTTGGACCCATTTTCTATACAAAAAAAACCTCTGAGAGCCACAAAATCTGGATGGGCATGACCAACCCAACATCACCACCCAGTCATAGGTATCCTCTTCACATCGTTATTCCTTCCTTCTTCCCCCCCTTTTACCTTCCTTCCTTCCCCTCCTCTGATTTTACCTTCCTTTTCACTCCTTTCACCTTCCTTCCTTCCCTCCCCCTCCTCTGATTTTACCTTTCCTTCTTCCTTTTTTTCCCTTCCTTCCTTCCTTCCCCTTCCTTCCTTCTTCCTCTTTCTCTCCTTCCTTCCTCCTCCCTCACTTCTCTTTCTCTCTTCCCAACTTTCTTAAATAAACAAATGCTGCTTTCTGAGTTCTACTAGTTGTGTTGCTGAAGCAACAGGAACCAGATAGTACCCCCCAACTCTATTAGATCTCTAATGAAGGGTAGAAATCATAGAGAGAGGTGATCCTTTCTCTCATTTCTCTCCCATATGTGGCGGATAGCATAGCGGATACCCTCCTGTGCTTAGATAACGGCGATGGAGGCAGGGACAGCAACTCTTCCTCCTGCTGTTGCTACCGCGCAATGAGGTGAGTAGTGGGCCAGATATGCACCATCCGGGCTGCGCAATGTCTTTGTATCCAGAAACTGCTCCTGCTAGTTCCCCTCCTTTCTAAGCTGACCTGGAGGCTTGTGCTGAGCTGCCCTTGGAAGACACAGAATCACAGAAAGCAGTCAGTTGTGGGCAGTGAAGAAAATGCTAGGAGCAGTTCAGCCACTTCAGCGGCTCTGCAGAGAGGCTTGTGCTTTCTTAGGGCAGAGAGCATGTTGCACAACAGGGTGGGCAGGGAGTTGTAGGAGAACAATTCATGTCACTTAAAAAAACCTTAAATAAAACAATCTACGCTGCATCTGATTTAGGGGTGGAGGTTCAATTCATCGCCCAGTCAAACACTGAAATGAAATGCTCCAGGCTGACAGCATTGCTTCAAATGATATTTGGCTCCAGATTAGAGCAGGCTTTTTTTTCCTTTTTTTTTTTGGCATGAAGGAGAAACACGAAAGAAAGAGACTCCATACTCCAACAATTGCTGAAGTGGCCATCTCCAGTGCTAGATGCTGGGACGGGTATGCCTCTTATTTTAGTCACAGTGCTACATCTTTCAGGCAATGGTTGCTTTTTACAGCATGAAGAAGAATAACAAACAGCACCTATCGCCTTGGCTGTTACCAGTTTGGGCAAATCAGGAGGAACCCACCCCTGGTAGATATGCATGACAAGTTCAACACTACTACAAGTTTAAGACTACTATTCTGCAAAACAAATCTGGCCTTTAGCATTACTTATAACTGGATGTAAACTATCATCTGTCCTCACTAATTTAACAACAGAACACACATTAATAAAAACCACTTGTAGGATATGTAAAAAAAGCCACATCAGCATGCTTGTGAAGCATAGAATAGATTTGCCAGAAGCCATTTAAGCTTCAGCTCAACACTTTTTACAGGATTGGTATACTGTATATGCATGAACTAGTAGTGAGCTGCAGCATAGACGGTCCGGTACACCACCCCAGTAGGAAAACTGGAGATGGGCATGCATCTCCACATCCCCAACGCATGCACCCCCACAGGATTTGGCTTCTGCGCATGCGCAGGAAGCGAAATCTTTTGCGAGGACACTTGTGTGTGCAAGATTTTGCCAATTCTTTTGCATTTTTTGCTTCTGCACATGCCCATGACTGTCACCAGGAGCGCACTGGGAGCACCGGTGACAGGGAGCCCTTCATTGGCATAAACCTGTTCAGCAGGAACTGTTACCTGACCACTCTTTATGTTATTACTTTAGTTAACACAAAAACATACAGAACTAAGCTTAGTACTGTGTGTGTGTGTGGGGGGGGGTATTCTACTGCAAAAAATACTATGGCTGAGTTTATATATTATAAATCTACTGTTTTGCTTTGAGCCATGGTTCATCATTTAGTTACATATTAATTTAATTTTTTTACAATCTCTGTAAATGCATTTTAAAAAGCATTTTATTTCACCTGACATATTAAAATTATATCCATCTTTATTTATATATAGTATTTTCTCAGATATTTAAATTATGTATTAGTAATTTTATTTATTTATTTATTTATTTATTTATTTATTTATTAATCAGATTTGTATGCCACCCCTCTCCGCAGACTCAGGGCGGCTAACAGCAATAATAATACAATGTAAACAATTTTCAATTATGAACGGACTACAGTATGTTTGTCAATTTCCAACTATAAATTGATATTCATTAAAGTTTTTAACTTACATTCATTATTTAATTATTTATTTTATTTATTTAACTTAAATTCATTATATAATTTCCTTAAAGTGTACATAATTTACAATTATGCATATAATTAAAGTATACTTGTCATCTGATTATCTGGACACATTTCTATCAAGGTGTTTCATATTGAGACTGCTCTGATTGCTATAACTTATGAACCCTCTTGTTTCAATAAATAGGGCATCATCTTATGTAACAAGACAGTTTTTTGTTTATTATTTATAACCTTACACTCCACATCATTCTGTAAAATACTTGAGGAAAATCAAATCTGCTGTCCTTTACAATATAAAATATTTAACTGCCATTATAAAACCAATTTTACAAAAGGAAGGAAGGAGGGAGGGAGGGAGGAAAAAATATAGATTTTTCATTACCTGTTCCTTGATTATTATGGGTAAAGGCATACATTCTTGGGGAGTGTTAATTTCTGGAGATGTTTGTGTGGACCGGGACTGACTCTGTTTCTTCTTATGCATACCAGCTTCAGCATCCTGACTGCCTATTTTGCTTTGTGTCTTTGGTGAATCATTACTAACTTTTTGGTGATCTGTTAAGACAAATCAGAATATTAAGCTTATACAAAGATACTAATATCAATAACTCAGTAAAATGCATCACATCAATATGAACTATATCAAGCAGAAATTGATAAAAATAGGCTACAAAATACTTTCAATACTCTCTTACCATTATTGTTGTTAAATGCATGTAACATTAACATAATATCAATCCAAGTAGTAAGAGTTGGGATCAAACTAACTTTTCAAAACATATTATTCAAAGTATTTTAAAAGGAAAGAAATGTTTCCACCCAGAGAGCTTCTGGGGGGATGGGGGAGGACATTTTTACCCTCCCCTGGCTCCAGGGAAGTCTTTGGAGCCTGAGAAGGGCAAAACACTAGCTTACTGGGCCCACCAGAAGTTCGGAAGCAGGCTATTTCCAGCCTTCAGAGGGTCTCTGGGGGACGGGGGAAGCTGTTTTCCCCTTCCCAGACCTTGAATTATGGGTGTGTGCACTTGCGCATACACAATAGCACGCGCCCATGCTCTTTCAGCACCCGAAGAAAAAAGGTTCGCCATCACTGATACAGGAAATCTAAATGGACTGTTACTTCTCATAGATTTAAACAGATGAATCACCTAGATATTTTACATTGAAATGATTTTAAACTTCTGAACATTATTCCTAGAGCATTTTATTTGAATATATTCTCAAAAAAGCACAAATGTGTCTTAATGATGTATATTCATTTGACAAATGGATCAATTTGTCTGTTTCACCTGGATTTATTGGGTTTTCAAGATAAAACACAATTAGGTCTGAAATTAATAGAACCAAATTGAAATTCCCCAGTTAGGTATTTACAATTATTTGTAAGCTATCTAATAAGAGTTTATGAGTATTCTGACACTTCAGTGGTCCGCAAAAAAAGCTTCTATTTTTCAAAATAGGGAAATAAGAGGGAGATAATGAGAATGAGAAATCTAACTTCTACTTACAAGGAAAAAACATGTCACCATACATTTATTTTGAATCAGGCTCTGAATCTGATCTTGTGTAGTACATCTAAAACTTTAACAGATTCAGTATATGCACATAATAGAGGTTTAACCAAATTTAAGCAAGAATGGTTCCCATAGATACAATATATCAAACTGCATGTAAAATATAATTGATTTCAGTCTGGCTTCTAAAGGGTCTTAAAATAATAAATTTGTTAAAATAGCAGATATACAAAATAGGGGAAATTAGAAACACAATAGTCCTTATTTTAAATACCTTATTTGCATTTTTCTTGTTAAATTGGTTTTTGCTTGTACTTTTTTCTTTTTATTAACATGGTATGTGTGTGTGTTTGTGTTTGAATGAAGCAATTATACAGTGGAGGTTTCCATACTAACTAGCTAACTCAAGATCAAAATCTTTATTATATAACAAATACTTTAATGTAATCCGCAACCATTTTTCCCTGACAGTTTTAAATTTGTATGAAAAAGTGAAGAAATGTTATGCTTGCAGGACTAAAATTCTAAATTGTAATTAATACCGACAGAAAGCAAAAATAAAATATATTCTTAGATAAAGAATTTTATCACTTAGATAAATTTATCTAAGTAATAAAATGTCAATTTTAATTAATACTGTACAAGTGTTATGCCAAACAATATAATAATATACTAAGATTTATACAGTAAGTGAATGAATGGTAGTTACTAATAGTTCTCAAAATTATGTGAATTGCAGGGGATCAAAATTTAGCTGTTTGGCAACCAGTCCACATTTGTGACTGCAGCATGTACTTTTTCTCTACCCTTTGTGCTGCCCTGCACTCTGCCATAAGCTACCTGTATTGCCCCTCATCTCCAGTTGACCTCTGCTGTCTTCTTCCTCCCACTGTGGCCATAATCCAGGCACTGAATGAGGCACAGCTCCAGGACATACTCACCAAGTGCAGAACTTTGTTTGCCAAAGGGAGCTTGCCAGGTCTGGTTAGGGAAGAGGTAGTGGGATAGAGCTAGCTGTTCATACTGGACTCAGGACTGGAGAAACATGAAGTGCTCACCCAGTGACTGCAACTGGACAACTGGAACTGCAGCATAGTCACCTGATCCTTTGTCTAATAACTGCTTCACTTAGCAATGGAAATTGGGACAAACCGGAATTGTTGTGATGAGACAGACTGGAAAATAGCAGACTCCAATGAACTCTGCAAAAATCCAGTCTGACAAACCGTTGTCGGGGAAGGGTCTTTGGACCGGAACCTTCCTGTAGGGACAATGAAGAAAGAGAGGTGTCTCTGACGACCAAGAAGAGCAGGCAAAGTCCTCAATCGGTCAGAGACAGCTCTCTAAACTGGTGGCAGTTATTTTAAATGACTGCTACAAAGCTGGGGTAACCAGGCTAAGTTTATATGTAGGTGAGAGAGTGGCCAACTCACAGGGAAAAAGCAATTTTGAATTTGGATTTTAAAAGAATTTCCCGAGTTGTAAATAGCAGCTAGTTAGCATTAGGGGACTGCATAGAGAAAAGAAAGAAAGGGGAGGCTAAACTACTAAAGCCCAAAAACGATTTAACTTGTTATAATTGCAATCGTTTCCTGATTGCTTATGTGTACTGTATGACCAGCGGTGGGCTACGAGCCGCAACTCTAAATTGCGCTCGCCACCGCTGCTCATAAGTGTTAGTGGGGCCAGCACGATTTTGCTTCTGCACCTGTGCAGGTAGTAAAATTGCGCACAGAGCCGCAGGTGTGTCCTTGTTTCGGCAAGTTTATTTTTGCTTCCGCGCATGCCGAAACACGGATGCACCTGCGGCTGCGTGCACGATTTTGCTACCTGCACAGGTACAGAAGCAAAATCGCGCTGGCCCTGCAAGCACTTACGAGCTGCAGTGGCGAGCGCAATTTAGTGTTCCAGCTCGTAGTCCACTGCTGCATATGATGATCATTAAATATTGTATCTCTTGATTCTTGACAAATGTATCTTTCATGTACACTGAGAGAATATGCACCAATGACAAATTCCTTGTGTGTCCAATCACACTTGGCCAATAAAGAATTGAATATTATTCTATTCTAATTGGACAAACATAAAAAATAAAAGGAAGAAATCCAGGAGAAAGCATTTTTTTGTGTGGACTTAAAGGTGTTTTTTGACAGCTTTGACAACCAGCTGGTTTGAGTGTGTTCTGGATAGAGAGAGCCATCTGCTAGAGAGAAGAAAATACTACAATACTTTATGGAAACTAAGAAACAAAGTGCAGCTGTGAAATTTGACCTTGACTGTAAGAAGATAACTTGGAAATGCTGAGAAACGCTTTTAATGAGTTTTTTGATTTTCCTATACTGTTTGGCTTTGTTTTTCTACGGCTGCGGAAGACAATAAATTTTGGAATTGGACTGGATTGGATGCATTAGAAGTTGTAAATAAAACAATAAGACCTTCTTTGTGGCTGCCCCGCCCTTATGGAACCAACTACTGCTCCCACCCTTCTGTCCTTCTGAAAGACTGTGAAGACCTGGCTTTGCCGGCAAGCTTGGGGACTGTGAATACAACATCTTATCATGTCTAATCTGTAACTGATTCTGTATGTATGTGATTGGACAGTTCATTAGGATTTATTATGTGTTTTACTGTTCTTTTACTAATATTTGACTTTGTTTATTGTATGTACTATTTACTGTTGTATGTCGCCCTGAGTACCATTGGGATTGGGCGGCATGCAAGTCAAATTAATTAAATTAAATTGTGGATAGTTATCAAGTTTAAGGGTATTTGTGTTAGATTTGAATACAACAATATGTATTGTTTATAGCAAAACGATCAGCAGTAAAAGATGGAAGGGAAATTTGAAATATTATTAATTGTAGATAGTTAATCAAGTTAAAAGGTTTTTATGTAAGATATGAAGATGATGATTTATGTTGTTGATAGTAAAATAGAACAGCAGATGGAATGTGAAAGGATAATTTCATTTAATGTTAAAGACAACTTAAATTAAGCTATATGATTATGTATATTATTTATGGTAAAACAGATCAGCAAAAAAAGTAGGGTGGGAAATTTGAAATATTAATTGTGGATAGTTAAAAGAGTTTTATGTAAGATTTGAAGAGGATGATGTATATTGTTTATAGTAAAATAGAATAGCAAGTGGAATGTGAAAGGGTCATTTGGTTTAATTTTAAAGGCAATTTAAATTAAGTTAATTAAATTATGAGATGAAGTTGCCATGCGGTGGGATAGAAAATTTGATGTTATTTTAAGAGATTAGGAATTTAGGGTGATTAGTAATATTGTTTATGTATTAAGAAGTGTTATGCCGGGCTTCACGTTATGAGCCCCAATTAAGTCAGAAATGTAAATCCAAACATACACGCTGTTGTAAAGTAAACAGAAAAGCTGTTTATCCAAAATAAAGCTGTGCACACACTCTAAACTGAGCAAATTACAGTTAATAGTCCTTGAAAGTTGTGAGAACGAAAACAAGCAAAGTAGATAAGAGCTGCTGTGGAAGCGTCATAGCCAGACCTCTTCCAGTCAGTTCACATGTTTTTACTTAGCTGTGAAATATCCCCAAGAGTTTGTGAAAAACCAGGAACAGAATGCAAACACAATGTCTCCTTCTCCAAACGGATGATCTCCCACACGCACTCTGCAATGCTGGGAATTTATCAGCAGCCCCATTAGCCTAATTGCCCCAGCCACAGGTGATCTCCCTTATCTCCGATGATACCTATGCAGTTGGTCCCTTCTAGCCATGAGTCTACGCATTCTGGCATCTATCCACCGATCCTCCAAGTCCAATGACCCACTAATGGGGCCATTAATTAATGGGCTGGCTGCATCCACCTCTCTATCTGATGATTCTTCTTCTTCCCCAGCGTCTAACCTTGGCAAGGAATCCTCACTGTCCGAAGCTGATGGCAGCAAGACAAGTCTCTGGGAACCTGAGGATTCTCCTAAGCCAATATCCAAATTCCCCGTTGCAGGAGCTGGCCCAGAGCCAACCACAACAAGAAGAATATAAGTTAAGATAAAAAAATATGTAAGGAAAATATTATGGCTGAAATTAAAAATAGAGAAATTATGTAAAATAGATTATGTATATGTATATTTGGGGGACAAGGAACAAAAAAATGTAATAAAATTTTATTTAAAAATGCAATGGAAATTCTGCTTCTAATTATGTAGATATAAGTGAGTATTATCTCTATAGATAGGGATGCTTAGCAACCGGTTCATGTTTATGGCAGTGACAAAAGTTGGGCTCATGTGATTATCTTTTGTGATCTTCAGAAATTAGTAACAGTAATTTTGGGTTTCTGTTCTTAAGTCGAGGACTTCCTGTATATTTTAATACTTTAAAATATTTAATGATTGACTCTCACTATATATCTTTTAAACAATAGCCAAAAATATAAAATGAATCACAAATGGACAGAACTTATAGAACTTAATTTGAAACTTTAAAAATGGCTATGTTTGCTTCCCTCACCTCTTGCTATCTATTACTACTATGAAAATGTTAATATTTAGAAAAATCTTGTAGGTTTTAATCAATTTTTAAGAACATTTACATTGAATTTTGCCAGTATTAAATATGGGGAAGGCAAGAGAATTTCTACCTGTAATGTGAAATGAGCCATCATCTTTCCTCTCTATCATAAGCAGATCAATATACAGAGTTATTGGGACTGATTCAGGAGCAGACAAACTATCACGAGGACTATCATCCTAGAAGATACAAAACATATAAAAACTATTAACATGTGCTAAGTCTAAATTCTGCATGCAGAAGTATTTTTGGGCAATAAAGTAAATTTCAGGTGACAAAATAAGTAAGAACTTGTAATCATTTAAGAACATTAAAAGTGTGATTAGATATACATGGAATTTATATGTACAGAAGCACTCTGTACATGCAAGCAGCAGAATAAATATTTCGCCAATAAAAGAGGAAGTAAAGAAGGTAAGAAGGATAAATAATACTTCTACAGCCTATACAGTAAATATATCTACTATAGATACATCTATACCTGTTTGTCTAGCTAGCTACAGTAGCTATTATCTAGCTAGCTATTGCGGGTGACTACTGGATTAGGTTAAATGGCTACATTTGAAGAGTAATAAACCAGTCTAAATTAAATACATCAGAACACCTTAACATTAACTTGATCTGGTATATGCCTTTCTTTTGTATCTCTTTTATAGGCATTGTAGAAAATGTATAATGTTCAAATCCTTAATTTCTTATTACTTTCATTTTTATTGTATATTTAGTATATTGTAACTGTAACTGGACTTTCACAACAAAACCAGGCAATGCCTGTCAAAGACAAGATATAAATGTTCCATGTAAGAGAAACTGAGAAAAGACCAAGGATACAAGCAAATATTAAAAAACCCAGCAGAGTTCTTTTCAAAACTGTTAAATTACCAAAATCCTTAATATAAGAGTCCAATGTAAATGTGGATCAAATTAGATCACTTTCATTACCAAGAAAAATAGACGTAACAACAACAGAGTTGGAAGGAACCTTGGAGGTCTTCTAGTCCAACACCCTGCTTAGGCAGGAAACCCTACGCTACTTTAGACAAATGGTTATCCAACATCTTCTTAAAACACCTTCTTAACTTCTAGTGTTAGAATATTCACAATTTCTGGAGGCAAGCTGTTTCATTGGTTAATTGTTCTAACTATCAGGTAATTTTTCCTTAGTTCTAAGTTGCTTCTCTCCTTGATTAATTTCCATCCATTGCTTCTTGTTCTACCCTCAGGTGCTTTGGAGAATAGGTTGACTCCCTCTGCTTTGTGGCAACCCCCGAGATATTGGAACACTTCTATCATGTCTCCCCTGGTCCTTATTTTCATTAAACTAGACATTTCTTCATGCTATTGAGTAAAAGTGTTTTGTAACTCCACACCCACCCTCCCCAATAATAATTATAATACAGTAAGGGAATTTAGGATAATTCAGCATTCAAGCAGATAATTAACAATTAAAATGTAAATTAAAAAAAGAAATTAAAAAAGTGATGTTAAAATGAAACTGTTCACTATAAAAATGAACAGGAGAGGAGAAGATAAGACACCTGACTTTCTAGCTATTCTTACTATAAATGGCAACCATCAGTATTCTTCTTCACAGGTAAGTATATAGTCATATGAGAATCATCCTGGGTCATTCCTCATATCCCCGCTCAAATCGGGAGGAGTTTCTGTCGGTTGGCTTTGGCAGTGAAATCAGCTGTTTGTTGGCAGACAAAAAATTTCCCTATCATTTTTCAGAGGGCTCCTGGGTTCCGAGATCTTTTAAAAGACTTTTTTTTAAAATTCCATCTATGTTTTTATTTTCAGTGTCTTTACAGATCTTATATTACTCCTTCATGTCTCTTCTCACAGCTCTGCGAAACTCTTTGTTAAGTTCCTTCCTGAGATTTCAGTCTTTCTTTGCTTTGGCTTTTCTTTTCTTTTTGAGCATTTCCATGATTTGTTTTGCAATCCAGTTTGCTTTTTTCTATCTTCATTTTTGCAAGTTTATTTTATATGTCTACTGTACATTTATCATTATATATTTTATATGTCTCAATATTACCTTCGCTTCTCTTTAAAGGGTAAAAACAGAACAGATGTACAAGAAAAATTCCAGCTAAAAGAAAATGTATTAATTTGTTCATCCAATCAGTCTTGAGCTAATACCCTGTTTTCTAATCTAATGAGTACTCAACATTTTGAAAAATTGAACAGTATAAAAATGTTAACAAAAATCATATTAAAATGAATAATAATATTAATAAACAATTTAATACCTGCCAAGACTGATGTGTAATTACATATTTTTGAAACTTAGAATGGGAGTAAACCTAACTCTTAATGAAGTGTCTTCCATAACCTTGAAGTAGTGCAGGAGAAAGGACCTTGATCCAGCCAAAAAGATGGATCAAGATGGGCCATTTATAATGGAAACTTCTTCAACAAAGCTTATCATGCAGATATTAACAGCTGGATAGATTCACAATAGGGCAGACAAGTCTTTACATGATCTTAATAAGTATTATGTAACTCTTAAGCTGCTTCAGTTTTAAATATTGATACCTTAAAATACACTTGGATAGCAACTAGCAACTGTTCAGATCATTTACTATGCACATATGTCAGTCCTGACCTTGGACCATTTAATTGCCTACCTGTTTCATTTTACACAATTTCAAATACTCTACACTTTTGACGTGTGTATGTAGAGTGCATAGGAGTTGTAAGCAGGATCTGGAAACTGCTATATATGCTGACAACCTGACAGTTTCAATAACTAAGATTATTACTTCATAAACAACTGATCATTTCCTTTGGGGTTTTTTAGACATTTATACATATGTTCAAAAACAACAAATATCAAGTTCTGATATTGTTCATTATTTGGAATATTCACTCAGATGAAAAAAACCTTTTCATAACTGAATCATCATTGTACTATATATCTAGAAAAAGTATACTCCATATACTAGAAACATAGAAGATTGACGGCAGAAAAAAGACCTCATGGTCCATTTAGTCTGCCCTTATACTATTTCCTGTATTTTGTCTTAGGGTGGATATATGTTCATCCCAGGCATGTTTAAATTCAGTTACTGTGGATTTACCAACCACGCCTGCTGGATGTTTGTTCCAAGCATCTACTAATCTTTCAATAAAATATTTTCTCACGTTGCTTCTGATCTTTCCCCAACTAACCTCAGATTGTGCCCCCTTGTTCTTGTGTTCACATTCCTATTAAAAACACTTCCCTCCGGAACCTTATTTAACCCTTTAATATATTTAAATGTTTCGATCACATCCCCCCTTTCCCATCTGTTCTCCAGACTATACAGATTGAGTTCATTAAGTTCATTCCTGATAAGTTTTATGCTTAAGACCTTCCACGATTTTTGTAGCCCATCTTTGGACCCGGTCCATTTTATCAATATCTTTTTGTAGGTGAGTTCTCCAGAACTGAACACAGTATTCCAAATACGGTATCATCAGCGCTCCGAGTCTTTGGAGAGGGGTGACATACAAATCTAAAAATCTAAATCTAATCTAATCTATACAGCGGGATCACAATCTCCTACAGCGGGATCACAATCTCCCTGTACTGTTCAATACAAATTTGAGAAAGCCCTATAAAAAGCCAGTTTATATCCAACAATACTTTTTAAAAATATACACATATTGGCTTCACTTATGGAAATTATTAAGTAATTTTTAAAAAGAAATAGTTTCTATTAAAGTTAGCCTATTCACATAGTGAATATAAACTCTGAAAAAATACAATATCAAGCTCACTAAAAATGACTTACTTTTATGTTGATTTTTGTATTACAAATTTTTACATTCATAGGCATCACTTCTGCAAGTATTTCTTCTTCCAAAAAACGCTGAATGTTCATAAGTGAAGATGTTAGGAAGTCAGCAGTAAAATCTTCTACATGACATTGTAGAAACCCAGTTTTTTCAGATTGCAACGAATGTATTAAAGCACAGGGTCCACTTTCCCATCTTAGTTTTACTTCGGGAGTTGGTTTAATTGGCCCAGATACACATTTAGGATCTGAACCTATTATAAAATTAAATAAGGAATTAGGTTATAGGTTTAAACTTTATAGATAGTTAAATGAATATCTTATACAGCCTATTTTTAGTATGATATAAAAGCAGTCCAAATAAAAGGATCTAAATTTTGATAAGTGGTTGCCTCCATAATTTTACATTATAAATAGAAATAGTTAACCCCTATAAAAATTCAAAAGATCAATAAGGTACACCATGCTCTTCCTCTCACACTTTCATGCATTTTTATTTTTTTAAAGTCATTTCTCACAATGCTGATATTACAAACTCCACAGAATATCTTCATGTTAAGATTTATTGAATAGTATTAAGTATTGACAATAGTACCATCAAGCTTCACTCTTTGCAGTTTAGATTGAAGCAGTAAATCCAAACAAGAGATATAAGATTATAATATAAGAATCGCAGCAAGTACTGTACTTTCAAATGGCCGTGTTTGTGTGTTTGTGTGTGTGTGTAGAGAAAGAGGGAGGGAGAGGTGGGGCAATCAATGGCCATAAAAGTGCTATCAATTTCCTTGCATATTTTTCAGCATAGAGGAAACACGTCTTGTCTGGTTTGAGAAGACAGGGCACTCTCTATCTGTTATTGTTTGGGAAACTTCTCTTCCTTTTTCTAAGATAGGGGTGTCAAACAGGTGGCCCGCAGGCCAGATGCATCACACACAAGCCATGCCCACCCCAGCTCTACAAAAACAGTCACATCATGGCATTGTGACGCCACGAGTTTGACACCCATGTTCTATTATGACAAATAACTTTCGTTTTACAGTATCAACTATAATATATACCATATGTCACAGAAGTGAGTATACACCCTCACATTTTATAAATGTTTAAGTACTGTATATCTTTTCATATGACAACATTGATGAAATGAGACTGTATGGCTACAATGTAAATTGTGAGCATACAGCTTGTATAACAGTGTAAATGTGCTGTCCCCTCAAAATAACACAACATACAGCCATTAATGTCTAAACTGCTGGCAACAAAAGTGAGTACAGCTCTAAGTGATAATGTCCAAATTGGACCCAAGTAGCCATTTTCTCTCCCTGCTGTCATGAAACTTTTCAGTGGTACAAGGTCTCAGGTGTGAAAGGGGAGCAGGTGTGTTAAATTTGGTATTATCACGCTCACTCTCTCATACTGGTCACTGGAAGTTCCTCCCCATGGTCAATCAAAGAAGTTGAGTGCCCGTCCTCAGCATCATATCCAGAGTTTGGCTTTGGGAAATAGACGTATGAGTGCTGCCAGTATTGATGCAGAAGTTGAAGGAGGGGGGTTGATCCTGTCAGTGCTCAGACCATAAGCCGCACGCTGCATTAAATTGGTCTGTAGGGTTGTCATCCCAGAAGGAAGTCTCTTTTAAAAACGATGCACAAGAAACCCCGCAAATGATTAGTTGCCGACAAGTAGACTAAGGACGTGGAATTCTGGAACCATATCCTGTGTTCTGATGAGATAAACTTATTTGGTTCAGATGGTGTCAAGTGTGTGTGACGGTAACCAGTGAGGAGTACAAAGACAAGTGTGTCTTGCCAACAGTCAAGCATGGTGGTGGGAATGTCACAGTCTGAGGCTGCGTGAGTGCTGCCAGCACTGGGAAGCTACAGTTCATTGAGGGAATCACAAATGCCAACATGTACTGTGACATACTACAGCAGAGCATGATCTCCTCCCTTCGGAGACTGGGCTGCAGGGCAGTAGTCTAACGTGACAACGACACCAAACACACTTTAAATATGATCACTGCCTTGCTAAATAAGCTGAGGGTAAAAGTGATGGACTGGCCAAGCATGTCTCCAGACCTAAACCCTATTGAGCATCTGTGGGGCATCCTGAAATGGAAGGTGAAGGTGCTCAAGGTCTCTTAACATCTACCAGCTTTGTGACATCATCAATGGAGGAGTGGAAGAGGATTCTAGCGACAACCTGTGAACCTCTAGTGAATTCTATTCCCAAGAGGGTTAAAGCAATACTGGGTAATAATTGTACCACACAAAATATTGACACTTTGGGCCCCATTTGGACATTATCACTTAGGGGTGTACTCACTTTTGTTGCCAGTGGTTTAGAAATTAACGGCTGTGTGTTGCATTATTTTGAGGGGACAGCACATCTACACTGTTATACAAACTACATTGTAGCTAAGTGTCATTTCTTCAGTGTTGTCACAAGATAAATGCTAGTTTCAACTTCTGAAGTTTTTTTTTAAAAGCATTAGTCAGTTTTCAAAGTTTTTTTTAAAAAGAACATATACATATTTATAGGCCTCTAAACTATATGTGTCCAACACAATAATCTTCAGAGAGGGGCGGCATAGAAATCCAATTAATAATAAATAAATAATGTATTTTTCATAATCCATTTAAGAAAAAGACCAGTTGTTCAAGATACTGTTATTAAATGAAAATACTGTTAATGCCTTTTTGAGTTATTTCTTACCTGCTGTTCGGTTGCAGAGATAATGTCGAACACTGATATTGCCCAACTGATTTGATAAAACATGATTTATCTGAAGGCATACTTTTGTGTCTTCACCTCTGATGTCAATTTCACCATTAATACCAAATATTTTAAAAACTACCACCGACATCTGTCAACAAAACAAAAAGCAAATAATCTATTAAGATTCAGACAAGTTTTTTTCTTTTCAAATACTTTTGCTGCTCCCTCTGTGAATCAGGGATGTACAAAATATTTCACATTCAAAGTGTTTCTAACTACTTCATTTTGGGTTAAAAACCAATTTTTGTTTCCACCATTCCATAAATGTTTCCAGTTTGAAACAAACATTTTACAGGATGGGTGAAATAGCTTGAGACAATTTTTGGGCTTTTTAGGCAAAACCTTTTGATCTCAAAATGTTCTGTTCACTGCTAAATAAAGTTGTTTACTGTATATCTGATCTAAGTTAAAAGTATTATAGTTGCTAATAGCAACCACTATAGTCTGTGTTGAACATTTGTTTGGATTTTTAATATTTCTACTTACAAGATACCAAAAAGATGCTTTGCTAAATCAAATATGCTAATTATATATTCATCAAATCACAAATATATATCTATTTATAGATGTATAATACATCCTAATGATCTCCTATAAAAACATTTGTTCCAGGCAATATAGTACCTCAAACAGAATCAATGCAACTGAAAGTTTTCAGATGCAAAAAATAAAGCCTTACAGAGAGGCTAGGCTAGGCAACTATTTTTTGTAGTTAGATCTTGACTTTCCACCTTTCAATCTGTGACCATTTGAAGTTACGATAGAACTGAAAAAGTGACTTAGGGCCATTTTCCTCACTTACGACCACTGCAGCAACCCCCTGGCCATATGATCGGTTCAGACCATTGGTAACTGGCTCATATTTATGATAATGGAAATGCCCTGGGATTATGTGATCACTTTTTGAAATTTTCTGAAACTGAAGTCAATGTGGAAGCCAGATTTACTTTACAACTGCAGTACTAACTTAATTGCAGTCATTCACCTAAAAATTGGCAAGAAAGGTCATCAAATGGAGCAAAACTTGCTTAACAACTGCCCTGCTTAGCAACAAAAAAAATTGGATTCAATTGTAGTCATAAATCAATGATTACCTGTAATAGAAATCCAGAATTTAAATAAGACTTCTAGAAAGTCCTGCTGACTATCTTACAATGACCCAAAACATACAAGTCTTACTACCAAAGTTTTTTGGTAGTTAAAGTAGAAAAAGGTTAATGTTTTGAAACAATCAAGTCAGAGTCCTGACTGACTCTAATCCTATAGAGATATTGTTGTCGAAGGACCTGAAGTAGGTAATCCACAAGACTAAGTCCACCAACTTCCTTAAACTGAAGCTCTTCTATATGGAGGAATCAACTAAAATTCCTCCAAGCCCATGTGTAGGACTGATCAAAAGTTGATCAGAAATGTTTAATTGCAGTTACTGTTGCTCCAGCAGGGCATATCAGTTATTAAAAGCAATGGCTCACATACTTGTGCCACACACAAATATGTAGCTTTGGATCATCTTTCACCAACCAACCAACCAACCAACCAACACATACATACATACATGTAATGTATTTTATTCCTTTGTTTTAGTTGGATTCTCTTTGTCTAGTTTTAGAACATGTGTAGACAACAGATGACATTTTAGACATATTTATGCTGGGACATTGAAAATCAAGAAGGGTTCACAGACTTTAAAGGACCACTGTAACTATTTGAAGAATAGGGCTCCCCATATAAGCCAATATTTTGAAATAGCCTTTCTACCAACCAAAGATATTCATCTTGTCTGGAGAAAAGACATGGGACTCTTTGTGAACTAATTAAATCTGCTGTCCCCTACACTTCCTTTTCTCTAGGGATTTAGGGTTTCAGATGTGAGTTCCTGAAAATTATAGCTGAACAAGGCAACATTTTATTCTATTTTTTGTTACTGAACCAGTAACTAGTAGAGTCTGAGGTACAAATTAGAAGTTTATTTAACTTTGATGACAATAGTAAAGTAGTAAATTGTGTTGCATTTTTGTTTGTTTTTAAATAGTGCTAATACATTAAATCATTTAATGCATTAAATCCCCCTCCCCCCAATTCTACAATTAAAAAAGTAATTTAATTGTTTAGGTATATAAAAGTGTTCTTTATTTTTTGGAGCATTACCATTTCTTCACTAGCGTCCTGAGTACACTCTGAACTGGCACTGAGGACATCTGGAGATGATTCAACATAATTCTCATTCTCTGTACCTTCATCAGTTATATTTTCCACTGGTTTACTGGATAAGATAGCTGGCATATTCACATTATGGGGAAAAAGATGTTTTGTGAATAAATATTGAATATTCCCATGCAAACATTCAATATAATCTAGTTGCACATCAAACTACATAAAATAAACTGATTTTAAATAATTTAATTTGATTAATTTTTGCCATTTAAGATGGGATGGAGAGCTAAAAAGGATATTACATTCTCATCTAGTTAGCTGATGGGCAGAGAGACTGCAAATAGACAGGAAGATTCAGAAAAATGTTTAACCAAAATAGAATGCAGATTCCTGCTCTAAAGCTACAAAGAAACCTAATTGTTTGAATTCCTTCTTGCATTTTATCTAATACTTCTCTAAAGTTTTTAAGTTTTGAAAATGTAACAGTAAATAAACAAGTACCCATAACTTGGCAAATTATAGGCTTGCAATAATATTGAAAATTAATCTTAAATTCAGACTCTAGTGATATATCAAACCAATCAAACAAATGAAAAAGCCATCAATATATCATATTTTCTAATTATGGTAACTTGTTTATTGTACTGTAGGCCAAAAGGATACATCTGAAATCTATCAAATATTTTTTTAAACATGAACTAAAGTTAATTCTTGTACTTGTGAAGAAAAGAGATAATATTGTTTATATTCAAAAGTGTGTCAGAAAGTTTGAACACCTTTTTCCAAAAAGCTTTGGCTGTCACTTCCATCACTTTCCAAGTAGTGCTCCTCAAAGAAGATACTGTCAGTAGAAATGGTATCCAAAGAGGCTTGCGATGGACTTTTCTTCATGTTCTTATAAGAAACAGAGAATGCAGGGAGATTGGACTGGCACGATTCCTTAGGCTTTCCACTTTTTGACATAAAGATATTAGGAAATCATTACTTAAGGTAGAAATAATTACAAATTAAAATAAAATCCTTTAAAATGCGCAATTAAAGGAAATATTGTGAAAATATATTCTGAAATCACAAGTAGTAATTATACCCAATAGTATTTTCACACTGGCATTTAGTAGTCATATTACAATCCTTTAACTAGTTAGCACAAACAGTCTATGTACATATTAAAGGATGATAGATTTGTGATTTTGTTTTAAGCTGACAAATGATCCTGAATAAAGAGAAAATTCTTTATCTTGCAGGCAACTGCATTTTTCATAAATTTCTTAAAGTAAGTATTATAGGAAATCCATGCAATGTTCATAATCATCACCATTTTATAAATGAATTTGTAACATGCAATAAGTATGAAAAAATGAGGCCTTCTGATTCATTTCAACTACAAGGGACTTTTGTCCAGCTCCAGCTCCAACTGTATACCGATTATTGTTCTAATATTTAGTATTCAGAACTACATGGAGAATTCCTATAGGTATGTTAGCTGCTGCCAAAAAGAATGTATGGAAAACAGGGTTTAAAAGATTAATATGATAAATTATGACTACAGTACAGAAAAGATGCAATGAAAAAAACAACCCCACATTAAAATTTTGACAGCCAAGTTCCAGCTTCGTAATATCAACAAATAATCTAAAGACTCACAACATCTTTAATCCTATAATTTAACTCTGACCTTAAGTCCCGGATATCTAAACCATGTTAATTTATAGAATTTCTGTACCTTAATGACGACTGAAATGCAAGCATTTTTGCTGTGTTCAATTTTTCTTTGCCATTTTCAAACTTTTCAGACTGTCCCTCAGAATCAGTTTCAGTTGAGCATTCTGCTTTACTCTTGTTATTTGAGAAACCACTTTTCTCGTCTTCCATTCCCATCACCATTTTAATAGGGTCTTCTCTGCAATTTGACATATCAGCCAATTCTCTAGGAAAGGCACTGTCACTTAGTGACTCACAAATTTCTTCTGAATTACTATGACTGACAAGCCCACTATTGCTTTCTTCATTCATTTTCCTCCAAGGTTTTTCTGCTGCATCATTCAAAAATGAACTTTCGCTTGGCAAATCCATGTCGCTATTTGATTTTATAACTGGTTCTATCAGAAGATTAAGATTAGTATTCAGAGTCCTACAGTTGGTTACAACATTAATATCTAGATTGTTCATCTGTGTAGTAGAAGTAGAAACTAGCTTGTTTTCTGATTCATAAGCTTCTCTGTTTTCCATGGGTAAGAGATCTGATGCCCCTGAATCTCCTTGTTCTAAAATAGGAGGGTTGCATATGCTTCCTTGCGCTAGTGGATGAAGCAACAAAGCTATGTCAGCACTTTTCAACAAGATCCCAATACAGACATTTGCCACTTTTGCTGGATTCCCTGTCATAGTCTCTATATCCTTCCTCAAGTTGTCCAGGAGTAATGCAAGGGATTCTTGTAGGTAAAGTAAGAAAAGATATTGGTAATGATTTATCTGCATGCTTACATGTTTTTGAATATTAATTAAAACATGAATGTCTCCAACATATGAGGACTGAGATCCTGAAGTGCTTTTAGTGGAGCACAAATTTTCAGTACCACTGGGGAAGGCTTCCATCTCAGTACTATAATATTCTTTCAGACGCTTTTTATGCTGCAGGCGATTAGCAAGGTCACAAGACTCATTTTTCAGAATGTTGATAGAGTCCTGACTGCAAAAAGGCTCTTTGTGTGACTGTTCACATCTCATAGGTTGACAAATCCAAAGTGTAAGTGGGAATGAATCCACAAAGCTTATCGGCCGTCCTTTCCCACTCTTCATTCCTTCATAGTCCACCCAAAATTGAGAAAAATGCACTGCCCAAACATCTGATGCAGCTGACGTTTTAAGTGCACATTTATTCAGTTGAGGAGTAATAATACCTTTATAGATATCATGCAGTTTTGTATCTTGTTCATGGGCATGTCTTTGAAAAATGGGATGCAAAAGATTAAAACAGTCAGAAGATTTGGGAAACTCTGTGAAAGTTCTACTGAAGAATGTAGATTCTTTGAAGTTTTGGAATGCTGCTTCCAAATCAGAATGTCTACAGTTTGCTGAATGTCTAGCATTTGTAGCAATCATTTCAGAACTCTGAATGGAAATTGCATATGGATCATCTTTATGTTTTTGCTTCTTTTCAGAAGGAATGATGAGCTGCAACGATAAAAAGTAAACTTAGTTAAAAAACTGTATATGAGAATCAAACAGAATTCATTTAATAAATATTATTCAATGTTAGAAACAAAAGTAAATTGTCCAAGGAGTATCTGATTAATACACATAAAAGTTATTAATATATGTAGCTCCCCAAAATGTGGGTTGTACAATCTCCGAAACAGTTGAACAAGAGAATGAGGAAAATAGCAGTCTGCAATCGCTGGTACTCGATTTGATCTTAAGTACAAAGTACGAGATAATTGACTATCAAGTTGATGACACAAAGGAAAAGGTGAATTTGCTAATTGAGTATTGTTGCACAACATTAAAGAACAATTTCCTGAGGAAGAATTAGGATATATAGCTAATAAAGGCAGAAATGCCTTGAGGCTTAATAAAATAGGCAAGCTAATTTATTAATTTTTTAATTTATTCATAGAATATCTATAGCTACTTATCTCAGTCAATGACTCTTTGAGGCTTAAAGTTCAAAAAATGTATAAAAATACTAAAAACATTTTAAAACAATAAAAACCAGTAGAAACATCCAAATCAACTATACCTAGTAGCTAGGGTACTTTGCCACTTAACAAGACAGCCAGGAAATGGAGCCTGAACACAATCAACATCCTAGGCACTGGAACAGTCAGATTTTTAGGGCCTTACTGAAGGCTAACAGGACTAGGACCATTCTAATCTCCAAAGGGAGAATTTCCCATAGAGCAGGGGCCATTGTGGAAAAAAGCTTGCTATGGTAGTTTATACTCTAATACCTTTCTGACCAGATTAGTTTTAACAAGTAGTGTATATATATTTTAAAAAATTGTAAAGGTTGACTCAGCCTTCCATCCTTCCGAGGTGGGTAAAATGAGGACCCAGATTGTGGGGGCAATAGCCAAGCTCTGTTTTTTTTAAAAAAGTGCTATTGCTAACATGTTGTAAGCCGCCCTGAGTCTAAGGAGAAGGGCGGCATAAAAATCAAATAAATAAATAAACAAATAAATAAATAAATAAAAAACAAATAAATAAACAAATAAATAAATAAATAATGTGTGAGTTACAGCTAGTTCAGACTAAAATGCGAATAATGTAGTCAAATGGAATAATATATTCATTCTGGGTACTCATTTCCTTTAGGTGCAATTCTACCTAGAAACCTATACAGTTTATCTCTCATGCTTCTCCCACCTGTTCCTGAAAACAGGATTTAAAAATCACAGTCTAGAGAGGAGAGGTATGGTGTTATCACAGTATCTGATTGATCATGCCACTATCCTGCTCTTTCCATCCAACAAGGGAAAGCAATCCTTGTTGCCTGGCTATAAATAGGGAAGGCAGTCCTTGCTACCTGGCTCCTGTGTTACTGGTGTTACAAGTTCCTGCCTCCTCTTTTTAAATATTGCCATTTTCTTACTAGTCCCTGTTGATTTGTTTCTCAGATGTTACATACATGAATGGTTTCTTTCCCATGTTTCTTCTTTTGAACAATGCTTTTGAAGTTCTTTTCAAAACAGAAGTTGGGAGTGTATTTGCAGTAGGCTTGGACTAGGTGGAGGATTGTTCTTGTACTCAGGATAAGATGAATGATTACGGAGCAAACAGAAACCATGGATCTGGCCTAAGTCTAAAGAAGTTGGAGCTGCCTATCTTTAAAACCCTGAGTGGTCTTAAATAGTTGATGTTTAGTATGGTCAGAAAGTTTTTTTTTAAAAAAATAGCTTGGATACATTGCATAGCAACAAGTACTTTTTTGTAGTCTCCAATTATGGAATGTAAACATGAGTTCTAGTCTCACTGCATTTTTAAAGTACTAGTTAAATAATTTTTGTTTGCACGAGTATTTTGATTTTTTTTTTTAATGTTACTTAGCAGTTTCAAAGAGTTTCAAAACAATGTTGTCATGCATCATTTTATATAGGAAAGAAACACTTAGCAATATTGTGTTATGCTTTTGCAAACTTTACCTTAATCATTAATCCATCAACTCGAACATCAACATGTTCTTCTGATTTTGAATTGTCATTTAACTTGTACATGGCCATAAACTGACTGAGACTCTGTTTCATATCCAATACAAATTGATTTAGCCAAAGAATACTTCTCTCATCCAAAGTGAACTGTAGTGCATTTAGCTGAATATACAAATTTGCATTTGGAACTAAAGGAAATGAAAACAAAATTATTATATTAAAATGTTTTAAAAGCAGAGTTACTATGGCTATAACAAGCTAGATGCTTGAAGAAGATTGGCATGAAGGAAAACAATGCTGTTATTAATATGGCAGTGGTTTTCTTAATCTGGCACTAGATGTTACACTCCAATAATATTTTGATAACTACCATAGTAGAAATGAGATTTGGAAAAAAAAATCAAACACGAGTGAAATTTACAACAAAAAATTTCAATACATAGATTTTATATAGTTATTACCCTTTTAGGATATTCCATTCCAATTCAAGTTTCAGTTCCTTTATAATTATTCTACCATCTGCTTTAATGATGTTAAAAATCTTGTGATGTTGAGCATATCCTAACTTTATTATATTCAGGAAGACAGTCTTTTTTTCTGCAAAGCTTAAGGCTAATCCTTTTTTCTGCAGCCTAATCTGCTTTTACAACAATGAGCTATCACCTAAATACTTACTGTTCTTTATGATATGAATAATAAGCAAACACTAAGGCAGCAACCACGAAGGGGAAAATTCTAGTGATTATCTAACCACCACTTAGATAATTTCTTCTGCTTTAAATGCCTGTTACAGATGTCTACTTGATAAACATCTGCATATATATATATATTTGTTTGTTTTCGTAGATTTTCACGGGTACAGGTATGAAGGTCTTGGCATATTCGGATTTCTTCCTATGTAGGATTTAGAGATTTCTGGCGACGTTTCGACGAGGTCCCACTCGTCATCTTCAGGCTGGTGCTTCCGTCCTTGTTCTAGGGCAAACACAGCGAGACCTGAGCTGCCTTTCCTCTATAAATATTGGTGGGTGGGTGTAGTTTGATGGCTCAGCAGCTGCAAGCTGTGTAGAAACCTCCTGGTGAGTCAGTGGGGTAACACCTGGGGTCGTTGATGTAATTGATATATGCTGATTAGTTTATATTTCTGGATGGGGGGGTGATAGCCTGAGTAGTTGGAGCTTGCAGGCTACTTAGCTGTTTTGTAATGTGTGTCGGATTGTAACAATTTTTTGTTTGGCTGCGACATTGCGGTCTGGTCATGTGTTTATGGTGTTTGTCGGTTTGCTTTGTGTGCAAGTCAGAGAGGGCTGCAACAGTTGGGAGCACTGCTGTAGTTTGGCTTTTGGGTGGTGGTTGTATTTGGTCTGCAAAACGTGCATTTACTCTCCTATTAGTTTGTCCAATATATGTGGCTGGGCAGATTTTACATGGTATTTAATACTATTAGGGGGACCTCGTCGAAACGTCGCCAGAAATCTCTAAATCCTACACGGGAAGAAACCCGAATATGCATCTGCAACTATTTCAAAAATCAATGTAAATATACAATGTAAATATACAATAGAAAAAATAAAAACTAAACAGTTCAGTTTTCTGTGTCAACCTTTAAGAATTTTGATCAATGTGGTAAAAAGGGCTGCATCTTTGGACAAAGAAGGATTATTATTTCCCCATCACAATCTCATAAGGATTTTTCTACAATGAAAGCATCCTTCCTATTACCAGGCATAGATAATTTTTCATTGGGCAATAAAAGTTTTAAAGAAGAGATTGAATTTTTAATCATACATAAAATATTTTAAACCAGTGTTTCCCAATCTTTCTGGCTTCAAGGACTAGCTGTGGATGGCAATACACACACAACCTATTCCCATGCATGCGCAAATGGAGCTTCGTATGCTCACACATGGCTTATGCAGCCCAGTTCCCAACATGCTGTGGACCACTACCATCCAATTGTGGGTTGGAGAATCTTGTTTTAGATAAATGTGTTATACGAGGTGCTAAGTAAATAGTCTTAAACTTTGCTTCTGAAAGGTTTATTATTTATTTATTTATTATTTATTATTTGGATTTGTATGCCGCCCCTCTCCGAAGACTCAACCTGTCAAACCTGTTTTATGATGTAATCCTCCAACTTCCCTTCTCTTCTGAGGTTACAATGGATATGACGGAGAACCTATGGCACACATGCCACAAGTGGCACAAGGAGCCCTCTCTGCAGGCACACGAGCCATTGATCAGCTCAGCTCTACTGCACATATGCCAGTGCCTCCGAACTGTCACCTGATTTTCAGGTCAAACAAGCTCATGCTTTCTCCTCACTTTCTGTGGCCCATGCCTTCCCAGATCTCTGGGGATTCTACCCCAGCACTGTATGGGCACACAAGGGTTTTCGCCCCTCCCAGCTCCATTTGTGGAAAGCAGCTTTTTCCCCTTCCCAGCTCCGTTTGGGGAAAGAGACTTACCCCGCCCTCCCAGCTCCATTTGGGGAAAGAAACTTTTCCCCCTTCCCAGCTTCGTTTGGGAAAGAGACTTACCCCGCCCTCCCAGCTCCATTTGGGGAAAGAATCTTTTCCCCCTTCCCAGCTCCGTTTGGGAAAGAGACTTACCCCGCTCTCCCAGCTCTGTTTGGGGAAAGAATCTTTTCCCCCTTCCCAGCTTCGTTTGGGGAAAGAGACTTACCCCGCCCTCCCAGCTCCATTTGGGGAAAGAATCTTTTTCCCCTTCCCAGCTCCGTTTGGGGAAAGAGACTTACCCCGCCCTCCCAGCTCCATTTGGGGAAAGAATCTTTTCCCCCTTCCCAGCTTCGTTTGGGAAACAGACTTACCCCGCTCTCCCAGCTCTGTTTGGGGAAAGAAACCTTTTCCCCTTCCCAGCTTCGTTTGGGGAAAGAGACTTACCCCGCCCTCCCAGCTCCATTTGGGGAAAGAATCTTTTTCCCCTTCCCAGCTCCGTTTGGGGAAAGAGACTTACCCCGCCCTCCCAGCTCCATTTGGGGAAAGAATCTTTTCCCCCTTCCCAGCTTCGTTTGGGAAAGAGACTTACCCCGCCCTCCCAGCTCCATTTGGGGAAAGAAACTTTTCCCCCTTCCCAGCTTCGTTTGGGGAAAGAGACTTACCCCGCCCTCCCAGCTCCATTTGGGGAAAGAATCTTTTCCCCCTTCCCAGCTCCGTTTGGGAAAGAGACTTACCCCGCTCTCCCAGCTCTGTTTGGGGAAAGAATCTTTTCCCCCTTCCCAGCTTCGTTTGGGGAAAGAGACTTACCCCGCCCTCCCAGCTCCATTTGGGGAAAGAATCTTTTTCCCCTTCCCAGCTCCGTTTGGGGAAAGAGACTTACCCCGCCCTCCCAGCTCCATTTGGGGAAAGAATCTTTTCCCCCTTCCCAGCTTCGTTTGGGAAAGAGACTTACCCCGCTCTCCCAGCTCTGTTTGGGGAAAGAAACCTTTTCCCCTTCCCAGCTTCGTTTGGGGAAAGAGACTTACCCCGCCCTCCCAGCTCCATTTGGGGAAAGAATCTTTTTCCCCTTCCCAGCTCCGTTTGGGGAAAGAGACTTACCCCGCCCTCCCAGCTCCATTTGGGGAAAGAATCTTTTCCCCCTTCCCAGCTTCGTTTGGGAAAGAGACTTACCCCGCTCTCCCAGCTCTGTTTGGGGAAAGAAACCTTTTCCCCTTCCCAGCTCCGTTTGGGGAAAGAGACTTACCCCGCCCTCCCAGCTCCATTTGGGGAAAGAAACTTTTCCCCCTTCCCAGCTTCGTTTGGGAAAGAGACTTACCCCGCCCTCCCAGCTCCATTTGGGGAAAGAAACTTTTCCCCCTTCCCAGCTTCGTTTGGGAAAGAGACTTACCCCGCTCTCCCAGCTCTGTTTGGGGAAAGAAACCTTTTCCCCTTCCCAGCTCCGTTTGGGGAAAGAGACTTACCCCGCCCTCCCAGCTCCATTTGGGGAAAGAAACTTTTCCCCCTTCCCAGCTTCGTTTGGGAAAGAGACTTACCCCGCCCTCCCAGCTCCATTTGGGGAAAGAAACTTTTCCCCCTTCCCAGCTTCGTTTGGGGAAAGAGACTTACCCCGCCCTCCCAGCTCCATTTGGGGAAAGAATCTTTTCCCCCTTCCCAGCTCCGTTTGGGGAAAGAGACTTACCCCGCCCTCCCAGCTCCATTTGGGGAAAGAAACTCTTCCCCCTTCCCAGCTTCGTTTGGGAAAGAGACTTACCCCGCCCTCCCAGCTCCATTTGGGGAAAGAATCTTTTCCCCCTTCCCAGCTTCGTTTGGGAAAGAGACTTACCCTGCTCTCCCAGCTCTGTTTGGGGAAAGAAACCTTTTCCCCTTCCCAGCTCCGTTTGGGGAAAGAGACTTACCCCGCCCTCCCATTTCCGTTTGGGGAAAGAGGCTTTTTCCACCGCTGTTTTGGGATGCGAGGCCAAACCAGGGTAGTGGTGGTTGCATGTGCATGCATGGTGGGGCCATGCGTACATGTGCAGGAGGTGGGACATGTGAGGGGGCATTGCATTGTGTGAGGACACTTGTGCACGCGCAACAGGGAATTTGCACACACTTTCGGCACCCAAGGGAAAAAGATTTGCCATTACTGGGATAGAACCTGTATATTATAATGTCATTGGAAAAAAAATATTGGCACATTCTATGTAAGTAGCAATTCTAATTCTAAAATGCTTGGATTAGGCATAGCAAAGCATAAAAATTCAATTAATCTAATACAGTACTACATATTTTTTAAAAAAATATTTTTGTTTTGCAAAGTTATTCCCACCCCCACCCCCCAAATGTATCTGCCCTAAATATAGGAGAAACTACATTTTATTGGTTGGAGTGGGAGGTGGGAGTATCCATTATTCCCAAATGTCTGTTAATTTAAAAGTAATTAACAAATACATTACAGTAATACCTGCATATTTTACATACCAAAGTAGTTATTTAAAATAACACAATCTATGTTATGTTGTATTTCTGCAAAAAATATGACAAAATTCAGACTACTATGGATTCAACGGGATTGCCATTATTTGAAGGAGATTTCCAAATAGGAACATGGTTCACTGTCTCTGCAGACCGTTAAATATGAATCCATTAAACTGAGGATCCACTCTTCTTTCAAAACAGTTACAATATTTTAACAAAGGGGAAAAGATAAGAAAACAATTTACTAGGAAAGTCTTTGCCATCTGGATAGTAGTATTCAGTGAATTCAATATGAATGGCTGGCATTTCTTGTGGGAGATACAGAGATTTTTTATTGCAAGAAATAAGAGTTTTAGGAGAACGGCGACACTGGTCCGCTGTAGAGACCTGAAAATAAGAAAATCAGCATTTAGGTTTTGGGAAGTACAAGTGTGATCAACTTCTCACTATCACTTTTTACAGTTATTAGGGAAGATATTTTCATTTTAATAACACCTCCTTCCAGGTAAGGGTTCCCCGTTGCCAGCACTCCCGCTGCGCTCCAGGAGACTGGTGCAGGCGCCAGCGTGATATTCGGCTTCTGCGAATGAAGCCAAATCTCATGCGAGGAAGCTCTCGCACAGGAGATTTTGCTGATTTTTGGTGATTTGTTTGCTTCTGCATTTGTGTGGAAGCAAAAAATGCCAAAAATTGGCAAAAATGAGATGTGCACGTGGACACCTGTTACATGAAGCTGTGCGCACAGCTCCATTTTCGCTATCACTCTATAGAGTGGCCCATACCGGTTAGAACTCATTACTGCCCCCTCCAAAAAAAACCCTCCCAAAAAATATGTCATTTTTGTGGCCATTTATGACACTTGGTGCATGGTACTGAATTCGTACACAGCATACCAGGAAATGTCATTTTTAATATGCTGTAATATTTCAAATATTTCTTATTTTTAAACAGTTGTATAACTACGTTTTGTTCCAATGATGTTAAAACGAGAGTTTAAACATTTTGTTATTATGCTAGAAAATATATCTTAAAATTGATGTTAATAATTTGTATGTGTACTATATTTACTATAAGTTAGCATGTGTTAAAATTACTGTTGTCATACATTTTATATATTTAATCAAATCAAATAAGAAAAATAAATTAAATTGTCTGAAATAAATATGAATATTCTAGAAACCATTTAAAGCATTAGCTAGAAAGAAAAAAAATATTTATATTAACATCTGAAATGTTAATACTATATTTACAAATATTATATAATCATTAAGCATGAATCAGTTTAAGAAATGACTAAGTTGCAGTCCTGTTTACCTAGAACAACGTTTTAAAGGTTTTTTTCCCTCTGAAATCAGACACAGAAATTTCATCTCAGAAAGTTAAATCCTATAGCAGATATATCCTCTGGAAGCAGATCATTATATCCCAAGATGGGTGGTTTAATAATCTTTATATATAGTGCAACAGAAAAATTAACCTGTTGCCTCTTCAAACAAGATAATCCAAAATATACTTCTTTTGTGCATAAACTTTGATACTTTTCATCATACAAAAAAAACCTATGGTAAAAAATTGTTTTTTTATTATCACCAGATATGGAGTGGTATGTATATTCATCAAAGTTCTAAAGGTGGCTTAAAACAGTGATGGCGAACCTTTTTTCCCTAGGGTGGCAAAACTGCACGAGTGCCCATACACATAATGTAATACTCCTTCCACACATCCTTCCCACAGCATATGCATATGCGATCCACTGTGCATACATGCATGACCCAAACAGTACCCAAACAGTGCTGAGGTGGAATCTCCAGAGATCTGGGAAGGCACGTGCCAGAAAGTGAGGAGAAAGCATGAGCTTGTCTGACCCGAAAATCAGCTGGTTGGCTTGGCTGTAGGCATTTGCACATGCGCAGTGGAGCTGAACTGGTCAACGGCTCGTATGTCTATAGAGAGGGCTCAGTGTGCCACTTGTGGCACACAAGCCAAAGGTTCACCATCATAGGTTAAGAATATAAATAATAATAAGATAGTCAATCATAATATTTTTTTTTTAAAAAAAATCTCTCTTGACCTCAGAAATCATCAAAGGAGATGCTGAGCATTGTATGAAGCCTGGAGAAGACTTTCGCTACACTCTCATCAGGGAATATATGCATCTGTCATTTAGAGATGGTTACCTAGCTGTTGCATTTCCATTTAAACCCACTATTTTGTTATTTGAGTGTGCCTTGCCTTCTGCCTGCCTCCCAATAGGATGCTGGATCAGCCAGTCAGGATGCAGACATGCATCTCCATACAATATATAGTTGAGATTTGGATGGTGTGTACATCGGTTTACCTGCAATCATTTGCAAACTATACTTACCATCAACCCTTTCCCAATATAGGTATGCATCAATGCGTATGAACATGAGTGGGCAAGTCTAAATCAAACTTAAGAAATGGGCAACTCTACAGTTAAACTGCAAAGGGCGAAAAAACTAAAAAAACTAGGTTATGATTGGTTATATTAGGTTATAAATTGGAAAGGCAAAAGTGATGGCAGATGACAGAATGTCCATAGAATGTCTGATCAAATATTTTTTGTGCCAATTATAAGACTAAGAACCAACAGAAATAGTTTCACATAAGAAAATATCCCTTTATCACTTTAATTAGTTTGGCAAAATCTGTGTCACTTCAACTGAAAGTCAACACTTGTATTAAGAACCTCATAACTTGGGACATAAAAGAAGAGCAATATTAATTTGTTATAGCAATCATTATTAAAATGTACCTGATAAAAATTGACATCTGCAAGTCTAACTACCACTGGGCTAGACATCAATTTTTCCTTTGGCTGCTGTGATGACACAAAAGTCTTAGAAATTCCTTTTGGCATTTGATCCTTGCCTACAAGAAACAAAAAGCTTAAAAGCACATACAATGTCATCTACCTTCTAAAATCTCCTCTATTCATGTTGCAGGGTAATGTAAAAATAATAACAATAAACTAAATTTTTAATAAGAGAAAGCAATGAAAGAAACGGTATAAAGTGACTCATTAATTGTACAGTTCATATAGGATTGGTAACCTAATACATTAATAAATATTTATAAGCATCAATATCCCAAATTAATTTTATATTTACAATAAACTACAATATATTATGAATAAATATTACCAAAATATAAGGAAAGACAGCCAAATTTATTCAAAGCAAATGTATTTTTGTTTGTAATCAAATCAAATCCCCGAGTCTACAGAGAGGGGCGGCATACAAATCTAATAAATAATAATAAAAATAATAATAGGACCTATAGCCACAAACAGATTGTAAAAGTAAATGAAAAATCTTAAATACCTATCTGGGTATGCTGTGGAGACTCCTGGAATGGGGATTTAACTGGAGAACCTAATTTGTGATCCTTCACAGCCTGCTTAAGCAATTCAACATTTCCTTTGAACTCTTGCAGCAGTTCTTCTGCCCATTCACTTCTGGTTTTTGTAGCATCACTGTAATGCATCCAATGGCTGCAGCTTTCATCTACAATTGCACATATTTAGTAAAAATGAAAAGGACTTTAAGTACCTACTTAAATCCATTTATAATATTTTATTCATAATTATTTGATGTATTTTAAAATATTTGAAACTATTTAAATTAGTTGTTTAGATTCCAGTTTGTAATAGCTTAATATCAACATTACGGCCGTAAAGATGTAATGAATTTAAGAAAAGCCTTACTGTATCATTTCAAAGATCCATCTAATCCAGTATTTGTCAGCCTTTGTCACTTAGCTATCATTGCTGGGATTGTGGCTGTTGAGTGAAGCAGTCATGTGACATCTCACTTAATGATCGCTTTGCTCAACGGCAACCGAGATTCTGGTCCCAACTGTGGTCATAAATCAAGTACAGTGGAACCTCAAGATACGAACTTAATTGGTTCCAGGGAAAGGTTCGTAACACGAAAGGTTCGTAAGACGAAACATTGTTTCCCATAGGAAACAATGTAAAGTCAATTAATCCGTGCAACAAAAAAAAAACAACCGCAAAAAAACGCTGCCGCCCGGCTGTCACCTTTAAAAACAGCCGGGCGGCTTCCCTCTCTCTCTCTCTCCTTCCTCCCTCCTCCTCCTCTTCCTCCTCCTCCCGTATTCCACCTCCCTCCCAGCCCGCTAGGCAGGCCAGTGGTCCCCGTCACGGCGGCCCGATTGAGGGGCCGGCGGTCTCCGCCAGGGAGAGCTTCCTGGCTTTCGTTCTTGTTGGATTCGCGCGTTTTCATGCCCAGGAAGCTCTCCGAAGTGAGGAGAACCGCCGCTGTCGCCGCTCGGCCGCGCCTCCTCGCCCGCCGCCCGCCCGCCTGCCCAGGATGCAGACCTGCTGCCTCGCCCTGCGCCTGCTGCCGGCCCGATCCTGCGTCTATTGCTTCTGGGCTGGTTCCATTCTGTTCCCTACCGGCCCGATTGAGGGGCCGGCGGGAGGAAAGCGAATGCCTCTCTCTTTGGGGTTTTCGCTGGGGGGGGAGGAAGTTAGGAAGGTCCTACCTCTCCCCCCAGCGAAAACCCCAAAGATTGTTTGCTGCCATACGATTTAGCAGCAAAGTGACGTGGATGGATGGAAAGCTGAAACAGCCCGGTTTCAGCTTTCCATCCCTTCACGTCACTTCGCCGCTAAATCGTGTGGCAGCAAACAATCTTTGGGGTTTTCGCTGGGGGGGGGGGAGGAAGTTAGGAAGGTCCTACTTCTCCCCCCAGCGAAAACCCCAAAGATTGTTTGCTGCCATACGATTTAGCAGCAAAGTGACGTGGATGGATGGAAAGCTGAAACAGCCCGGTTTCAGCTTTCCATCCCTTCACGTCACTTCGCCGCTAAATCGTGTGGCAGCAAACAATCTTTGGGGTTTTCGCTGGGGGGGGGAGGAAGTTAGGAAGGTCCTACTTCTCCCCCCAGCGAAAACCCCAAAGATTGTTTGCTGCCATACGATTTAGCAGCAAAGTGACGTGGATGGATGGAAAGCTTAAACAGCCCGGTTTCAGCTTTCCATCCCTTCACGTCACTTCGCCGCTAAATCGTGTGGCAGCAAACAATCTTTGGGGTTTTCGCTGGGGGGGGGGAGGAAGTTAGGAAGGTCCTACTTCTCCCCCCAGCGAAAACCCCAAAGATTGTTTGCTGCCATACGATTTAGCAGCAAAGTGACGTGGATGGATGGAAAGCTTAAACAGCCCGGTTTCAGCTTTCCATCCCTTCACGTCACTTCGCCGCTAAATCGTGTGGCAGCAAACAATCTTTGGGGTTTTCGCTGGGGGGGGGAGGAAGTTAGGAAGGTCCTACTTCTCCCCCCAGCGAAAACCCCAAAGATTGTTTGCTGCCATACGATTTAGCAGCAAAGTGACGTGGATGGATGGAAAGCTTAAACAGCCCGGTTTCAGCTTTCCATCCCTTCACGTCACTTCGCCGCTAAATCGTGTGGCAGCAAACAATCTTTGGGGTTTTCGCTGGGGGGGGGGAGGAAGTTAGGAAGGTCCTACTTCTCCCCCCAGCGAAAACCCCAAAGATTGTTTGCTGCCATACGATTTAGCAGCAAAGTGACGTGGATGGATGGAAAGCTTAAACAGCCCGGTTTCAGCTTTCCATCCCTTCACGTCACTTCGCCGCTAAATCGTGTGGCAGCAAACAATCTTTGGGGTTTTCGCTGGGGGGGGGAGGAAGTTAGGAAGGTCCTACTTCTCCCCCCAGCGAAAACCCCAAAGATTGTTTGCTGCCATACGATTTAGCAGCAAAGTGACGTGGATGGATGGAAAGCTTAAACAGCCCGGTTTCAGCTTTCCATCCCTTCACGTCACTTCGCCGCTAAATCGTGTGGCAGCAAACAATCTTTGGGGTTTTCGCTGGGGGGGGAGGAAGTTAGGAAGGTCCTACTTCTCCCCCCAGCGAAAACCCCAAAGATTGTTTGCTGCCATACGATTTAGCAGCAAAGTGACGTGGATGGATGGAAAGCTTAAACAGCCCGGTTTCAGCTTTCCATCCCTTCACGTCACTTCGCCGCTAAATCGTGTGGCAGCAAACAATCTTTGGGGTTTTCGCTGGGGGGGGGAGGAAGTTAGGAAGGTCCTACTTCTCCCCCCAGCGAAAACCCCAAAGATTGTTTGCTGCCATACGATTTAGCAGCAAAGTGACGTGGATGGATGGAAAGCTGAAACAGCCCGGTTTCAGCTTTCCATCCCTTCACGTCACTTCGCCGCTAAATCGTGTGGCAGCAAACAATCTTTGGGGTTTTCGCTGGGGGGGGAGGAAGTTAGGAAGGTCCTACTTCTCCCCCCAGCGAAAACCCCAAAGATTGTTTGCTGCCATACGATTTAGCGGCGAAGTGACGTGGATGGATGGAAAGCTGAAACAGGCGAAAGGCGAGGAAGCCTATTGTTGCAGCTGCCACAGCGGAGACATTTGGGGTTTTGGCTGGGGAGGGAGGGGAAGGCAGGAGGTCCGGCCCTTCATTTGCCCTCCCAGCAAAAGGCAAAGCCGCGCAGCTCCGCATCGCCGAAGGAGGCTTAACCCCACCACTCTGTCCCACCCCTCGGCCGTATCCGGCATAACTTCCTCCTGCCTATCCCCGCTCTTCTGCCGGCCACGGCCGAGGGGTGGGACAGAGGGGTGGGGTTAAGCCTCCTTCGGCGATGCGGAGCTGTGCGGCTTTGTCTTTTGCTGGGAGGGCAAATGAAGGGCCGGACCTCCTGCCTTCCCCTCCCCCCCCCCAGCCAAAACCCCAAATGTCTCCGCTGTGGCAGCTGCTACAATAGGCTTCCTCGCCTTTCGCCCGTGCCTGGCGGGAGCTGAAGAGTGCTTTGCCCAGTGCAAAGTTGACAGCAAGCAGCTCCGCAGTCCCGAAAGGAGGCTTAACCCCACCCCTCTGTCCCACCCCTCGCCCGTGGCCGGCAGAAGAGCGGGGATAGGCAGGAGGAAGTTATGCCGGATACGGGCGAGGGGTGGGACAGAGGGGCGGGGTTAAGCCTCCTTTGGGGACTGCGGAGCTGCTTGCTGTCAACTTTGCACTGGGCAAAGCACTCTTCACCTCCCGCCAGGCACGGGCGAGGGCGTGGAAGCTTATTGTAGCTCGCCCATGGCCGGCAGAAGATCGCTCTTGCCCGGCTTCCCCGCGAGGCATCAGGTCAGCATTCTGGGCGGGCGGGCGGCGGACGAGGAGGGGGAAAGCCTCCTGCAGCAGCTGCCACAGCCGCCGGCTTCCCCGCCGCCCGCCCCACAGAATGCTGACCTGATGCCTCGCGCGGAAGCCGGGGAAGAGCGATCTTCTGCCGGCCATGGGCGAGCGGCAGGGAGTCGGGGCTGCTGGCAAGCGCCCCAGCCTGGCTGTGACCTTTTAAAACAGCCGGGGGGCTTCCCAGGAGCCTCCGGAAGCCAAACGCCAAACCCGAACTTCCGCGTTCGGCGTTGGGAGGCTCCTGAGAAGCCGCCCGGCTGTTTTAAAAGGTGACCGCCGGGCTGGGGGGCTTCCCAGCACCCCCCCGAACCCCGAACCTGGAAGTTCGGCAAAAGTTCGGGATTCGGGAGGTTGCTGGGAAGCCCCCCAGCCCGGCGGTCACCTTTTAAAACAGCCCGGGGGCTTCCCAGGAGCCTCCCAATGCCGAACCCGGAAGTTCGGGTTTGGCGTTCGTAACTTGAAAAAAGTTCGTAAGAAGAGGCAAATTTTTTCTGAACCCCGGGTTCGTATCACGAATTGTTCGTAAGACGAGGGGTTCGTATCTTGAGGTACCACTGTACTACCTATGCATATTGTATAAAGAAATACTTTTTTAATGACTTCCTTGCTGGATAACTTTGTCCCTATCCTTATATCCCTATTGGATAACTTTAAACTCTAGTGTTTAGAGAGGAAAAATCCTCTGTAGAATTTTCTCCGTTCTATATATAATGTTATACACCACCGTAATGACCACAATTATCACTACTCCATCATAATTGCCCTTGTTTAACAAGAAAGGCCCAAACATCAAAGCTTTTCTTCACAGGAATTATTTTCAAATCTACTGATTTTTATTATTCTTTTTAAATCCTTTCCAGCTTGGATACCTTGGAGTTGCTGCTGGGGATGATGGGTATATTGACTGAAGACATCTGGATGCCAACAGATTGGGAAAGACTGTTTTTAAGAGCTGCTAAGAATAACTGAAATTCTCAGAACATTATAAATAATTATTTCCAAACATTTAAGTATCTTTTTGAATTGGGATAACATACAATATAACCTATCATGCAGAGTTTCATATCTGAAGCATTCTCAACTCACTTTGGTCAATAACATATTATATGTAAGATTTACTGTGGAAAAATTAAGTGGTGATCAAGAGTTTTGCAACCAAAAAACAGAATTCAACTTTTACCTGCTTTGTGAAATGGATAGTAGTCTATAGTTAACTGACTAAAGGACAGCTGCATAGCACCTCCTGAAATACGCCTGTTTGCATCTGTAAAATAATACAATTTCATAATATTATATGTTATGGTTCATATTTATTTCACCTGGAAGGAAAGTATTGTGGTTTATTTGAAGCAACATGCTTCTCTTCTTGGTGGCTCTCAAATCTGCTGCACTGTATTTAGGAAAATAATAGCAAAACAAGATTATGTAAATTTCTATTGTAGCCTTTTATTTTGTTTAACTATTCCAGAATTGTGAAAAATCCTTATATTTAAGAAAATTTGAGTTCCACAACTCTCAGAGCAAATCTGAACGTATAACACAAGGTATAACACACAATCCATTAAGAACAGCCTGAGTATCATTAATAGGGAAATACCCAATTTCTACAGTACTAGCCCCATTAGCCTATATCCACAAAGCATTGTGAGGGGAAATGTATTGTTGTTGAAGTTGTCTTACTGTTATCTAAGAACTGTACTTCTTAGAACTATAATTATTAATTTATGAAAAATACAAAAAACAGCATTTTCAGAATTGCCAGCAACAGGATCAATGGTTCCCTTGAATATGCATCTCTTCCTTTCAATTTTTGCAATAGTAAACTACTTAGCTATAATTGTTAAGTGACACAACCTACTTCAGAAGCATTTATGAAATATCTGCATCGTTTCTTTTTCATCTTTAAATTGAATCCTGCAGTTATTTGTACTATATAGAATTCTAAAAGTAAACTAGCTACAAATATACATTTAGAAATATATATGGTATATAAACACGTAATATAAATAATGGCACATTATTTATTGCTAAATTGGGCAAATAGTTTAAACTCCATAACTAGTTAACATTTTCAATCCCTTTTATATCTTATTACATACATTATTATAGAAAAATAGCAGAGTAATTAGGCGAAGAGTATCCAAAAGTTTCAGTTGATAGAAAATGCAGCGATGGGGACAATTATGTGAATAGCATGTTATGATTTCTATTCTAGGTGCTACCTTTGACCTTTAAAGATCTTTATGGCATGGAATGGACTATCTGAGGAAATGCTTCTTACCAATTATATCAGCCAAACCCGTTAGATCTGCTACAAAAGGTATGCTGCAGGTATCAGACAGGAACCTACAAGCAATGAGCACAAGCATCCCTCAGGGCTGTGTGCTCTCTCCATTGCTCTTTTCTCTCTATACCAATGATTGAATCTCAAGGGAGCCTTCTGTTAAAGTTATGAAGTTTGCAGATGATTCAACGGTCACTGGCCTCATTTGAGATGGTGATAAGGCTGCATATAGATGGGAGGTTGAACAAATGGCCCCATGAGCCAGATGAATACACTTATTCATCTGGAGCTTAATACAACTGTAAAGATGAGAGTGATTTTTAAACAAAGACATGTTTAAATAGCTCCATGACTATTTTTATCTTCTCTTTGCCTAGGCTTGGTTCTTTGTTTTTATAATATTTAGTTTTAAAGTGATTTTTATTTTGGAAGTTTCATATGCGGTTTTATCCATTCGTTGTACTCTAGTTCGGTAGTTCGGAGTTGTCTTCAGAAAGACGACAGAAATCTAAGTTTGATTAATAAACAAATAAGATGCTACTATGCAGCAATTGCTATTTAAGAACTAAAGCATAGAGCTAAAAATGTACAAGCAAAATAAACTGAAAATATATAGCAATTTATATACTACAAGCTAGGCTCCAGAAGTATGTGAATAGAGAACTACCAGAAGTACAGGCAGAGGAACTAGAGATCAAATTGCCAACATACGCTGGATCATGGCGAAAGCTAGGGAGTTTCAGAAAAACATCTATTTCTGTTTTATTGACTATGATAAAGTCTTTGATTGTTTGGATCACAACAAATTGTAGCAAGTTCTTAAAGAGATGGCAGTACCAGACCATCTTATTTGTTTCTCGAGAAACTATATGCGGGTCAAGAAGCAACAGTGAGAACTGGACACTTGTATTGGTTCAAAATTGGGAAAGAAGTCCGTCAAGGTTGTATACTATTGCCCTGCCTAGTTAACTTATATGCAGAGCACATCATGAGAAAGGCAGGGCTAGATAAATCAAAAATTAGAATTAAGATTGCTGGGAGAAATATCAACAACCTCATATATGCAGATGATACCATTCTAATGGCAGAAAGTGAAGAGGAACTACAGAGCCTCTTGATGCAGGTGAAGAAGGAGAGTGCAAAAGTTGGCTTGAAACTGAACATTAAGAAAACTAAGATCATGATATCCATCCCTCTCAATTCCTGGCAAATAGATGGAAAGAAATGGAAGTAATGACAAATTTTATTTTCCTGGATTCCAAGATTACCACAGATTGAGATTGCAACCAAGAAATTAAAAAACGCTTGCTCATGGCGAGGAAAGCTATGGCAAATCTAGACAGCATATTAAAAAGCAGATACATCACCCTAGCGATAAAAGTGCATATATTCAAGACTTTGGTTTTCCCAGTTGCAATGTATGGCTGTGAAAGTTGGACCATAAGAAAGGTTGAGCGCCAAAGAATTGAGGCCTTTAAACTATGGTGTTGGACTGCAAGGTGATCAAACCAGTCAGTCCTAGGGGAGATTAACTCTCAGTGCTCTTCAGAAGTCCAGATCCTGAAGATGAAACTTACTTTGGCCACCAAATGAGAAGACAGGAGTCACTGGAGGATAGCCTAATGCTGGGAAAGATTGAGGGCAAAAGAAGTAGGGGACGGATGGAGTTACTGAAGGAAGGCCTGGAGGAGGGTTGTCCATGGGGTCACTATAGCTTGGTCACGACTTTACAACAACGACATATAGTAATTTAACAGAGTCATACAATTTTGGTCAATTATAAAGATAATAAATAAAACTCTTACCCTTTTCCTTGGTGTAAATATCATCACAGATATGAAGATCCAAATGAGAAATTGCTAGATGGTAAGATGTTTCCTTAACATCAAATTCACTGAATAGTCTTACAATTGCATCATTTTGATCAGAAGCTGCTGAAGATTGTTGGGTTTTCATCTCTTGAGAATTGTATGCTGACACGGAACTCTGAAACAATTTAAGCACAACATAGACTTCACTGAAACACCATAATGTTAAAACATGCTTTTATATTAAATAATACTTTCAAATAATATATAAATTATACTTTAATCTTCAAAGTTATTTGGCAAATTATTACTACTAAATTGAACAACAAGAATGACACTGCTGAAATGTAGTAGTTTAAATTCAAGACCTTGTGAAACAGATGTTTTTTCAAAGTAGTATTCAAAATGTAGAATTTATTTAATTTGATTTGATTTAATTAAATTTATTAAATTTGGGCACCTGACTCCAGTCAACACTAGACAGCTCAAAATACAACTACAATAAAATACAATATGAATAATGAATACAAAATAAATTAAGAACAATATGAGTAATAACAAGATGGCAGTGTGGCCAATAAGTCTTTGCCATCGAGTGTAATTAAGTTATGAAGAGATTCAAAGCAGAAAATAATACTAAAATATGCAAAACTGATTTAATTCTAACTTTGTCCACTATGATATACTAGTTATTAAACTGTCTATTCTAATAATAAACTTTCATAACAATTGTTTCTTCTGCCTTAGAGGAATATTACACAGCAAACTAAAAAAAATATTTTAACTCTTGTTACGTTATTTCTTAAATAATTCAAATTGATGCTACCAATTTTTGGGGGGACAAAACTAATGTTTGAAACCCCATAGAAGCACATACTATTGATACAAATTGTATCAATATTGTATTGTAGTTGTATTTTGAGCTGTTTAGTGTTGACTGGAGTCAGGTGCCCACATTTAATAAATTTAATTAAATCAAATAAAATTAAACAAATTTGTATTGATACAAATTTGTATCAATAATATTTTTTTTAAAAAAAATAATCTTTATTGGATATATACATTTAAAAATACAAAAATACAACAAAGAAAAGAAAGAAAAGAACAGAAGAATAAAAGAACAAAAGAAAACTAGACATACATATAGACAAATCACATTTAAGAGAAACATGAGATTCAGAAAATAAACATCAGTTAAGATAACTCATAAATAACTTTTCATATTGTATATTATCACCATTTTGAGTTTAAAACTCAGATTTTAAGATGTATTTGAATTTATTCCTGATGATTTTAGTGTTGTAGAAATAAGCATATCTATTCAACTTTGAGAACAAATATGTCAAACTATCCAGTTGACTTTCCTTGGTATGCGACCTAGTATTAAGGTTTCCAAAATGAATGTATTCATCTCTGTCTTGAAGTTCCATGGTTAGTTTGGTCATTTCTGAGCATTCCAGGACTTTCATTATGAAATAAAGCGCAAATGGGATTGTTTCTTTTTTCCAGGGTTGGACGTAAAGAATTTTTGCCACAGTTGATATACGGAGAATTAAGTATTTATCATCCTTTTTGAAGTCCTGTCTAATAATTCCAAGAAGGAATAATTCTGGTTTTAAGTGGATAGTTTGAGAGATAATTTGTTCTAAGCATTTCCTAATTTTTTGCCAATATTTTTTTGCACTACCATGTCCACCAAGTATGATAATAGGTTCCTGGTTCCTTTTTACATTTCTAGCATAGTGGGGACATGCTAGGAAACATTTTAGAAAGTCTGGCGGGTGGCAAGTGTTACTATAAAACATTTTGTATTAATTTTCTTTATAAGACATTGCTAAGGTTAGTTTATCAATATATGTATCAATAATATTAAGACATAAAATATCTGATCGGCTTACCTGCATAGGTTCAGAAGCAAGGCTTTTTCTCTGTTCAGCTGATTTCTCTATTGCTTCACTAAGAGATTTAGCATATTGTACCATAGCTTTCAATTGAGAATCGGTCAAAACCCACAATAAATCATCCAGTATTAAAATTAGTTTGGAGGCCACCACATAGCAATCTTTTAACTGTCAAAGGAAAAAAGGTCCATTTTAAATATTGTTTTTTAATATATTTTATTAAAAGGTTTCCTTCTTAATATAAAATACAAATGAAAACATATATAAATATCTCCCCAGTTAAATACTGATAGGCAGAAGAACAAAATCTAAGGAACTGATTTGGATAAAAACTCAATAGCACTTTTTCGTGCTGCTGCTAATAAAAATAAGATCACTAACATGATTGCTAATGTCTGATGACGGATATGGCACCAGAAGGACAGCAAAGTTAAAATTCAAAGCTCTCTATAAGAAATCTATTATTGTATTAGAAAGCCTACAACATGTCACATGTCCACAACATATGATAAAAAGTATCCTCCTTATAGTTGCATTTCCAACAAATGTTTGAAACTTCCTTATACATTTTTGTTTATCTGGCATCAAATATAACCACCACATCACTTACACAAACTCTTGTAAGATTATAATCCAATGTGAATATCAGCCTTTTAATCCAAATGTTCCCCATTGTGCTAACATTATAACCAAAATTTCTATATCACTGATTATCTCAAGATATGTGTACATTGCGTACATATTGATGTATGGATAGAGTTCAGAACTTTTTTGGACAGGCATTTAAACTAAGTAAAGGGGACAGAGATGTAACCGATGTGGATGATCCCCGGACAACGAGGATAAATCAGTTTGTTGAAATTTATGAAAAGGGAACTGTAAATGAAATAGATGCAGTTGTTGAGGATAAGGGACAAACAAATAATGATAATAATGTTCTTCGGGTAATGTGCACAAATGCTCAAAGCTTGAGCAACAGGCTCTGTGAGTTAATGACCATAATATCAAGAGATAATTTGGATTTGGTTACCATAACTGAGACATGGTTTAAGGATTCTAATGAATGGGAAATATCCATACCAGGATATACATTGTATAGGAAGGATAGAGTAGAGAGAAGGGGAGGTGGATTAGCCATTTCTGTTAAGGAAAGTCTAAACGCAACACTAATTCAAAATACATGTAAAGAGCTGGAGACTCTCTGGGTTTGCATGCAAACTAAAAAGGGTTCTGTCATTAGATTTGGGGTGTTCTATAGGCCTCTAGGAAAATCTGAGGATTATGACAACAAGATGGTGGATGAAATTACCCAAATGGCAGTAAAGGGAGATATTGTGATTATGGGTGATTTCATCATGCCTGATGTTAACTGGAATATCCCTAGTGCAAAATTAAGAATATAGTAGAGGCCCTTAGAGGAGCAGCTCTGACACAGCTGGTTAAGACACCAACTAGAGGGGAGAATATTCTAGATTTAGTTTTTACAAATGGGAACTGGGTTTCAGAGGTTAAGGTGGGAGAAAACTTACCGTAGGTTGCAGTGATCACCTATGTTTGTGGTTTGATGTAAAAACTGATTGTGAGCAATCCTACACTACAACCAAAGTATTGGATTTCAGAAAAACAAATTTCAATAAAATGAGAAATATTTAAATAATGAATTAAAGGGCAGGGATAAAATGGCAGGAGCGAGCACCCAGTAAACTGTATTAAAAAGGCCATCTTAAAAGCCACTGGACTGTATGTAAGGCAAATAACTAAAGGTAAAAGGAAGAAAACGGTTTAGTAATGATGTAAGGGCTATAGTCAATGAAAAAAAGTCTGCCTATAGGAGGTATAAAGAGTCTGGAAATATAGCTGACAGAGAGGTGTATAAAATGAGACAGAAGGAGGCGAAACAGATAATATATGCTGCTAAAGCTTCAAAAGAGGAAGAAATTGCCAAATCTGTGAAGAAGGGTGACAAAACCTTTTTCAGATATATTAGTGATGGAAAGAAGAAAAACTGCAGCATCACAAAGCTTAGTTCTGGAGATAATATGTACATTGATGGGAATAAGTAGGTTGCTGACCATTTGAATAGCTACTTCTGTTCAGTTTTCTCAGAAGGCAGCTTACAATATAATACTATGGCATATGCAATATATAGCATTGCTTCCAGCTGTAGGGATTCAGCTCCAGTGATCTCAGCAGCTTATGTCTTAGAAGAACTTGAACGATTAAAGACAAATAAGGCAATGGGTCCAGCTGGCATCCACCCCAGAGTTCTTAAAGAAATCAGATATGTGATTGCTACTTCCCTGACTCATTTGTTTAACTAAACCCTTTTAACAGATGTTCATGATGATTTGAGAATGGCCAGTGTTGTGCCTATCCACAAGAAGGGCAGTAGAGAAGACACTATAACTAGAGCCCAGTTAGCTTGACATCAGCTATAATTAAAATGATGGAGACTCTACTCAAAAAGAGGATAAATCAGCACCTAAAACCCAATAACCTATTGGATCCAAACCAGCATGGCTTTACTGAGGGCAAATCATGTCAGACTAATCTCATTGATTTCTTGGACTATGTCACAAAAGTGTTGGATGAAGGTGGTGCCGTGGATGCTGCCTACCTGGACTTTAGCAAAGCCTTTGATACGGTTCCACATAAAGAGCTGATAGATAAGTTAGCGAAGATTGGACTTAATCCCTGGATAGTTCAGTGGATTTGCAGTTTGGCTGAAGCGTATATATCAGAGGGTTGTTGTTAATGGTGAGTATTCTGAGCAGAGACAGGTTACAAGCGGTGTGCTACAAGGGTCTGTTCTGGGTCCTATTCTATTTAATATCTTTGTGAGTGACATAGGGGAAGGTTTAGTAGGGAAGGTTTGTCTATTAGCCGATGACTCTAAAGTGTGCAATAGGGTTGATATTCCTGGAGGTGTCTGTAATATGGAAAATGGTTTAGCTTTTCTAGATGTGGTCAAAGCAATGAAAACTGCAGTTTAATGTTTCCAAATATAAAATAATGCACTGGGGCAAAAGGAATCCTCAATTTGAGTATTGTATTTGCAGTTCTGTGCTAGCAAAAACTGCAGAAGAGAAGGATTTAGGGGTAGTGATTTCTAACAGTCTCAAATTGGGTGAACAGTGCAGTCAGGCGGTAGGGAAAGCAAGTAGAATGCTTGGCTG
This sequence comes from Erythrolamprus reginae, assembly GCF_031021105.1. Taxonomy (NCBI): domain Eukaryota; kingdom Metazoa; phylum Chordata; class Lepidosauria; order Squamata; family Dipsadidae; genus Erythrolamprus; species Erythrolamprus reginae. Next base: position 59,971,880 of record NC_091955.1, read on the forward strand.
CATAGCTAGAGGTATAACAAGCAGGAAGAGGGAGATTGTGAACCCGCTGTATAGAGCACTGGTGAGACCATATTTGGAATACTGTGTTCAGTTCTGGAGACCTCACCTACAAAAAGATACTGATAAAATTGAACGGGTCCAATGATGGGATACAAAAATGGTGGAAGGTCTTAAGCATAAAACTTATCAGGAAAGACTTAATGAACTCAATCTGTATAGTCTGGAGGACAGAAAGGAAAGGGGGGACATGATCGAAACATTTAAATATGTTAAAGGGTTAAATAAGGTTCAAGAGAGAAATATTTTTAAATAGGAAAGTGAAGACAAGAGGGCACAATCTGAGGTTAGTTGGGGGAAAGATTAGAAGCAATGTGAGGAAAATATTTTATTGAAAGAATAGTAGATGCTTGGAACAAACTTCCAGCAGACGTTGTTGGTAAATCCACAGTAACTGAATTTAAACATGCCTGGGATAAACATATATCCATCCTAAGATAAAATACAGGAAATAGTATAAGGGCAGACTAGATGGATCATGAGGTCTTTTTCTGCCGTCAATCTTCTATGTTTCTATGTTTGTGGAGAATTTTTTTTAAAAAATCAGAAATTTTTTTTTTGTCTGCCTATTGAGTCCTTCCCAAGGACCTGGGATAGGCAGATGTGGATGCTTGATGGTGTTAAAGGTATCATCATAGGATGCAAACTGTTCTGAATAAAGCTGTCTTCTGCTATTTACTGATGGTCAATCTGATAGTGTTTAAGTGGTGCTCAAGTTGTCTGGGAATTGCACCCAAGGCACATATGATTATTAGTACTGCCTTTTGTTTTTTTGCCACATTTGTTTTATTTCTGTCTGCAGGTCTTTGTATTTTGTTATCTTCTCTACTTCTTTCTCTTCTCTCTGTATGCCAGGTACTGCCACATTCACAATCCAGACTTTTTTTTACCCTTGATTATCTCTCCTTTATAATAAAGCCAGCTTTTGAACAAGTTAACTGAGCGAATTTCTTCCATTTCATGAAAAGGTATGCTTACAAAAGGAAAATTAAGGCTGCCTTATGGGACAGCATCCCCCAAAGAGCCAGATGGATCTGACTTGTTGCTGTAAAGGACATTTTTACTTAAATTTTAGGTTTTTGTAAGGCTCTGAAAACTTGGCTATTTCCCAAGGTGTGCAGTCAGGTTAAGCGAATGCTGTTATAGACAGGATGTTAGAATCGGAATATATTGTTTACCTTTTGCATCATGGATCATGCCATTCTATGAGATGGGTGTCCATATGAATTACCTAAGTAAATAAATATCAATGGTCATGGTGCTTCAAAAAGACACTTGATTGAGGGTAGATCAGATATCCCACATAGTATCTGAATAGAGGGATGGGGACTACCAAACAGAACCTTGGAAATGAAAAAAGAAGCAAGATTCTCACTGCTTTTCTCCCCAATATTCATTATGAGAAAAGGATATTTTTTTCAGTCTACTTCTAGACTAAAATGTAAGTAAAAATGTCCTTTACAGCAACAAGCAAAGGGTTTCACCAAGTTTTTCAAAATATCCTTGTGAACAAGGTGGATAAATGTGGAGAAGACAATCCAGAGAATTTACAGCTTTTCATACATGAAAAAGGGTCAAAGGGAACCACCAGTTAAGCATGGGGAAGCAGCAGAGTTAAGTAGTTAAAAAGGCCAATATAATTGTGTGCTATATAAACATAGCATAGCATACAGATCCAGGAAGTAACAGTTGCACTGTACTCTGCACTAGAATGACTGTCATTGGAGTACTTTATTCAGTTTTATATATGTACCTTAAAAGAGGAAAAATAGTGAAGTTTTCAGAGAAGAGTTACTATGATAATAGGAAACTGGAAATCTGCTGCAGAATGTCCAGATTTCTACATTGACCAAAATATGACTTGTTGGGTCCCTTCTAACTAATGTATTGTATTAGTACATAACATTTTATCCAATGCTATTAAAATTCTCATAAATCAAATTAACATTATTTATGTTAATTGTTAACATTATTTTTATTTGAATAAAATAATAAACTCAGTTTGAGAATTACCCTTCTTTTAAGTATGATTCTAATTTTGGACTGGTTAGTAATCAGACGAACTGGAGCACTCATGATTTCATGCTGAGAGCTTTGGATTGCATCTGCTTCTATTCTGATCATCTGCCAGTTGATTTCTTTAAATGTCAATACCTATAATAAAACATACATAAATTAATTAAACATTAAATAGTTTATCTAAGTGTGTGTGTTTGTGTATGTATAAAGCAGACATAGTTGCTTCTGTTTTTCATTCCATAAGAGTGACAACTTGAATTCAGTTTAAATTCGTTAATTTTCATTCATTAAGATTAAAAACTCAAATTTAATAGAGAATAGAGGACATTTTAAAAACTCAAATTTGGAAGAAGATAGAGGACATTCCTCTACCTTGGTGCTCCTTGATCTCTCAGCGGCTTTCAATACCATTGACCATGGTATCCTTCTGCATCGACTGGAGGGATTGGGAGTGAGAAGCACTGTATTACGGTGGTTCTCCTCTTACCTCTCCAGTCGATCTCAGTAGGGGGTGCCTCAGGGGTCAGTCCTCTCCCCCCCTACTATTTAACATTGGGTGAGATCATCCAACAGCATGGGGTGAGGTTCCAGCAGTACACTGATGACACTCAGCTATACATTTGCACCCCATGTCAATTCAGTGAAACAGTAGAAGTGATATACTGGTGCTTGGAGGCTGTGAGGGTCTGGGTGGGAGTTAACAGACTCCAGTTCAATCCCGACAAGACTGAGTGGCTTTGGGCAGTGTTCCCTCCAGCCTGCGCTATGCGCTATAGCGCAGAAGATTTGAGAGCTCGGCGCACAAATTTTAAATTCTGGCACCGAGGTCTCAAACCTCTTCTCCTCTTAGCCTTTCCCTGTCGGTGGCGGGAAAAATTTGGAAGGTGCAAAGAAGAAAGCTCAACTTCTGGTCTCGCAACTTTTTGCTGAGGGCGCAAAGAGCAAAAAGTTCCGAGACCAGAAGCTGAGTTTCCTTCCTTGCGCCTTCCAAATTTTCCCGGCACCTTGTTCCTCTGTAGAAAGCCACTGACAGTGGGTGGAGGGGGGGGGAGAAACAGGAGGAAGGGGAGGGAGCATTCGCTCCTGCTCCAAGATGGCCGAGGAGATGCCATTCCCGGAGCAGCAGCTGCCGCGACAACAACAACAGCGCCGTGGTGGCTGCTGACGCCAAGAGCCCCGTGCCCGCTCTCAAGCGTTAACACCGGGCTTTGGCTGAGGAGAGCTATTTGAAACTGTGTGTGATACCTTTGAACATAAATTAATCATTCCCATATACATATGAGAAAGCAAGATAAAGTAATCATCTACACCATTTTTTCTATTTAAATCATACCTAAGTAAACTATGTTTGTAATTTTTGAAATTAGTGAGCATGAATTATAATATTCTTATAATATTCTTATAACTGGAAGCATTTTATCACTCAACATCAAATTTGGTTCAACAATGAGACTTGTCCAACCAGTTTTTAAAACCATCTTAGTGGTAATGAGTTTCACAAGTTAATTATATATCAAGTGAAGAAATATTTTCTTTAATCTTTAGAGATCTCCTTCCAAACAATTTCATTAGCTAATCTTGATACACACATACATATCTCCTTCTTTTTCATTATCAGCAAAAAAATGTTATACATACATACATACATACATACGTATATACATACATACATACATACATACATATTTATTTATTTTGTCAAGCATGTTTTAAATAGATATAGGCATAAACATGGTTATTAATACATGAAATGGATACAAGTAAAGGGGGACATTAGGACAGGGAAGGTAGGCACGTTGGTAATCTTATTGGCAGTTTTTCTTTTAATCTTTTTCACACAAATTCCTAATACCTTTTTGACTGTTTCAGAATTGTAGAGTCACCATTTTCACTAAATGTAATCTAAATTTAATTCTTGCTTAGTTTTAGACAATTCCATCAATACATAAAACTTGCACCAAAATGTATCATTTTATGCGTATTAAGGTTTAAAGAAATTATTATTATTATTATTATTATTATTATTATTATTATTATTATTATTATTTATTGGATTTGTATGCCGCCCCTGTCCGCAGACTCAAAGCTCTTCATAGTCACTTTTAATTTCATTAAGATAATATAATCTGCAAGCATGCAAACTCACTGTTTATCCATATGTCAAAATATGGTAAATGGCAACTTAATTTAATTTAAATAGATTCAAGTCTCCAGTGTTAGGTAGATTACACTGTATGATGCTGAAAGGACTAACTGACAGCCCTTCAAATAAATAAGATCATGACACAGTCACACCAGGAATGCTTTTCATTATACTATAGAATAATAAAAATGTTAAAGCCTGTGCATATTTCTCGCTTTGCTATCTTTAGCAAACAAAATAAGAACTGCCACGAGTCATTGGTTGAGTTGGATAGGCTATAGAAATTGGATGGATGGATGGATGGATGTTTCTTTCTCAGCTTTCCTTTTTCCTGGACTGTGTAATTTTTTTTAAAGTCCTCCCCCCTCCCAAACAGCTGGCTTATTTCTTCCCTATCCTCAAGGTCAGCCCTATATTCCTTCACACTAGCAGAAGAAATCATAGAATTATTCTCATTAATCTTTGAGAATTCCTGTAGAACTGAATCCCGGAAAACTGAAAGAAAAAACCCAAACAGATGTCATCACTAAATGTGAAGGAAAAGGATGTAGGAAACTACGGATCTCTCAGTTTGATATTTATAGTAGGAGACATCCTTGAATAACTTGTTGAGCAGACTATTTGTAAGCAGGTAAGCTGCATTTAGGAGGAATTTAGGAGGAACCAGCATGTGTTTGTCACAAACAAATCATGCCGGATTAACCATATCTCCTTTGACAGAATTACTGTATTAGCTTAGTAGATCACAGGAATAACAGAGATTTAGTATACCCAGACCTTAGCAAAGCCTTAAATGTAATCATTCAACATTTTCTCCTTAATAAGTGATAAAATATGGGCTAAAAGGTACCACTGATACATGAACTCACAATGAGCTGAATAATTGTACCCAAAGATGTTCATAATTGGCTTCATTTGAGCTTGAAAGGAAATATTGAATGAACTATGCAAAACAAAGTCTCTAGGTCAGTGATGGCAAATCTTTTTCCCCTCGGGTGCTGAAAGTGTGTGCGCGTGTGGTATCGCACATACATGAGTGCTGAAACCCATAATTCAATGCCTGGGGATGGCGAAAATGGCCTCCCCCGCCCAGAGGCCCTCTAGAAGCCTAAAACATTTCCCAACACTGGTCGGCCTGGTAGGCCTGTTTTTCACCCTCCCCAGGCTCCAGAGGCAAAAATGCCCTCCCACATCCTCCAGAGACTCTTTGGAAGCCAAAAATGCCCCACCAGAAAATCAGTGGCTGGCACATACATACACATTGGAGCTCAGCTAGGGTAACAGCTTGAATGTTAACAGATATGGCTCAATGTGCCAACTGTGGCACCCATGTTATAGGTTCGCCATCACTGGTCATTGGAGAGCTCAAAGAATACCAACAACTCCACAGCTCATGGGAAGTAATAATTCATTCTATTCTGTTCTAGTCAAAGTTTATTGGGAATACTGTGTCCAGGCCTTGTGTCCAAAGTTTCTTGTGGAGGACTGCATTTTTCTTAGATGAATGGCTTTACCACCACAATGACTTTCCAGGAGTATCTCTAATCTGCTCCAAATCTAAACGACTCCAAATGTTTGGGCTCCTGGATTTAATGCAACAGATTCATTCTTCATGTTTACCATTTTCTCCAGAATACCAATTTAGATATCTAAATATCCAATTTTGAATTCCCTAAATGCCAGCCATGGAGGATACTATATGTAGACATTTAGATGCTCTATAGTCCTGATTTCTATGACAGTGAGATTTCCTTCACAACTTATTTTGTTTCATACATACTTGCCAAGGCCCATTAAAGGCTTTCACAAGCATAATATTTTTTAAACCAAGAAATGATACTCCTCTCTTGAATCAGGAATTTGAACGGCATGATAATTATACTGTAACCACATGAGAAGTTTTTTTTCCACAAATTGCAAATGTTGTGAAATAACTGAATTAGTAGCAAGTGTATGATTCAAAGCTATGCTCATGTATAAATGGTAGCAAGTGACTTAAAATGATTAGCCACTAACCATTTAATAATGGTTAATTAAAATAAAAATAATTTTAATATCAAAATAACCATATAAAATGCTGATCAGTCTTGGTTAAACTCACAAGCTAAGAAGGGCTTTAAGGGAGGTTACCAGGAATACTGTACCTGGGTTATAGGTTAACTGGCAAATCTTTTAAAATCCCAGAAATCAACTATGATAGCATATAGCTACTAAACAAAACTATAAAAACATTATTTAAATGCTAGTATTTATATAATACCAAAGAAAGAAAGTGGATTCTGCTGCAATTATTATTTTATGTGTGAAATAGATAAGTGAAAAATAAAGTCTCATTGTACAAAAGAGAAAAAAGAAAAACAAGATTTACCTCTCCACGCTGTGATTCTTGTAATCGAGTAAATCTTAGATCAGCATGTTCCCACTTTGCATTTACACTATATATTCTCAACTGAGAAAGTTCAAATGAAGCATTAAAAGCTTTTGCTCCAATTCGGATTATAATTGAGTTGACAGAAACAGATATGCCTTCTACAACTTTCTCAGCAAAACCATATTCACTGCCAAAATAAAATGCAGGGATTTAAATTAGACTTTAGTGTATATGAATGAAACATTTAGCAATGATCAAAATAAAGACACTATATGTACTGGTGAGATAAGAGTTCATATCTTCACAAAATCCAGAACAAATTCAACATTGCTAACGAATCCAGTTCAAAGATGTCCAATAACTAAAATAGTGAATTGCATTTTGTTGTGTTTAATGGAAATATTATGCTACAGAACGTACAAGGGTTTTCATTGCTTGCTATATAAAGGCAGTTTATATTTTTGATTTCCTGGATCAATAAGATTATATACCTTAGAGCAACATAAGAAGCTCAAATAACAGAAGACATAACCACTGCCAAAGTTGGTGGCAGACATTTTATATTGATCAAAGTAATCAAGAAGCCATGTATGAATTGGAAAAGAGCTTAAAGTTCATTCAGTTTAACTCCTTGCTCAGTTTAGCAGTCCTATAGAACATTGTTTCCCAATTTTCCCAACCTTTAGATGTGTGGATTTCAAACACAGGTAGTCCTCCACTTACAACCACAATTGAGCCCAACATTTCTGTTGCTAAGTGAAACATTTGTATAGTGAACTTTGCCCAATTTTGCTTTTGCTTGCCACAGCTGTTAAATTAATCAATGCAGTTGCTAAGTTGATAACAGAATTGTTAAGTGAATGTGACTTCCCCATTGATTTTGCTTGTCAGAAGGCTGCAAAAGGAGACCCCAGGACTCTGCAACTGTTATAAATGTAAGTTAGTTGCAAAGTGCTAGAATTTTGATCATGTGACCATGGGGATGCTGCAATGATTGTGTCATTTTCTTCAGTGCTGTTGTAACTTTGAACTGTCACTTAATGAATTGTTGTAAATTGAGGATTACCTGTACCAGAATTCTAAATAAACCACAGCCATTGCTTAGAATGATCTAAATTATCTCTGATAGTTTACCATCAAGTTCCCATTTGAAAACCTCCAACAATAATATATATATTAGCAGCACTTTTCCTCCTTAGATCTGCAGAGCACTACTACTCCTGATTTGAGCAGATTATTCCACCCATTAAGATCTTAATATAAGGAAATTCTTCATAATATTCGAACGTAGTCTTTCAATTCCAGTCTTAGTTTGGTTTTATTCCTCTCTACAGTGGTACCTTGGTACTCATCATTAACTGATTTCAGGAAGTGTGATAAGTAATAAAAACTATGAGTACCAAACAAACCACGTGAGTTAACATGCAACCCTTTTTTTCCTCTGGAAAGGGTAGCAACTATCAAGGCAGTCAGCAGCAACAAGTTCTAGATTGTGCATCAAGTACCAAACAAATGACAAGTACTGGGACAAAATTTTTGCATCAAAATGAGTTGACTACCAAATTCTATGAGTTTTAAAGCAGTTAAATACCGAGGTATGACTCTATTTCAGAGAATAAATCTACCTTCTCTTGCATGGAATAGTCTTATAGTTATTTTTAGGCAGCTATCATATCCCCCATCTCCCCAGGCTTCTCTTTCACAAACTAACCATACTCAGTCCTTTCAGTCATTCCATACAAATTGGTTTATGGTCTGATAGCTAGTAAAAATATTTACTATTCTCAAAGGGCAATAATATTTTCACCCTAGAGATTTCTTCATGTGTAGCAATCACATCTAGAACCCTTAAAATTGCATGTGTATCTGGTTTTTGATCTTTTCTTAGTTAATTTTGATGCAGACTTTTTCAAAGGTATAATCATTTTTTTCTATTTTAATGACCAAATGCTATTGTAATGTTTAAATTATAACCAGTTTGTTTCTCATACATATGATATACATTCCACCTTAATCACTTAAATAGTTAATAATAATTTACCTTTGTCCTGATGCAGTTGCTATAGGTGATGGTCCATTAGGTGCACGGGGTTCGTCACATGTACTCATTTCCATTATTACTTTATCTAATGACTGAGAAACACAGGAAAAAATAATAATTCAATTGTTTTTATTTTTTCATCAATTTACTTTATGCATAATGGCTGGGTAAAGTTTATATCATAAAACTCTAAATATTGCAGGTTGTCAAAAAAAATGTAATACTGTACTTTATAGATTTTAAAGAAAGAAACCTAATTACAGTAATTGTTCAACTTGATTATCATGAACATGCAAATATTATGCCCATCTCTAGTAGTAATTTTCTAGGTTTTTAATAATTGTATGCAAACTAACTTCAATTAAATTAAATCTGTTAAAGTGATGCTGAATAATCACAGTTGAAATATGTTTCAAACTGCATTCCATGCATGTCATCTACCGTGTTTCCCCGATAGTAAGGCAGTGTCTTACTATCTTTTTACCCCCAAAAGCCCCACTGTGTCTTACTTTGGGGGTATGTCTTACATTGTCCCGGGCACCCGGGGCCGGCTCGTCTTCGGGCTTCGGCCCGGGCGAGGCCTCTTCTTCTCCGGGCGGGCGGCGTTGCGCGGCGTCGGGCCTGGCCTCCATCCCTCCTGCGCCGCGGCGGGGCCGGTCCGCGATGCGCGTCCTGGGGGCGCCCGGCTGGCCGGCTCCGGAGGCTGCGGCTCCTCCCGCTGCTGCCCAACACCGAGGATGCCCCGCGCCCAGCCCGGCTACGGCAGCAGGCAGGCAGGCAGCCCCAGGCGCGGCGGGGAGAGCAAAGGCGGCTTCGGCCCGGGCGAGGCCTCTTCTCCTCCGGGCGGGCGGCGTTGCGCGGCAGGCGCGGCTGCCTGGAGGAGAAGAGGCCTCGCCCGGGCCGAAGCCGCCTTTGCTCTCCCTGCCGCGCCTGGGGCTGCCTGCCTGCCTGCTGCCGTAGCCGGGCTGGGCGCGGGGCATCCTCGGCATTGGGCAGCAGGCAGGCAGGCAGCCCCAGGCGCGGCGGGGAGAGCAAAGGCGGCTTCGGCTCGGGCGAGGCCTCTTCTCCTCCGGGCGGGCGGCGTTGCGCGGCAGGCGCGGCTGCCTGGAGGAGAAGAGGCCTCGCCCGGGCCGAAGCCGCCTTTGCTCTCCCCGCCGCGGCTGGGGCTGCCTGCCTGCCTGCTGCCGTAGCCGGGCTGGGCGCGGGGCATCCTCGGCATTGGGCAGCAGGCAGGCAGGCAGCCCCAGGCGCGGCGGGGAGAGCAAAGGCGGCTTCGGCCCGGGCGAGGCCTCTTCTCCTCCGGGCGGGCGGCGTTAGGCGGCGTTGCGCGACAGGCGCGGCTGCCTGGAGGAGAAGAGGCTTCGCCCGGGCCGAAGCCGCCTTTGGTCTCCCCGCCGCGCCTGGGGCTGCCTGCCTGCCTGCTGCCCAATGCCGAGGATGCCCCGCGCCCAGCCCGGCTACGGCAGCAGGCAGGCAGGCAGCCCCAGGCGCGGCGGGGAGACCAAAGGCGGCTTCGGCGCGGCGGGGAGAGCAGGCAGCCCCAGGCGCGGCAGGGAGAGCAAAGGCGGCTTCGGCGCGGCGGGGAGAGCAGGCAGCCCCAGGCGCGGCGGGGAGACCAAAGGCGGCTTCGGCGCGGCGGGGAGAGCAGGCAGCCCCAGGCGCGGCGGGGAGACCAAAGGCGGCTTCGGCGCGGCGGGGAGAGCAGGCAGCCCCAGGTGCGGCAGGGAGAGCAAAGGCGGCGGCGGGAGTAGCGGACGCCTCCCTCGCTTTTAGTACCGTGTTTCCCCGAAAGTAAGACATATGTCTTACTTTCGGGGTATGACTTATATTAGCCGACCCCCCTGAAACCCCCCATATGTCTTACAATCGGGGGGGTCTTACTATCGGGGAAACACGGTATGCATCCAATGCTATACAGAATGGAAACACACAATGGTTCTCTGGATCCTGTTATATTACCACTTGTAATAATTTATTTCTGATAACAATATCAGGTACAAAGTTTGGCTTCTAAAAATACATAAAAGATATGTGGGGTGCCTCAGGGGTCAGTCCTCTCCCCCCTGCTATTCAATATCTACATGAAACCGCTGGGTGAGATCATCCAAGGGCATGGGGTGAGGTATCATCAATACGCCGATGATACCCAGTTATACATCTCCACCCCATGTCCAGCCAACGAAGCAGTGGAAGTGATGGGCCGGTGCCTGGAGGATGTTAGGGCCTGGATGAGTGTCAACAAGCTCAAACTCAACCCAGACAAGACGGAGTGGCTGTGGATCTTACCTCCCAAGGACAACTCCATTTGTCCGTCCATTACCCTGGGGGGAGAATCACTGGCCCCCTCAGAGAAGGTTCGCAACTTGGGCGTCCTCCTCGATCCACAGCTCACATTAGAGAAACATCTTTCAGCTGTGGCGAGGGGGACGTTTGCCCAGGTTCGCCTGGTGCACCAGTTGCGACCCTACTTGGACCGGGAGTCACTGCTCACGGTCACTCATGCCCTCATCACCTCGAGGCTTGACTACTGTAACGCTCTCTACATGGGGCTACCTTTGAAAAATGTTCGGAAACTTCAGATCGTGCAGAATGCAGCTGCGAGAGCAATCATGGGCTTTCCCAAATATGCCCATGTCACACCAACACTCCGCAATCTGCATTGGTTGCCGATCAGTTTCCGGTCACAATTCAAAGTGTTGGTTATGACCTATAAAGCCCTTCATGGCTCCGGACCAGATTACCTCAGGGACCGCCTTCTGCTGCACGAATCCCAGCGACCAGTTAGGTCCCACAGAGTGGATCTTCTCCGGGTCCCGTCAACTAAGCAATGTCGCCTGGCGGGACCCAGGGGAAGAGCCTTCTCTGTGGCGGCCCCGGCCCTCTGGAACCAACTCCCCCCAGAGATTAGAACTGCCCCCACCCTCCTTGCCTTTCGTAAACAACTTAAAACCCACCTCTGCCGCCAGGCATGGGGGAATTGAGATCCTCTTTCCCCCTAGGCCTTTACAATTCTATGCATGGTATGTATGTATGTATGTTTGGTTTTTATATTAATTGATTTTTAATCATCAATACCAAATTACTATTGTACACTGTTTTATTGTCGCTGTTAGCCGCCCCGAGTCTCTGGAGAGGGGCGGCATACAAATCCAATAAATAAATACATTAAAATGGTAATGTCTATGAACCAAAATAGTGTTGTATTGTTTGTCTTAAATGAAGCCTAATTCAACATATAATCATTGAGAGTCTGTTATAACATACACTTTAAGACTACTAATACAAACTCTTCATCACTTTGGTAGCTATACTGTGGTAAGACTACATTAAGTTACTCTAATTTTTAAGAAAGAATATTGCAATAAGCAATATCTAGCAATTTATCAGACTACAGTTTAAAAGGAAACCCTCCCAAAAAATTTAGGCTCAACTTCCTGTCTTAAAATTGAAGAACTCAAATATTATCAAATACCAGAGGTGAATGAGAAGCAAGCTAAAAGGAGAAATTTCCAAATGCAAAGATATACAGTGATACCTCGTCTTATCAACCCCTCGTCATACGAACTTTTTGAGATACAAACCTGGGGTTTAAGATTTTTTTGCCTCTTCTTCCAAACTATTTTCACCTTACGAACCCGCTGCCGTTCCTGGGATGCCCCACCTCCAGACTTCCGTTGCCAGGTGAAGGCTCCCGTCGTTGGGAAACCCCACCTCCGGACCTTCCATTGCCAGCGAAGCACCCGTTTTTGCGCTGCTGGGATTCCTCTGAGGCTCCCCTCCATGGGAAACACCACCTCCGGACTTCTGCATTTTTGCCATGCTGCAGGGGAATCCCAGCAGCGCAAAAACAGGGGCTTCGGCTGGCAAAAGGGGTGAATTTTGGGCTTGCACACATTAATCGCTTTTCCATTGATTCCTATGGGAAACATTGTTTCGTCTTACAAACTTTTCACCTTACGAACCTCGTCCTGGAACCAATTAGGTTCATAAGACAAGGTATCACTGTACTTTTATAATTTTTGAGCAAATAATGGTTATAACCAGTGTCTGGAGTTACAGACATTCTAATACCCTCATAATGATGATCTTGACATTTGGCAACCAGTTCACACTTATGATTGGATGCAGTGCCCTATAATCATGTAATTGCCATTTGTGGCCTTCCCTACTAGTTTGCCACAAGCAAAGTCAAATTAAATCAATAATATTTATTCAGTTAATGATCAGCAAAATTTAAAATGAAAACAGAGCGAAACAAATAACATCTACCAAAATAAATCACATAGAAGAACATTTACTCTTCTACATCAATATGTTTCTTATCTAGATGATAAATCTAAAACATTAATAAGTATAAAATTACATATATATATTATATGTAGGCATGCTTTTGGCTTGATATATGTTAACTTATAAATTGTTAGAGGAGATACACACACACACACACACACACACACACACACACACTCTAACAATTTATAAGTGAACATGTATCAAACCAAAAGTAGTATTTAAAACAACCATTTATTAATGCCTTTAACCAATTATATTTTACTTTCATCTCAGCAACAGAAAATTTAGCTACTGCATGCATTAATAAGTGATTTTAAATCCTAAAGGAGAAACTTCATGTAAAATTTATCTGGCCTCCCACATGCAAAGTCAGTGGAGAAACCAGTAGGGAAGGCTACAAATTGCTGTGTAAGTCTTCTCAGCCTGCACACCCTCCCCAAACCTCTCTGTTCTCATGCCAAACCTGACACTTGCATATTCTTTGTGCACACTATATTACCCTCCCTCACACCATCACAAACACCCTTAAATCCCTATGTGCCTTTCCTGAACCTTGCTGTGCTAATCTTACACCCAAATGCAACTTGTTGCATTTCCCCTCCCACTCAACAGCAGCCACTTCCCTGCTTGTCAGCCTGCTTGTAAAATACCTGGGATTTGCAATTTTTTGCCAACTTCCCCACTGAATTGGTTGTGGAATTCCAGCAGGAAGTTTCTCCATCTAATACTGTGGCAGTTAATAGTGGCAACTTCAAGTGCATTATTATCACTAAGCAATGTAGTTGCATTTTACAACCATATTACTTAATGACAGAAATTCCAGTCCCAATTGTGATTGTATGTTGAAGACTATCAATACTGCTGCTATTCAGCTATTTTGACCACAATTACTTTCTTAGTGTAATTATACAGGCAGTCCTCAATTTACAACAGTTGTCAGGCCAAAGCCTTCATGTGGATTTAGAGATTTCAGCCTGACACAGCACAAGGGGTATGGGAGGGGTAGTGAGTAGTCAGTGGGAAAATTATTAGACACAACCAAAGATTCCTTTCTCCGAGCCAAGATCACCGTTTGTTCTGCCTTAACTGAAGAGAAGAGGAAGTTGATAAACCCCTGAACAAGGACTGGCTCTTGTGATGAACTTGTGGGTGTGGGGGATGTAAGATGAACCTTAACCTAGGTGGGATTCAGGGAAGTATTCAGAATCGGAATGGCTATTGCGTAACCAACATGATTCTGTTAATAAATCGAGCTCTGATTGAGAGAATTGGACTGGGACTTGATTTATTTCTCAGGTGCTATTTGGAACGCTGACAACAGTAATTGAATAACTATCACTTGCTACAGGGACAATATAACAAGGCTTATGGAAGGTGTGCAAAGGTATGAGGGAGATGTGGAAAGGCACGGGAATATGCAAGCATGCAGAAGATGTGAGCAAGATGCAAGGAAGACTGGACAGCGCACATGGGTGCATGATGGTGAGTAAAGTTGCGAGAGAAACAAGGTAACGTTCTCTCTCTCTCTCTCTTTATGTGTGTGTGTTTGTGTGTATGTATGTGTATGCAAGCAAGGTATAGCAAGATCTGAGGAAGTACACATGGGTACGAAAGGGTACACGTATGAGGATGAAAGAGAGGCATGGCAAGGTTCAGGGAAAGTGCATAACTGTGCACAAGTGGCCAGTGTAGCATGAAATGAGAGAGTGGGGTAAGGGTGGGTGAGTTGGGGATACTAACCTCATTGACTTACAACCTTCCCTATTAGCTTCCACATTAACTTTCTGGGGAGGCTGATCGGGAAGGTCACAAATGGTGAGGGTGCTGAGAAAATCAGATCTGTGAGGACCAGTCATAACCACCATTTATTCAGCACCACTATTAATTTTGAAGAGTTGCTGAATGAATGGTCATGAGTGCTATTGTAACCCAAAAATTATTTCAACTTTTTTGTGACTTCCATAAAATGATAAGATTTATATATATCTTTAAAAATCACAAGGAAGTGGCTGTTTTCAAAACTCACCAAACAAATTGGATGTGTTTTCAATTTTGTCCATGGTATCTGTAATGGGAAACAAATACAAGAGAAAATATATTAAGCAGTGATGTTTCCCTCCAGAAAAGAAAGGAAATGAGGTAAAAGAAACATATAATTTTATCTACATCAATAAAAACAAAATCAAATTATCTGTATTATTTTTCAGGATAAAAGAGGAAGGAAGGAAGGAAGGAAGGAAGGAAGGAAGGAAGGAAGGAAGGAAGGAAGGAAGGAAGGAAGGAATCTGATCTCTGGGAGCAACATATTATATACAGACAAAATAGGGGGGGGGATCCTCTTCAGATTATTTCTGGGATTTCATACCTGCTGATATTAATATTATTCCTGTGAGGGTAAATGGATTCAAAAATCCATCAGGAGATATAGCTCTTTCTTTAAATAAACTGTAACACCAGTTCTGAATGGGCTGCGATCCAATAGTTGGCATTGGGTGGACATTGACCGGGAGGTTGGGGAGCCCTGCACTAGGCCAAAATGGCTTTCATTTTATTCTATGCAATAATATATCTATTATTACACAGTTCATTTTCCGGTCCCTGAATTGCTTCCTTCTATAAATGTTTGGTGTCTATGGTGAATATATTGAGTGACAGAGAAAGGAAACAGCAGATAAAAAGCTACCAGAGAAAAACAGAAAAATGTGATAAAAGCAGAAAGAATATAGTTTGATTCTTTTGACAGAATCCTAGACTTTACCTCAAAATTGAAGGCTTCAAAAACAGTTTCCTTTATTACAGCCTATCAAGCTTAAAAAAGATTTAAAACCTTTTCAAATACTGGATTCAAAGTATTTTTACAGCAACATGAATAAAAATTGTCTAGATTCCTTTACTGGAATAGTAATTTACTCACCCTAATAGAAGCTTTATTACAAAATACTTTGTTGATTGCAAGCCAAGTAGGAAGGTCTAGCATATTCTGAAGTACTTCTTCATCAAGCTCTATATTGGTTACCTGACCTTCACCTTTCAATGTGCTCAAGTTGATTTTATCAGGTGACAGATTTTTGGTGAACCTAAAAATAAACAGACACTAAAGTTACTTCCCTAAATAATTTACAGAACTGAAAATTCATGTAAACAAACAAACAAATGAATACTATAAATAAGTGCTCTGAAAAAGTATTGAAAATATTACTACTAAACATTTACTTTATCGTTTTAAACAGATATACTGTATATTTCAAAACCATTTCCACTAATTCAATATTATTTTTTGTTGCACATGGAAAATCCTTTGTTTTTTATTATTTTATTACAAACAATGAATGAAGATCAGATCATAAAACAAACATCTGAAAAAGATGGATAGAAAGCTGAAGACATAGAAATAGCACTTAGATTTATATACTACTTCATAGTGCTTTACAGCCCCCTCTAAGCAGTTTACTGAGTCATGGTGGTGCAGAGGTTAGAATGCAGTACTACAGGCTACTTCTGCTGACTGCCAGCTGTCAGCTGTTTGGCAGTTTAAATCTCACTGGCTTAAGGTTGACTCATCCTTCCAAGGTTGGTAAAATGAGGACAGAGACTGCTGGGGGCAATATGCTGACTCTGTAAAACCGCTTAGAGAGGGCTGTAAAGCACTGTGCAGCGGTATATAAATCCAACAGCTACTGTTATTGTTACAGAGTCAGTATATTGCCCCCAATAATCTGGGTCTTCATTTTACTGACCTTAAAGGTATGGAAGGTTGAGTCAACCTTGAGCTAGTGAAAAATAAATTGCTGAACTGCTGGAAGACATCAGTCAGCAGAATTAGCTGCAATACTGAATTCTAGCCATATGTGCCATCACAGCTCATGTTTGAATGGAACTGATGTGATTTTTAAGATGAGCAAATTAAGAAGTTTAATGAACAAAAAAGTGCATGAATGAGTGAAGGAATGGTAAAAACTTAAGTATAAGTATAAACTGGTATGGTGAACAGTGTTGTATGAAACTATATTAAATTAAATTTCCTTTTCTTTTAATTCTGACATTTAATTTATTCTGCTTACTACTTATCACTCATTGTCTACCTTTTGCATAATGCTACTTAGTCAGGAACAGCATATGTTTGCATGCTGTATTGGGCAAAAGAAAATAAACTACAGTAAATCAAGTGGGTTATTTGAACAAAAAACACCTTCTGAATTAAATGTTATCAGATCTTTTGTCAACATCTAAGTAGAAAAAATTCTTAATCATTGAATGAGAGATGCTTTCAAAAAGTGTTTAAAATATTCGTCTTATATTATCAAAAACAAACATCTTCCATAGATCTTTATATCAGTCCTTTCAGTTCTTCGTTTTTCTATTTTGAACAGTTGCACAACAGTAATTTGGGAAATTCAGTAATAGTTTAGTTATATTCAGTCACTTAAGAGCATGCTTCTCTTTTCCTTTAACTGGGGCTGTCATGCAAATCTTTATGTCAATTTATATGTGTGTGATTCTAAGTAGATGACATGGATTACAATAATTTAAATAGAATGGCTTTGTTATATTTGAGCAGATGCATATTTGTACTGCTACACTTTTAAGGAGAGCCTATTGATGAAAAGGATGAAAATAATTCCATATTTTAAAATTAAATGCCACATAAACTATAGAATTCTGCACAAGAGGATCAGAGTGTGAAAAAGGGGAAAATAAGGCTTGCCTGAGAATTTAAATGTCTGGTTAGATATCATTCTTGAATATCAAGAGATTTTGAAGATAGCAATAGTTAGACTGAAAGAGTTGTGTTGTGTGGGGAACTGACATTTTGACCTTGTGAGTCAAGTAAATTTATGACAATTCCCATAACTGCCTTGAAATCTAAAGGTTAGTAGTCACACTATTTTTGGGACTGCCTAATTTCACTACGGAAATCATGACACAAGAGTATCCGCTCCGAGTCTTCGGAGAGGGGCAGCATACAAATCTAATTAATAATAATAATAATAATTATTATTATTATTATTATTATTATTATTATCTGCAAAATCTTTAGCATAAGAACAGATACTACTTTTTATTAAGGGTCATCATATAACCTGCATGCTAGTAAAGCAACATAACACATTACAGTACAATAGTGTTCATTTTATTATTCAAATAATTGTTCACAGGAAAAAAACAGAATGAACAAAAATCATCACATCCAGTTCCTTGGATCATGCATAATTCTCCCCTAATTCATATGATCTAATCTAAGACAATTCAAAATGACAAAGAAAATGAAGTGCACCACATAAAAGAATATTTGAAACAGAAGCCAGATATTTGAAACAGAAGCCAGATATTTCAAACAGTTTTGTCTTAAAATGCAGTAAAAATAAGTTTCTTCATAATTACATATAATTATTTCAAATTCCGTGTTTTCTTTTTATTAAAAATGCTTCTTAAAATATTGTTGTTTTGGATTAGTTTTAAAAGAATCTCATTTTAAAAGTTTGAGTTGAAAACAATTTAATAAGGGCAATGCATTTATTTTTGCTTTGAGTCTTTAGGTATACAATACACCAAGCCAAACTCATAATTCATGAGAAAAAGACATTTGATCATCTTGGAATCACTTCATCTTGCTTCAGTCTAACAAAGGCACGCATACTTAGGAAATAATGACCATTATCGTTTATATAATTTTATTGATATTTCACTTTGCTTTATCAAAAAGCTGATGCATTTGGGAAAATGGGGAAGTACTTTATTATTTTCTCCAGATACTGTACTTAGTTTATATGAACCCATCAAAACACTGACTGGCTATTAATATACACAGTTTCACTCTTGTCAGTAAAATAGATCATTCTTCCTATTCTAACCCTAACTCTAACCCACCCACCCCATTCTTCAGTTTTCTCCCTCTTGATTCCATGAGGTTTATTTTTCAGCGGATATACAGGATTTCTATTCTACACCCACAGCATATTCATAACTGGCAACTACTTCAGTCAGGAAAGTATTGTTAAAAACCAAACCAAGAGTACAAATTGATTGAGCAAAGGTAAAAAATACTTAGTTCTTGTTAATAAATTTCAGTTTTGCAAAAATAGATATAATCATATCCCTCCCTTCCCAGCATTTCAAAAAGCACCATCAAATTACCTCACTCACTACAACGCCTACCTCTGAACCTTATGCTATTATTATAATACTGTAAAGAGATCTTGCTCAGTTAACTCCTACACTGAGATGGGCGGCACATAAATCTAATATAATCGCTTCAAATGCCTAGTGAGTAGAACAGAACAGAATTCTTTATTGGCCAAGTGTGATTGGACACACAAGGAATTTGTCTTGGTGCATATGCTCTCAGTGTACATAAAAGAAAATATAGATTTGTCAACATTAAGCACAACACTTAATAATTGTCATAGGGGTCAAATAAGCAATGAAGAAACAAGATTTATATTTTTTTTTTAAATGCTCAGCAATTCTCCTTTCAGCTACTCCTAAGGGAGCAGGGAGGGAGCGCAGTGCTGAATCACAACCCGTAGCATTTCCAAGCAGGGTATATCTAGCGGTCATCTCCACATAATCCTCGGCACCTCTTAAGAGACAATATCCACGGTGACATCAGCTAAGTCGCCGCTCGCTCCTCCCTCAGACAACGTGTCAAGTATAATTTACGATCCACCCACCCTTCTACCCCCGTGCACTTTCCTGGACCCACAGCGTTTCAAGAGACAAGCTGCTCAAAAATTGTGACGCCCCCTCGCCCTGGCAGGTAACGGATGGATACCTAACTTGGGCAAGCCAAGCTTTTCTCTCGACCTCCTCTCTGCACCGGTAGAACGAGCCGCGAAGGCCTTCTGGAGTGCGGCAAGAAAAGCTCCCCCGGGGGGGTGTCTACTTTTATGGAAAGGCATCCTCCCCCTCCCCATTACTTCCTTAGCTGCCTGGTACCAAGCGCCATTGCTCTCGCCCCCGCGTTGTATTTCCCAGCATTGCCAAAGCCGCCGAGAAATGAGCGAAGAACGCCCCCCCCCTCCGCGCCCCCCTTCAGACGTTTCCTAGGACTTTGAACCCCGCGACTGAAGAAAATGGATGCTCCCCTTCCGCTTCTTCCGTTGCCGAGCCGTCCTGCCTAACACTGAGGAGCGGGGGGAGGGTGAGAGAGAACACCGAAATCTGCCCCTTCTGAGGAAAAGCGCCCAGGGTACCGACCTGGAAAGGTGCTTGAGGATCTGCTTTTTGATAATGCCCGCCATGGTTTCCTCAGCTCGTCCGCCCGCTTCTTCAGAGAAAGCAAAGGGAGGTGGTGGCTTAGCCCATCCCCGCGCGGGACTCCTCCATACCCGAGAGAAGCAGCGCAGCCGCTTTCCGCTCGCGCTCTCCCCGGCCCCGCCGCCACCTTAGATTGCAGTAGAGCCAGCTGACAGGCTGAGCTTAATGGGGCGGGGACAAAGGGAGGAGGGAGACGGTGGACGCGCCGCCCGTTTCTCGCCCGCCGCTCCTGGCTTCGAGCCGGGGGTGAGGAGCTGTCTCTTGCGCGCCTTTCTTGCGGTGGCTTGAATGCATTCACAAGCTTTGCGGCGCGAGCGGTGCAATCCCGGTCCATCCTGTTCAAAATTGCATACGTATAGGCCTTCGAGTTGCTTCTCTATATAAGTACTCAGTCAGCAAAAATACTGAAAATATCGGGTGTACACTTATCATTACGTGGATCGTTCAATACAGATAGTTTTCGACTTGCAACATTTAGTGTAGTGACCGTTCAGAGTACAAAAGCCCTGGCGAAAAAAATGAAATGACCAGTTTTTACAGTTACAAGCTTTATAGCATTCCTCACGAACAGCTGTTCAAAATTCAGTTGCTTGGCAACTGGGTTCATACTTATATGACCATTACTATGTCCCAAGGTCATAGAAACATAGAAACATAGAAGACTGACGGCAGAAAAAGACCCCATGGTCCATCTAGTCTGCCCTTTTACTATTTCCTGTATTTTATCTTACAATGGATATATGTTTATCCCAGGCATGTTTAAATTCGGTTACTGTGGATTTACCAACCACGTCTGCTGGAAGTTTGTTCCAAGGATCTACTACTCTTTCAGTAAAATAATACTTTCTCATGTTGCCTTTGATCTTTCCCCCAACTAACTTCAGATTGTGTCCCCTTGTTCTTGTGTTCACTTTCCTGTTAAAAACACTTCCCTCCTGAACCCTATTTAACCCTTTAACATATTTAAATGTTTCGATCATGTCCCCCCTTTTCCTTCTGTCTTCCAGACTATACAGATTGAGTTCATTAAGTCTTTCCTGATACGTTTTATACTTCAGACCTTCCACCATTCTTGTAGCCCGTCTTTGGACCCGTTCAATTTTGTCAATATCTTTTTGTAGGTGAGGTCTTGCACCTCTTGCACCCTTTTGGCAAACTCAATCAGGAACTAGATTCACTTAACAACCCGGTTACTAACTTATCAAGTGCTGTGATTCATTTAACAACTGTGGCAAGAAATGTCATAAAATGGGCAAAACTCACTTAACTGAGATTTTGGGCTCAATTGTCATAAATCAAGGACTATATAAATTTTACAGTTAAACTTGGCTACCTTTTCAACAGATACAAAGATGTTCTTTATGGCATCCTAAGCCTAGAAAATTTGTTTTTAAACTAATCTTATTCCAAACACAGAACACTTCTATTACAGAAATACAAATAATTTGCATTCTAATAAGATGTGGCAAATATATTTCTGATGCCTTCACTGACCTTTAAGAACATATTCAATTTACTGATTACTGATTCTGCCATGAAACTGACTTGATAAATAAAATTTGCACTGGAAATGTTTGAAATGTGGGATTTAAATGCATATTTAACAAATTCAGGACTATATTATATTATATGTATATATAATGTGTATATAACATGTATAGTAATATATCATGTGCGTGAATATATATATAAAATACTTTATTGTCATTGTATGTACTGTATATACACAGAATACCCATAAAACGAAATTCACATGACGTCTAAAGACCAGTCTCAACATGCATAACAATCCCAAAAAACATGCTCTACCCACCACAAATTTCCCACCCTGAACCATCCAAACATCTACACAACAGACCAAGTAATACTGTCCAACAGTTCACTGATGGTAACCCTTTAATTCATTGTTAAGTGCGAGTATAGCTCTGGGATAAAAACTATAACATGTTGTCCAAGTTTTAATTGTTCTGTATTTTCTGCCAGAAGGCAACAGTCCAAACAGATTGTAAGCAGGATGAGAACAGTCTCTGAGAATGTTATGCATCTTCCTAGAACAGCGAGATGGGAAGATATCATCCAGAGCTGGTAGCTGGAGCCCAATGATATTCTGGATAGTTTTCACAATTCTCTGCAGAGCTTTTTTATCCACTACAGAGCTGCTCCTATACCGCGCCAGAATGCCATATGTCAGGACACTTTCAATGGTGCTGCAACAGTAGGACAGCAGCATAGTTCCCTCTAAGCTGAGGAGTGAGCAATCGCTCACTTAAAAATCATAATCAACTCAGAGTTTTCCAAACCTGCCCAGAAGCCGAGAGGGAAAGAGTGAGAGGGAAGGAGAGAGAGAGGAAGAGAGAGAAACAGAAAAAAGAGAGGAAGGAAAAGAGAAAGAAAAAGAATGGGAGTAAGGAAGAGAGAAAGAAAATCAAAATCTAGTTTGAAACTAGCTCAACTATTTAA
Source organism: Erythrolamprus reginae (assembly GCF_031021105.1). Classification (NCBI taxonomy): domain Eukaryota; kingdom Metazoa; phylum Chordata; class Lepidosauria; order Squamata; family Dipsadidae; genus Erythrolamprus; species Erythrolamprus reginae. The sequence goes on from NC_091955.1 coordinate 59,994,521, forward strand.
GTGGCATTTTGATATTGATAGAGTTGCCCTATTATGAGCTCACTGTTATAGACACACAGTACAGTATTTTATTTTGAAATTCTCTGAGGCAAAACAGGGTGGGTTTTTTATTTGTTTGTTTGTTTGTTTATTTATTAATTCTGTGCCGCCCAGTCCCGAATGGACTGCCGCTCAGACACTATACTTTTCCGCCCACCCCCAAAAAAAATTAGAGGGAACACTGGACAGCAGTAGATGCTGAGATTTATCTTCCTGAGCATTCTCAGGAAGTACAGCCTCTTCTGTGCCTTCTTCACAAGCATGTTGACATTCATAGTCCGTGAGAGGTCCTCTGAGATATAAGTGCCCAGAAATTTGAAACTACCCTCTCCACCTCCTCACCATTTATGTGCAATGGTCAATGTACATCTTTCTTCCTCCTGAAGTCAATATCATTCTTCAGTTTTTCTGATGTTAAGTGTAAGATTATTTTCTTTACACCACAATGACAGCCCTTGTACTTCATTTCTTTTAGCAGACTCATTGTTCTTATTAATGAGCTCCACCACTGATAATCAGCAAAAAATATGTTACACATATAGAATATGGTTTGTCGGCTATAAAAATTTAACTGACCGGGCCGAGAGGCAAAAAGGAAACAGTATGCTTCCACCCATATTGGGGTATAGCAGGGTGATTCGACAGAAGGGAAAACACACACACACACACACACACACCAGTAGAATTGAATTCTACAAATTAGTAGAATTGAATAAAGTTAGTCCTATACATACACTTTTTACAAAGGTGTTGCTATAATTTCAGGAAAGAATAAGTATTTTTTATTTTACAAATAAATATAAAATAAAATGTTTATAAGATAGTATAGTTAGGAAGGGTGAACAATAGTATATTGTGAGCCATCCAGTCGGAATCACTTATGAAAGTAACATAAATATCTGGCCCAAAGTCATCCAGCTAGTTACGTAAGATGGAACTAGAATGCATGGTATCCTAGTTACACTAAACTGGCTCTCTTACCATCCACTTAAGGTAATATACGACATTTCATACCCAATGTTTAGTTCACAGATATTTTAGTTTAACTATAAAAATATCTGCTTAACAAAACTGAAATTAGTAAGAGTGGGAAAAAGTTGTATATTTTAAATAGTATATTAAAAAGATACCATAAATAATGTGCAGGATGTATATCACATTGGAATATAAACTCTAGACATCAAATTCAGAATGTTTTTTTTTTTACTTCCTTCAATGGGGTCTTCCACACTGCACTTAACAATGAACTAAATGGTGAGTTCTAACTTACCTCACTGCCACTTTGCTTCCCCGTGCCACATGCACATTGTGTGTGCATGCTTGGCATGCGCAGTACCAAAAACCAAGTTGCGCATGCACAGAAGCCAAAAACAAGATTAGATTAGAGCTGGTCCAAATCGGGAGCAACCCACCACTGGCTCAATGTTTTGTAAGTTGCTGAGAGTCTTGAGTCAGCACTTTTTAAATACTGAAAACAAACAATAATTTAGAGGATTCTCATCTAAATATGCCTGTCATCCAAAATGACATTAATCATTTATCAATGATGAGAACTGAACAATTTGCTTTGTTCATTATAGGTTTTTTTTTCCTGGAAGAGAACTTTAGGAGTTACAGTATAGCAGAATACAAAAGACAGTTTGCATATTTCTTTGCTACCCTCTAGTTGTCATTCAGGGTTTTTAAAAAACCTATTCATAGCTTCTTCCTTCTGTTCTTTTCTGAATTTTCCTACCCATTTTGAATAAAAGACTGACCCTTTTTTTCTATGGTGAGGATGAGCTGTGTCAATTATGTCTATGACAAGGATTGCATCGCTCCCATCATGTGAAGATGCTGCATCTGAGTTGTGAAATCCTAGTCCTGCAAGCAGGTTGCCATTCTTGGAACAGTCTGGTAAACAGTTATTGTTGCGAGTGTAAGCTATCACTCCCAGGAAAGATGTAATGGAGAAAAAGCAATAATATTTAAGAAATAGGTTTTCTTTTGCTTTATTGATTCAATACATTAGTTGACTTGAAGTAGTAATGAACAATGTCATTCAGGCCCTACTCATCTCACAATTGGACTGTTGTAATGCTACAGCTGAGGCAAAGTGCAACAGCGTGGGCAGTTTTTGGGGCCCAAATAATGTCCCATGTAACACTAGTGCTCCATGAGTTGCATTGGCTGCCAGTTTACATTTCTAGATGTTGGTAATTGTCTTCAAAGCCTTTCATGTCATGGGTCTTGGTCACTTGAGAGAATGTCTCATCCTACAACCCTACTGGGATTGACAAGCCTCACCTGTGCTGACAGGGAAGGCATGTTGCGGGCCCTTTTGACCCAATTATTCTGGCTAATGGAGTCCAGGAGAAAGGCTTTCTGTCGCTGCACCTGCCCTCTGGGACATCTTGCCACCACAAAGTAAGGGCTCTAATGGGGGAGCATAGATTAACAACAGATCTCACCCACCCTCATCCTGCTCCCACCTTCCCCATTTTTCATTGGGCTGCAATGTTTGCTTTTGTATTATTTATGCTTTAGTTTATACAATTTTTATCTTTTATTTCAAGTTGCCCAGAGTTACCTTGAGGTAAGACAGGAGGCCAGTAAATTTTATAAATAAATATATTTTATAAATAAATAAATTTTATAAATAAATAAATTTTATAAATGAATATCAAAATAAATCAATAAAATAATCAAATATTTGGAGAAGTTTGGAATACTTTGTTTCTTTCAGGTAAAACTTTCTCTAGTCTAGAAAATGCTATTCTGAGGAATGATTCAGGATACTATACAGTGATCCCTCGATTAGCACGGTCTCGATTAATGCGAAACGCTGCAACGCGGTTTTTCAAAAAATATTAATTAAAAAATACTCCACGGTTTTTTTGCTATACCACGGTTTTTCCCACCCGATGACGTCATACGTCATCACCAAGAGTCACTTCTCTGTCTCTTTCTCTTTCTTTCCTGTCACTATGCTTCAATCATTTTTGTTGTATCCTGTAATGGCTACCTTGTAACTCTGTAAATAGTTTGTTCCTCTTTCAGCGCTGTCTGAGCCCAAGCAGGAAGTCGCTCCTGATTGGCTCAGACGCGGCCGGCTCTGGCTTTGGCGGGAACCGCAAATATATAAAAGGAGCGGTTTCTCCAGCCAGAGTCAGTCGGTACTCGCTGAATTGTCACTTTACCTTGCTGAGCTGTCACTTATTCTCTGAGCTGAATAAAAGTACCGATTGCTCCAAACCCTGTCTCTGGGTCTACTTCACTGGCGACGAACAGACGGAAGAAACTTCGCGTGCAACATGGACAAAATCCAGATCGGCCAGGCTCCGGAACTCTTCGATCCCGAGAAATCGACATGGGACGAGTACATGGCCACCTTCGAGATCTTCCTCGAGGCGGCGGGAATGCAGGACGCCGAAGCCGATCGCAGACGGGCTATTTTCCTTAACTACTGCGGCGCAGAAATCCGCAGACTAGCCCAAACTCTCACCGAACCAGAACAAGCAAGAGCCACAGCGTGGGACGTCCTACAACAAAAACTGGCGAGCCACTTCAAGCCGACCAAACCAGCCATGGTTTTTCGGCATCAATTCCACATGATGGTTCAGAGGGAAACCGAGTCGATCAGCCAGTTTACAACGCGGCTGCGAACGGTACTTGCTCAATGCAAGTTTAAAGACCCGGAAGCTCGCCTCACCGACGCCCTGGTTTTCGGCATGAAAAGCAACACGGTGAGAAATAAACTCCTCATCGAAGAAGAGCCGACTCTACAAACCGTAATTAAACTGGCGCAAACCGCAGAAGCAGCCGACGCGGCGGCGAGAGAATTGAAAGAGCACGGAAGGCGGGAAATCATTGCAAAAATCGACTCCGCGTCTCCCAGCGCCGTGGAAACAGACAACCCCAGCCAACAAAGTTCCAGCGGAGACAACTGCCTCCTGGTGCAAGACCAGCCGAGACACCTGAGAGCTACTCACCCAGCCCCCTGCGCGGGCTGCCGGGGAAATCACCAGCGCCATCGATGCCCCTTCCGAGACGCTACATGCCGCCGTTGCAACCGGAGAGGCCACATCGCCATCGCATGCAGAGCAACAGCGCCAGAGGACACATTTGCCACACCGCAATACCAGCGACCTCAAAACCAGACCCCCCAAGCGCGAGAAAGGAGACCATTCCGCAACGCGGGTCAAAGGAACTACTCAACCGCTAACCGCGACTACTATAGAGGTAACTCTCAATTTTCCGTGAATAACACGGCAACCAAAAAGGGGGCTAAAATTGTTATATCACTGCTACTCAATAACCAACCTTGCTCAATGGAGCTGGATACGGGCTCTAGATATACCATCATGCCCTGGGAAAAATTTAAACTGTATATGCCTAATGTATCTAAGGCTGACCTAAATCAAACCTCTTTGGTGATTAGAGACTTTCAGGGGGGAGTAATCTCGGTCTTGGGAACAGCAAATGTACCTATCGCATTCAAGAATGTTAAATGTACCCTTCCCATGCTTATTGTAACAGGGGCCAAGCACTCTCTTCTGGGTTTAGCATGGATGGAACCACTGGGGATCGAGATTTCGGGTGTGTGTAATGTAAACTGTTATGATATGCCTAACTTTGTGAAAGAGTTCCCTGAAGTGTTCAGCCCCACACTGGGATTGTATAAGGGGCCCCCTATATCTTTCTCTATTGACCCCAAGGTCCCACCGATCAGGCTAAAACCTCGCAGGGTCCCCCTGCCGCTCCTCCCCAAACTAGACATACAGCTGGACAAACTCATTAGCCAAGGTATTTTGGTCCCTGTGGAGCAGGGGCCATGGGAAACTCCCATAGTTACCCCTCTGAAGCCAGATGGCTCTTTAAGAGTTTGCGCTGATTACAAATCGACCCTAAACAAGGCACTCCAACACCACCCCTACCCCATCCCGGTTGTGCAACAACTGCTACACTCCCTGGGGGAGGGGAAAAGGTTCGCAAAGATCGACCTGGCGCAAGCTTACCAGCAACTTCCGGTCGATGAACAAACAGCAAACGCTCAAACAATTGTAACGCACAGGGGGGCTTTCAAATGCACGAGGTTACAGTTTGGGGTAAGCATAGCCCCAGGAATATTCCAGAGCATTATGGAACGCCTATTGTCAGGGGTAAATGGGGCCATTCCATACTTTGATGACATCTTAATTGCAGGGGAAAACCAGGAACAAGTAAACAAAAGAATAAGGGAAGTACTTAAGAGGTTACAGGACAAAGGTTTAAGAATCAAGCCTGATAAATGTGTCTGGGGAACCAACAGTATAGAATTCCTAGGATATAAAATAGATAAGGAAGGTATCCACCCCACAACAGAGAAGCTGAGAGCAATTAGAGAAGCCCCAGAGCCACGAGATAAGAATGAGTTGCAGGCATTTTTGGGCCTCCTTAATTTTTATTCCGTTTTTTTAAAGCAGAAGGCAACAGTAGCAGAGCCTCTCCATCGTTTACTCCAGAAGGAAGCCCGCTGGACATGGGGGAAAACTGAACGTGAAGCTTTTTCTCAAATAAAAAATTTATTAACCTCTAAAAGTGTAGTAGTCCAATATAGTGCTTCACTACCCATTAGGCTCACGTGCGACGCTTCGCCGTACGGCATAGGAGGAGTCCTAGCTCACGTTCTACCTAATAAGACAGAGGCCCCAATAGCATTTTTTTCTAGAACCATGACCAGCACAGAAAGGAATTATAGCCAGTTAGACAAGGAGGCTCTAGCATTAGTGGCAGGGGTAAAGAAGTTTCACAATTACATTTTTGGAAGAAGCTTTGAGCTAGTCACTGACCACAAACCCTTACTAGGCCTGCTAGCCCCCAACAAGCCCACTCCACCTTTCATGTCTCCAAGACTAATCAGATGGGCTCTTTTCCTCTCAGGGTATCAGTATGAGCTCACCCACAAGGGGGGGAAGGAAATCAATCATGCAGACGGCCTAAGCAGATGCCCCATAGCAGACTTAGTGGAAGACCCTGTTCCTTCCACAGATGTGTTAATGATAGAACTCGAGGAAAACCCACTAACCACAGCAAAAGAGGTAGCTGCACACACGCAGCAAGATCAAATCCTTAAACAAGTGGTGAACTGTGTTCTAAAGGGATGGCAAAATGATGTTGTGAAACCTGAATTGTGTGATTTTAAAAACAAAAGACTTGAATTATCGTATGTAAAAGGTTGTTTACTGTGGGGGGATAGAGTGATCATTCCCAAAAGCCTAAGGGGAAAGGTACTCAAAATGTTACATGTGGGTCATCCTGGGATTGTCAGGATGAAGAGCCTGGCAAGGGGGCATTTATGGTGGCCAGGGCTGGATGCTGATATTGAAAATTGGGTTTCAAAGTGTGATCCGTGCCAAGAGTCACGACCCAGTCCCCCCAAAACAACTCCGGCTGAGTGGGAACAGCCTGCTGGTCCTTGGTCTAGAATCCACATTGATTTTGCTGGCCCAGTGGGGTCTCAGTATTTTTTAATAGTGGTTGATGCTTTCTCCAAATGGTTGGAAATAATAGCAATGAACAACATAACCACAAGTGCCACTATCAAGGTATTGAGCAGACTGTTTGCATCCCATGGTTGCCCAGATCTCTTAGTGTCTGACAATGGGCCACAGCTAACAGCCAGGCAATTCGAATTGTTCCTAGATGGCCTAGGGGTCAGGCATGCCCTCATCTCGCCTTATTCGCCCTGGGCTAACGGATTGGCAGAACGTTACGTACGGGTGGCAAAGGAGGCATTGCGCAGATCAGGCCCTGGGGATGTGCAACAGAACTTGGACCAATTCTTACTCACCCAACACATTACCCCTAACTCGCACACACATGTAAGCCCTGCAGAGTTATTGATGGGAAGGAAGTTGAGGTCACCACTAGACAGGTTAAACCCAAGGTTCTGTGTTAATAATAACCAAATGTGTACAAAACCTGAAAGAGAAATGTATTTGGGACAAAATGTATATGTAAAAAGTTTTGATGGAAATGTAAACTGGATGAAGGGAATTATTGTTAAGCAAAATGCACCTAAGACCTATGTTGTTAAACTAGAGGATGGTCGTTTGTGGAAACGACACATAGACCACATTCGGAAGCGAACAGAAAATCAATTGCCACAAACCGCTGACATGGACTCTCCCCCTTCAACAGACTTTAGTACATTGCCCGAAATAAGAGACACGCAAAGAGACTTATCGGGCCAGGGGGAACCATCCAGCGACGCCGAACCATCCTCGTCCTCCGAAGCCTTCGTTGGGCCCGCCAGGCCAAGTCCGCAACACCGGGAGAACAGCGGCGAGCCATCCTCCACAGTCGGTGGCGAAGGAGAAATTGAACTGCGCAGGTCAGCGCGAGCTCCTCAGAGGCCCCATCGATTGGACGACTTTGTCACATGGCTTTCTTGATGGATGTGTCCAACTATGAGGGGAGGGGTGTTGTATCCTGTAATGGCTACCTTGTAACTCTGTAAATAGTTTGTTCCTCTTTCAGCGCTGTCTGAGCCCAAGCAGGAAGTCGCTCCTGATTGGCTCAGACGCGGCCGGCTCTGGCTTTGGCGGGAACCGCAAATATATAAAAGGAGCGGTTTCTCCAGCCAGAGTCAGTCGGTACTCGCTGAATTGTCACTTTACCTTGCTGAGCTGTCACTTATTCTCTGAGCTGAATAAAAGTACCGATTGCTCCAAACCCTGTCTCTGGGTCTACTTCAATTTTCTCATTTCTCTTTTTTCTCCCCTTTTTTCTATCATTTCTCTCTCTCTTTCTTCCTCTCTCACACTCTCTTCCTCCCTTCTCTCTCCCCCCCTCCACTTGCCCACGAGAAGAAAAAAAGCAACCTCTGCCGGGCAGCTCCCCTTGTGCCCCCGCTTTGTGCCTGCCTCTTTTGGGGATTTCTTTTTCTTTTCTTTTTTGCGCTGGCAGCGGGAGCTGTTGGGGAGGGCTCTGCCGGGAAGGCCTCTCAGCTGCAGAGCCGAATGGGGGCGGAGGCAACAGCGGAGCCCGGCGCTGGGGCCATGCGAGGCTGTTCATCCAGGGGGGCGTGGACTGGCAAGTCGCCCTCCTTTCTCTCTCTTTCTCAAGATCGCTTGCCGCTTGCCGCTTGCCTATTGCAGCGAAGGAGGCGAAGCAAGGCTCCAAGCTGCAAAGCGGCAAGCGGCAAGCGATCTTGGAGTTTCCCCTTTGCCTGGGTGGCAGGAAGACCAAGGGAAGGTTCCTTCAGCCGCCCAACACCTGATCCGCTCCGCAGCGCGGCAGCAGCGAGGAGCCGAAGATGGGGTTTCCCCTTTGCCTTTACCCCATCTTCGGCTCCTCGCTGCTTCCGCGCTGCGGAGCAGATCAGCTGTTGGGCGGCTGAAGGAAACTTCCCTTGGTCTTCCCCGCCGCCCACACGCAAACTCCACCATCTGCGCATGTGCGGCCATGAAAAAAATGGCGCACATGCGCAGATGGTGGTTTTTACTTCCGCATCCAGTATAACGCGGAAATCGGTTAGCGCGGGAGGTCTTGGAACGTAACCCCCGCGCTAACCGAGAGATCACTGTATAGCAATAAATATATTTGAATAATAATAAATATTCTTCAAACCAAAAATGTCTTGAGATATTATGGTCAAAAAACCTTGGGTATTTTGAGGCCAGATCAATTCTAGCAATTCACCAGAACTGCTTCTAGTTCTGCAATGTTTTGGGAGACTTAAAACTACACACAAGAACAGTTTTTTACAAATGCCATCACTCTGATAAACAAATAATTCCCTCAACACTGTCAACTATTTACTGTCTGCACTACTGTTAATCTTTTCATCCTTCCCATCACCCATCTCCTTCCACTAATGACTGTATGACTGTAACTTTGTTGCTTATATCCTTACAATTTATATTGACTGGTTCCTAATATGATTTGATTGCTTATTTGTACCCAGACTATTATTAAGTGTTGAATCTTATGATTCTTGACAAACTTTTCTTTTATGCACACTGAGGCCATATGCACCAATACAAATTAGATTAGATTAGATTAGATTTATTGGATTTATATGCCGTCCCTCTCCGCAAACTCGGGGCGGCTCACAACAAGGTAAAAACAATACATAATAACAAATCCAATACCTACCAATCCAATTACAATGTTAAGCTAAAAAATTCATAAAAAACAACCCCAGAATATTAAAAAACAAGCACACAATCAATCTAACACCAAAACAACATGGGCAAGGGGGAGATGTTTCAGTTCCCCCATGCCTGACGGCAGAGGTGGGTTTTAAGGAGTTGGCGAAAGGCAAGGAGGGTGGGGGCAATCCTAATCTCAGGGGGGAGCTGGTTCCAGAGGGTCGGAGCTGCCACAGAGAAGGCTCTTCCCCTGGGTCCCGCCAGATGACATTGTTTAGTCGACGGGCCCCGAGAAGGCCAACTCTGTGGGACCGAACCGGTCGCTGGGATTCGTGCGGCAGAAGGTGGTCCCAGAGATATTCTGGTCTGGTGCCATGAAGGGCTTTATAGGTCATAACCAACCCTTTGAATTGTGCGTCCAATCACACTTGGCCAATACAATTCTATTCTATAAATACACAAATATAGAGTGAAACACTTCATTATATAGGTTATTTTTAGCTGTTTATAAATGCCAACAAACATCCAGTGGCAAATTTGAGTTACTTTTACTAAAAGTAATGAAGGAATCTATTTTAACTTTTGGGAAAAATAAACCTGTCAAAATCATGCCACAAATAATTGACCATGCCAGCCTTTCTGTGTAATAAAATATATACCTACTCAGAATTGGGAAGCTGGGGGAAAAAAATCAAACTTTGCCAACCTATAAAGCATTGATGTTACTGTAAAGATAGGATTGAGTCCAGTTTAAATTTTGTTCGGAGTCTATTATTATTATTATTATTATTATTATTATTATTATTATTATTATTATTATTATTATTATTATTATTATTATTATTATTATTATTATTATTATTATTATTATTATTATTATTATTATACAAAACAGTACTCCTAGAAAGTCATACGTTGTAAAGACCGAAGAACTGCTTTATATATTACCGCGTCTTGTTTAAATAGACTAGTTTCACCTCCACTCCGGAACCAAAACAACGAACCCGGAAGGACTATAAATTATAATAATAATCTTTATATTAACGTATCTCAGCTTTTTGGCGATTTTCGTATCTATATGGGTCTTTTCCCGTTCGTAGGAACATATTGCAATAGTAGCCTACAACCAGGGAAAAGGAATTTCTTCGCCTGCTGCGGAGATTTCGGGCAGGGGTTGATTTCTAGGCAATGGGGCGGAGTCGAGGGACCTAGGCATGGGAAAAAATGGCGACGCTCGTGTTGGATAACGGCGCTTATAATGCCAAGATCGGGTACAGTCACGCCAATGTCAGGTGAGGGTTTCCCCCCCCCCCCGCTCGAAAGAGTTATGGACAAAATGGAAGCCTGTGTTCAGAGACATCGTTTTAGGACAATTAACAACTAATCTATGGAGTTTTTTACATGTTTCATATAGGAATGGACCGGGATGTATTGTTACCGTGAATGGAGAGAAACATCCCCAAACTGTGCCTTTCTTAACAAATGCTCGGGTTTTTTAAAACTATTGAACTGTGTTGTTCGTTATGAAATGTTTTCCACCAAGGGGAATTTGGATCGGATATCTATTTATAGGTGGATCACGATCTTTTTTGCAAATACACTTCATAGCATACTTCATATTTGCAGCCTTCTGATGCACAGGAAATAATCCTCCAGATTCAGGAGAATTGTCTGTGTGTAAGAGCTCAAAATAAGCGTTAATAATACACCGCTCAAAAAAATAAAGGGCACACTCAAATAACACATCCTAGATCTGAATGAATGAAATATTCTCATTGAATACTTTGTTCTGTACACAGTTGAATGTGCTGACAACAAAGTGAAACTGATTGTCAATCAGTGTTGCTTCCTAAGTGGACAGTTTGATTTCACAAAAGTTTGATTTACTTGGAGTTATATTCTGTTTTTTAAGTGTTCCCTTTATTTTTTTGAGCAGTATATTTGAAATCCTGAGTCTCCTGCTGTTCTGTTTAAGAAAAGTAACAAATCTTCTGTTCCCGGGTCACCCTGACCCAGACCGAAAACTCTTCATTTGCAGTGCTTATGTTTGGTCAATTTGAATACTTTTTTCACTTGGAAAGTAGTCTGAACATTTCTGCACACAATGATATGAAAATTGAACTGAAGAAATTAATCCTTATTGGTTTATTTTGCACATAAATATGCCTCCCCCCCCCGTTTTTGTGAATTTTCTTTAGGTTTATTGATAATTATGCCTGCAAAATACATTCTATTTTACTAAAGTTGGTATGGGATTGGTAGCTTGAACATTTCTGAACATAATGATATGAAAATTGAACTGGAAAAACTGATGCATATTGGTTTATTTTGTTGATGAAATGCACGCCCCCCCGTTTTTTTTAAATAGTCTTCACTTTATGGATAGTTTTGCTAGCAAAATACATTCTATTTTACTAAAGTTGGTGTGGGATTGGTAGCTTGAACATTGCTGAACATAATGATATGAAAATTGAACTGGAAAAATTGATGCATATTGGTTTATTTTGCACATAAATGTATGCCTCCCCCCGTGTTCAATTATTTCAATTTATTTATTTATTTATTTATTTATTGGATTTGTATGCCGCCCCTCTCCAGAGACTCGGGGCGGCTAACAGCGACAATAAAACAGTGTACAATAGTAATTTGGTATTGATGATTAAAAATCAATTAATATAAAAACCAAACATACATACATACATACCATGCATAGAATTGTAAAGGCCTAGGGGGAAAGAGGATCTCAATTCCCCCATGCCTGGCGGCAGAGGTGGGTTTTAAGTTGTTTACGAAAGGCAAGGAGGGTGGGGGCAGTTCTAATCTCTGGGGTTATATAAAAATTATGCTGTTAATTTCAAACTTACATACTTTTTTTTAGTAAAATGGATTTGTTTCATAAAATTAGTTCTCTGGCTACAATGTGGTTGATTTTCAAAAGGATATTCCAAATATTTCTAGACAAATATGTATAAACAGTGACAATAATGGCACATAGCAAGGTCGGGGGTGGGGGGTGGCCCTTTTGTGGCAAAAATAAACCAATAAGAACCATTTTTTTCAGTTCATTTATATTTTTCTTATATTCAGAAATGTTCAATTTAGTATATCAAACCTTTTGGGGGGAAATTCCTTAGGGATTTGTAGCCTTAAAAAATAGAAATTGACACGAAATTAAAAAAGGATGGGGGGAGGGGCTTTTTGATCAAAATAAAAATATAAGTCTCAATTTTTCCAGTTCAATTTTCATATCATTATGTTCATAAATGTTCAAACTAGTTTCCCAGTTGAAAAGGTTTTCAAAAAGATCAAATTCAAGTACCTAAAAAAATTATTTTTGGTCCGGTCATATACGAACAGAAACAGACTCGAAGTTATGATTTTTTTTTGCCCAGAAAACAATTAGCCACCACCCCAAAAATATTTTTTGATGATCAGCATTGTTAAATTGAGTAAATTAATGCCTAAGATTTTAAAGAATATTTCGGATTTGGAGCATAAAAAAATAAAAAGTGAAAATGGTTGCAAGCAGCCGAGGGGGGGGGGGAGGCCTTATTTCTGATATTAAAAAACCAATAAGAATCATTTTTTTCAGTTCCTTTATATTTTTCTTATATTCAGAAATGTTCAAGCTACCAATCCCACACCAACTTTAGTAAAATAGAATGCATTTTGCAAGCAAAACTATCCATAAATTGAAAAAAAGTTCACAAAAATGGGGGGGGCGTGCATTATATCCGCAAAATAAACCAATAAGATTTACTTTTTTCATTTCAATTTTCATATCATTGTGTGCAGAAATGTTCAGACTACTTTCCAAGTGAAAAAAGCTTTCAAAAAGACCAAACATAAGCACTGCAAATGAAGAGTTTTCAGTCCCGGTCAGGGTGACCCGGGAACAGAAGATTTGTAACTTTTTTTGCCCAGCAAAAACTAAGCCCCCCACCCCCCAAAAAAAATTCTCATAGAGAGAACCCCTGAAATGATGAAAAGTCATGAAATTTCAAGTTTCAGATATGCAGGGAAAATTTTTTACAGGGACTCAAACTTGGCTTTGGGTCGCATACGACCCGAACAGAACAGCAGGGTTAAGTTTCATCTGTGTTTTAAGGCTTTTCTGCAAGTAAAATAATGAGGCTTTTTTTGCAGAAAATATGCGTAATTTATTTGAGAAATCTTTAAAAATATCGAATTGAGAATTTGATTTAACAATATGAAACTATTGAGTTTTAGCCCCTTTTGGGTTGCAGACATTGGTTCCAACTCTAATAAAATATTTAACTTAATAGAACATTTCCTTTGAAAATTGTTTTGATATTGACATTATTTTGTTATTTGCTTTGTTCACTTACAGATGATAGCTTGTTTAAATATGTATTTAAGAATCCATTTTTTTCTCCTTCCCAGTGTCATTCCCAATTGTCAATTCAGATCAAAGACTGCTCGTTTGAAAACATTTACAGCTAACCAATTGGATGAAATTAAAGATCCATCTGGACTTTTTTATATTCTCCCTTTTCAGAAGGTAACTAGAAATATGCCTCAATATATGTACTTTTTTTTGTTTTCCATTTAGTTTTTTAAAATAATTATAACATCCTACATGCATATTAAACTGAACAGAAGAAAAGCAGTTACACTTTTATTAAAATTTAATGAATTTCCATTTTGATTACTTTTAGTAACACAATACAGAGGTACCTCTACTTAAGAACTTAATTCGTTCCATGACCAGGTTTTTAAGTAGAAACATTTGTAAGTAGAAGCAATTTTTCCCATAGGAATCAATCTAAAAGCAAATAATGCATGCAAACCCATTAGGAAAGAAATAAAATCTTGGAATTTGGGTGGGAGGAGGAGGAAGAGAGGAAGAGGACAGTTGCTGCCGAAGGAAGAAGCTAAGGTGAGGGGAATCAAAAAAATCCAAAACTATAAGGTTTTTTTTTTTAAGGGACTCTGAGGCGGTGAGGAGGAGCGCATGCTCCCATACACCCAGCACAAGGCTGCCTGCCATACACTGCGCCCGAGAGAAAAACCCAGGTGGGCGAGAGGGGGGCACTTCCTGCTCCTTTGACCGAAAGGCGTCTGCTGCTACCTGCTTCCTCTTCCTTCCCATGCTGAAGGGCTCCCCTCTCCTCTTGTTCGCTCGCTTTGTAGCTGGCGCTTTCCTTCACTGTGGTGACTCCTCGGGTTGGCTGAAGCTGAGTTGATCCGGCTGGGGCAAAGCGCCCCCTTTTGCCTTTCTGCACCCAGACGCTCCGGGAGGACCACCGAAAGGCTCCTCTCGCAGCCCAGAAATGCCCGAGATAGCCAGGGTTAAAGGATGAATGGCAGGAAACTAGCTGGGCCTTCGTGTCGGTCTCAAATTTCCTGGGAAATTTTTCCGGGCTCGGGTTCTTAAGTAGAAAACGGTTCTTGAGAAGAGGCAAAAAAATCTTGAACACACGGTTCTTATCTAGAAAAGTTATTAAGTAGAGGTGTTCTTAGGTAGAGGTACCGCTGTATGGGCAACAAATATTGGTTGAAAAATTGGAATTATGCAAGTGTCATATTTTTTCTTTTTTAAAAATAGGGATACTTGGTTAATTGGGATGTTCAGAGACAAGTATGGAATTATCTTTTTGGAAAAGAAATGTATCAGGTAACTTGCATTTTCGTTTATCTTGAATATACATTAGAAGTAAGACAGCTGCAAAAGGCATTTACAGACATGTGATACTCGCATATTTTATTGATCACATATAATATTCTAATTTTCTGAGATGGGAGATTTGAGCTCTACCCATAATCATCATAATTATGACAAATCACGTCTTGAACTATCTTGCCTTGCATGTAATGAGTCACATATATTAGAATTTACCTTTTAAGTTGCATTACTGAATGAACTTTTGCTCAATATTCTAATTTTTCAAGTTTCACCTGTAGATCATGGTATTTAAAACATTTGCTACAATAATGATTGAAAATAAGTTTGATTTCTATAATCTGTGCATACCATTCAGTTTTAAAGCATCAAATATGCTGTGTCCAAACATGCAATTGGTCATTGTGAGTATTCTTGAATTTTAAAACTGAACTGCCAATTGATAGATTATATTAATTTACTATGGAAAATATATTTAAAATGGGTTATTCTTTCATTTTATTCAAGGATTTTGGGAGGATTCTATTATACATTCTAAAACTTGCTCAGAACAGTTAACAGTGGGACTATGTGGGTCAATTTAATAAAATATAGCTTTAATGCAGATTTTGAATTAATATCAGAAAGTTAAGTCTGAAGTTTTATTTTAAAACTTGAAATGTTTTCCTTTACAGGTAGATTTTATTGATACTAATATAATCATCACAGAACCTTATTTCAACTTTAGCTCAATTCAAGAGTCTATGAATGAAATATTATTTGAAGAATACCAATTCCAAGCAGTTCTCAGAGTAAATGGTGAGTGATACTGTACATTTGTCCAGAAAATATAATGTGTTCTTCATCCTGACATTGCTTCAATAAAATTAAATGAGGATTATCTATACCTTAACATAGCATTTGCCTTTTTAGTAACTGCACTAAAACTGTCAGTCTGCTAATAAAAATAGCTATAATATGGCATATTCTGTTTCAGCTGGAGCTCTTAGTGCACATAGATACTTCCGAGATAACCCATCAGAATTGTGTTGTATTATTGTGGACAGTGGCTATTCCTTTACACACATTGTGCCTTACTGTAGAAGTAAAAAGAAGAAAGAAGCGATAATAAGGTAAAACATTTAAGCATTCATAAAAAAAGAAATTTTGTTTTAAAAATATATGAAAATTTCAAGCTTTGTTTTTAATTTCCAGAATTAATGTTGGAGGAAAACTCTTAACCAATCATTTAAAGGAAATAATATCTTACAGGTAAAGCATTTATTTTGTCTCTGCAAAAGTATCCTGATGAACACCATCATCCCAAAAAATCATGCTAGATTAAGCTTATTTGGGGGAGAATTGCTACATACTGTATGTATCTAGACCTCAACAAAACTTTGATCGAATGCCTCAAGATACTCTCTTTAATAAAATGGTAAAATATGGGCTAAGTGATTCTGGTGTTAGATTGAATTGACTGAATGACAATATCCAAAAATCTAGAAAATCTTGAGAAGTACACTAAAATTACTAAGATTCATATCAATAGGGACAAGTGTAAAGTTCTGCATCTTGGTAGTAAAAAATGTATAGCACAAATATAGGTTGAAGGAGACTTGTCTTTGCCCTAATACATGTGATAAAGATTCTCTTCTGTTGCAGTTACTAAAAAGGCAAATGCTGTCTTAAAGTATAGATAGTCCTCATTAAGCAACTGCCTCATGTAGCTACCATTCTGGTTACAAGGGTGATAAAAAATAACTATGACCAATCCTCAACACTATGACTTTCACAGGTTTATAAAGTAAAGGAAAGCTGAAGTAAAATCATTAGCACAGTACTTAGTGATCACTTAACAACCAAGTTGCCAGTGTCAATTGTTTTTGTTAATAAGGGTGGCTTGTACATTAAATGAGAGAAAAGTCCAGATCATGACAGTAATTCTTCTATTCTGCACAAATCAAGCCCTATTTAAAAACTGTATTCAGATGTAGTCACTACAGGTAAAAAATGGACAGTGGCAAAGTAAATTCAGGGGGGAGTATGAAAAGCAAGCCCAAGAAAGAATTAAATTATCTGGTTATATTTACTCTTCCAAAAAGATAGCAGTCTTCAAATATATGAAGATCTTCCATAAAAAGAAATGCGGGACTTATTTTCTCTTGTTTCTAAGACAAAACCAAAACCCATAGCTAAAATTATAAGAAAGAAGACACAGTACTGAACAGTAGATTGGAATAGGTGACTTCTAAAACTGTTTCAAGCTTTCTGATTATCTGTTTATGAACTCATTGTACTAGTCTTGGAATAGAAATGTCAATCTAAATCTTTAACCGGAACTTACTGTAATTATTGTGATTTTAATTCCTTAATTTACCATTAAATTTAGTAGCATACCTAAATCTGTAGAACATTAAATGTTATTTTCCATAATTGTGTAATGGACTATGGAATACATAGTTTAGTAAATTCCCTTCAATGCTTATGATAAACTGGCAAAGCAAACAGAATAAATAACTTCTTTTAAAAATTCTTGTACCTTTTCTAGGCAGCTCCATGTTATGGACGAAACTCATGTGATTAATCAAGTGAAAGAAGATGTATGTTATGTTTCACAAGACTTTTTCAAGGATATGGAAATTGCCAAGTATGGTCTTTTTAAATATATTGGTTAAGTGTTGTTTATTTTGTTAAAGTTTAGAAATTTATTGGGCTTGATCTTATTAAAAATATTACCTTATTAGGCTGACATTTTTGTAATTAAAAATATATTCTTTTGAGAATGCATAGAATATTTTATCTTCTGTGCCCCATCATACAAATCTGGAAGGAGAGACAATGATCTTTGAGACCTTTGATTAGGATTTCAGTTTGTGATCTGATCCATGGAAGAAGAGATATGCCATTTTCTAATCCACTTTAAATAGACATTTTTGCCCATAAAGGTGACATTAAATATTTTAAATATAAGAAATACTGTTATTCAAAATCAAGGATGTGATACACATTTTTCCTACCTCCAGCGTTTACCTAATAGTCATTTTAAAAGCCCTTTTCATTCTTCTAGAGTATTCAAGTTACTATACATTATATTAAAATAAAAAAAATTGCTGTGGAATAAATTGTTTTGAGAAACAGAAATTATTTAATGCATTCTCAATAAATTTGGTTCCAGGTTGAAAGAAGAAAATACAGTGATGTTGGACTATGTTTTACCAGACTTCAGCACAATAAAAAAGGGATTTTGTAAGGTAATAAAATCACTATAACTGTATTTAAAGTTTTCAGTGTGTGCAAATAAATGACAAACATTTGTCAACTTACCGTATGTTGTGTTTACGTATTAAATATAGTAGTTAATGAAAAATGCAGACTTTACCACTATATGTTTTATAATTGTTTGGTGTAGCCAAGAGAAGAAATGGTGTTAAGTGGAAAGTACAAAACTGGTGAACAAATACTTCGTCTTACAAACGAGCGATTTGCAGTTCCAGAAATACTCCTCCATCCTTCAGATATTGGCATTCAAGAAATGGGAATTCCTGAAGCCATTGTTTATTCAATTCAGAATTTGCCAGAAGGTACATTTATTAAAATAGTGTTACATTCTCAAGGATCCATCTGTGAAATATATTGCAAACAAAACATTTTATTTTGCTTAAGTATCTTAGAGTTTTAAGGGCAATTGCTTCATTGTCTACAACTATTTTAATATTGACATTTGCAGTAATTATATATAGTTCTCAATCAATGATCACTCGTTCAGTGGCCATTTGAAGTTACAATGGCAACAAAAAGTAATATTTTGAACTGGTCCTCAAGATTCTGACTGTCCCAGGAACCCTATGATCATGCAATCAAGAACTGGATGCTTGGTAACCAGCTCACCCAACAACAGTTGCAACATCCCACAACATGCGATTGTCATTTGTGACCTTCCCTATCGGGTTCCCACACTCAAATCAATGGGGAAGCTTGCAGGGAAAATTGCAAGTCATTCACATTCCAGTGGCTTTTTCTCCTGAGGAACTTTACTGGGGTACCTGAACACACTTCTATCAACCACCACCAACACCACCACCCCACTCACACTTTCCCACTTGCAGAACCACACTCAACAATGGTTGCCAACTCATCCAACAGCAGCCACCCCTGGCCTTGCCATATTTGTGCTGTGCCTTGGTAGTCACTCATACATCCTCACACACTTCGTTGCAGCCACACCCAGCCCCCACTATGTTCATGCCATCTCCAACAGACATTTGTGCACATTCCTCCACTAGGCAGCAGTCATCCCTCAGACTGCAGGACAGCCACCCATCCATTTTCCCCTATCCAGCTGTAACCATTTATCTGTCTTATCAGCCTATTTGTGAACCCCCTGGGACTTGCAACTTTCTGCTAACTTCCCTATTGACTTTGCTTATTGGAAACTGGCAGGAAGTTCAAGGAGGTTCTCACTTAATGATCTTCAGTCCTCACTTAACAACGTCAGTGGTTTAAGCCCATGATGGGGAACCTATGGCACCCATGCCAGAGGTGACACACAGAGTCCTCTCTGGGCATGCACGCAGTTGCACAGCTGCTCTTCTGGTTTCCAGCACATACATGTGCACCGACCAGCTGGTCTTTGCACGTGCTGCAGTGCCGGAAACCCAACGACCAGCTGGCCACTGCACATGTGCATCACTCACCTAGGATTTGGGTTTCCAGTACCCCACTGTGCACAAAGACCATGCACGCTGGAAACCCGAAGATCAGCTGGTCTTTGAGTTTCTGGTGCTCTGGCACATGCACACAAGCTTGTAGCTATATGCATTCTGGTTTGGGCACGTGGTGCCAAAAAGATTTGCCGTCACTGGTTTAAGCCAGTGGTTTAACGACATCACACTTTTTGACTGCATTGCATAGCGACAAGTTCAATTGTCATTGTAACCCTAAGATTACCTGCATAGATGCTACATCTATGAAATTTGCAGTAGATAAATTTAGAAGCCAATATATTTTACTCTATAAATGTAGGTTCTGGTATACAAGAATTCCTGTCCTGATTTCTCTGGTATCAAATTTAATAAAAACATTAAAAACGATTAAATATCTAGTTGAAATGTAATGACACATTACATAGGAAACCACTGTTTGTATTAATATGCTATTGTAAAACTGCTGTAATAACCTCTGTACTATCAAGAATGCTGAACAAAAGTAAATTGAAGATATCAAGTATTGTGAAATAAAAGCTTTAGCCTTTTGTGGAAATAAGCAATTATGTTTGTAAAATACATAAATATTAAGATGATGGTAGAAGTGCCTTCAGGTGGTTGTTATTAAGAGAATGACAGGTGTATGCATTAGTTATGCTCAGGTTAAGCAGGACAACCTTATTTGTTCCTGTTACACTTACAGAACTCCATAATATCAGCAGTATTCCCAATTATTACTATTTTTTGAAAAAGACAAATCTGATTTTTTTTCCTACCTCAGGCAAATTTAAACTGGCAATTGCCTTATCTTTTACCAAACAAATTAATTCAGAGTATTAAATTATCTTAATCTGATTTGTCCACAGAAATGCAGCCTCATTTCTTCAAGAATGTTGTTTTAACTGGTGGGAATTCTCTGTTCCCTGGCTTTAGAGATCGTATTTATTCTGAGGTTCGATGCCTCACTCCGACAGATTATGAAGTTTCAGTTGTTCTACCACAGAAGTAAGTAGTCTTCAATTTAAAAAAAGAGTTTATTACTTTTAAAATATGATTTTTCAATTTTTATATTAAAATTTCTAATATTAATTTAGGAATTAATGTATTCTGGTTCTTTATGGCATTTTTGGCTATATGTATGTACTGTATACACACACACATACACCATATTATTTCTTTAGGAGTTATGCCACCAATGGGGAAAACATTAGAATATCATAGAAAAGAAAGACTAAAATTATTCCTTACATTTCTATATGCCTTCCTGTCCTTACAAGTCATTCTTACTTCCACACTATCCATATAATATTTAAATATCACCTTTTCTTCCTAAAATTTCTCACGTCTTTTTCAAGCTCTCATCTGTTTTGTCTACCCATGGTTCTCCCAGTCTTCCCCTTTTGCACAACTTATTTATTTAATTCTTCTTATTCTATCTGTCTATCTATCTATCTATCTATCTATCTATCTATCTATCTATCTATCTATCTACCTACCTACCTACCTACCTACCTACCTACCTACCTACCTACCTTACCCATCCACATACCCACCCCACCCATCCATCTATCTGCCATCTGTCCCACAGTTAACCCTGGTATTCCCCTCAGGTCTAAAAGGACCCGAATTGAAGTTTGAGACCCTGTAAAAAATTTTCCCTGCATATCTGAAACTTGAAATTCCATGACTTTTTCTCATTTGAGGGGTTCTTTCTAAGGGTGGTTGGGGGTTTTTTGGGTGTGTGTGTGTGTATAGTTTTTGCTGGGCAAGAAAAGTTACCAATATTACCCTCTGGGTCCTTTTACACCCGGAGTATAAAAGGTTGGTTCTAGCTACTGGAATGGTCTTTTTGAATACTTTTTTCACTAGTATACTAATTTGAACATTTCTGAACACAATGATATGAAAATTGAAATGAAAAAAATTAATGCTTATTTGTTTATTTTGCTCAGAAAACCCCTCCCCCATTTTTCAGAAATTTTGTTCATTTTCATCTAGATTAGGCTGCAAACTCTTACTTTTTTGACCATCTTTGGCATTGAAATACTAATTTGAACATTTCTGAACACAATGATATGAACATTGAAATGGAAAAATTGATGCTTAGTTGTTTATTTTGCTCATAAAAGGGCCTCCCCCCATGGCTGTGTGCACTTTTTTCAATTTATAGATAGAATAGCCTGCCAAATCAGAATTTTTTGACCATCTTTGGCATTGGCATACTAATTTGAACATTTCTGAACATAATGAAATGAGAAAAAATGTTTTGAACACTTGTAGTCCTCCGGGTCATATGTGACCCAGAGTAAAAAAGGTTGGTTCTAGCTACTAGAATGGTTTTTTTGAATACTTTTTTTGCTAGTATACTAATTTGAACATTTCTGAACACTTCTGAGGCTTCAGATTAGATAGAAGAGATGCAGAGATAGGAATTGGCCCTTGTTTTACCAAAAAATAAATTGACAGAGCTCTAGTGGCTTTTGTTATATATAGAAAAAAAAGGAAATGCACAAAAAGAAATTGAAAGAAAGTGGCCCAGAGGTGGACCCAAAAGTACGAGTGCCAGCGGTCAGTAGTGAGACAAAAGTGTCCGTCCACCCCTTTTTATGTATTTATTTATTTATTTATTTGATTATTATTGCGTGATTCTCAAAAGAGTCAGGGCGGCCTTCAACATGTTAGCCATTGCACTTTGTAATTATTGAAATGGCTCAATTTAACACTCCTACATGAACTTTTTCCACCCAACCAATCTGCACATTGGACAAGTCCCCCTCCTTCTGGATACAGGAAATAGCTTTCGCCCTGGAAGCAGGTATTGTTTTCTAATACTAGAAGGACCCCAGACTGCACTGGAGACCTTTTCTTCAGACAGGAACAGCAGGATTGTTCAGACTCAGCAACCTTTTTTTTTTTGGCTTACTGGGTGGCAGTCTTGCCGCCCACAAAATAAAAATGAATGAATGGGAAAAAATTGTTTAAAAATTTGACAGTGGAAGTATAGGATAGATAAAATAACCCCCAAAATACCCCCAAAGTAATATTGTTGTGCCCTAAAATGCATTTGTACACAAAAAGAATGAATGGGGAAAATGGTTTAAAAATTTGACAGTAGAAGTATAGTATAGATAAAATAACCCCCAAAATACCCCCAAAGTAATATTGTTTTGCCCTAAAATGCATTTGTACACAAAATGAATGAAAGGAAAAAAGTTTTAAAAATGTAAAAGTGGAAGTGTAGCAGAGAGCAACTGGCCCCCTGCCTCCCTTTTTTTTTCTTCTTCAGCCCTGCCCTGCCCTGCCCTGGCTGGATGCATTGCTCACCAAAGTTTTCTTGTCTCTTCAACTTGTACGAAGAGTCTTTGAGGTCTCTCTTTCTTTGTAGCAGAAACAAAGTGAAAGCTAATCTATCTCTCCCTCTCAGTATAAGTAACACAGACTTTCCCTCGCTAGCTGGTATCTCTTACAATGGGGCTGGACAGCAAGGTGCTGCCTTTTATAGAGGAAGGTCAGGTGTCCTTGGGGACCAATGCAAGCCTTGCATACTGCTGGCCAACGAGTGGTCAGCAGGACACATGTCCAAATCCCAGCCTTTCATTTACCTTGATGTCCGGAGACTGCATGGCTTCAGGTAAGAAGGCTGTCCATTGGTCCGCCATGTTGCCCGAACCGAACCCGAACTTTGGTACAGATTTTTTTAAAACTTCAGGTTCGGGATATCGAACACCGTAAAATTTGGTACGGACCCGAATTGTGTGAGTTCGGTTCGCCCATCACTACTGAAAACTAAGAGAAGGCAGTTCTTACATCCTGTGGCAAGAGTTTTATTTTCTTGGATTGTGACATCTTCATTGATGTTTCGAATATAAACCAAGGGCCCCCAACCTATTCATTTCATATTGATGACTCACTTTGTATTCATTTATACTTGAGACTTTTAAAATAAACCATTCTCATGCCATTGAAAGTTTATGATTTTCCTGGTATACCCCACTCTTACTTCTATATGTATAGGAAATTGGAAAAAGCACACATACATACATTTTTGTTTCTTCCAACAAAGATTCATCCCTCACAACAAACTTTGTCTTGTTCATGACATTTCTAAGTAAATACATAAGTTAAAACTTCTCCATCCATTTAATAAATATCCTATCAATGTACACAATTTTATATGCTTGTTCTGATTTTCTGCTCACATGTGTAGGTATAACTTGTAATCATTCCATTCATTTCCCCTGTGGAATACAAGTAAACTAATCATAATCGCCTTGGTCTTCAGAATATTCATTGTACATGCAATGTTTCCTAGTATGGTTAACATAAACTAATATTGATTCATAATTTTATATAGCTTGCTTTTTAAATGGCTATTTTATTTATTTTCAGTCCTATTTCTTATTCCTGGGAAGGTGGAAAGTTAATTTCTGAAAATGATGATTTTGAAGATATGGTAGTAACAAGAGAAGACTATGAAGAAAACGGGCATAGTATATGTGAAGAAAAATTTGATATTTAAATAGATTATTTCCATATAAGTGTTGTATAGATTATCCATTGTAGTAACAATATGTCATAAGCTGGTGCTGTGTCCTAGAATAACCAATATTGATGAACTGATTATATATGTGTGTGTACTTATTTGTCTACAAGTATACAAATATGTGTATATATTGTTATTGCTGATCACTGAATTCATGGTAAATATATGAATTCTAATGAAAATAACTGAAACAATTCATTAAAGGAAGTTTTAATATATCAGAACATTTTTTGGCAAAGATGACTTACAAATTTTTAAATGTACAGTACATATGAAACTTTAATGTATATATGAAACCTTAATTTTAGATTCTTGAAAAATAATTACGGTATGTATAACTCAAATGTAAGAAAGCTAGTTCATTTTTTAAAAAAATATTTAATCTTGATCAATTTAATAAATGGATAATTTTCTCCAGTAGTCCTTTTTATTAGATCTGGTGGAAGAAAAGGGCAGCAGCTGCTAAGCTGAAGACAAAGGTAACAAACTGCAGTGTCAAATCTCTTAATAGAGAAATATCCCAAGGAATTAAAATTGGAAGGGGCCATTCAAGTTATTGAGTTTAGACCTACACTTAATGTAGGGATTCGGTTCAATTTTCTCAGACTGTCTAGCCTTCATGTTAACAAAAGGCAAAGATTGGAGAGCCATTTGTATGAAATGATAAGAGAACTCCTGTCCTAGTTATAGGTTGGAATAGAAAATATCCCAGAGTTATACTCAATTTTCCAGACTCTACCATGATTGTTGGCTTGTCTCGGTTTAACTAGGCTATGAAACCTTCAACAACACCGAGCAGAGAATTTTAACAGAGCGTGGATGTGTGATAAAGCCAAGACACAGACTTAGTTAAATAAGTATTATTTACATATAAACAAAATATAAACAATCCATAATAAGCACGAAGCAATAAAGAATAATAAGCACTGAGCAATTACAAGATTAGCACAAAGCAAAATACAATATAGATAATAAGCATGAAGCTTATACAAGAAGATACGCACGAAGCGTAAACACAATTCCCCCTCTCAGGCAAAGTGAAAAGTGACTGAGCAGAATAATGAGCTTTTATAGCTTCAATGAGGAAGTGACGAAACAGCCTTGAATATTAACTCTTCAAGTACAAGTTAACTCTTTGAGTGCACATTAACTCTTTTAAGTACAAGTTTGGTACAAGTGTACAATATGCAGTTTACAATGGCAATCCCTAACAACCATGTACCCTGTACTAATAATGATTTTACTTGTGAGAAAGGTTTTCCTAACCTTCAGTTGAAATCTCTTTGTAACTTAAATCCATATCCTCTTCTATGGTGTTTAATAGAAAAGTGGTATAACATACATTGGAGCTTCATTTTCTCAAGGTTATAAGTATCTAGCTCCATTAATATCGCCTTATAGAATTTAATTTGTAGTCTTCTTACAGTTCTAACCCTCATTGCTGATCTATAAATTTGTAGTAATTTCTCCAAATCCTTTACAAAGTGAGTTCAAATCTGAATATAGAAAAGTAGTTACGATGGGGACTGATAAAATTTTCTTTCTTTTTTTCCCTTCTTTTTTCTTTTTCTTTTTTTCCCAAATCTGATAAAATTTTCAAAGCCTGATGTGTTTCAAATTGGACATTTGTTCCAACAATATTTTATGTTGTACTCTACCAAATATTCTGTCTTTCATACATACGTTTTACTTATAATAGGAATGCGTATGTATAACCTGGCTCTTTTGGGTAGTTGTGGATGCATATAGTTGGAGTCAGGAGATAAAATTTTCTCAGGGTAAAATGTTACTAGCCTCAAAAGAAATGGTAACATGCTGTCTTTCTATCCAACTATATTCGATGACTTCTTATCTTCAAAGTTATCTTTTGGAGCAAGATTTTACAGCTGATAGGGAATTAATTAGATCTAAAATGAAATTGATCATGTGATCTCTTCCAGCATTCAGGCAGGCACATGAGAAACAGGAATAATTTATCTAGAGCATTACCTTCTTCAGAACTTTTAGCATTTGATAGCATTCAGTAATTCAGCTGTGGTTGAAAAAAGTACTGTTGGGTCTATGGTATCCTTGTTTGTTGACAATGTCACCACTAGGACAACACAGTAATCTTTGTTACA
The DNA here is from genome assembly GCF_031021105.1 of Erythrolamprus reginae. Classification (NCBI taxonomy): domain Eukaryota; kingdom Metazoa; phylum Chordata; class Lepidosauria; order Squamata; family Dipsadidae; genus Erythrolamprus; species Erythrolamprus reginae. Next base: position 60,020,668 of record NC_091955.1, read on the forward strand.
GTACATGCTAAAATAAGCAGTCTCCTCAGAAATACTAAGGCAAAATATTATATTGAGAAGCAACCATCAAGTCTTTTAAATGCCAAGATGTTTATGCTCCACGTATGATCCACAAAACCTGGATTTTCTCATAATTCTATTTATAGTATTCAGTTCTCATACTGATGTTCAGAATCAGCAATTTCTTCAACAAGTGGGAGCAGCCAATACAAGTAGTGATAACTGTGTATGCATTTATGTAATTTCATCATGTATGCAGTATGTAAACGTAATGTGTGTAATGAATTAATAATATATAATTTGCTTTCCCAGTTCGTTTGTATACTCACAATTCATACATTGCTGTTTATTCAATGAAGTACTGGTAGTCCTCAACTTACAACAATTGAGCACAAAATTTATATTGCTAAGTGAGAGAGTTAAGGAGTTTCACCCCATTTTACGACATTTCTTGCAACAGTTAAATGAACCTAACCTGGTTCTTAAGTGAATCTGGCTTCCCGATTGATCTTGCTTGTTACAAAGTTGCAAAAGGCAATCACATAATCCCAGGACACTGCAAGGGTCATAAATTTGAACCAGTTGCCAAGCACCTGAGTTTTGATCATGTGACCACAAGGATGCTGCAAATGTGAAAATGATCATCACTCATTTTTTTCAGTGCCGTTGTAACTGGTCATAAAATGAACTATTCTAAATTGAGGATTACGTGTATCACTCCTCATGCAATATACTAATACTGTATACTCTCACCTGGTCACATGGCCAGCATGCCACTCCCACAAAATAAGCCACATCCAGTGTAAATTTTTTTGCAGCCCTTCACTGACTTCAACTCCCAGAATTCCCTAGCCAGTTGGGGAATTCTGGGAGTTGAAGTCCACTAGGCTTAAAGTTTCCAAGCTTGGAGACTCCAGCCCTATATTACAAGATCCATAGAATTCTTTATTGGCCAAGTGTGATTGGCCACAGAAGAAATTTGTGTCTGGTGCATAGGTGAAGTCAGCCTTCCCGTTGAGAGAAGAGCCCAAAACCGAAAGGGAAGTTGCAGCGTCTTCGAAAGCTTCAGCTGAGGCACTCCTGAGGAACGCTCGCCCGGCGGACGGAACGTGCACCTCCCTCCAAAAGCCCACCGCTTCCACAGACAATCAAGCGACACCGAAACTACCGTTGGCAGCGCAAGCGGTGGGCGGAGCTTCCTCCGGCACAACTTCCGGCCCTGTTTCTCTCGCAGTGACAACCGGAGAGGCAGGCGACGGAAGCAGCTGAGAAAAAAGAAAGAAAGAAAGGGGAAGGAGCAGCCGGGTCAGGTTTGGGCGGCTGTGGTGGTCGCCATGGCGTAGCCGAGGAGCCTGGTCTGCGCTTTTGGGTCAACCACGCCCCACGGTGGGCCTGGACCGTTTCTTCAGGGAGAGGTGAGCCGGGTTGAGGGCGGCCTTCGGCTCTCCGGTGCCGAAGAGTGGCCTTTAAAAATCTCGGAGCGGGGAAAGGGCCCTCCGTATATCGCATGGAGGGCCCGAAGGGTGTAAATACTAGGCAGGCAGGGACAGGGGAGTCGGGTGACGTTATTCCTCTCCGCCGTGTTTTCTGCTGTGGTGTTTTTTTCTCGATCTGTCGGGGAGAGCGACGTGGCGGGAGAAAAAAACGAGTAATAAAAACAAGCTTCTTAACTAACAGGCTCTTCCGGTTAAGAGAAAGGGCTGCTTCAACCTCCTCCTGCTTACACGGTGAATATCTCCTCTCTGTTTTAGGCGTTTCACTTAATCCGAAAAGAATGGGCTGCTATTCTGACATCTCAAAAAATACCAACGTTTTTTTTTTTAAAAAAAGAAAAGAATAGAAACGCTTTTGCTCTGAAGTGATCCCAGAGTTAATTCATCGATTTTTCTCATTAAGATCTTTAATGATGCTTTTTCTCAAAAATGTTTCTGTCATAGGTTGAAATCAGTAAAACTGCATTTTCCTCCATTTAAAACATTAACCCGGTCTGACATCTCAAAAAATACCAACGTTTAAAAAAAGAATAGAAGCACTTTTATTTTGATTGATTGATTGATTGATTGATTGATTTGATTTGTATGCAACCCTTCTCCAAAGTGATCCCAGAGTTGATTAATCTTTTTTTTAATGAACAATGTAAATGATATTACAGCACATTTAAAAGCACATTTATTGAAATACCAAACTGAGCATAAAAGTAATATGGGCTGAGTATATCTCATGTTTTAATTGGCCACTTATTGTGAGAGAAAACTGGCTTGGGAAATCTCAGCCAAAACACTTAATGGGATTGCCCTGTTTTGAAGAGTACTGCTTCACAGAAAATTAAATTTTTTACTCTTTTTAATGTGTCCTGGGTCTTATGAACCTTTTTTTCTGACAACTCACTGAAAGTAATTTCTTGTGAGCTATGGGAGCAGTTAAATAGAAATTGCTGCCCTTAACATATATCCGAAATGCTACTGATGTTCCAGTCAAAAGTATATTTAGCAAACTTTACATTGAAAGTAATGGAGTTGAAATACTTACTTCCAGGCTTAAAAAAGCAGGGCAATTATTCCCAAATTTGCTTTTGCTGTTATGATGAGCTGAAATCATATGCATTTATGTGTGATTAGGGATAATTAAACACCTTGTTACAAATTTATATTTTGGTTGTTCTCTTCTCAGTTTAAAAGGGTAAATTCAAGTTATTTTCACAGATATGTCATCTCCCTAAGTCACACATAAAGCAGTTTTTGGGTAACCTGTTTGGAAAGAAAAAAATTAGCCTGGCATCTTCATTGTCTTTTCCTCTGGAAAAGTCACAGCTGATAGTCCAACCAGAACTGCCCAAAGGATCTAAAAACCCACACACACATAGATAGTAAAATAACAAAAAGGTACAGCACAAACATTAAAAAAGCAGAGATGGGGGAAAGAGTGGTTATGCTGCCAAGAAAGAAAATCTAAAAGGGGGGCGAAACATGGGTAATAATTTTGTCCTTAAACTAATAATCTAGAGCAGGGGTGTCAAACTCACGGGCCAGGGGCTAGATTCGGCCCATGGGCTGTTTAGATCTGGCCCGCGGGGCTGCCCTGGAAACAGCAAAGGACCAGCCCTCATTGCCTGTGTTATAGTAGAAACATCCTTTTAGGCCATAAAAGTAATATGAAAAATATCAAATATTTTTTCAAAACTAATATAACATTCCAATTTCTACTACAGTATATCAAAATATCAATCATCAGGTGAATGTTGTCAGATAACCAGGCTTTCTAATCACAGCCCCACCTGTCCTTTCAGGAATCATATGTCAAGGAGAACCCCCAGATTGCATGTCTGCTCTTTGGCAACATTACCACATCTTTGAGAGCAGTAAATGGAACAATCATGAATATAGAAAATTCTGTAACTGTTTCATTTTCTTAGCATTAAGTGTGAATCTGTTCAACTTCATTCAGTCATACATTAAAGAAAATGTTGACCGAAGAAGATTTATTACTAAAGGAACAATCTGATAAACTTTGCAGAAAGCCAGATGAAGGAGGAGGAGTAGAAAAAACCGTCTTAGATAGGCACCATCTTAATTCATACATTAAGAAGGAGGAGGAGGACAACCATATTCACACTTGCAAAATTATGTTGCAGTAGTTACCGGTAATCTCAATGAAAGTAGTTTTAGGTCTATGTGGCATCTGTTTCTTGGACTGGTGTATCTTGTAGGATTCACATATACTGCCTGAATGTACTCGGTCAAGACTGTATCTTGACCGATGTGGTTTAGGATTGAGATTCATCATCATCATAACATAAAATCCCCAAACAATGACCTCAGTGCAGCTTTATGTAGGTGTTTAAAAGAAATAGAGAAACTGTACCCTGAGGTACATCATACCACACTATTCAAAGATTCAGTTTTGTCCACTAATACCATATAAGTTTGCCCCTCAACAAGGAACAGAACCACTGCCAAATAGTGCCTTTAATCAACTCCCCCAAGTGACCCAAATAATAAAATGGTCCTGTATTTAGCTGCTGTGAGATGTAGCAGAATTAAGAGTGTGAAAAATTCCCATCAGTGTCCCACTGTATATTAGCTACAACAGCAAACAACGTTGTTTCAGTTCCATGTACACACCTTATTAAAAGAAATGCAGTTAATTGATTTCTTGAGAATGTATATTTATTCATTTATCAAATTTACTTATTTATTAAAATTGTTTGCCACTCATCACAAGTCAATATTGATATCCAAGTAGTAGCATTCTAGTTCCAATTTTAATAATTATTTACTTTATAGGTAAAAAAACTGCAGAACATAACAATGGAGTTGATGCTAAATAAATTGAAGAGCACTGTTACAAAAGTGACTGCAGATGTCACAAGTGCAGTCATGGGAAATCCTGTAACCAGGGAATTTGATGTTGGTCGCCACATTGCTAGTGGTGGCAACAAACTTGCTTGGAAAATTTTTAATGGCTTTAAAAAGTCAACAAAACAGGTAAGGTTTTGAGAACAAAATCCATATAATCACAATCGAAAGAGAGTATGTAGCTTATAATCACTGAATAAAAGATGTTGATTATGCTCAACATTATTATATTTGTGGAAGTGATGCTCATATATGTTCCTGTTTAGGTTTCTAAAATGTCTCAATATTTAAAAGTTACAAGAAAACTAAAGAGAATTAAATACATACTATAACTTCTTAGCTTTCAATCTGTAAGTAGATATGTGAAGTCTATACTAATCTATCTCAAATGTGCGCTTATATTGTTATTGAGTATTCAGATATCGATAAAACAACTTGAATATATCTTTACTTTAGTGTGGTGGGGTTATTGCATTAATCCTGTGATAATTCCAGTTGTTGCCACACCGCCTTGATCACATTATCAAAATGATCACCTAATGACTGGTGATAGAAATTCCAGTCCAAATTAGGGTTGTTGTCAGAAATATTGGTAGGTGAGAGTGATTATGTATGAGTTTGATAGATTTATAAATAAGATACTTCGTGTCATAGTTCCCTCTAAGCTGAGCAGTGAGCAATCGCTCACTTAAAAATCATCATCAACTCAGAGTTTTCCAAACCTGCCCAGAAGCCGAGAGGGAAAGAGTGAGAGGGAAGGAGAGAGAGAGGAAGAGAGGAAGAGAGAGAAACAGAGAGGAAGGAAAAGAGAAAGAAAAAGAATGGGAGTAAGGAAGAGAGAAAGAAAATCAAAATCTAGTTTGAAACTAGCTCAACTATTTAAGTGGCATTTTGATATTGATAGAGTTGCCCTATTATGAGCTCACTGTTACAGACACACAGTACAGTATTTTATTTTGAAATTCTCTGAGGCAAAACAGGGTGGGTTTTTTGTTTGTTTGTTTGTTTGTTTATTTATTTAATTAATATTTCTGTGCCGCCTAGTCCCGAAGGGACTGCCGCTCAGACACTATACTTTTCCGCCCACCCCCCAAAAAATTAGAGGGAACACTGCTTCGTGTTACATATAATTTTTAATTAGTAATTATTTTGTGGTTCTAACTTTACCTTTAAATTTTTTTTCCCCACATACTAAGTAATATTCAAACATTAAGTCGAAGACCACCTGTACAAGATGGCAATTCTCTTATAATGGTGATATGACTTGTTTTCAATTAAAAGGCATCAAGAAGAATTATTTTAAAGTAAAGTAGTTTTCTTTAGTAAGATACACATAAAATATAAATGGTTCATTAACTACCTTTGTATACCTTATGTTTAGGAAGTGGCAGTCTTTGTATTTGATAAAAAACTTATGGATAAATATCAGAAATTTGAGAAGGATCAAATTATTGATTGCTTAAAACGCGGAGTTCAGCAGTTGACAAGACTTCGACATCCTCGACTGCTAACAGTGCAGCATCCACTAGAAGAATCCCGGTAAAAATTTCTGACACTAAAGTAACAATAGATTCAAAATCAAAACAATCTAATAATTGGATTCCAATGAGTTTTAAAAACTGATGACCAAAGTGCAGTACAGTATAGAGTACAGAATTGTAAAAACCTGATTTCTAAATAAAGCAAGGGTTTACAATTTATACTCATATTGTAAATACTTTTCAAATATTTTATACCCTGGATATAATGGGTGATGAAATTCATGCATTGAATTCAGTTTGCATTCTGAATGTGAGTCTTATAAGAAAAAAAATCAAATGAATCTATTTAAAATATTCAGAAGTTTCATTTCATTTTCTTCTTCCAGAAATTCTGAGAACCTTTAAAGGATTTTAACTGGTATTGATTCTTGCAAAATAATAGTGATTTTTGTAGTTGGGATTTTGGCACGTACTGTTAGGATTTTTAATTGAAATATACTTGTATTCACTTGTGGTGTCCTGTGAATTTTCCAGATGCCAGTTTGCTATGCAACCTATAAACTACCTTTATCTTTTTTTAAAAATTGAATGCTTGGAGTGTTTAGTAATACTATCCTTGGTTTTTTTTTTGTGTTTGTTTTTGTTTTTTTAGAGATTGTCTAGCATTTTGTACAGAACCAGTTAGTGCAAGTTTGGCTAATATACTGGGTAACTGGGAGAATCTTCCTTCACCCATACCATCTGACATCAAAGAATATAACTTGTATGATGTGGAAACGAAATATGGCTTACTTCAGGTATACATTGACTTATAACTTACATCAATTATGATAAATCATAATTGTAATCCATTCACAATTGTGTATGTTTGTTTATAAATGAGCAGACGTATTCTAATTTTACCAGACCTGAAGGCAGGAAGACTATTCATGACTAAAGATATGAAAGTAAACATATTTGAAGAAATGGATCTTGCGACATTTTGCATGCTGTGGTCTATTTTTGAACACCTTAATGTATTCCATATATAAAGGAGGCACTTAGTTCATATTATTTTCCTTCTACAGAAAGAAAACAATAGAAGTACTGTTTACAATAAAAATTATAATACATTTGTACATCAATTCCTTGCATGTTGTAAAATAATCTGCAAGTGAATTCACACATTTTAGATAATTAAACATTTCAGTCCTCAGACGCTTTCGATTGTTAAAAAATTTTCTTGTTCAGATATCTTGGTCATTTGCATCCTACTCTCTGTGTTCTAGAATAGTTGTTATTGTGTAAATTGTGCACAAATTTCTCACAAATAAGAAGGGCTTAAAGACCTAATTCTAATTGATTGGATGAGCAAGTATGTCTTGGTTACATTGTGTGGAGTATTGAGATAGTGGTTGCAAGCAAATATATAATCCATCATAATAAGTAAGTTCCAGAAAACTGGGGGGGGAAAGACATTATCACAAGAATATAACTTGTCCTATCCAACAGGTTTCAGAAGGCTTGTCATTTCTACACAGTGGCGTGAAAATGGTACACGGTAACCTTACTCCTGAAAACATAATTTTGAATAAAAGTGGTGCATGGAAGATTATGGGATTTGACTTCTGCATTCAATCAATAAATCCATCTGAACAAGAGGTAATAAATTGTTTAATGTGTTATTTTTCTTAACTGAAGCCCAGCTGAAAAAAATAAGAATCTAATACTTAGCTGATTTTAAAGTTTCTAAAGTTTACAAAGAGTTAATATGTGACTTTACCAGGTGGACAAACACATAATATTATCATAGATGGAAATTTTGTATAAGATTTGTCATCTGTACCTTTTAGTACAAAATAAGATTTTATGGATTTTTGAGGAAGTTATGAAGGACAGGCTAGTTATTTATTCATTTATTTTATATTATTTATAAACAATAGCCTCAGTCACAATCAGTAGTAACAATTCATCTATCCAAAATGCCTGGGGAAGCAGCCAGGTTTTCATTGGCTGATGAAAGGCTAAGAGGATTGGGTGATGACAGACAGGGGTAGTGATTTCTGACATGCCTGGGATAAACATATATCCATCCTAAGATAAAAATACAAGAAATAGTATAAGGGCAGACTAGATGGACCATGAGGTCTTTTTCTGCCATCAGTCTTCTATGTTTCTATATTCACCACTATTGCAAGATGGTATTGTTTGATAGGACATGGAGCAAATCTATCTGTCTGATGAGTCAAAAAAAAAAGAGAGAGAAGATGACAGTCCTACAGGTTTCCTCTCATATGCCGTGGAGATAATTTATAGATAAAGGCAATCTTTTGCTAGGGCAGCTCATAGAACACTGGTATTATAGTCATAACAGGAAATACCTAACACTACCTGCACCACCAAATCCTGAACCAGTTGCAGCTTCTAAGTATTTTCCAAGGGCATATAAAATGCATTCAATAATCCAGTTGGGAAGTGAGTAAGGCATGAGTCAACATTAGTGAGTAAGGCATGAGTCACTATAATCTAGAAATGCCCACAATTGATGTATAAGGCAAATCTGTACAAATGCCCCACTGGCCATGGCTGTCACCTGTTCTTCAAGCAGGACCTAAGAGTCCAAGAGGATTCCCCAATATACAGAGTCAAGGATAGCAAACCCCCAGAGTAAGGGGGCCTTAAAACCAGGGGTAGGTTGCTCCAGGTTTGGACCGGTTCACTCGAATCAGTAGCAACCCGCTGGTGATATTAGGATGACATCACCGAACTGGATCAGTTGGTGCCAGTCCCTGGGTGACACCATCTATTTTTAAAAGAATCCTTTCTGACCATGCGCAGAAGCTGAGTTCCAGCATTGTGCATGCGGTCGGCATTTATTTTTTGGCTTTGTTGTTGGTTTGGGGGGGAGATTTTTTGTTACTGTGCATATGTGCATGCGTGTCCATTAGGTGTGGGAAGGAGCCGACAGTGAGGTAGGTTGGAGCCCACCTCTGCTTAAAACCCACAGCAACTTGATCTTGCCGTGGTTGAAGCTTATTCTCTCTCAACCATTAGGTATCTAACAACCCTAAATTTAAGTAAGATAATATATATATTATGAAGAATTTTTTTGCTTTTTTCACGTAATATAGTATTTTTGAAAGTTAATATTACTTGGCTAGAGTAATACATTTTATTGTTTCAAAATATATGACTTCATTACACTTCTTATTGCAGCCCAAATTCTCTTCTAAAGAATGGGATCCAAATTTACCAACTTTGTGTCTTCCAAATCCTCAGTATTTGGCCCCAGAATACATCCTTTCAGTAAGCTGTGAAACAGCTAGTGACATGTATTCTCTAGGGGCAGTTATATATGCTATATTTAATAATGGGAAGCCAATTTTTGAAGTCAACAAGCAAGATATATATAAAAGCTTCAGCAGACAGCTGGATCAGGTACATTTAAATCTATTAACATGTATTTTCAAATACAGGTAGTCCTCAACTTATGACTGGTTGTTTAGCAACCTTACATGTACAACAGACTCTCCAAAAGTTACTTATAACCTGGTTTCAAAGTTACGATTGCTGCAGCACCCCGTGCAGTCATTTGCCCTTAAGGCTGAGTGCAGGGATGGTGCAGCATTCATCCACCCTGCTGGATCCCTGCAGCTACTCATGCACCCAGGGGAAATCAGGCTGACTGTAAGTGGATGCAAGTCAACTGGAGTTTGGAAGCTGTCACTAGCAATCTTCTCAGTGAACAAGCAAGAGGAGATCGGCTGTTCTGTGCTCGACAGCTTCCTTCCCACTCAAGAACTTTCACGACTCAGCATGCTTTACAGCCCAGCAATACTCACCTTTCCGTTTTTTGCAGTTTCTGAGAGAGGCACCCAGATCAGCTTCCTTACAGACGTAGCCTCCTGGCAAAGCAGGTGTTATTCTTGCAACTCTTTAAGGAAGCTCCACAAATAAATAGAGTCTCTTTAAAAAGTGGAGCCTCCTTAAAACAAAACTACAGTATTGTGAGAATAGGACCTGTTGCAAAATGGCATGAGTTTGCCCCGAGTCTGGGGTTATAGAAAACTGATGCTATACTGGGCCAGGCATCTCTTTCTGAAGAGGCAAAAAACAAAAAGGTAAGTTGGACACTGCTGAGCAAGCAAGAGTCCTGCACGTCCTTGGGTGGCATCTCCCCTTGTTCAATTGAGGTTTGCAAGGTCTGGATGGATTGATCTCCCTTTGCATGTTGGAGATTGCAAACACTCATCAGCCTGATCTCCCCATCCTTGCTGGATGGAAAGGCAGCTGGAGGTTTCAAGTTCCAGCTAGCTTGATTTCCCTTGCTGGGTGGGTGGGAAGTATGCTGATATGGGTTGCCTCAGGAGGTTTGGGTAGCCATGGGAGGTAAAGGGCAGATGATCCCATGCCTACCTAGGCCTCCCAGAACCTCCTCTACCTGAGGCACCTTGTGCTCTATTTAATAACCTTCAGCTTTGTTTATAGCTGCATCAGAGAGACAAGGGAGGCTATTTCGCTTAAAGGTCACTGACATGCAGCAGTAAAGGGCAGGCTCCATTATGGTTGTATTTCCAGGACTACCTCTATTGATTTATAATGGCTGCTTTCAGATATTAGACTTGATTTGTGGACATGAAAGTGTATATTGTATGTGGTGAAATTCTAAACAAAAAGATTTTTATATAACACATATTACAGGCAGGGATATTTTGTTGTGAATAATGGATTGCATGTGTTCTGTACAGCTCAGTCGGTTGAACTCCAGTAATCTTCAGAACATCCCAGACGATGTCCGTGAACACGTGAAACTCTTGTTAAATGTCACTCCTGCAGTCAGACCAGATGCGGACCAAATGACTAAAGTGAGTAAACAGAAATAACTGCGGAACATAAGGCTAGTCTTCAATTGTTATAACAGTGGCAGTAGGCTCAAGGTTGACTCAGCCTTCCAAGGTTGGTAAAACGACCCAGATTGTTGGGGGAAATATGCTTACTCTCTGTAAACCGCTTAGAGAAGACTGTAAAGCACTGTGAAGCAGTATAAAATCTAAAATCTAAAAAATGAATATAGAGTTTTAAACTGTTCTGTTAGAACACTCTGGTTTATGGGATATTAGAATGTAAGTGATTACATTTCTCTTATTAGCAGAGCCAGTGCTCAGTAATTTCCTGATTTTTTTTTGGCAAAATACCTTTTTAGAGACTATTTGTAGTTGCCTAGAAAATAAGTGATACTTACGGAATACATTAAAAAAAATGTCTATTTGATGTTCGATTTTTATCTTTATTTTTTAATTTTAATTTAATTTAATTTATTCATTATTAAATTGTATACTGTCCTACTCCCAGACATTCAAGACTATTCATAAAATAACCTGTTAACCTTAATTAAAATGGAATGCTATTGTACTTTTGATAAGCCAAATATATAAGATATTTATCATTAAATATTCCTTCCTTATCTTTTTTTAGATACCATTCTTCGATGATGTTGGGGCTATGACATTACAGTACTTTGATTCTTTATTCCAAAGGGATAATCTTCAAAAGTCACAGTTTTTCAAAGGGCTGCCAAAAGTTTTACCAAAACTACCTAAGGTTAGCAACATCCAAATATCATAAGAAATGCCTGCACGATGCTGTATATTGTAAATGAAATGTGAATTGTATTGACTTCCTTTCGGGATTGATAAATGTTGCCGATTTCACTTGTTTTACCAAAAGCGGGTTATAGGATGCACCAGTTATAAAATTATTTTCGAAAATACTGCATTTTTATTTGTAATATTTAAGCTTAATCATATAAATCTTACTGTATCTTTGAAAAGTAAGGTATCTATTTTCTTTCAGCGTGTTGTAGTGCAAAGAATTTTGCCTTGCTTAACATCTGAATTTGTAAATCCAGACATGGTACCTTTTGTTCTGCCTAATGTTCTGCTCATTGCGGAGGAATGTACCAAAGAAGAATACATTAAACTAATTCTACCTGACCTCAGCCCTGTCTTTAGACAACAGGAACCAGTCCAGGTACATTTGTATCTTATATGTTATTCTTGTTTCCTATTATTGAGCACTTTGTATTTCTCATTAAATATTGACAAAAATGTGTGCCTTAAAGTCAGATTACACTGACATGCTGAAAAGGAACGATAGAGCTGTTATACTTTCATAAAATGTATTCAGTCTATAGAGTTCCAGCCATAGTTTATTTCAGAGTCCTAGATGGAATTCCCTGGAATAGATTTATGCCAGATGAGCAGACTTAGTTTTGAAGTCTAGTATTTTGCATTTTGTACATTTACTGCATTCTGCTACACATTCCAATAAGTATGTACTGATCCTTTCTATTTTAAAATTGGTGCTCTTGTTTTCCATGCTTCCAGGCTAGCAACATGGTAAGTGACTATATTTGATTATTCATACATACATACATACATACATACATACATACATACGAATACAGATTGGTACCAAATGTTACAGTGAAAGTTATTCTGAAATATTAGTGTGATTAACAAAATAAGTGAAAGTAATTTTTAAAATTTACATTTCATAAACAGATTCTCTTCATATTTCTTCAAAAAATGGATCTACTGCTAACCAAAACACCTCCAGACGAAATAAAGAATAGTGTTCTGCCAATGGTTTATAGAGCCTTAGAAGCACCATCAATTCAAATACAGGTCTGAGAACCATATATTTTGTATATATAATTGAAATGTATTTGGGATCTTTGAAAAATGCTGTTATCCTATCTTTATTTCTTTTTATTTGTTTCTATCAGTCTTTAGAATAAGTTACAAAGCAATAAAATATTTAAAAAGCAGTATGAAGCAGAATGTTTAATGTTTGCATTTCTTTAATTTTGGAATATCACTTTTTCTTACAACATTTATTATATGAACTGATCATTTTTCAGGTCAAAAGGAATGAGAACAAATAAATATTCCTTTCTCTAGAAATGTGTAAAATGTTTCAAGGTTAAAAAGTTCTGATCCTAAATGTATCATTCTGACTTTCAAATGCTGTCTGTTCTAGTTTCACAAAAGCATTCCAAAGTCAGGGCATCCTGTTCCAACTTTACTGGAAGCATTTGGCTTAAAAGCAAAACTATTCTGAACATTCACATTTGGAATGGCGAGTTCTATTTCACTATCAGCTTATTTCATGAATGAATAGAACTTCTTGTTCCAAACTAACTTTGTGATTCGGGTAAGGTGAGAGTGATCCAACTTCAAAATGTTTTACACACCTGTGCTTCCCACACTCCATCCTTCATCCTGCCTTTGACCTAAGTATACATTTTATCTTAAAATATTAATCATTTAGTGTGAACAGAAATTAAAAACAATGGCTTGAAAATTACTTTTTCAAAAAGTTAACTCTAATCTTATCCAATTTTTATTTGACAATTGTGGTCTTTTTATTTGCAGGAACTCTGTTTAAATATAATTCCTACATTTGCCAACCTTATAGACTATCCGTCAATGAAAAATTCATTGATACCAAGAATTAAAAATGTATGTTTACAAACTTCATCTCTTGCTGTAAGTTTTAATACAGACTTCTTTATAATTGTTTTGTATTTTGCTTTAAAAAAAAAACAATATTACTTGATCTCTAGTGGAGGTGGGGGTTGTATTTTTAGCAAAAAATATTTTGATTGTATATACCGGTAGCTAATATTTAAAGAGTGAAATAGGAGCTTACCACTTAGTCTTACCCTTACCTCATCATGCCCCCTATTTCCAAAATCTATGCCTCTAAAAAAGAATTTCATTTTTTAGATTCTCTATGCAAAGGATCTCAATTGTATAGAATTTCTAATACCATAGGGACTTTTCACATAACCATATTGTATTATTTTAACTTTTCAATTCTCACTGAATGTTCACATATTGGAATTGGCTCCAACTATGTACAGATATGTATTAAACAGATGTTGAGAGTTTCTCAAATTGTATTAAATATCTACATATGAGGAAATTCTGTATAAAATATTAAGCAAAATTTAGCAATTTAAGGATTGCTGAAATTGTCAATGTAGCTAGTCCAATGACTAAATTAAAATTTATTTTTACATAAACATTTTTCAGGTCTAAAGTAATTAATTATCAGAACATGGTTACTTCCTACAAAATTTGAACTGTAGAGTCCTATGCCTTTTAACGAAAAGATTATGGCTTAATCATAAATTAAATTTTCCCATTTATCTTTAATCTTATCCTTTAGTTGATTATTATATTATCAAATTTACATCCATTTCTCTCATTTTTCTATTTCATTCATCTGCTGCTCTAAATACTTACAATTAAAAGCTGATTGGGTGAAAAGCTGATATCTAGATCGTATTTTACTTCCTGATTACAGTACTACTAATCTATGACAACATATTTCTTCCTCCTGCTGTTGGAATCAAATTAGATTAAATCATCCCAGAGATTTATGAATACCATTGTACTAATTGAACATCTTTTAGTGGACTGGTTGAGACTTGGACATTTCCCAAGTGCTTAGTCCACTGACTTTTTAGTAACTGCTACCTCATTTATATACTAATAACAAAGGTGACAAGTGATGAAATAGCAAGGCATTAAAATGATATAGCTCTCCTGCTTGAGCAGGGATTTGGACTAGAAGATCTCCCAGATCCTTTCCAACTCTATTATTCTGAATACAATGAAGCATCCATATACACTTTATTTTGTAGCACCGAGGGAGCAGAGGCATTGGTCTTATCCCTAACTCTAACTGCAGGAAATCATCCAAGGGAATTGTTTAAAATTATTGGGTGACTTGCTCTTTAGTACTTTTGGCTGCATGAGAATCTGTCCAAGCTTTATTATGATAGTTCAAAATTACTTAAATTAAAAACAAAATTACTTAAATTCATGTTTCTTCGGATGTCACTTGAAGCTGTACTTTAATGTGCCTCCTGTACCATTTAATAACATTTATCTGAGTCGGTTTCATAATTAGCCTCTTGAGGAAAGTGGATATTGTTTTTATATTTGTTCACACCATTACCTGCATATTGAATTTCTTCCTGCCTTGGCTTCTAAAAATTTCCAAAGATCTATCCTATCAATGATCATTCAAACTATTATATATTTGGACTAATTTTAACAACTATCAGTTGATATCAGATGGTATATTTAGGCAAACTGATGAGCAAAACAGCAGCTTTACAGCTACGGTAGTTGTTAAATGAAACTAATTGTTATGATCCACTTCATTTTGGATTTAAATCTAATTTAGGACAGATTAATATTTTTGTAAGTCATCTTGAGCCATTAAGAGTCTGTATAGCATATGCATTTTATAAATAAGCATTATTATTGTTGTTGTTGATGGTAGTGGTGTTGAAATGACTGCTGGTTTGATGGCATTCTCCATTTCTCTCCCTTGTTCTTTGCTCTCCACCCCATCCATTTTTTTTTGTTATATTGATGTATTCTTATTTTTTCATTATTTATTTATTCTGTTATTTTACTTCTGGTTTGTTTATACTCTTTTCCATTTATTCCTTTTTATTTTTGTAACCTCCCTGAACAGTCCCACAATAAGATAATTTAATTAACAAATGAATTTGCCTACTTCATATTAGGTAATAGGTAGACTATCTGAGTTTAAAAAACAAAACAAAATTTTTACTATATTTTTCATGCAACAAATTGTTAAAATTATACTGTTTTTGAAGCTTTCCATGTAAGAATAGGTTTTCCCTTCCTTTCTGTACGTAAACCCACATTGTTTAAGTCTGGAAAGGATATATAGGAATTGCATTCAATGTGCACATAGGTTTTGCCTTATTAAATAACTTGTTTATGAAATTTCATTCTAAATCTCCTTTATTCATAAAAGTTCAGAGGATTTGTTAATTTTTTTGTTAGGTGCGTGTAAATTCCTTAGTCTGCTTGGGAAAAATTTTGGAATATTTGGATAAATGGTTTGTTCTTGATGATATTCTGCCTTTTTTGCAACAAATTCCTTCCAAAGAACCTGCAGTCCTTATGGGAATCTTAGGTAATACAACTTTTTGTGTGTGTGTGTTGTGTACTGTAATTCTTCTACAGTACTTTCAGTGTACCGATTCAAAAAACAATATGTTTATAATATGGCTCAGAGGTGCATAACTTGTTTAGTTTCCCAAAATTTTCTTTTAAATTCAAATACTGTATCAACATACATTAACTACCCAAGAACATATTATTTTCAGGATGTCCAGCAAACTTGGGAATCAGGGAATTATCAGGGAAATTAGTTGATCGGGAAATATCAGGGAATCATCAGGGAATTTGTGGAAAAAAATTGGAATAAATCGGGGGGGGGGGGGGCTGTATTAAAATGTTTAAAAGTCAGGGGGAAATCATTTTTTAAAAAACGGATCGCGCTACCTGGAAGAGTCAAGCAAAAATGAGCATAACTGTGACAACAACTTGCTTCCTCAGCTACCGATATTTCTCCACAGTTTAGCCCTTTGGTATGATGTCATCTACGACCAAGCCTTAACTAGATCGCAGGCTACAGGGAAATGTCAGGGAAATATCAGGGAATTTCAAAATGCTTCCCCCCTGGATACTCTGATTTTATCTTGTTGAAAAAATGATCAACTTCAACATCTTGTTTCCCTATCCCCTCAAATTAAAAGAAATACAAAACATGTTTATATATTTATAATTGCATGCAACAGTTTTGACAGTCCTGTTCAAGTTTCAGTTTCAGTGAATCCCTAAATGAACAGAACCTAACACCAGTCTCTGTGTTGTACAAAATTAAGCATGAAATCTTGCTGCAGATGTAAACACAATCATGTTTATGTGTAGTTGTTTACAGATTCAAAATTATCTGGGTATCTGTCTCACTTTTAGCCTGCATTAGCATAATCAGTCTATCCCACCACCCCCTACTTTTAAATCCTACCTGAATCAGTGCATAAAATCATCTGATGAATTCAGCTGCAGCCAGTAAAGGTTATTTCTTTTAATAAAAAGATCCTTCTGATTTTGTTTGCTACCATTTTTTGCTCTTTTTGTAATATTTCATTCGGCAGTCAGAAAAACTTTCAAAATTCCCTCTAGCCAGCCTTCTATTTCTTCTTTCTGGAAGATTTTTCACTCTTTATTGAAGACTTTCATTGGTTCAGGAAGGTCTTGCTATACACAATAGATTATTTCCTTGCAAATTTTCAGTAACATACCAGTCTGGGAATTACAAAGTACATGTCAAAGTCTTTGTCTTACTTTTCTGTAAGTTCTTTATGATTCATTGTTACCAGCTTCATTTTCTTCACTGACTATAAAACCCCATAGGATTCTAGTACTTTGTAGTCTTTGCTATTCCAAAAGACACTTCTCTACATTCTGTCTCAGAGATATGGCCAAATACTGTATTTCAGAACTCAACTTTAGTGATAATTTAAGAGACCAGTCTCTTGCTTAGAAGAATTAGCAAGTTGGGCTCCAGTGTCATTTCTGATACTGGCAATTTTACAATACACTGAAACAATTCAAAGCCCCTGGAATAATCTAAATCTACTTAATGCCAGCACCAAATAGGAACTCCCAATTTTAGCAAATCTATTTGAACACATAGATCTTTGTTATGTAAGCAACATTTCTAGTCAGCTATTCTAGAATTAACCAAACTTTTCATTTTTTAAAATAGTAATCCGTGAATTCCATTTTCTAGATCTTAATCAGCTTGGAAACAGCTCTAGCAGAGATTTTCCTTGGTCTTCCTTGTCTTGACTTCAATAATTACATGTAGCTTCTGTTTCTTAATAGCACACTAGCAGAATACGTTTAGAGATTTTTAAAAATAGATTTCCCCTCCTTTAGAAACATAAATTATCTTCATTCTCAAAGAGGCAGACAGTTGTCTAGAGGAGATCATGGTTGCTGAAAGTAAATATGACACTCACAACCTGAGAAATTAAAAGTGTCAGAATATTCATCTTTACCTAGTTAATTGTAGCAAGTGAGTCACCCTCTTGGGAAATTATTAACAACTTAAAGATAATGTGATTAATTTGGAAGCGTGCCAAATTTCTATTCTTGTCATATTCACTACAGTATTACTTGATTTTGTAAATAACTACAGATAAATAATAGGTATTCCCTCATTCTTTTTTTTTTAAAATAGTTCTTTATGTTATGTATCCATTTCTAGTCTTTTGAAGTATGTAGACAAACTGGGGAGTTTATCGGTATGTTTGTATGCATATATATAATTGATATAGATAATTATTGCAATGAAAGTTTCCATTATTTAATTGAAACTAGTCTTGTGCTCAAAATAAAATATAATGATTGTGATTCATTATAACAAGATAAATAGCTAAACTATTAATGTTTCATAACAGGCATTTACAAATGTACATTTGGTCACAAAAAGCTGGGAATTACAAAAGAACAACTTGCAGGAAAGGTGCTCCCACATCTGATTCCTCTTAGCATTGAGAACAATCTTAATCTAAATCAGGTAAGATGATTAATCATATGTTTTCACTGTAAAAATGTAATACCGTTCATAAAGAATCCAAACTTGGATCACAAATGAGATATTCATTTCATATTTCATTATGTTGCATTAAAGCTATTTTGAATGCAATTCTTCAAAAGTCAGGGGAACTGAAATGCTTTTGATTTCATCCCATGATTTCTTTTGATGGAGGAGCAGACTTTCTAATTTGGAGCCTTCTTTAAAGAAAAGATCACACTTAGCTTGAACCAGTTGAGTTGTTCTGGTTTTTTGAGTTGGTGATGGTGTTGGAAATAGAAACATAGAAACATCAAAGATTGACAGCAGAAAAATATCTCGTGGTCCATTTAGTCTGCCCGTATACTATTTCCTGTATTTTCTTTTAGGATGGATATATGTTTATCCCAGGCATGTTTAAATTCAGTTATTGTGGATTTACCAACCTCGTCTGCTGGAAGTTTGTTCCAAGCATCTACTACTCTTTCAGTAAAATCATATTTTCTCATGTTGCTTCTGATCTTTCCCCCAACTTACCTCAGATTGTGCCCCCTAAATTATAAATTATAATTATAAAATTATAAAATTATAAAAATAACTTTCAGCATAGGTAATATGTATAGTCTTTACAATGAAGTACAATTTTGCCAAAGAGGTGACATCAGTGTTGCCTTAAGTCAGGACTGTCAAACTCGCAGCCCACAGGCCAGATGCATCACGCTGGCCACACCCACACGTGGTTTAGTGAAGGGGGGGAAAGTCCTAATATGCCACATGATGCCACTGTGACGATGCACGTTTGACACCCATGTCTTAAGTTGTAGTGGCTTCATCATGGGATGGTATTCATTGTTCCCTCCCCTGCATCCACATGCCTGTGGATATATTTTGACCTCACTAAGGAAATATAAATTCAATGGTGTTTATAAATAAGAAGGCTGCAAACCGGAAAGGGGCTGGTGATTTGAATGAAAAGTATATTGCTAGCAAGTAAACCTGGACAATTTCATAAAAATAGTGTGAGGATTTAGGTGTTTTAATTAATAAAACATTTAATTAGTTCTTTGTTTCTCTTTTGCTCAATTGGCTACAATATTACAGAAAGTACAGTCATCTGATTAGATATCCAGCATTTTCCAAACATGTGAAAGAAAGCTTATAAAGAGCATTAATATTGCTTTATATCCTCCAAAGTTGTGATCACTGACAAAAATCATCTATTCTGATCAAGAAACTAGAACTATTAATCATAAAACAACAAGCCTTTGCCTCCATCCCTATCCTTACTTAAATCCTCTTTTTATGGAAAACCTGAAGAGAAATATATCAGTTTCTGCAGACTTCCATTTCCATGCCCTAATATTTAAATCACTAATAATGTTTCAGGGCCAAAATGTACTTAACATTTTTATGCCATTATTGAGTAATAGCATTACATTTATTTGCCTGAAGGTTTTGGAAGGGGCAACTGTCTAGGGCAATGTTTCTCAAATAGTGGGATGCCACCCCCTGGGGGAGCGCAGAGTGATACCAGAGGGGCATGTGTGACCCAATGGAATATGTGTGGTCCCTCTCAATTGATTCCCCTAATCAAAAATAAGTTCCACTGAGTTCTGTGGGACTCACTCCCTGGTAAGTGGGTAGTGCAGCCTTTTCCGGGCCAATAGTTTGCAGCTTGTAATAAGTAAAATATAATAAACATTAACATTCCATTGGGGGCCAGATTGGAGAGTTGGGGTATGTGTGCGAAATGTTTAGTTCCTCATGGGGGGGGGGCATAACAGAAAATAATTGAGAATCTGGTCTAGGGAATGTTAAAAGAGCTGCTTTAGACCATACATAGACATAGACTGACGGAAAAAAACATTGAGTATCATTGTATTTAAATTATTTGGAAAATAAATGTAAAACATTTACATTCATAGATAATAATAATAATAATAATAATAATAATAATAATAATAATAATTTATTAGATTTGTATGCCGCCCCTCTCCAAAGACTTGGAGCGGCTCATAACAACAATATTAGATCATGTTAGGTACAGAAAATAATTTTGGTGTACTTTGGGGACAGTTCACAAGGCAACTTAATTTGTATTATTTTAAGATGGTACTATTTTAGACCTTAATACTGCACTGTTGTGTACACATATATGCAAGTGTATTCCCTTTTAGGATAAGCAATGTTTTGCAAAGTGAAGGGGGGGAAAGAAATAGTAAAGAAAAGAAATTGAAGGAAGATGATAGTAGAAAAAAAGGAGCAGGTTGGATAGTAGTTAGTACCAACATTTGTGATGACTCTAGTCCCATGATGGGGAACCTATGGCACGTGTGCCAGAAATGGCACACAGAGCCCTCTCTGTGGGCACACGTGCCATCGCCAGCTGCCGTTTTCAGGTCATCTTATGGGCTTTTTTCCAAGCTGTTTTCAGGCCAAAAAATGGCCTGAAAAACAGCCTGAAAACTGCCCCAAATACAGGCATACGCATGCCGGCCAGGTGGTCTTCGGGTTTCCACACAGTTGCATGCACACGCATGCGTGTTCTAGTTTGTGCACTTGGGGCCAAAAAGGTTCGCCATCACTGCTTTAATCTATACAGTTCTGTCCTTGCAAACCATTCTTGTTTTTATGACATCCGTACCTCAATTATTAGTATGTTACTTTTTTCTTGAATTTTTTCAGTTCTTTTTGAAATTCTTATCAATTCCATCCAACCATTACTTTCTTGTTTCCTTTCTCTTTTGTTTTGCAATTTGATCCTCATTCTTTCTTCCAGCTTCAGTTCCATATAACAAAGTGGACAGAAGTAAAGGCTTATATGCAGAAATGGTAACTTCCTTTATAAACATTCATTCCTTGCAGTATTTTTTTCTACCAGCATTTGCATATCCTAATATTTCTCTTTTATCCATTTCCCCGTTTTTAAGAAGCATTCTATGGTACATTAGTTTTCATTCCTATACTTTTCCCCCCACCATATTCAGGTTCTCAACCAACAACATAGCAGCACCTTTCTATAAAAATACAGATTCATTTATTTCACTAGTCAAACACACTATTAACATCACTACAATCCTTATAAATTTAATGAAAAATATAAAAATATAAAAAGCACACAAGGCATGTGTTCTTATATTACATATACTTTGCAGTAAGTATATGTCATTGGATTCAGCATGTCTTCTAACTGAGTGTGCATATGATTGCTGAATGTCACACTGTGTTCCTCACAATGATTTTGTGGTGCCCATTTTAATTTGTTACATTTCTCTTGGTGCATATTCTATATTAGAAGACTGGTGTTTTTCATATTTCTTCACGTTAAATATATTTCTTTTCTAGTTTAATTCCTTTATTTCAGTCATAAAAGAGATGTTAAATAAATTGGAAGCTGAACACAAGACCAAACTTGAGCAAATCCATGTTATGCAGGAACAACAAAAGTAAGTATGTTGAAACATCATGCTATCACAATGAATTCATGTTATTGTTTTGCTTTTTTAGGTGATTTTTTTGGTTCTCTTGAGTTTTTCTATCTAAAAAAACTAGATAAACACTATTAGAAACATAGAAACATAGAAGTCTGACGGCAGAAAAAGACCTCGTGGTCCATCTAGTCTGCCCTTATACTATTTTCTGTATTTTATCTTAGGATGGATATATGTTTATCCCAGGCATGTTTAAATTCAGTTACTGTGGATTTATCTACCACGTCTGCTGGAAGTTTGTTCCAAGGATCTACTACTCTTTCAGTAAAATAATATTTTCTCATGTTGCTTTTGATCTTTCCCCCAACTAACTTCAGATTGTGTCCCCTTGTTCTTGTGTTCACTTTCCTATTAAAAACACTTCCCTCCTGGACCTTATTTAACCCTTTAATATGTTTAAATGTTTCGATCATGTCCCCCCTTTTCCTTCTGTCCTCCAGACTATACAGATTGAGTTCATTAAGTCTTTCCTGATACGTTTTATTAGTATATTAGTTTATACTAATAGGTTAGATATTAATATTCTACTGCAAAGAATTTTATGATGCTTTTCTTAACTTCTTCACAGTCCTATAAAGTTAGTTAACTGCCATTCATCTTCACAGTTGAACAGTTTGGAATAGATTTTACATATAAGCAGACTATGAACTTTATCTTCCATAATCTTGGGTAGGAATTTAGTATTCTACACCAAACCACACTCAATAATGGCTGGACTAGTGTCAGGATGAGGTCATTGTTTTGAGTTAGAAACTTTGGCCTGCCACAAGTAGAATAGTACTGTGGGAATTGGGGAGAGATGGTTGCATGAGAGGGAAAAATACTAGTCACAACAAATTATTTCCAGAGATTCAATGTCATCTTTTGTTCAGCACCAGCCTGAAGTAAAGGGGATGATCGTGGACATTGAGAGAACCGGAATGGTCCGTGTGATGAACCTTAATCTGGGTGAACTGTAGGAAAAGTAATTATCAGGTTGACTACAGTTCATAACCAACAAGGTTCTGTTAATAAATTGGAACTTGAAAGAAGGCCAAGATTTGGACTCTGATTTATTTCTCGGATATTAATTGCAATGCTGATACAATACATGTTAAACCATAATATTCATTTGATTTGAGTTCATGTATGAACCTTGCCACACAAATATATAGATTTGCATTATGTATGAGTTATGACTTCAGCATAACTCATGAGCTAGTATACTACATGAATTGAATGATTTACAATTTGAGAACACTTTAGGTATATGTTTTAAATTTATATCCAATACTGTTATATAGTTAAATGACAAAAAACATGAGAAATTGGAAGAATCTATGCTCTGTTATATGTATTTCATATAATTTAAATGGGGTAATATTTTATAGTTTATTAATGCAAGTAACTTAATAGCAATAGTGAAAATGTTATTTTTATTATTTTTAAGATATTGTTTTGAGTATAAACATGTGGTATTGGGACAAAAAGAAGCATTCCCAAGTGCCCCCAAAATTATTCTTCAAGCAGAGGAAAGATAAAAATAATACACATTCATAGTTACCTTACTGATGGTAGTGAGAGATGGCGGAGACATTTTAATTGTTCCAGCATGCATGCAAAATAGAAAAGAAAAACTATGTCAACTTCAATGAATTTTTAAATTGCTATAGCAGACAAGAGCTAAGGAGGGTTGGATATTGATTTCCCCCCCCCAGCCATCCTCTGTAGTCTATTGAACAGTAACCCTGTGTTGTCTTTTTGTTAATTCTATTTTATAACTTTGTTTTAACCTGTGAATTTATGCTGTTTTGCTTGGACCTGTGATATAGAGGCTAATGTGACCTCTATAAAATAATATAATTACTATTTGTTGTTATGTTTAAAAAGAAAGTCAAAGCAAATTATTTTTCATTTGTATTGATAACATTTAGAATGTATTTCTGGGTTGTATTTGGGATTGAAACTATTAAATTATAATTACCTTTTTTACAGATCTTTGGATATAACTAATCAAATGAAACCACTTGAAGAATCAAAAGTCAGCAGTACAGGCAATCAAGTAAGATGTATGTATGTATGTATGTATGTATGTATGTATGTATGTATGTATGTGTGTGTGTGTGTGTTTCGCTGAAAATAAAACCCTGTGTTATATTTTTTTTGAACCCCGAAATAAGCGCTTGGCCTTATTGCCATGCACTCAAAAGCTCAATGGGGCTTATTATCAGGAGATGTCTTATTTTGGGAGAAACAGGGTATGTAATTCAAGGTGGCAAACATATATACAGGGTGCGTTCCAAAAGTAATGCAATTTTTTAAAAAAAGTAATTTATTGAACAGAATTGCACAAACACTTAAAATTCTTCAAAGTACTGTCCTTGGGCCTCTACACATTTTTTCCAGTGACTGCCATGACCAGTACGCGCCCTGGAAGGCATGTTTGGGAACTTCTTGCAAGGTCTGCGTCACGACTGATTGGATCTCTTCTATGGATGAAAAATGGGTTCCTTTCAGGGCTAGGAACAAAAAGAAGTTTGCTGGGGCGATGTCAGGACTATGGGGGGGCGGCAGCATTGGCACCTGGTGTTTGGCCAGGAACTTGCGGACTTGTGCATTGTGGCAAGGCATGTTTTTCGTCCATAGAAGAGATCCAATCAGCCGTGATGAAGACCTTGTGAGAGGTCCCCAAAGACACCTTCCACGGCGCGTACTGGTCATGGCAGAGCTGTTGGAAAAAATGTGTAGAGGCCCAAGGACAGTACTTTGAAGAATTTTAACTGTTTGTGCAAACCTGTTCAATAAATTACTTTAAAAAAATAATTGCATTACTTTTGGAACGCACCCTGTATTATTCCTTCCTCTTCCTATTTTCCCTACAATAACACCCTGTGAGATCACTTGGGATGAGAATGAGTGATTGAAACATAGGCACCCAGCTGGCACTGTGTTTATTAGATGAATATAGTACTGGCTTCAAGTAACTCTTTTAAATATTTTTTTAAATCTTATTTTAATTCAAACAGGTAGAGAAAACATTTAGCAATCTAGGAATATTAACTAGTGGATCTGATTGTAAAGAGAATGGATTGATGACAAATCAAAGAAAGGTAAGCTTTAATAATGAGGGATGTGTGTGTGTGTGCGTGCACGTGTGCCCGCACACACATATTGAATCTATGACCTATGGTAGATTTCAATGTGATGGATTGGTAAGATAGAATTCTTCATTTTTGGTGTTGACTTCATAGTTTTAATGCAAACTAGTTATCAAGCCAAACCTGGGGGAAAGGGGAGAAACAGCTGTGGGAAAAATTTGGCTATGGGCTGGGCTACAGATGCATGAGACTAATGAGATATAAGATATAATGAGATAAATTACATATATTTAATGAGATATAAGATTAGGCCAGGAAGATCAAGCAGTCCGATATTGTAAAGAATAAGCATAGAAGAGATGTTGTAAATAATAAAACCTTCACTTAATCTGCCTCTATTTAAATGATTTCAGATACAGGTGACAAAATTGTCTGGAGATTTCCCTAAAATTGTAGACAAATCCATTGCACCTGAAGCAATCTGGATGAGGCACTTACATTTATTCTAATATTTAATCTTGTATAAATCATTACACAAATGACAAATTGCTATGAATAATATAATTTTCAATTTAACATATATCTGGAAGTCTTATCTCCACTCCTCTTTTTTAAACACAATAACTAAATGGCAGACTCTTAGTTTAAAAAAAAAAGATCTGTCATCAACCATGGATGATCACTTTATAGGAAACAGCAATCGTCGACCTACCTGAATTAAAAAACTGGCAACAGAAAACATGTTTTAGCCTTTATTAATCTGCTGTTGGACTACATGGGTCCTCCTTTGAAAACAAATTGGAAACTGGTATAGGATAAAAACTGCAGCTATGCCAGTTAGGATAGTAGCAAATGAGAATGCTATTGTAGTAGACTGCCAGTTGCTCAATTATTGCAGTTACCAATAGGTTTTCAAATATGGTTTACAGTGCTGTTTTTTATCTATAAAGCAATAGCACTTAGACTTATCATACTTTTTAGAGTATAAGATGTAGTTCCCCCCTAAAAGTGGGTGAAAATTGTGTGTCTTACACACCAAATGTTGCCGAAGCTTTGCCCACCCACAGGCCCCCACTCTTCACTGATTTTGGCCTTCATAATGATTTTGTAAAGCTAGCTAGCTGTAGTTGGTTCAGACTATGCATTAACAAATATGTTTTTTGAAGGCGTCACTTACACTTGAAGAAAAGCAGAAGTTGGCAAAGGATCAGGAACAAGCACAAAAATTGAAAAACCAACAACCGCTTAAACCCCAGCCTCATGCAATTATTGCACCAGTGAAACAGGTATGGGTTCATTGACTGATTGATTGATTGATTTCATAAATATATTGGACTGCCAATAAGTGAAAATGAAGAAGCAGTAAAATTTTATTAGAAATTAAAGAAAGCTAATTCATCAGCTATGTTTAAACATCTCAGAAAGTGATTTTACCTAATACCAGCAAACTTCCCTAAAAGTAGAGATAGATCGTAAAGTCTTTCTTTGTTGTCAATCTAATCTTAATGTAAACATTTGGCAAAATGATCTTTTCTCAACAAAAGTTATAAATGCTAGCCTTCTTTACAGACAGTGAAGGAGGAGCCCTTAGCGTAGATTCTCAATAATAATTCATTTGTTGTAGCTATAAGGCTACATTACATTGTACACCGTTATTTAGACTGTGTTTAAGAGGCACATAGTAAAAGCAAAGTATTGTGCAAATATAGCATATTTAAAACATTAGATCAAGAATATATGCTAGAACAGAGAATGGGGTATTTTATTCAGTTGGAATGCAATATCATCTAAATATTTACTTAGAGAAACTATACACGCTGATGTTGTAAATTTGCCTTTGTGTGTTGCACAATATATGCAGACTTTGACATATGACCAGTCGCTTAATGAGTAGACAAATTTACCACAAACCCTGAAAAAGCTGCCTATAACTGGGTTCGTAGTTATAATGTTTGCTCATCCCCCCATGATCATGTGAGCAAATTTTGGATGCTTGGTAACTGTTCTGCCGGCGTGTTTCAACCACCCGTAATTACAGGGTAATTAGTCCAGGAAGACACCCACCACACGATAAAAGGAAAACCCAAAAGTTTTTATAAACATAAAAACAGAAACAGCTCCCTTTTTAAATGTCAAAGGGATTTTCTGGTACACACAAGGCACAGGTTAAATGCAATTCAATTGCTCACCCAATAACTGGGAAATTGAGTCCAATTCTAAAGTCCAGAGAGTCCCCACACAATCTTGAACAGCACAAAAACTACGATCTTGATGAAACAATGAATCAGATAAACTGCCATGAGGCTAAAACACCAAGCTGCACTTTTATCTGTAGCACTAATTACAGCAGCCCCACCCAACCACAGGTGGCCTCATTTTCTCTTGTAATAATCCTTCAGTTGTTATCTCCTATGCATCACTCTACGCATGCGTGCATGTGTCATTAATTCTTGTTCAAGAATCCAGGGATGATACAGATGATTGATCTCCTCCAGGGCTGTCTGCCAAACTCCCCTCTTCCCTGTCACTCACGCTTCCTTGGTCAGAGGAGGCTTCGTCGGCAGATTCCATCGGGAGCAAAACAGGCCTGCGGCATGTGGATGTTTCCCCCACATCCACCTGCACATTCCTTGGGGCAGGAGCTGGGCCAGAGCTAACCACAACAGTAACCAGCCAGCATTTATGTTCATTTGCAGCTTCCAAGGATTATTTGACTGCAATTTATGATGTTTTTGACAGAAACCAGTCTTTATCTCTTGGTTTGGGCACACAAAATGTTCCATAACAATGTGTTTGCTTTGTTACTTCCATGTTCTCCTAAAGACCACTGCAATTGTAAAATAGGGTGCGGACATGTTACCTGCTTTATGACCATCACAACTTACCATCGAAATTGCAGGCTCAATTATAGTCATAAGTCAAGACTTGTGTCTATAATTTTTAAAATAAAATCATTTTGCTGTTCTTTATTATGTAACTGATAACAATTGATGCTGCTGTAAAATAATTTGAATTGTCTTGTGTTCTATTTTTAGACAAAGGACTTGACTGATACTCTGAGAGATAACATAGCTTCTTTGACCACTCAACCCATCAGCAAACCTAAAGTTCCTTCTTCGAGTAGCTTTTCTTCAGTGGGTATTGGAATGGGATTTTCATCATCTGTTGAAAACACTAAGAGAAATGGACTAAATGCTAATATGGGGTTTCAGCCCTCTGGATTTGGCATTGGTACCACAACCCAGAATTTCTTTGGTAATACAGGTGTCACTGGGATGGCTAACATGAATATGTTGCCAACAGCAAACATTCCATCTTATGCCCCTTTGAACACTACATCGCCAGCTGTGCAGCAAAGCAGGGCATCTGATCTGTCTGCTTTAGATAGCTTATTTGGGCCTCAAAAACCCAAAGTTAGTATGAATCAGTTGTCACAACAAAAAACAAACCAATGGCTTAATCAATTTGCACCTCCTCAGGGTACCAACAGTTGTCCTTTGGGAACACAAATGAATGTAATGGGACAGACTGGCTTTGGCTTACAGGGAAATCCTTTCTTTAACCCTCAGAACTTTACACAACCAACGAACAACATGGTAAACAGCAGCTCAGCTAGCAAGGACTTAAATGACCTCTTTGGATAATGTAATTGTGAGCAAGATGATTAACATTGTTTTATGCATGTTAAAAAGCTGGTTTGGGTAATTTTGATACAATGAAATGAACATGAGAAAAATATTTCCACAGTAATATATTTCATTTGTCTATCTGTTTTACTTTTCTTAAGTATTTACAAGCCTCTGGCCCTAATTTGATTGTTTTTAAATCAGGTTGTATCAATCTGAGCACCCAGAGTTACGATTAATAAATAAAGACTGCATATCTACCAACTTTAGGTATTTATGTGCTGGTTGTTCTTGCTATCTTCTACTGATAAATATGGTCAGAAAAATTACTCCCAGTTGCAAACTGGGTTGTTCCAAATGTACGAGGCCTGAAAATGGGTGCGCTAGGTGAGATGGACTAGGTAGTAATGTGGAATTTCAGCCTTCTGGAGTTGGCATAGAAATTGTTACATAAGCCAGACTTTCTTCAGTACTGCTAGTTTCACTGGAATTGCCAGTCGATGTTATCCAATAACTCTATAACTACATCACCTGTTGTACAGCAGAGCAGACCAATTGTTATATTTTCTTTTGATATCCTAATTACTGTATATTTGTCTAAATACAATCAAATTATTTATCAGCAATCCAGAGTCCAACATATGCATCTGAAGTATGTGCCAGATCTTGTGTTTTGAATTTTGCTCTGTCTGAATTTGAAAAGATATCTAGTTAGAAATAAAGATGACTTGCAGTTGAATGTATTAATATGACATTTCTGGGGAGATGTGAGAGCTAAGATTGGTGTACAAAACAACAATTATTTATCCCACAGCATTCTTCCCCAATAGAGAACGTTTTGAAAATATTTGTAGAATAGCGGTTTTGAAAAATGCTGCAAACTATGGATGTTCTGATTTACCTCTTTATAAGCAATGGCTGCCCAACCAGAGCACTTACAGTTTTGGCATAAACTTTTTAAAAGTTATCTAAAAAATTTAGTTAATTTTATCATGCTTATTATACTTAACATCCCATCATTAAAATAATGTTGCATATTGATGGACAAAAGTCAATTGAGCAACAAAACTGATAATTTTACTGGCTACTTAAAATGCAAGCAGTACATCTTCTGATAAATATTTATTAGGGAATCAGATTTGATTGCCATTGGCAGAAGCCTTTATGTTTCTTCAGATTTAAGTAGATGAGTTTTAAATAAGACAATGTTATTTACTGAAATGTGGAGTTTCTTTTTCTCATTGAGGCGCTGTCAGAATATATAGAGCAAACTTTTAATATCAACTTGGAGAAAACAATCAACTTTCATCTGAATTTAGTTCTCAGTGTAAAAGCTTTCTTTCAGTAAACACAAATAGTAAATTCTGCCTTTTAGGGAAAAAGGGAAGTTTTTTACCCCTATATTATTTCTTTCCCTGAACATTGGTGATCTATGATATATAATTCCTTGGAATGTAGCAAATTATATTGAGAAGATGTGAAACCTTTTTGTTGGAAAGAAAGCGAATATTTTATTTTCAGTACCTTCCATTGATTAAACTGTTTCCATTTGCTGCTTAAGAAACCAAAGGTGCTTACGCTGTGAATGTGAATTGTATTTTCTTAAATTATATTTTCAGTTATAAACAGTAATGGTGTTAAACATGTTTTGATGATTTGCTTAATTTTTCTGTCTTAGTACTTTTATTTTCCATCTTTGGACCAGTGATAATATTATTTATCACCAAAAAAAATTACTTGTGTTATTTATGTACAGGCAATATTTTGTTGTGGTATGTAAAAATTATGAATGCTGCATATGCAGTTCTTTGTATAATTCCAGGTTTCTTTGAATTTCTTATTTATG
Source organism: Erythrolamprus reginae (assembly GCF_031021105.1). Classification (NCBI taxonomy): domain Eukaryota; kingdom Metazoa; phylum Chordata; class Lepidosauria; order Squamata; family Dipsadidae; genus Erythrolamprus; species Erythrolamprus reginae. The sequence goes on from NC_091955.1 coordinate 60,051,006, forward strand.
GCTTACATGGATTTCCCAAATATTAAAACTGTTTTTAAAAAGACAAAGTAAATATATTGAAGATGCAAGTTTCCTGTAATATATGAAAAACTTTTACAAAAAATGTAAAATACCAGTATAGCTTTTATAATGTAATTTGAATTTCTTAAGATAGCTATAGAAAATGTTTGTTTAACTTCACCTCAAAACTTTCATAGTAACTAATGATACAAGCATTTTACTGTTCTTTTATACAGTAGAAATTTCAGTAAGACTGTTCATGGAAGATAGCCTAGAAGTGGGAGAAGGAGCCTTCATGCCTCAGTTGTATAAAATTTCTTGAAACATTTTTATACATGGCCAATATCATAGTAACTGTTTAACCAAATACTATACCTAGTTTTCATACGACACTGATTTGCTGAAAAAAGAATATTTGTTCAGTCTCTTCTATGAGTGTACATTTAAAACTAATTTAGATACAAAACTCTTGATTTATTATGGTAATTTTTAAGAAGATATTTTGGCCTGTGAATAGATGCAGCTGTATTTATAGCAGATTACTTTTTTCTTTTACAGTGAGTCAAACAAATAAACTGCCACCGTCTTAAGAGGATGCTTGAATTATATCAGTGATATTATGTTGTCAGCCTTTAATGAATATTAACACAAGCATGGAATTTAAAAAGCCATTTAAAATTGAGAAGCATTTTTCTACAGAAAATACTACATGAATTTTTCAAAATGATTTCATTAACCAGAATAAAATAAAGTGATTTGTTTCATCTCATTTTTTTTAAAATGCAAAAAACGTGGTTTTAAAAATGGTTTCAGAAGTTTGGAAGGAAAATATCTTTAGATAACACCAACTTTAACTCTGATCCCATTAATAAGATAAAGTTCTATCTACTGGCATGGGCATGAGCTAAAATTTATTAATAAAATAGGCCACTCAGCCACAACCATAAAAAGTTTGAGGACAAAAGTCTGCCTAGTTAATAATCCAGGTGAAGTGTGTATGAACTGTCTAGGTGAAATGTCATCTTCTGCAAAAGAAGAGGATTCATCTAATGGATGCCAAACTTGCTCAGAAAAATTAAAGAGTAACAAAATTTAAGAGAGTAACAGATAAAATATTTAAGTAAACATTTCAATTCTCATGTTTTTCTGAACTTAAAATTATAAAATTCAATTTTTTTCTTCCTTCTGTAGCAATCTTATGTTTTATTTTAAACACAATATGTACCTGAATTTGAGTTGGGTAAACAAGCTTCTTTTAAAGTACACCCAATATTTTGATCTTACTATAGTGAAATAAATCTTCTAAATAACATATATACTTTAATAAAGGCTTCTGATATTTGATTTCTATACAGTGATATGTGACAACAGGCTTATTGTTGTCCATAGGGATGATCCATATAAAAAATATTGCTTATTCATGTTATAGCTACATCAGTCTATTGTAACCAACAAAAGGTAGATAACTACAATAAAATAATACTCCAATGACATACTTCCAATTTGACTTTGTGTATATTTTCTAAATATTGATGAATTTGTGCAGTACAAGATTTTTAAAAAATAATTTTCAAAACACATTTAGCAATCCTACAAATATTAAGCTTTTGTTTGTGTAATATATAAAGATTCTTTCATTGTGTGATTTGTTATCCTGAACTGAAAACCATTACATATAATAGATAGGAATTATTAGTCTAGGGTTACTCCTAAACATTCTTGGATTTCAATCAACTTCTTAAAAATATACAAGTTCCTTATATGTGTGTTTATATAGAGAGCGAGAAAGAGGACTTGGGACTGAAATTATTTGATGGTTAACTGTTCAGCCTTTATTTAAGCATTAATTTCTATGTTTTAAAATGTACAGCGCTCAAATTTTCATGTGTAAAGTGATATTACTCTAGTGTCATTGTGGTTTGTATAAGATAAATATTGGAACATGAAATTCTATTTTGATTTATTGAGCCTTTGCTGTTCTTTGAAACAAATATATTGATATCAAATTTTAAAACTGTTGACACTTAAAATATGTAAAATGTACAGTGATGGTTATAAGAAATTCCTACCATTTTGTACTGTGAATGAATAACTGTAGTTTTCAAATAGTCAATGATACTGCTTTATTGGAATAAAGGTTTTGTGTTTTTTCCATATATTTGGTTTTTCAAATGAGAATGGATCGTGATTAGATGGAAAATAAATTTACACAATTGGCTTTGAAGTTCTAATTGAAAACAACATATGAACCTTGTTAGTAAATTAAATTAATAAATAGAAAATAAATTTTATTTCATAGCCAGCTGTTTGTGATGCCAGTTAATTTTTTTTTATTGTTTTTCATTTTTAAACATCACAATATTTTAACACAGATCCACACCCGTTTTCATAGATTATTACTACTTGATAATATACAGTATTTCATGTATTTACAAAGTTCCATATTTTCATCATTCGTGTCACATTGTTTCACAGTCCTTTCTTTTTTTCTTAGTCCAGTTTTACCATATAGTCCATATTTCGTGATATTCCGAATTATTTTGTCCTTTGAATTCAATGGTCAGCCTATTCATTTCAGCACACTTATAGATTTTGTCCATTATTACATTTTTCCGGTATAATGTAATTATTATTCCAATATTGAGCGTATGCTATTCTCGCTGTCATTATAATGTATATTGTTAGGTATTGTATGTTTTGGGGGTAATTTTTTCTCATTCCCAACAAGAAGAATTCAAGAGTAATTTACAAGAGTAAATTCCATTACTCTTTCCATGATTTCTTGCAACCATTTATGAACTTTTTTCCAGTAACCCTTCGCTTCTGGCGTGTCCACCAGAAGGTGCCTAACTCTTTTTTACATTTCCAGCAAGCTGAATTAGAGTTTGAATATTTTTAAATCAAACTTGATGGAGCTAAATGCCATCTATAAAACATTTTATAATAATTTTCTTCTTATGCTATGGATTTTGTTATTTTATAGTTTGTATTCCAGGTCCTCTCCCAATCAGCCAGATATATATTATGTCCTACGTTTTTGGCCCAGGCTATCACAGGATCTTTGACAATTTCTTCCATTTTATCAAAATCTAGTAGGTATTTATATAATTTCGATATTATTTTTCTTCTGGGCCTGTCAGAATTTTATCTAGTTGCTGTATATTAGTGTCTATACTTGTTCCTTCAATATCCTTTTTGTATCTTGATTTTATTTGTAAGTAGGGGCCCCAATTAATTTTTATATTTTGTTCTGCCAATTGTTCTCTACTTTTTAATTTTCCTGATGGGTCTAGTATATCAGATTTTGGTTTCATGTTTTGATTGTATCTATTAAATTTGGATACATTATGGCTTCCATGATTGAGAACCATCTAGGAATTTTCAGATAATTTTTCTTTTTGATTTTGTATCATATTTTTAGAAAAGAATTTCTAATTAAATGTTGATTGAAATTTGATTATAATTTAATTCCATCGTTCCACATATAAGCATGCCATCCCATCTGGAGATCATGGGAGATCTGGAGATCATGAGATCCCATGTCAGGGATGCTGTTTTGTAGTATATTTTCCAGTCAGGGAGGCCGCCTCTCCTCTTGTTATCCAGAAAACTGGTTAATTTAATTCTTGGTTTTTTTTAATTTTGCCAGATAAATTTAGTTATATTTTTATTCATATCATTGAAAAATTTCATATCTAATTTAATAGGAATCATTTGGAACAAATGCAGAAATTTTGATAGAATACTCATCTTAATTGCTACAATACAGTACATCCTAATAATGATAATTGTAGTTTCTTCCATTTCTCTAATTCCAATTTTGTTTGGTTTGCTAATTTATCATTATTATCTTTTTTAATAGATGAGCAATTATTTGTTATTTTTATACCCCAATATTTTTTTTTTAGTTGTTTGCAGGCCTAATATTCTTTTAAATTCATCTTTTTGTTTTGTTGTCATATTTTTGTTAGAAATTTGGTTTGCTGCTGATTAATTTTCAATCCTGCCGCCTCTCCATATTCTTCTCTATCTTTAATTATTTCCTGTCCAGATTCCATAGGTTCTTCCTGGAAGAATACCAATTAATAATAATAATAATAATTTATTAGATTTGTATGCCGCCCCTCTCTGAAGACTTGGTGAATGCCTATAGTTTATACTCCTCATTCCTAACTTTAGTTCCTTTAATTTCAGGGTTATTCCAGATTTTGTTTAGTGGTGTTTCCAACATTAAAATGAAGAGCAGGGGCAACATTGGACATCCCAGAGGAACTCCTTTAAATATCTGAAATGATTGGGTCAAGTTGCCTTTTATAATAAACTTGATTGTCTGGGAGGTGTAACTGTCTCACCGATTTTCATTTTTTTTATTAGCCCTATCATATATTGCCAATTTACTGGAAATGTTGAAAGTTTTGTGGCAAGATCCTGTTTTTTTGTAGCAAGGCCAACTCTCCATGGAACAGGCTCCCCATGTGGATCAGATTGATTCCCTCCTTGTTGGCCTTTGGAAGCTCTTGATGGCTTTCCCCTGATGTGAATGTTGCAGTCTCTACTTTTGTTTTATTTCTTTTTATATGCTTTTTGTTTTTCTCCTCTTTTTGTATTTGCTTTATTCTTACTTTGAGTATTTTATTCTTTATTTATATTGTGTAAACAGCCTGGAATCTCTTTTATTGTAGTGGCTCTTCAGCAATGCTCCGAATAATCCCTTCTGTTTTCTTCCTATCAGGAAGAATATTATTATTTATTATAAACTGGACAGTTAAGAAAAAAATAGAAACACAACCAATGAGTGGCCTGGAATGGCATGCATTATGCCTCAGCTCTGCAAGCTGCATTGGCTGCCAATTGCTTTCAGATCCGATTCACAATGCTGGTTTTGAACTTTAAAATCCTTTATGACATGGGGCCAACTTTGATAATTGTCTCTTCCTGATTATTCCCACCCATCTTAAAAGAGGCATATTCTAGGTCCCATCTGCTAAGGAACAATGTTTGGCAAGGCTCAGGAGACAGGCATTTTCTGCTATAGCCCTCCCCCTATGGGGCATCGTTTGCTCCCAAGATATGACAGTTTCCCTTCCTTGATGTCCTTTTAGAAGTCCCTTAAAACTTGATTTTTTTTCACCAAGCTTAATAAGTTTGACAGAAAAGGGGATTTAATGAATTGGGTATAATATATATGCACTCCCTATCTTTTGTTTGTATTTTAATAAATAGTTATGTTTTCATTTTACAGTATTTTTATAAATATTGTTCATAATATTTGATTGTATACTGCTCAGAGTTACCTTTTTATGTGTTGGGTAGTGCATAAATACAATAAATAAACAAACTCAACTAAATTCTTCTTAACCCGTCTCAGCAACTAGTGGAATTCACTTAGTAAACAGCAACCTACTAAAAATGTTTATTCTTCTGCCAGCAAGCAAAAGAGTAATAACTCCTGATCTACATTTTCTGTATAGAGTATACATTAATATATAACATATATATTAATATGTGTAATATCATAATATTGCAACTTATATGTAACATAACAATGTAATATACTCATACAAGCACAGAATCAGTGGTTCAGTTAAAATTAATGGACTAAGAGTAATAAAACACATATTCTAATTCACCCTCTGCCAGAGAAGACTATGCCATGATTTTGAAAAATAGATAGAGATAGATCAGAGGGAAGGGAGAGGGAAAGGGAGAGAGAAATGGATGGATGGATGGATATGTTTTACTCATAAACCCACTTCAAAGAGAGTTTTTATTAAACTGTTAAACCATTAAAAATTATAACATATTTTTATTGACAAATGCAATGAAATAATTCTCTTTATTATAGAATAATAATTGTTTATGCAAGATAAACAAATATCAGAATATACCTTGCATTTGGGTAGCCATAGTGTATCAGTATCCAGAGACTGCAAATTTTAAAAAATCCAGAAGGTGGTAATATAAATCCAAGGGCTGAGTGACACTAATTCAAAAGGATTCAGGTTTTAGAAACTATTGGAAAAATTGTCTACAACACCACTGATGCTGCCTAGGTTCTGAAATCTGCAGTGTCAAAGAAAGTTAATAAATTTAGCAGCAGCATTTATATTGAGGGCGATGGTTAAAATGTGAAAATATTTTTTGTTGCCATGTGACGTCAAACTTGTACCACAGAAAATGCAGAATTTACTAGGTTAATACTGCTTTAAAAAAACATCAGCTGAGCTTTGGCTTTTTAAAGATTCTAGGTTCATTTCAATATATGTTGCAGGTTTCAGAAATAGCTTTTGATTAAAGTAAAATAAAGAATGTAATAGAATCCACAGAAACTCTGCTTTTAAAAGGAGAATTTACTTGCAGAGTATGAATTTTTTTTTGAACTAAAATAAGAGCTGTATACTACATATACAGAAACTGATAACTACCTTTCCTTAAGACAAAATGTGTCATTATTTTTATTATGGTTGATCACACAACAGGTCAGATGGTTGGACTGAATTTGGTATTTTTATCCACCTGTCAAATGGATAAAAGTCCTTCCCATGGAACTATGATAGACTAATGTTGTTTAATGGTATTGCATATGTAAGCAATTCCAAGTAAAGCTACCTTTTGCAATTGACGGTGATTTTCTCAATGTCAAAGGGGGTTCAAGTGTTTTGGAATTGCAATCAAGACAACTATTAGCATTGGTGCTATCTTTTTTATTACCATAGTTGTTGTTCTTAATTTGCCAGGTCTTTGTGTTTTGTGATTTTATCCAGTTCTTTCTTTTCTATTTTTCTATCACCAGGTACTGCAATGCTGACTATACATATTTTTTGTCTTTCTTAATGACAATTGTTAAGCCTTGGGTGTTATGTCACAAGTTCTTGTTTGTTTGAATATTGTTCTTATTCTCATAGTTTCATCCAGATAGAGGGTAGGGGAATTATTATTATTATTATTATTATTATTATTATTATTATTATTAATTAAATTTGTATGCCGCCCTTTCTGTAGACTCCGGTCGGCTGACAGCAGTAATAGAAACAATATATAATACAAATCTAATAATTAAAACTAAAAACCCATATCCCATAATTTAAAAAACATGCACACAACATACCATACATAAACAGTATAGGCCTGGGGAAGTTATCTCAGTTCCCCCATGCCTGACGGCAGAGGTGGGTTTTAAGGAGTTTACGAAAGGCAAGGAGGCAGTTCTAATCTCGGGGGAGCTGGTTCCAGAGGGTTGGGGCCGCCACAGAGAAGGCTCTTCCCCCAGGACTCGCCAAACAACATTGTTTAGTCGACGGGATCCGGAGAAGGCCAACTCTGTGGGACCTAATCGGTCGCTGGGATTCGTGCGGCAGAAGGCGGTCCCGGAGATATTCTGGTCCGATGCCATGAAGGGCTTTATAGGTCAAAACCAACACTTTGAATTGTGACTGGAAATTGCTCGGCAACCAATTTATTTATTTATTCAATTTTTTATGCCGCCCTTCTCCTTAGACTCAGGGCGGCTTACAACATATTAGCAATAGCACTTTTTAACAGAGCCAGGATATTGCCCCCACAATCCGGGTCCTCATTTTACCCACCTCGGAAGGATGGAAGGCTGAGTCAACCTTGAGCCGGTGATGAGATTTGAACCGCTGACCTTCAGATCTACAAGTCAGCTTCAGTGGCCTGCAGTACAGCACTCTACCTGCTGCGGAGTGTTGGTGTAATATGGGTATACCTTGGGAAGCCCATGATTGCTCTCGCAGCTGCATTCTGCACGATCTGAAGTTTCCGAACACTTTTCAAAGGTAGCCCCAAGTAGAGAGCATTACAGTAGTCGAATCTCGAGGTGATGAGGGCATGAGTGACTGTGAGTAGTGAGTCCTGATCCAGATAGGGCCGCAACTGGTGCACCAGGCGAACCTGGGCAAACGTCTCCCTCGCCACAGCTGAAAGATGTTGTTCTAATGTGAGCTGTGGATTGAGGAGGACGCCCAAGTTGCGGACCCTCTCTGAGGGGGTCAATAATTCCCCCCCAAGGTTATGGATAGACAGATGGAATTGTCCTTGGGAGGCAGAACCCACAGCCACTCCGTCTTATCTGGGTTGAGTTTGAGTCTGTTGACACCCATCCAGACCCCAACAGCCTCCAGACACCGGCCCATCACTTCCACTGCTTCATTGACTGGACATGGGGTGGAGATGTACAACTGGGTATCATCTGCGTACTGATGATACTTCACCCCATGCCTCTGGATGATCTCACCCAGTGCTTTCATGTAGATATTGAATAGCAGGGGGGAGAGGACCGACCCCTGAGGCACCCCACAAGGGAGTAACCTTGAGGTCGACCTCTGACCCCCCCACTAACACCGACTGCGACCGACCGGAGAGGTAGGAGGAGAACCAATGGTCAGCTCAAGGCAGCAAATATACCTAGCCTTCCTGTCTCCTATTTTCCCAATACTGACAACTCTATACTATCTATAGAATGGTCCAGTGAAGGCTACCTTTATAGTGCTGAATATTCCTTTTTCAAACACTGAATTAATTGTAATTTTCCCCCTCTGCATACATTTTTGGAGAAAGTTTTAGTGTGTATTTTAATAATAGTCTGATCTAGTACATGCACCATTTTTAATGTAAGGGTACATGCTACAGGCATTTTGGAAATCGCTCAGAACATGGTTTTTCAGACAGGTTTGGAGATCTCAGGAAAATAGAAAGTCTATGAGATGGTTACACTGTGTAAGATAGTCATCCATGCTCCTATAGTTTTATTGATATACATCTTTAACTGTTATTTTAATTGCTTTAATTGATTGTTTTATTGAATGCTATCCAGAGTCACATTTGTGAGATGGGCAGCTATATAAATCTGATGTAATAACATACATACATATATACATACATACAGTACAGTATATACAAACATACATATATATCACCTATGTTTTGAAGTTCTAAATCACCTATGATTGAAAGTTCAGTAAACTGAAGCTAAATTCATACAAGAGGATGATTACTACAGGTAGATTTTTTTCCTGCTACTTCCTCTTTTATTAGATGCTCCTATTATTCCTATTGTCAGGAGTGTGTTTTTTTTTCTCCAAAAGATTTTTCTCCAAAAGATTTTAGTAAACTATTAACAAATCACACACCAAATGCATTAGAATTTTTGTAGTCAGAAAGTTCTTTTTATATCCTAATAAATTTATTTAGTCTCTAGAACTGAAATTTTTAAATCATCATATAGTTACAATTTTAGTTAGTTTTTTACACCATGGATTTAATGATAATATATATTTTAATGCCTATGCATCACTGTATTTTATATTTTATTTTATTTGAAAAGAAATAGGAATGCAATCACTCACCAAAGCTTATAATGTATATATTAAACATACACTAATTGCATATGCATAGAATAATAGAATTGGAAGGGACCTTGGAGGCCTACTAGTCCAACCCCCTGCATAGGCAGGAAATCCTACACTTCAGAAAAATGGTTGATCTCTTCTTAAAAACTTACAGTGTTGGAGCATTTACAATTTCAGGAGGCAAGTTATTCCACTAATTAATTGTTCTAACTGTTTCTCCTTAGTTCTAAGTTGCTTCTCTCCTTGATTAGTTTCCATCCATTGCTTCTTGTTCTACCCTCAGGTGCTTCGGAGAATGGTTTGACTCTCTCTTTTTTGTGGCAACCATCTTTGCTCCTGTGCACTCTTTCTAGAGTCTCAATATCTTTTTTACATCGTGGCAACCAAAACTGAATGCAGTATTCCAAGTGTGGCCTTACCAAGGCATTATAAAGTGGTATTAACGTTTCAGGTGGTCTAGATTCTATCCCTCTGTTTATGCAGCCTTAGAACTGCGTTGGCTTTTTTGGCAGCTGCAGCACACTGCTGGTTCATATTTAAGTGATTGTCCACTAGGACTCCAAGATCCCTCTCACAGTTACTACTGCCACATATACTGTAACTGTGCATTTTGTTTTTCTTGCCTAAATTAGTGCCTATATTAGTGATATATTAGTGACATCAGTCTTAACATTTATATAACAATAGGAAAAAAGGCAACTGATAATGTAAATTGCTACTGTCTATACTATCCAAATGTTTAACTAATTCACATATAGTTTGCTCTTGGTTTTTAGAGATTGGACATTTCAATTCCTTTTTCCATACTTCTTGTACTCTTAAGTATCTAATTTAGTGTATTCCAGCAATAGTTTTACAATTGTCTGTTATAATTTGTTATAAGGAACATGTTAAATCCTTCGGTGTGGAACCAAAAACTATGTGCCATGGTGTCACAATACAAACCTGCATGTTAATTGTATCAGGACAAAACTACATAGTGGTGGATTAAGTCACTGTTTACTGCATCTTTTGGTGCAATGTCTTGACCCAGATGGATGGACAGATTGATTTGTGTGATGGCTTCTTCTTTGCTTAGATTTGCAGCCTGGGCTTCTATGGCGATCTCCCATTCAAACACTAAACTGTTCAGACGGGTCTAATATAGTTTGGGAGAAGAAAACAAGAGATTGCAATGGTATTACTGGATCATACTCTTCCTTTAAAGTTTCTAATAATTTATTAAATGGAGTCCTAGATTTAGTTTATTAACCATGTCAGTACTTTTCCTGACATATCTTCATTTTCTGCTTTCAGTTTCTCCATATGTAATACATTTCAAATTGCCACTTCACAACAATAATAAATATAAATTCTAACTATAAGCTATAATTACTCCTGCAGAGAGAATGCTTAGCCTCTGCTACAATATTACTGTAATATCTGAATCATTGTATTTTCTACATATCTATTCTAAAAGTCACATTTCATTAAGAATGTGTTAACTGGTATGATTAGATCCTTACACTTATTTAAATAAAATGAGAAGGTCTGATATCTGTGTGTGTGTGTGTGTGTCTGTGTGCCTGTATGTTTGTGTTGTTTTAGAAAGGAGAGAGAATTGAACAGTCTGTTTATGCCAACTCAGTTTGAAAGCACTTAAATCTCGATGTAACTCAATATCAGTTTCTTACTTTCTTCTCCACTAACTTCCAGTGTGACCTAATTTGTATCCAATACCATTTGTACAGTATGATTCTGTATTAGGGGGATATTAGCGAGATCAGTCACAAGTGGGATATCAGGTGTGTGTGTGTGTGTGTCTATCTGTCTCTCTGTGCATCAGACAATATTGTTATTTGGGGTTCAGCAGGAAAACTGAGAGCAAAATAGGAGCAAGAGCCATGGTTTGAAATTGGGAGAGAGAATGCATAAATGTTTAATAAAGTTTGCTAGGGAGAAGCTCAAATGGCCAGAGAGACAGTATTGTGTTCGTTACTATAGCATCACTGAGCACATGTGTGAAGAAAGCCTAGAAAGAGGATGAGCAGTATGTTATAATGTGCTTTAATCAGACATCTAAGCTTAACATCAGGACCAGTATTACTTTCAGGTCTATTCCTTTGAAGACTGCAGAATAACAAGAGATGCAAAAGAGATTTTCAATTCACACTGAATTATTGACAACCTTTGGGAGAATCTACTGATAATTTCAGTGTGGTTATTTTGTTTGGAAGATTAATATACTTGCCAGATCACTCTCCTCGAAGAAGAAAGAAAAAAAGAACAGAACAGGAAAAAAGAGACTCTTAGAATTGAAAAAAAAATTGATGATGATGACAAGTCTATTTTACATAAAAGGATTTATCTAAGAAAGAACAGAAGATGCCTTTTGAAGTGTTAAAGTCATTAAAAGAGGGACTTTTAAAGCCTGGAAAGGAAGAGGTGAAGAATACTGTAAGTGACTCTCTAGGACACTTGCAAAGGTAACAATTTCATGTACTAATAACTTCTACGAAGATTATAGTAAAATTATGAAGTGAAATACATAATTAAATATGTAGGAACAAATGAGTAAAACAGGATATACAAGGATATACCTTAGCTAAAAGTAAGGACAATCATTATCCTTAATGTTATTGATAAAACAAAATTATTTTTGTAGTTTTAAATTAGTACAAATAAAATCATGAAATATTTTTAGCTAGATTATTGTGAGTGTGAACAACAATTGTGTTTCATCTTCATTGTGATTAACGACACTTTAATCCACAAATATGTGCTTATCTTTGTACTCTATGTCAGAATTTAAATATACTTTTTACTTAATCATTCTAATACATTTTAAAGTATAAAATAATATATTTCAGAAAAGAACTGTGTTAAATTGTTATAGCAAAAGTTATAAGTCTTGTATGTTAAAAAAGAATCTTTTATTACATTCCTATGGAAACTAACTTTTAAGCAAACAGTAAACTTTTTAGAAGGAAAAAATAATGCCTACAATGTCTAATTGGCATGTTTATATGTTATTTGTTTTCTGAAAGCAGCATTATCACTGATGTGCTGTCCTATACAAAACATTTTCTGTTCATTTTCAATCTTTTACAAAAGCATGAACAGGAGTAATGAATTATTGTTACAATGTACTGGTATATATAATTGCCCTACAATCAAAACTGCCATCAAATATCCTTAACCACAATTAAATATCTTTCAAGGTAAAAAGGCATTTCTCTATATAAATATCCATAGAATTATGTTATAGTACTAATTGCAGATACTAACTGCAGAAAACAACTTGTCTATGGGGTTTTTTTTGTATTGTCCAGAATAATTATTTAGATACATGCTTGCTTTCTTTATCAGGACCAAACTAGTTCATCCTCTTATTTTGTCTGTAATATACACATTCATTCATTCATTCATTTGACTTGGCTATTTTCGAAAAGCTAAACCGTTTATGTGAAAGATCTCCAGAAAAATAGCAGAATGAGAGTTTTTATATTGTGAAATCATAACAATAACCACTTCTCCCAGAAGAAAGTAATGGCAAACCATTTCTGTAATGTGGTCAAGAAAACTACATGGACGTATTGTGAAGCCACAAAGAGGCAAAGCAGGCTTAATGAGGGAAGCATTTTAAATTTTAATTTGAGCACTAAGCATAAATGTTTTTCTACCTTTCCTGGACAAATTATTTTCAATTCATGAAAATATAAAACCCACCTACATATTAGCCCAATGCTGATATTTTCCCCGAAGTTTTACGTTGCTGTTATTGATAATATTAACAATCTCTAAGTGTTATTGTCTCATTTAAATGAAGATATATTTACAAATATCAACAAATAATTTCAGTTGTGTATATATTAGTCCCAAGCCTTTTGGCATTCTTCCAAAAATAGAAAGATTTTTTATCACAGAATAATTTTCTAAATTCTATTTCAATTGCGTTCAAATAGGAAACGTGAGTTATTTTCCATATAGAGTATATCCATTTTGCAATTTACATTGAATCCTGGTGGATTGTTACAATGTTGATACTGTAATGCCAAACAGCTTGCCAAAATCTTCATCTTGCTTCTTTTTCTCTGAACTCTTTTACTTTTGCACGTAAAAATAGAAATATAGTCGATAAGAAGCATTGGTCTAGCTAACACAAAGATTACCTTTGCAAAAAATATTTAGTAAACTCTGTAATGAGTGATGAACTACCAGACATGCAATATTTTAAAACTATGCATCTAATATTTATTTAATATTATTTACAAAATATCAATATTATTTGTTAGTGCACTATATTGTAGGAATGGTTTATAATTATTATGATTAAATGAAATAAATGATACTGCCCTATATTGATGAGAAATTGATCAAGCTGTAGCTGTCTTTTTAAATTAAAAATATTCAAATATGTGGGAGTTTTATAAATAAAATGTCCTTTTGAATCGCATTCCAATAACATAACTTCAACTCTGTGTATGCAGACCTAAATTACTAAAATTACTTTTGGGACTATATTTAAACAGATTAATTTTACTGCTAGAATTAAAACTTGATCTAATAATTTTAAATAATGAATGTGGCATAGCTGCATCCCCACAAGAAGAACCTTGAAATTAGACATATAGAACATTTCTTTTTTTGAACATGGACTAGATTGCAAGCTGTCTGGGTTGAAGCTGTGATTTCTATGCCTCTGTTAAATAATGTGACAGGTACGTTGAGAAGAAATCTCTATATCACAGTAGGAAACAATCAACAGAAACTGTCAAAGTAATATACTCAATGCTGTATGTCATCCCAGCCAGATATTGAGAGTCCTTCTGAACCTTTGGAAACTTAATTTTGTCTCATAAACCTGATTTTGAAAAGAAGAAGAAAGGCATTTATTTAAAAAAGAAAAAAAGATTGCAAAATATTCACTATCACATAAAATTTTCTAGTGAACTATTTGACAGCAAGAATTTCTAAAAGAAGACTCTTCATATTTCAAATTGAGTGAGACAGAGTTTCAGTAAAAAATTAATATAATTTTAAATTAAGCAAAATTCAGTTTTGCAGCCTTTTTGCTATGTAAATTAAGAAATAGTAACCATGTCGTTTCTCATGGGTTTTTTCCCCAGAATGATTCTGTTTATCTGAAGAATATCCTTAGAGGTTTTAAATATTCTCTTGTTCTTATCAGCCTATTCTTTTACCTTTCCACATCACTCTTTTTCAGATGGATTAGGAATTAGAATAGAATAGAATAGAATAGAATTTTATTGGCCAAGCGTGATTGGACACACAAGGAATTTGTCTTGGTGCATATGCTCTCAGCGTACATAAAAGAAAAAATACATTTGTCAAGAATCATGTGGTACAACACTTAACGATTGTCATAGGGGTCAAATAAGCAATGAAGAAATAATCAATATTAATAAAAATCTTAGGATACAAGCAACAAGTTACACTCATACAGTCCTAAATGTGGGAGGAAAAGGATGATAGGAATGATGCGAAAAACTAGTAGAATAGAAGTGCAGATTTATGTCGCCAGAAATATCTGAATCCTACATGGGAAGAAACCCGAATATGCCAAGACCTTCATTCATATATATATGAATACACACACACACACACACACACACACACACACACACACACACACTGGGATTTACTTATTTTATTCTGACCCTTCCTCTTTGAACCCTTCATGCTTTTATTTTTGAACTGAATGTATCATAAAGGACATATTGAACTTAAACATTGACTAGTAGACAGCAGTAGAAAAAATATCCAGTAGGGCAATTAGAATTGGAACTTTTGGTCTCTAAAACTGAGAACTTCCTTGTGTGATGAAGATTAAATTTGCAGATGGAACAGGAATGGCAGGAATAGCCAAAATTCCAGAAGATAGGCTCAGGATCTGAAAGGATTTCAAGAGACTTGAACACTGGGCCCTATCAAACAAAATGAAATTCAATGGTGAAAAAAATAAGGTTCCACATTTAAGCAAGAAAAATGAAATGTAGTTCTAGAATATCTGGTTCCTGGCTCAATAGTAGTAACTGTGAGCAATCACTTAAATATGAGCCAGCAGTGTGCTCCAGCTGCCAAAAAGGTTGACACAGTCCTAGGCTGCACAACAGAGGGATAGAATCAAGGTCATGTGCGTACTGATAAGTTTCTAATGGTAAGACCATATTTGGAATATTACGCCCAGTTATGGTCGCTAGGATATAAAAAGAGGTTGAAATTAGAAAGAGTGCAGAAACAATTGGAGGCCAAAACATAGTCTAATGAAGGGAAGGACTAGGGGATTACCTAATAACTGTGTTCCAATAATTAAGGGGCTGCTACAAAGAAGATAGAAATTAATCAAGGAGAGAGAACCAACCTAGAAATAAGAGGAAATTTCCTGACAGAACAATTAATCAGTGGAATGGCTTCTCTGCAAAAGTTTTGGGTGCTCCATCACTGGAGGCTTTTAAGAAGCGATTGGGCATGTAGGAAATGACATACCGTCTCCTGCTTGAGAAGGAGGTTGGGCTAGAAGACCTCCAAGGTCCTTTCCAACTCTGTTATTCTGTTATTTTATTTATGATGCTGTGTGGATTCACATTACATAACCATGAATATAATACTGTGCTTGGAAGAATATCCACTTGTTCTCCTATAGCAATTTCTCTGGATGTAAAGACGATAAAAAACTTATAATTGTTTCAGGTGATATTTATTATTTTAAGAATTAAAATAATAAGGTGATGGTGTTGTATTGTATTTTATTTTACTTTAAACATAAGTAATATAAGTAAAAGAAGTAAAAATATATAATGATTCATATATTTTACTGTCCTGGAATAAATAGAAAACAGCATACAAATTCACATGTTTTGACAGGTTTTTGTTCACTAGTAATAAAAAGCTTTAAAGGAATACACTCTTTCCATAAAATAGAAAATCTCTGTATGAAACAGGCACTACAATCTGTTTAATCTGACTTCTGTTATCTCTATACAAAGCCCATGACTAAGGACACAAGTAAGAACACAAGTACAACTGGTGTTTGCACTGTGATATCGCAATTGAGTAGTTTGGAGAAACAGCCCCAGAGTGGGGTGAGAATGGATTTTGCAATATCCTTCCCTCAGGAGTGGGATGGGAATGGAGATTTTTCAGTATTTTTCTGCCTTCATTCTAGTATAGTGTTTCTCAACCTTGGCCATTGGAAGATATGTGGACTTCAACTTCCAGAATTCCCCAGCAGGTAACGCTGGCTGGGGAATTCTGGGAGTTGAAGTCCACATATCTTCCAATGGCCAAGGTTGAGAAACACTATGCTAGTACTACTGTAATTCTTAATGTAGGAAATACAGTTCTTTCTAGAATTTTAACTATTTGAGAACTGTCAGGTTTTCTGACAATATAGCATATTTTCAGTTTAAAAATAGCCAAATCTAACTAACATAAAGAAAGTTACAGAGAATACAATCCTTATCAAAGTTATATTTAAGAAGAACAGTTTTCCCCCCCGAACGCCATCACTCTACTAAACAAATAATTCCCTCAACACTGTCAGACATTCTACTAAATCTGCACTTCTATTCTACTAGTTTTTCTCATCATTCCTTTCACCCATTTCCTCCCATGTTGACTGTATGACTGTAACTTGTTGCTTATATCCTAAGATTTTTATTAATATTGCTTCTTCATTGCTTATTTGACTCCTATGACAATCATTAAGTGTTGTACCTCATGATTCTTGACAAATGTATATTTTATTTTATGTACGCTGAGAGCATCTGCACCAAGACAAATTCCTTGTGTGTCCAATCACACTTGGCCAATAAAAATTCTATTCTATTCTATTCTATTCTAAGTTCCTAAGACAGCTGAAAACCAAACATGTATTTCCAAATAATAGATTTGCTAGATTCTATATTGCCTTTTATTCTATAAGGATAATGAGAACACGGATTGTGGGGGCAATATGCTGGCTCTGTTAAAAAGTGCTATCACTATATTGGCTTTCCACAATCTTCTATGGGCCATCCAGAAATAATGAATTACACTTTCAGTAATTTAGAGCATCAGATTGCAAATGAGTCCTTTATTAACCCTCTGGTTCCTTCTTTCTTTCCATGTTATTTAAACATAATTTATTAGGAATAGTTAATATGGGAATGTAATAAAAGCACTTTATTGTTTAGTTATTTTAAGTGCATATCAATAACTTCCGAAAGTATATTTTTCACTGAACACACCTTGCCTCTGTTTCGCATGGCTTTAGAAAAATTGATGGAACCAACTGTGAAAGAGATGCTATAGAGCTGAATGAAGAAGGAAGACCTGTGCAAGCAACAACCAAAACACCTTTATTTGATTGCTATTGCTGTGGATTACCTAAACGCTATATTATTGCTATGATGAGTGGTCTAGGATTTTGCATTTCTTTTGGAATTAGATGCAATCTTGGTGTTGCTATTGTGGAAATGGTTAATAACAACACGGTCTACATCAATGGAAAACCAGAGGTTGAGGTAGGTGGAAGGATATATTATTTTAACACAGAAAAATAATATCATAATACCATAGAAAAGATCAAATTAAAAAGTTTGTTTTCTTTATTTTATTTTCCCTTTTTCCAATAAATACTGGTATTAGCAGCTGTTCAGATACTATTAAGCTTATTAGGGTCTTTGTAATTGATATAGAACAGAATATTCTACTCAGATAGATTAGTTCTCCAAAGTCTCAGCCAGAAGTTTTGGCTCATGAGGTACTGTATATATTGTACTAGATTTATTTCTCTTACTAGACAGTGTTTTCTATTTGTGCTTTAGAGAGATAGAGTGATATTAAAGCTTGCCTGTACGCATGTGTGTAAGCATGTGTGACTCCCAGTCAATATTTATTCCTGACAATTGCCTGCATAATCCCTGAAAGTTTCTTAGCAAAGGTTTTCAGAAGTGGCTTGCTATTTCCGTCTCCAGGGACTGAGAGAGAGAGTGGCTGCCCCAATAGATATTTTACCCAAGATGGGACTAAATGGGACTAGTTTCTAGTCTAATCCCTTCACCACTATACCAAACTGAGTCGCCTCCCTGAGTCACCTCGAGAAGGGCGGCATAGAAATCAAATAAATAAATAAATAAATACATACATACATACATACATACATACATACATACATACATACATACATACATAAATACATAAATACATAAATACATAAACAAACAAACAAACAAACAAACAAACAAACTGGCTTTCTATTAAAAGTTTAGTTGCATTTATGAAATATACAGTACACTGCTCAAAAAAGAGCAACCAAGATGATTAAGGGACTGGAAACCAAGACTTACAAAGAGAGACTGAGGGAACTGGGCATGGATAGCCTAGAGAAAAGGAGGGCCAGAGCGGACATGATAGCAGTCTACAAGTATACGAGGGGATGTCACAGAGAGGAGGGGATCACTTTATTCTCCAGGGCACCAGAGGGCCGGACGAGGAACAATGGCTGGAAGCTGACCAAGGAGAGATTCAACATGGAGGTAAGGAGGAACTTCCTGACGGTCAGAGCGATCAACCAATGGAACAACCTACCAGCGGACGTTGTGAACTCCAACACTCTGGACATTTTAAAGAGAAGATTGAACTGCCACTTAACTGGTGTGCTATAGGGTTCCTGCTTGGGCAGGGGGTTGAACTTGATGGCCTTCATGGTCCCTTTTATAAATAAATAAAAATAAATAAAGGGGACATTTAAACAACGCAATATAATTCCAACTAAATCAAACATCTGTGAAATCAAACTACCCACTTAGGAAGCAACATAGATTGACAATGAATTTCACATGCTGTTATGCACATTCAACTTGGTACAGAACAAAGCATTCAATGAGAATATTTCATTCATTCAGATCTAGGATGTGTTCTTTGAGTGTTCCCTTTATTTTTTTTGAGAAGTATATACATTATGTTTCAAATTGCATAGTGATTCTTCATCAGATGCACAGCCTGTTTTTCCTCCAAGGAACTCAAGGTGGCATAATCATCTCTCCTCACATGCCAATACTCAGGTTTTATAATAACCCTGTGAAGTAGATCAGGCTGACAGATAGTAAATAGTCCTAGATGGGACAAAGAGCATCGTAAAGCACTTACTGCATAGTAAAAAAGGAAATTTAAACTGAAAGCAACATCATTGAATTGTAGAATTCAAATTAAAAGCTCCTAATCCTATTACTAGTATGTCTTCTCTGGAAACTAAAACTGTGAGTTCAGCCACAAAATATTTAGAAGGCCAAGAGGTCATGATTCTCTGGGAAAAGATACTGGGAGACAAGGACGATGAAAAAAAGTAACCAGACCCATCATAGAATACAGCTCATCTGTTTGGAACCCATACCTCATTAACACCCTCGAAAATGTCTAAACATACTTCACCAGAAGAGCTCTACCCATAACAGAATACCCTACAAAACTAGACTTACAATCCTGGGTCTTGAAAGCTTAGAACTACGACGCCTTAAACATGATCTAAGTATTGCCCACAAGATCATGTCCTGCCTGTCAAAGACTACTTCAGCTTCAACCACAACAACACAAGAGCACACAACAGATTCAAGCTTAATATTAACCGCTCCAAACCTGACTGTAAAAAATATGACTTCAGTAACCGAGTTGTCGAAGTGTGGAATTCATTACCGGACTCTGTAGTAATATCATCCCCTAACCCTCAACATTTTACCCTTAGACTATCCACGGTTGACCTCTCCAGATTCCTAAGAGGTGAGACATAGGAGAGATAAACGCACTAAAGTGCCTTCCATCTCCTGTCCTATAGTCTCTCCTATATCTCATATTTCTTTTCTACTATATCCTCTATAACCTTCATTTGCATTATTGTGTATTGGACAAAATAAATAAAAAATAAATAAATAAAAAATAAACACCCGGCAAAGAAATTATATTCATGGAATAATAGCCTCCTTCTTCTTTCAAAACCCCGTTGTATTGACATATCACCTTACAGGTTTCACTGTCTTCACTGGGTGCATGACATGTTATGTCGAGTGAAATACCTGGATGTATTCCAATGTACAAAAATCTATAAAGGGGGACCCCCTTTTTAGGCTAATTTTGCCTAAGCAAGTTCTGTCAATAAACCAATACGTGCTTCATTGTAACATGTCCTGGTCTCCAGTTGAAAGATTCCCCTTAAAATAGTCTAGACTTACAATCTGAATGAAAATCCACTAAATCAAGGACAACTGTAACATAACTGGGGAAGATACCTGTATTTAGAGCAAAGGTGTTATTCAGCTAGCTAGGTGAAATGCTGCAGTAGCAATACCTCTGATATTTGTCTTTCTTGTTTTTGAAATACAATTGTGAGCAATAAGTATATCCTCAAAGTCTTTCAAACATTTAGATGTAAAATGAAATTTGTATAGTCCATCAACTTGGGAACATACTAGCTGATTAATTAATTAATTAATTTTAATTAATTGAATTTATTAAATTATTTAATACTGTAAACATATTGTACAATTTAAGTACAGTTTAATTAATAAAAATGAACTGACAAAATTTTACCCTTCCATCAAATACATTCGTTTTTACAGTTCTTAGGCGATCAAAAACACAAATATTGATTACTGATAACTGCAGTATCTGGATTTTTACAAACATCAAGATGCTAGCTGTCTGTTACTATTTAATATTGTTTTATTTGCAGAAAGCACAATTCAGCTGGGATCCAGAAACAGTAGGACTAATTCATGGGTCGTTTTTTTGGGGCTATATTGTTACACAAATTCCAGGAGGCTTCATTGCAAATAAACTAGCAGCTAACAGGTAATATGCTGATATAATAGAATGCCATACAGAATTTAAAAAAAACACATGATGTAATAAATATGTATAAAAATACTGTTACTTTTCTAGAATGCAACATTTTTAACAATATATAATAATTTGTGTATTTAAGTGATATGTAGTATTACCCATGTAATATAGCTGTATTACTATTATCCTTCTCATCTTTTCTACTACCTTCTACTATTGGTATCTTATGATTATTTTACTTTGTTGTTTGTATGTACATTAAGAGTTTATGCACCAAATTCCTTGTGTGTCCAATCACACTTGGCCAATAAAAAATAGTCTATTCCAGTGATAGTGAACCTTTTTTGGTTCGCATGCCAAAAAGGGGAGTGTGTGGGTATGCTAGCATGCATGCACATGCCCACACCCCTTCCCTCCCCCCACACTCATGTACACCCCTTGTGCTTCCTCCTGTGCATGCGCACAGGCCTTTCTAAAGCCTGGTAGGTGAAAAAAATGCCCAAACAGGCAAACCGGAAGTTTGGGAAAACACACTTCCAGTTTGCCCATTGTGCTGTTTTTTGCACTCTGGAGGGTCCAGGGAAGTTTCCTGAAGCTCCAGAATGCAAAAAACAGCAACAGCAAACTGGAAGTTCAGAAAACACTCTTCCAGTTTGCCCACTGTGTTGTTTTTTGCACTCTAGGGCTTCAGGAAGCTTCCCTGAGCACTCTGGAGTGCAAAAAAACAGCAAACTGAAAGTGCATGTTTCCAATTTTTTTTGCCTCCGGGGCTTCAGGGAAGCTTCCCTGAATCATCCAGAGGGCAAAATGGCCTTTACTAAAGCTGACAATGTGCACACCTGGAGCTGAAACATAGCAAAGTCTTGTGTGCTCTCCGATATGTCTCCATGTGCCACATGTAGCACAGGTGCCATAGGTTCACCATCACATGATTCTATTCTATTCTGTTATATTTCTTCTGTTCTCTTTTGTTCTGTTCATGTCAATAGTTAATATTAATCTTTATTTACTAGTAGTTTCTCTGATAGTTACTGCTGTTAACTAAAGCTTGTCCGATTATCTTTGTATTCTGAAATAAAAATAATGATGTTGATTTCAGAAGAGCTTAGTAAAGAAAGGTAGGAAATAGAAAGTTTTTGATATTGGACATTTTGAGAGTAATATTTATAAAATATTCACAATATAAATAAATATAAATATCATGTGTTTATACATTGCTCAGCTGACATTAGCTGACTATTGCAATTCTAGAATATAAAGTCTTCAATGAAAGTTTCGTTTGTCCTTTTCTTTAAAAAAAAGATCTCTAGATAATTTTGAACTTTTGTTTAGACTGGTTTCTCTCAGTTCAATATATGGTATCATGGCTTTATGGCAGTATGAAATTATATGTGAAAATTATATTTCTCCTTTTTTTTTAGGGTATTCGGAGCAGCAATTTTCCTAACTTCAACTCTAAACATGTTCATTCCTGCAGCTGCCAGAGTACATTATGGCTGTGTTATGTTTGTAAGAATTTTGCAAGGCCTAGTGGAAGTAAGTACCAATGTTGATGTTTATTTGCACCAGTTATTAAGTTTTCATTAATTGCATGTAAACAACACAAAAATTTAAATAATGTTTGCATCATTCCAGGGAAAGTAAATTTTTTAAAAATTGTGTTAAAATTGAATCTCTTGGTTATTTGGAACTTGCAACTATCTACAGTTAATTAAGTCAACTGGGTGAGAGGGGGAGATGTTAATTAATTTACATTGGTCAGCTTGATAACCCTTGGAATAGAATTATTCCTATATTGCTTAGTTTTAAAGTAAATATGACTGAGCTTACTAACTTAGTTTGGTAAAAGTATTAAGGGTTGGATTCTGTATTCCTTTCACCAAAAGGTAATATGGTACAATGATTAAAGTATTAGACTAAGACTGGAAACACTCAAATTCAAACTTGTTATCAGTCATGGAAACTTCTTGGGTGATTTTGAACCAATTAATTTATCTCAGTCCAAATAGGGGAAAGGGGTAGAAGAAAAATAGCTATGTACTCCACATGACTTCTTCATGTGGGGAAAGTAGGATATGCTATATACCCAACAAATGTATTAAAAGGATATCACTTCGAGCTATAAAAAACCTTGTGATATCTTTTTAATACTTATTTGTTGATATTTGAAAGCTTAGTGGCAAAGAACAGGAGGGGAACTTGCAGATACAACTATGGTGGGTATCAAGGTGGGAGGGAATTAAAGCAGCATCACAACAGGGCAATTCAAGTGCCATCTTCTTTGTACACCCATTGTGATGTCACACATGCAGAAGGGGACGCTCATTCACAATAGAACAATAATGGTTTCATCATTTTGACTAAAGCATCAGAACTGGCAGAGGCCTTTGGAAATATGCTATTATTGCACACAAAAAATCGGAATGAATTTGAAGTTTAATTTTCAGTTATGTAAACTCCGAAAGGTGAGAAGTGCAATTGCAGCTAATAGTTTCAGCTTCAACTAATAACAAGTACATTCCTATTGAACAAAATCAGTATTTGAAGTAACTGGATCTTTCAAATCCTTTCCATTCTTAAACACTATTTAAAACTATTAAAACAATGCTTCATATCTAGGGCAGGATCTATTAGCTTTATTCAGGACTTTAAAATAAAATATCTTCACAGATATTGGTCTATGATATTAACGTCTCAGGAAACACAGACAGAAAAGCTTGTGCAAATAAAAGAACCAAAATTTAACTGAATCCTACCCTGTGAATCATGATTTCCTTTCTGTAGTGAATAGAGTGGAGTGGAATGGAATAGAATAGAATAGAATAGAATTTTTATTGACAAAGTATCATTGGACACACAAGGAATTTATCTTGGTGCATATGCTCTCAGTGTACATAAAAGAAAAGATACTTTTGTCAAGAATTATAAGATACAACACTTAATGATAGTCATAGGGTAAAACAAGCAATTAAATCACATTAGGAAACAGTCAATATAAATCATATGGATAAAGCAACAAAGTTACAGTCATGCAGTCATAAATGAGAGGAGATGGATGATAGGAACAATGAGATGATTAATGGTAGTGCAGACTTAGTAAACAGTTGGACAGTACTGAGGGAATTATTTATTTAGGAGAGTGATGGCGTTCGGGAAATCTGTTCTTGTGTCTATTGGTTCTAATGTGCAGTGCAGTTTAAAGAGTAGGAATTGAAACAGTTTATGTCCAGGATGTGAAGGGTCTGTAAATATTTTCACAGCCTTCTTTTTGAGTGGTGAAGTATACAGGTCCTCAATGCAAGGCAGCCTGGTAGCAATTGTTGGGGGTTTTTTTGGGGGATAGTTCTAATTATCCTCTGAAGTCTGTGTCTGTCTTGTTGGATTGCAGAACCAAACCAGACAGTTATAGAGGTGCAGATGACAGAGTCAATGATTCCTCTGTAGAACTGTATCAGCAGCTCCTTGGGCAGTTTAAGCTTTCTGAGTTGGCACAGAAAGAACATTCTTTGTTGTGCTGTTTTGATGATGTTTTCGATATTAGGTGTCCATTTTAAATCCTGAGATATGGTAGAACCTAGAAATTTGAAGGTCTTTACTGTTGATACTGTGCTGTATTGTCTTGTATTGTAAGAGACGGTAGTATGGGACGGTTTCTCCTAAAGTCTACTACCATTTCTACGTTTTTGAGTGTGTTCAGTTCCACCATGAGGCTAGTTGTCCAATCTCCCATCTGTATGTGGATTCATCATTGTCTCAAATGAGACTGATCACTGTTATGCCATCTGCGAACTGCAATAATTTAACAGATGGATCATTAGAGATGCAGTCATTGGTATAGAGAGGGAAGAGAAGTGGAGATAGTACCCAGCCTTGTGGGGGCCCTGTGCTAATTATACAAGTATCTGATGTGACTCTGCTTAGCTTTACCTGCTGCTTCCTGTTTGTTAGGAAGTTTATGATCCGCTTACAAGTGTGTTCAGGTACCACTAGATGGTTTAGCTTAATTAAAAGAATGTCTGGAATTATGGTATTGAATGCTGAACTAAAGTCTATAGACGCACCTTGTGTAAGTCTTTGGAGATTCAAGATGTTGTAGGATGTAGTACAGCACCATATTAACAGCATTATCTGTTTATCTATTTGCTGGGTATGCATACTGCAGGGGGTCTGACTACAAATACATGATGGTTTTCAAGTGGGACAGCACTAGCCTTTCAAATGTTTTCATAACTACAGATGTTAAAGCAACTGGTCTATAATTCAGTTTACTATATACATATTACAATAGAGCAAACGCACGCATTGCAGAACATAAGAATGCAGTCAAAAAAGAAGAAAAAACTTCCTCCCTTGTCCAGCACATTAAAAAAACAGGGCATGAAATTGACTTTGAAAAAACTAAATTACTTTCCAAAACAGAAAATGTATACAAAAGAATTATCATGGAAGCCATAGAGATAGAAAAACACCCCCTTAGCATGAACAAACGAAATGACACATCCCACCTATCAGAGATTTGGAAACCAGCCTTAAACAAAAAAACATATCATAATCATCACCATGTCAATCCTTCAACTAAATGTGATTCCACCAACCAATCAAATCATTAAAACATAGCCACCCAATCTATTTTCTACATTCAAACTAAACTCTACCCCCACCACTACATATAAGGAACAAATGGCAGTTGCAAACAAACTATATTTACAGCAGCACGAAGCTTATAACTTCAGCCTGATGATGGTTAATGTGATTTCACCGAAACGTCGCATAGACATTCAAAATATTACACGGGGCAAAACCCGAACTCAGAACAATCTACATATTACAATATGTATACATACAAACGCAAATACATGCGAACACCTATTTGAAGTCAAAGCCTTAATGTTAAGTGAGATGATTTTGCAGATGCTTCCTGTCTAAACCAATAGGTCCAGTTACTTGCATGTAGTAAAAATGTGAGCACAAATAAAAATTTTAAATGCAAAAATTTAATGCTGTGCAAAATTTGCTAGGGGGTGACTTATCCAGCATGCCATGGGATGTGGAGTAAATGGGCTCCTCCACTGGAAAGAAGCAGGCTGGCAACTATTTCATTTTGTGGTATGTTGATTTTTCTTCTTTTGTTTTGAGAAAATGCCTGCATGATGGGTTTAATGAAAAATACTACACCAATTATAAAACAATAGGTATTCATTTATTTTTCATTTGAGGATTTAGTTGCCAAAAACCCTTTCTTAATATCTGAAGGATATATATGTTTGCTATTTGTGTCTGGTGTAAAATTGTTGTTTATCTTATGATACATGCCTGCACACATGGTTTCTACTTTATGGCAATTTCAATTAGAATTTTCTTTTATTTTAATGCTTAGATTTTTGGTTCTTTAACATAAACACAGTTACTCATATAATTGCTTATACTGCTTATTTACTTGCTGTACTGCATATTCAACTAAATTTAGAAACATGAATGGCATGGCATGGCATGGAATGGAATAGAATGGAATAGAATAGAATAGAATAGAATAGAATAGAATACATTATTTGGATTAGACATACAAGAATTTGTCTTCTGTGCAGAAGCTCTCAGTGTACATGCAAAACAACAGATTAAAATAATCATAATAGTAATACAAATAAGGGTGGGTAGTAAATAATAATAATAATAATAATAATAATAATTCCACAGCCATACAACAGGTATGCCTGTCTGCCTGCCTGCCTGCCTGCCTGCATGCATGCATGTATGTATGTATGTATGTATGTATGTATGTATGTATGTATGTATTTGTATTTTGTCAGGCTGAAGCCATCATTCGAGTTGGAGACTTTGGCCTGCCACAAATGTAGAATGTATTACTATTGTGGGAATTTGGGAGGGCTGGTCATCCTTTGTTCAGCAGGAAGAATAGTCTTGTGCTTTTTAAATGATGGTTCTAATGTTGGGTATCCATTTCAAATCCTGGGAGATTATGAAGCCCAAAGCTTGGAGACTCCATTGCTGATACTATAGTTAGAAAAGGAAGGCTCCTCCTAAAATTTCTTCTCGTCTCTACAGTTTTAAGCACATTCATCTCCAGGCTGTTCCGGCTGCATCAGAGGGCCAGTTGTAACTGTCTGCAAGGCTCAATTTACACTACCAAATGCTAAGCTAATGTAGTTGGCTAGTTCACGATTCCGTATTTTGTGAGAATATACTAATCAATAATTAAACTTAATTCCAACTTCTATAGCCATCCTGTAACACTGATATCATTAATTATTCTACTTCTGAGTTTAGGCTGCCTTTCCTAAACAAATATTTGTTATTCTTTAAAAGTTTTGATTTATTTCCAGACAGGTTTAATGTTGATTAAAGTCAATACAATTACCTAAAAACCATTAACCACATTATTATATTTGATTCAAATAAAGTTTTAAAAGAATTAATTCGGATAAACAATTTGGATAAACATTTTTGAACTAGTTTGTTAATGAATTATTATAATAAGAGTTCCAATGTTCTCAAGATGCCCAATAGTTCATACATAAGTTAACTGTCTATTAAATAATATAAAGTAATTTCAAATGAGGAAAAAAAGAACACCTGAGTCTATGCATCTTCCAAAATAATTAATTAGCAACACTAGTTAAATGCCAAAATAGAATTTCATGGCTTGTCTTTATGAGCTCTCAATAGGATCCAAATGCCATTTATTTTTTTAACCATTTACTAGTAGCATATTTTCCTATAAACCATCACATAATGCACAGAAGTAATGCCCTGAATTCTTTCATGTTATAATATTGTAACATTACCAAAAGGCACATTCAAAATTTTGGGAGTAATATATAAACACTTCTCATAATGGAGGACATAATAGACACAGCCAGTATTTGTTTATGTATATGTGTCTGTGTGCATATATGTGTACACATATAAATTGACCAGAAAATAAACTATTGAAATTCTTCCACTGAACCCCTTCTAAAATTTCAAGATGGGTTTTACCACATCTTGTGGTAAAACATTCACACCATGTTGTCCTTTTTCTGGACAGATATTTCCAAATAAAGCATTCACCTAATAAAGTCTCCTTTGAGCAATGATGATTCCATGAACATGACTATGAAGTTTTGTTTTATTAATAAGACTTATAAATGATCTCACCCCAGAGGCTCTAGGCATGTACAATATCAAAGCACAGTACAAGGAATAACAGGATGGGAAACCATAAAACCAGATAGAATGAGAAACATTATTGGCACAGATCTTCCTCTGACTGTTTAATCACCAAAGAGCACTTGGAAATGCCAAGTGCTCTTTGGTGATTAAATTAATTATTTAATCTTAATTATTTTCAGGGAGGGGATCCTTGCATCAGGGAACAGATAATTCAAAGAAAGGAAATAGCCTCCCCAAATGTCTGCCTCCAGTCCTCCGGTTGAACCCCACACTAGGAGGGAATCTTCCATATAATAGGGAATAGGACTTTTTATATCCTATACAGTTCACAACAATATAAAATGAAGTTGCTCTGGTTTTCTTCTGAGATGATGATGATGATGATGATGATGATGATGATTTCCTAGACTAACAACAATCCGGAGAATTTTAAGGCTAGATAATAGTGATGGGCGAACCCAATGGTGTTTGGGTTTGGCAAGTTCGGACGAACTTTATGCAAAAATCTGAACCCGAACGGGGAATCCCACCAAGAGATTCCGGGGGCAGAGCTTTGATGTCATGTATACCGGCAGGTTGCTAAGGATGCCAAGGTGATCACTTCCTGGATTTATTTTTTATTATGTTTATTTTTACGGGAAAGAACTGCCCTTTGCTTGCAGTGCCACTGCGGCGTCCTTTTTTGTAAAAATAACAATGTTTATTTTTACATGAAGACCTCCCTTTGAAGGAGCTGGGGAATCTCTCCCACGAAGAGATTCTGGGGCGGAGCTTTGATGTCACAGGCAGGTTGCTAAGAATGCCAAGGTGATCACTTCCTGGATTCCATGGAATCCAGGAAGTGATCATCTTGGCGTCCTTAGCAACCTGCCTGTGACGTCAAAGCTTCAAACGCCGAACACAACCCCGAACTTTGCCCGAAGTTTCAAGAAATTTCAGGTTCATGGTTGGCATACCAAACACTGCAAAATTTGGTACGGACCCGAATTGTGCAAGTTTGGTTCCCATCACTACTAGTCAATGCAAATTGTATGTGTTTTTGTATACAGACAGATTCAATTTGTCCATTTTGTACTGTGTGTTTTTATCTTGTTTTTCTACACTGTGAGATGCCCAGGGGTGGTTTGGTACCTATATTGAATGAAGTCAATAAACAAACAATGAGGATAGGTTTTTTTTTAAATCTGAGGATTAATGTTAGTAGACACGGTTGTAGTATTTCAAAGTGCATTCTAAGCAGTGATGGGCTCCTACAGGAACGCAGTTCCAGCAGCAAAATTTGGAGCTCACCCCAGAGCACCCAATTTGCACTGAAAGATGTTGAAACAAAATGCATAAGCCACGCCCACAGTGTGGTAGCAAAAATTTTGGTAGCCCATCACTGATTCTCAATTATCTATATTTCAGCAACTCTAACAACTGCAGTAACAAGTGTGTTCCATAATATAAGAATCCGTGAATGGGGTGTGTTCTTTTATTTATTAAATTTATAAGCAGCACATCTCACTATTGAAGCATCTCTGGGCTTATAAAAGTTTAGTTAGCAATGTAGTGTTCTTCCAAACGGCACACTTATTTTTATTGATATAATGGATTAGACATGACTCATGTATATGTGGCTTTTGTTGCAGGTTCTTATGCTGGGGCAGTAGTTGCCATGCCACTTGCAGGTGTATTGGCACAATATATAGGATGGTCATCTGTCTTCTATACATATGGTAAGTTGCCCAGTGGAAAAAAAACATAGATAAAATAATATATGTTGAAATAATGGTGACAAATAATGTTTTATTATTTTTAATTATTTAATATTGTCAAAATCTTGTTTCATTCTACATTTAAAGGAATATTTGGGATAACCTGGTATATGTTGTGGTTGCTGCAAGCATATGAGAGCCCAGCTGTTCATCCAACAATAAGCACTGAGGAAAGAATTTACATAGAAACTAGTATAGGCGGAGCGAACTTAATCAATACCAGTGTAAGTTACTTTTAGCTTCATTTCATAGTTTCCCCCTCTCTTGGAAATGATTTATTGTCCAAAATTACTGTAGAAACCATCAATGAACAAATGTCTATGAA
This sequence comes from Erythrolamprus reginae, assembly GCF_031021105.1. Lineage (NCBI taxonomy): Eukaryota > Metazoa > Chordata > Lepidosauria > Squamata > Dipsadidae > Erythrolamprus > Erythrolamprus reginae. Next base: position 60,081,446 of record NC_091955.1, read on the forward strand.
GAAAATACCTCTTGAAAATACACCTTTGGGACATCAATTTATAACAAATCTGTATTCTGTTAGATAATTACTGTCACTAAATATTTGTGAATGTTCTAACATAAGAAAATCTTACTACGGAAGTTCTGTACTTGTTTTCTCTGGAGATTCTGTCATCCAGGTAATGATTGTCCCTTTTTTAAACAGGCAACTGGACTTTCTTGTTATTCCTTGAAGATGTTTCTCTCTGAACTGAAGAAGCTTCTTGGATGAGAAGTGAAACATCTTCAAAGAATAACAAGAAAGTCCAGTTGCCTCTTGTTCTGTGCTTGTTGATTTAATACCCTACTTTATGCTTTGACCCTGAAGCCTTTTGTTAGACATTTCAGATTTTGCCTGATGTAATTTTTAGGTTCAGCAACAGAGATGGTCATTATGTAATTGAAAAGGGAGAGAGAAAGAGATACAGACCCAGTTTCCTGTATCCCAAGTTTCATATTGGGATTTTGAAATCATTATATGGTATAAATCAGAGGTGTTTTAGCTGCCAGAGTGCTGCAGGATGAAATGGGGCAGGGGGGGGGGGGAGAGGCAAGGGTGGACTGCTGCCCAAACCGAACGCAGTGGGGTAGCAAAAATGGAGCTCCACCCCAGAGCCCCCAATTTGCACTGAAAGACATTGAAAGAAAATGCATAAGCCACGCCCACAGTGTGGTAGTAAAATTTTTGGTAGCCCTTCATTGGAGAGGGGGCTCTTTTGGCTGCCAGAGGCACCACGGGCCGATCCTTTAGTATTTCCAGGCTGGCTCCGTAGACCAGATTTAAGCATCCTCGGTATAAATTTATTTATTTATTTATTTATTTATTTATTTATTCATTCATTCATTCATTCATTCATTCATTCATTCATTCATTCATTCATTCATTCATTTGTCCAATACACAATACATATGGAAGAGAATAGACATGAAGTAATATATATAAAGATAATATGTAAAAATAGAGGAGAAGATATATGAAAGGAAGAAAATATATATGATATATGAGATAAAGGAAAGACAATTGGACAGGGGACGGAAGGCACCCTAGTGCACTTATGTACACCCCTTATTGGCCTCTTAGGAACCTGGAGAGGTCAATCGTGGATAGTCTAAGGGAGAAATGTTGGGGGTTAGGGGTTGACACTATTGAGTCCGGAAATGAGTTCCATGCTTCGACAACTCGATTGTTAAAGTCATATTTTTTACAGTCAAGTTTGGGTTAGGGTTAGGGAAACAATTTTTCTTTTCTTGTTTCTAAGCTTGAAATATAAAGACTTTTTAATTTTTTCTCCTTGTATAAAAAGAAAGTTTGGGTCAAGTTTGCATTTTAGCATTAAATTCAGATTGCTTTTTAAGATTAAATCCGAATTCTGTAAGTATGCATGGGCAAACTTTTTACTACCACACTGTGGGCGTGGCTTATGCAGGGCGCCCTGCATTTTCTTTCAACATCTTTCAGTGCAAATTGGGTGCTCTAGGGTGGAGCTCCATTTCCCTACCCTACTTTGTTCCCTCCCCATCCGGTCAGTAGCCTACCCCTGTGCATGGGCCTGTGCATCTTTAAAAGGGATACTTCTATCAGAATGCCTTTTCTTCTCCATCAATTGTGATTTCATGGACTACTGAAGATTCAGGTTCCCTTCAGCAAGTAGTGGAATTAGAGTTGCATCTCTGAGCCAAAGTCTTAAGGCCAGCAAGCCTGCCAGTTTCAAATGTCTGTGTGAGAATAACAACAAAGGGTCCGAGCATGGATTCCCAGGATAGTAATGACATTCTGAATACAGTGGGGTTGACGATACTGCAGAATCTTGTCCTTTTCATTATGTAGATAACAAAAGAAGAAGTTACTTATTCATGTTTCAAGTTTCAAGTTTTATTGGATTTATATGCCGCCCCTCTCCGAAAACTTGGGGCGGCTAACAGCAATCATAGACAGTATACAATAATAATCCAATACTAAAAGCAAATAAAACCCCTTAATATACAAAACCAAACACACATACAAACATACCATGCATACCATTGTAACGGCCTAGGGGGAGAAGAAATCTTAATTCCCCTATGCCTGGCGGCAGAGGTGAGTTTTAAGTAGCTTACAAAAGGCAAGGAGGGTGGGGGCAATTCTAATCTCTGGGGGGAGTTGGTTCCAGAGGGCCGGGGCCGCCACAGAGAAGGCTTTTCCCCTGGGTCCGCCAAGTGACATTGTTTAGTTGACGGGACACGGAGAAGACCCACTCTGTGGGACCTAACTGGTCGCTGGGATTCGTGTGGTAGAAGGCGGTCCCTGAGGTAATCTGGTCCGGTGCCATGAAGGGCTTTATAGGTCATAACCAACACTTTGAATTGTGACCGGAAACTGATCAGCAAACAATGCAGAGTGTTGGTGTAACATGGGCATATTTGGGAAAGCCCATGATTGCTCTCGCAGCTGCATTTTGCACGATCTGAAGTTTCCGAACACTCTTCAAAGGTAGCCCCATGTAGAGAGCGTTACAGTGGTCGAGCCTCGAGGTGATGAGGGCATGTTTGTTTTTCAAATATTGTTTTCTACAATCAAAATGCTTTCACCCAAATAATACATATGAATAATAAATTGAACATTAAATTGATGCCTAATATTACCCAAGTGAACCGCAACCTCCCATCATTCTAACACTTTGGCATTCTCTCTTCTAGAGATTCAGCACCCCCTGGAAGCAGTTTTTCACTTCAATGCCGGTTTATGCAATTGTTGTGGCAAACTTTTGCAGAAGCTGGACTTTCTATTTGCTGCTTATAAGTCAGCCTGCTTATTTTGAAGAAGTCTTTGGATTTGCAATAAGTAAGGTAAAAATACAAACCCAACGAATTTATCTAAAGGTCTGATGATAACGTAGATAGTTCTCAATGATTTTCATTTGCTAGTTACAGTGGTCCCTCGATTTTCGCGGGTTCGAACTTCGTGAAACGGCTATACCATGGTTTTTCAAAAATATTAATTAAAAAATACTTTGCATTTTCCCCCCATACCACGGTTTTTCCCACCCGATGACATCATATGTCATCGCCAAACTTTCGTCCACCTTTAATAAATATTTTTTTAATAAACTTTAATAAATAAACATGGTGAATAATAATCTAAATGGTTGCTAAGGGAATGAGAAATGGAAGTTTAGGGGTTTAAAGTGTTAAGGGAAAGCTTGTGATACTGTTCATAGCCAAAAATAGTGTATTTACTTCCGCATCTCTACTTCGCGGAAATTCGACTTTCGCGGGCAGTCTCGGAACGCATCCCCCGCGAAAATCAAGGGAACACTGTATACCTAATAGGCATGTTTGAATCTTCTCTTAATATAGCTCACTGTTAGTAAGTGCCACTTGCTTAACATATAAATAACATAATAAAAATCAAGGACAGTTTGACTGGAGAGAAAAGAACTAACCTTTATGTCAATTGGGATATGATACAAATGATCTTTTGTTATCTAATGACTCGTACATTCAATAACAGCATTATAAACTGTCTTTGGAGGCAGTCCTTAAATTATTTGGATGTTTGTTACTAACATATTGTATATGTATACAAACATTGTGTATTTTTAATTGAATTGTTTGTGTTTGAGTATTGGCTCTCAAACTGGAGGCCTGTACAATATTTGGCATTAACTTATATCTAGAACAATTGTTCAGATAAACCTGTTAATTGTGTTGGAAAATTAAGATGCACTTTGATGGTGAGACATAGGAAGGATTTCTGAGCTACATCCTTTTTGCCTGCTGCTTCCATTGAGCAGCCTTTATTCATTTTTAACAATTATTTTGACAATTTATTGTATGGTAGATGTCCCCATAGTTTGTAATGGCTGATGATAAATGGAAATTTGTCAGTCAATTATCTAGTGCAGAATATACTAAATTCACCTACGCTAAAGAATGATGTGATCCTCAGATATTCATTTAATTAACTTCATACATTGAGGGGGGAAAACATACAGTATTTCTTTTGGTCACAGATTTTCACTGTATGTATTTACTTCCAGGTTGGCCTTTTGTCTGCAGTTCCGCACATGGTAATGACTGTTATTGTACCCATTGGAGGCCAACTAGCTGATTTTTTGCGCAGCAACAGAATTTTAACAACTACCGCTGTCAGAAAGATCATGAATTGTGGAGGTATGCTTAGATCTTATATGTGATTTACATATTACTACCTACCTATCAGACTGATTTGTTGATTTTAAAAATTAATGCAAAATCCCAAGCATTTTGTATATTGTACATTGAAAGGAAGGATTGAATTATCAACATATATGAGGATAAAGGGACAGGGTTTGGGGTTTTTTTTTGCTAAAAGTTGCATTCCTTCTGAGATAATCTGTTGGGGCTTAAGGAAGGGAGGGAGGGCAGGAGGAAGGAATTATTGTGACTTTTATGTAGGTTTAATCTTACAAAATCTAAGCAGTTTGTAAATATCAAACAATGTATGCGAGAATGACAAGGCCCATGAATACTATATGTGCACACATGCACACAAACAGGAAGACAAAGAGACCGAGACAGAGAGACATAGAATGGGAGGCATGATGTTTTTATAAAAAGCAGAGAAAACTATAAATCAATCTGTAGGTGCTTAGGGTCTAGAACTAATTTTCAAGTAAAATAAAATAAAAACAACATCTAAAATAAATAAATTGTTTTAATACTTCTTGAAGCAGTGTATTTTGAAGAATTAATAACCTTCTCCACACATTTCCTTTGCAGGTTTTGGGATGGAAGCTACTTTACTTTTGGTGGTTGGATATTCTCACACGAGAGGTGTGGCTATTTCATTCTTGGTTTTAGCAGTAGGCTTTAGTGGATTTGCTATTTCAGGTAAAACATAAACTATTAAACACATTGCAGAAGTATTTTAGCATCAGCAGGATTATTATTGCAATTTATTGTTTCTATATTCTGTGCACTAGGCTGCCCATCATCTTGGTTCTTGACTTTTAATTTTAATTAAAGCCTATTGCAGCAGAGGCGGAGTAACGACACGGACACAAGAGCTGGATTTAAACTGGGTCATTTTTATTAATTAAATTTGCATAATTTATTTAAATAAATTTGCATAAATTAACTATAACCCTAAACAAGGACCCGCAGGGTCAAACAATTGCTTCCGGGGCGGAAAATGACATCAGAAAAACTTCCGGGGCAACATATGGACGTAGCTCCATGCTGATCCAGGTGAGAGGCCACGCCCTCACCTGACTCACTGCCATGCACTTGCATGTGGGAGGTCCCGCCGTCTATCCCATACAAGGGGAAAGCAATGGGCAGGACCCAAAGACAAGTTCCCCCCAATTGCTCAGGTCGCTTCCACCACAAGCCTTTGGAGAGAACCTGTCAATCATCCCCAAAGATGCCCATTGGAGAACACGCAGTTGCTAAACCACCACCCAGTTTTCCGCCCCTAACCTGCCTACCCAAACGACCAAAGGTATGCTAATTAGCCTGAGCATGAGCGAAGCACCCCCTAATCGCGTATCCGTCACCGCAGTGTGGAATAGGCGAAAAAACGGTCGTAGAAAATACCGCGACTGCCAAAAATTCCTATTCGGCCCCCCAAGGGGCGACCCCCACTGGCACACTGAAAGATAGGGAGGGTGGGTGGGTGTTCGCCTCTTGTCATCCAGGGCGAAAAGGAGGCCCTGGAGCCTGTCCAGCCCTTTTATAGGGCTGCAGGCTCCGCCCTGGATGACATCACTGGGAAGGCCAAAGCCTTCCCAGGAGGTAGGAACAAGATGGAGGCCGTGCCGAAGGTCAGTGTCTCCCTGGCCCTGCAGCAAAACGAGTCGGGGATAAGTCCCCGGCCTGGTATTCTGACATTCTTCAATGGCTTAAACTGATTAATTTGTAATGAAACTTTTTACTTCATAAAAACTTTAAAAGAAACAATCAATTATGCTGTAGTACGTGATTGACTACTTAAATATGTTTGTTTTTTATGTATTTAAAATATTCAAAATAAGTAATATAATTTCATCTTAACAGTTAAAACCTTTGAATTGTCTATGAAATATGAGATGTTATGATACTTTCAGTGCTTTATTTTCAAAATAACTGTTTTTTTCTATTCTTTATTTATTATTTTCCTTTTTTGAGAAACCAGCACTCTGCACAGAGTCCACACTTCAAAAAACTAAACTGAGGCTTAGACTCAACTAAAATATATTTAATTAATTTTACATTGACATTAAATTAAATACAATTCACACAATTAGCCCTAATGTATTAATCCACTTTTTCTGATGCCTTATTTTGTAACCATGTTTGAAATTGTCGGGGACTAAATCAAATTCCAGAGCACAGTAAAGTCTTGGAGACTTAATTTGTACATTCATGATCAAGAAGGATCAGCATAAAAGAAGCAGTTGCGTTTTCAGCTGCTTGAATCATTCTCATGCCGACAAAATGCACCCTGTTGATGTAATAATTTGTGTTATAGGATTTAATGTCAACCATTTGGATATTGCACCTCGGTATGCCAGCATTCTCATGGGCATCTCTAACGGAGTTGGGACGTTGTCAGGAATGGTTTGCCCACTCATTGTTGGTGCAATGACAAAACATAAGGTAATAATGTTCAGATGTATTTCCCCCCCCTAAATGACTTCCAAATGCATGGCAGTCAACTATTGTTTTTAAACCATCATTTGTTTCACCAATTTCAATTTCTGGTCATTTTATTTATTTATTTATTTATTGGATTTGTATGCCGCCCCTCTCCGTAGACTTGGGGCGGTTAACAATAGTAATAAAAACAGCATATAAACAATCCAATATTAAAACAGTTAAAACCCTTATTATAAAACCAAACATACATACAGACATACCATGCATAAAATTGTAAAAGCCTAGGGGGAAAGAGTATCTCAGTTCCCCCATGCCTGGCGGCAGAGGTGGGTTTTAAAAAGCTTACAAAAGGCAAGGAGGATGAGGGCAGTTCTAATCTCTGGGGGGGAGTTGGTTCCAGAGGGCCGGTGCCGCCACAGAGAAGGCTCTTCCCCTGGGTCTCGCCAAGCGACATTGCTTAGTTGACAGGACCTGGAGAAGGCCCACTCTGTGGGTCCTAACTGGCCGCTGGGATTCGTGCGGCAGAAGGCGGTCCCTGAGATAATCTGGTCCGGTGCCATGAAGGGCTTTATAGGTCATAACCAACACTTTGAATTGTGACCGGAAACTGATCGGCAACCAATGCAGACTGCGGAGTGTTGGTGTAACATGGGCATATTTGGGAAATCCCATGATTGCTCTCGCAGCTGCATTCTACACGACCTGAAGTTTCCGAACACTTTTCAAAGGCATTGCAGTAGTCGGGCCTCAAGGTGATGAGGGCATGAGTGACTGTGAGCAGTGACTCCCGGTCCAAATAGGGCTGCAACTGGTGCACCAGGCGAACCTGGGCAAACGCCCCGCTCGCCACAGCTGAAAGGTGTTTCTCTAATGTGAGCTGTGGATCGAGGAGGACACCCAAGTTGTGGACCCTCTCTGAGGGGGTCAATAATTCCCCTCCCAGGATGATGGATGGACGGATGGAATTGTCCTTGAGAGGCAAAACCCACATTTTGAAGAACATGGTGGAGATAGGAGATTTTGTTTCAACACGTAGAATTTTTACGCTGGGCTCTCTTTGAATTTCCAGATGATTCAAAATGTGGCTACATTATTAACTAGCCCCAGAAAGTGACTCTTATGTTACAATAATTTCACACATTACTTATCTCCAGGATAGTGATAGCAATAGCACTTAGACTCTTCACAGTGGTTTACAGCCCTCTCTAAGCTGTTTACAAAATCAGCATATTGCCCCCAACAAACTGGGTCCTCATTTTACCCACCTCAGAAGGATGGAAGGCTGAGTCAACCTCAGAATTAAACTCCTGGAGTGAGCAGTGAGTTAGCCTGTAGTACTGTGCCACAGCACTCTCTGAATTCAGAGTGCTGGTTATTGGCTCCAAGATTTCTGTGGTTTGAAATATAACATTTTTCTGCCATCCACCATCGCAGCCATCATTGAAGGGGCCTTTTATGCAGAGGCCCCTAGATTCTGTCTGCTAAAGTAGCCTAGATTGTCTTTTGGCATAAAAAATAGTTTTATTTACCTCCAAAGTATTATTGCTTATAAAATCAATTTATTTTAAGGTGATGTTATTTATTATATTATTTGATAAGTTTTTAGTTCCTGAGTTTTAATATTTTAACTCCAGCTTTGTTATTTTCGTTATATATTTTAAATTTAAATTTTAAATGTTATTTTTGGTGGAAAAATAGAATACAAATTTAATCTACATGAAATATCTCCTGTGTCATTTATTTAGACCCGTGAAGAATGGCAAAATGTCTTTCTAATAGCTGCGTTAGTCCACTATAGTGGAGTGATATTTTATGCTATCTTTGCTTCTGGCGAGAAGCAGGAATGGGCTGATCCAGAAAATCTGAATCAAGAGAAATGTGGAATACTTGAACACGATGAACTGGCTGAAGAGACTGAACTGAGCAATGATACTTTTGTTAACACAAAGAAAACATATGGCGCTACTGTTCAGCATGATGAAGCGCCAAGGAAAGAATTGCAGGAGGAAAAGGGAGTGAGGCACAATGTTGAAGAACAGACTATTTATCAATATGAAAATGGAAACTTTCAAGATTCATTGTAAATGGTTTGTGTGACCATTCCCATCAGTGTATAAAAGCAAGCTCTATCTGAATGTATTATATTATTGTGGCTAATCCTGCCTAATGATTGGCTGTAAGACATAGTCATTTTTAGCTTGTGTTACAGGAAATGGATTAATAAAAATACATCTGATGTGTGTAGTGTCTATGATCAGCCCCTGGGTTTGCAAAGCCACGGTCCTTTAACATGGAGAGCTTTGCTACTAATGACATTTTTAATACACCACTCTTCAGCAATGCAATCGTAGTCACAACTCAAACATTATGACCATGTAATAATCCCATCAGCAGAATTTTCTATTTTTTAACATGACGGTGGTCATAGCAATAGGAAAATATGTTGGAATACTTGAATCTGCAGTAGACTTTATTTTTGTTTTGCTTTCAGTAACTACCCTGTGACTTTAATTTAAATTATAAATATATTCTTTTTATCTATTACTGTACTGTTTTAGCAACATACATATGAGATATTATCTTAAACATTTTTCATTGCCTGTTTCCATGGAAATGGAACCAATTATTTTTCCATAAATTATTACATTATTATTATTGTTGTTGTTGTTGTTGTTGTTATATTATCAAATAATGCAATATTTATATTGTATTATATTGTATATTGTAATAACTGACATTTCAATCATGGGAGAGGAACAAGCAGTTTGGGAATTTATAGTGTTCTTTGTTTTGGAATTACATATTTATATATTTCTTAAAGATCTGAATAGCAGGGACCCCAAGGAACCGTTGCTTTAAATTATGCCTTCATATAAACAGCAAATGTGTTTTTGTGCCCTTGGCTTTTCTCTCAAGGGATTTATACATATCACTTTCTCATTCATTTGACATTATGTAAGCAGTGTATTTGGAGGAGTTTATTGTTTAAAAAATATGTGCTGATTGTTATAGCTCTTATAATGGATTTACCTGCAATACACCTGGAATACTTGGTATTTTAGAATTTTCCTCATAATCTGTGAGAGATATCCAGGAAGCATGTTGCATGATTTCTAACCTGATTGTTTTGTTTTCCTGCTATCACTATCAGTAAAATTGTAAGTTAAGATATTCTGCTACATTGTATATTTTATTGAGAGCCTGTTGTTCAATTGTTCTGTTTTAACACTATTTAAAGAATAGGCAAACATGACAATAGAGATATAACCTGCTAATTATATATTGTTCCATACTTTGGGGATACCACTAGGGTGGGCTATTGCTTGGACCGGGGGGGGGGGACGCAGTGGGGTAGTGAAAATAGAGCTCCACCACAGAGCACCCAATTTGCACTGAAAAATGTTGAAAGAAAATGCATAAGCCACGCCCACAGTGTGGTAGTAAAAATTTTGATAGCCCTTCACCGGATACCACTAATTTTTGGAGGGTTCTTTTATACTGAAGGCATTAGAGTTCATTTTCTTCAGAAAGGAATTAAATGCCCTAGGGATGATAATGAAACTTGTCTGGAACTACCTTTATTATATTAAAAGTGTTTTTACTGAGAGATGTTTTCCACCCCAATATTTAAGTTAAATATATCAAAAGCTATGTAATTTCTAATTTGAAAATAAATGGTAATTAAGTGGATTCTCTTGAAGAAAACCCCCGGTCGTGAAAAAGTAGGTTTGTATGTTTTCAATCATAATTAGAAAATAAAAATGTTAAATACCATGTACTGATTCATTTAAATTCCCAAAATGTTCTAATAAAAATTAGAGCATATTTCCTTATAATAAAGGTAAAGATAGAGGTTCCCTCGCACACATGTCCTAGTTCAGTGTTGGTGAACCTATGGCACGGGTGTCACAGGTGGCGCGCGGAGCCATATCTGCTGGCACACGAGCCATTGCCCTAGTTCAGTTCCCATGTACATGTGTGTGCCGGCCAGCTGTTTTTTGGCCCCATACAGAGGCTCTGGGAGGGTGTTTTTAGCTTCCAGAGAGCCTCCGGGGGGGGATGGTGGGTCACTTTTACCCCTTCCAGCTCCAGGGGAGCCTTTGGAGCCCTGGGAGGGCAAAACACAAGCCTACTGGGCCCATCAAAAGTTGGGGAACAGGCTGTTTCCGGCCTCCAGAGGGCCTCTGGGGGGTGGGGGAAGCTGCTTTCACCCTCCTCAGGCATTGAATTATGGGTGTGGGTACTTGTGCATGCACGATAGCGCACACGCACATTGTTTTGGCACCCAAGGGGGAAAAGGTTTGCAATGCTCATCTCTGTTTCAAAGCCAAAGAACTAGTGAAGTCCGAAGACGTCTCCGTGATCATTTGGCCACCATGATTAAATGCAGAAGGTGCACAGAATGCTGTTATCTTCCTACCAAAGGTGGTCCCTATTTTTCTACTTGCATTTTTACATGCTTTTGAACTGCTAGAATGGCAGAAGCTGGAACAAATAACGGGCGTTATATGGTGCTAGGGATTCGAACCGCTGAACTTCTGACCCTTCTGATCGACAAGCTCAGCGTCTTAGCCACTGAGCCACGGTGTCCCTTTTATTAAGTTCCTTATAATAAGTAAGCCTTATTATCATGTGCAGCAGGAAAAAAAACCACAATTAGCTTTGTGATATTATTTTAAACTTTTGAGATAGTGGAAAACTTATTAAAGTAGCATTGCATCACTATGTATATAATACTACTCTGTGAAAAAGTCTTTATTTTATTTATCTGAGATCTTCCATCTTTTCAATTTAATAGGTTCACAGGTTCTAATATTTTCAGTGAGACAGAAAACTTTCCCCTATTATCTCTTTCAATATCTTACATAAATTTATAAATTACAGTATATGTGATGTTCTTCTGTTACCTTTTTCTAAACTCAAATGTTCCAAGTGATTTTTTTCACCTTTAGGAATATACTTCTTTTCTAATACAATATTGTTTTAAAATGAAGTTTCATTTAAATTGCCATTTTCCTACTTATTCTCATTAGATTGAACATCAGCCTTATAAAAATATCGTATCTTAATTCAACACGGCTTCATTCTAAATATTTTGAATAGGATTGCTGTTTCCCAAACACACAGTCACCATTGCCATGAGATATCAGAGAGAAAATAGAAGAGATAAGTGGATCATAACAATATAAAACTAGCAATCAATAAGAAACAATTAAGAGTTATCTTCCAAGATGAAAGTTTAAAAATAAGATGAGACTGAAGTATGTATTTGGAGGAGAAGGAATGTTGTCAAGGTTGTGATTTCAATTACATTAATTTGAAAGGCTTAAAAGTAATAGATTGGGAATAAGGCAGTGATGGTAAAGCTTTTTTGGTTTGCGTCCCAAAAGGGTGGGTGGGTAGGTGTACTAGCATGCCCACACCCCTTCCCTGCCCCCCACACATGTGCACCCCCGTGCTGCCCCCATGTATGCACCAAGGCCAGTGATGGGCTGCCAAAATTTTTACTGCCACACAGTGGGCATGGCTTATTTTGTGGGTGTGGCTTGATGGTCATGTGACTGGGCAGGAGTGGCTTCCCGTCCATGTAACTAGGTGGGAGTGGCTTGTAAATCACATGACCGGGAGTGTCTTAAATGTCATGTGACTGAGTGGGAGTGGCTTACCGACCAAGATAAGTTTTCAAATAGGTACTTGGACTCTTTTTCAGTTGATTAACTTACATTATTTGAATAGCCACAAAAAGGACAAATGATAGACAGCATTATTTGTTGAGAAGCACAGTAACATTTTAAGGTTTTGTACTGAACCCACACGGTTAGGCCAGCAGCTCAATTTTCTTTAATTGCCATAAAAGTTCAAATCTAGATCATGATTAAAATGATTAAAGCATTTATGGGTAAAAACATACTATTATTTCCTATTTTAAAAGTAATAAAGATCATAGTAAGATACTAGAGAAGGAAGAACAATAAAAAACAATTAAGTATTCAATAAATAGTGCATAAACTTACAACCTTCACTGTACCCCTTCCCCATGGGGGCAGCACACATTATTGGCACAGGCCTTTCTGAGGTCTGGTAGGTGAAAAAAAATGCCCAAATGGACAAACTGAAATTTTGAAAAAAACGCACTTCCAGTTTGCCGTTGTACTGTTTTTTGTACTCCAGAGCTTTAGGGAGTTTCCCTGAACCCTCTGGAGAGCAAAAAACAGCATAATAGCAAAATGGAGGTGCGTTTTTCCAAACTTCCAGTTTGTCCTTTGGGCAATTTTTTTTGCCTCTGGGGCTTCAGGAAAGACAGCAGGACAAAACGACTTTTCCTATACCAAAAATCAGCTGGCCAGCAAATGCATGAATGGTGGAGTTGACATGCCATAGGTTCTCCATCACTGGAATAGGGGCAAAAGCATTAAGAATTTGGAAAAAATAATTCAAGATTCAGTTATAGTTGGTAGTTGACTGGATAAAGAGAAGAAAATATGACTGGATAAAGAGAAGAAAATACCATGCACTATGATTATTTGCTGTCTCAAATGAAGAACAAGAAAAAGCAGCAATGTAAATACAGAATTCACAACTGGATATAAAATCCAAACAGAGATAGCAGGTGTCTAAATAAAAGCCCAACTCTGAAATAGGTTCTATAATGTATATAATTTCTGTAAAAATATCAGATTTTGTTTCTTAAGAGATATGAAGATTAGATTATTTATTAGTTTGAGATACTGCTATAAATTTCAGACTTATAGTCCATTCCCTGTGGCAAATTCTAAATTAATGATACCAGTCTCAAATATTCTTCAGAAATATGCTGATTTTGCAGAGGTGGGTTCGGACTGTTCTATAGAACCGGTAGTGCTGTGGTTAGCTCTGGCCCAGCTCCTGCCCCAAGGAATGTGCAGGTGGATGTGGGGGAGACATCCACATGCTGCAGGCCTGTTTTGCTCCCGATGGAATCTGCCGATGAAGCCTCCTCTGACCAAGGAAGCATGAGTGACAGGGAAGAGGGGAGTTTGGCAGACAGCCCAGGAGGAGATCAATCATCTGTATGATCCTTGGATTCTGAACAAGAATTAATGACACATCTACGCATGCGTAGAGTAATGCATAGGAGACAACAACTGAAGGATTATTACAAGAGAAAATGAGGCCACCTGTGGTTGGGTGGGGCTTCAGTAATTAGGGCTGCTGCTATAAATAGCAGCGTGTGGGTTTGGCCATTGTGAAAGAGTATCTGATCACAGTTCTTCAGGAATCGCATGTTGCTGTTTTCTGGACTTTGTTGATTTTTCACACCTTTGAAATCAAAGCAGAGCAACATGTGTGTGTGTGTCTCACTTCGTTGGAAGAAGAAGGGGTGTGAAGTTTCTTCACAGCTGCTAGCTAAGTACTTAATGACTGCTTAAGGGAAATTGTACAGACTACCCGGTTGTTTTGGGACGAGTGCTCTTTGCAATACAAAAAGAGTGCTTAGTTTATTTTGAATTTTGTGATAAAGAACATTGTTTTGAATTTTCAAACGTGTGTGTGTCTGAAATTTGTACCCTTCAATTTTCGGCAGGCTCCTACCAGAGAGCCCGGCAGAACACGGTAGTAACTTGGCAGCCTGGGGTGCTGGAATCAGCAGTGCTCCGGGCCTGCCATGCCCCCAAGCTGGTTCTCTTGGCAGTGACATAGGTACTGCCATCTTGTTTTTTGCTTCTGTGCATACGCAGGAGCTTTTTTTATAGTACTGCACCTGTGCAAAGGGTCATTTCCGGGAATTCTCAATGTGGACCAGTGGAGAAGGTAAGTAGAACCCAGCCCTGTGATTTTGTGCCCCATTCCTAAGATCCAGCTCTCCCTCCCTCCCTCCCTGCTGTCTGCAAATGTGCTAAGAGATTAACAACAACAAAAAGACTGAGGTAAACTGAGATGCTCTCTTCTATCTATGAATAATTGACTTGCACTGGAATAGCTCCGACAGCAGAGATAGTATATACAGTATAAGAACTACGTTTAAAAAGGACCAGAGAATAAATGATACAAATAATAGGAAATTAACTACAATATCCTGCTTTTGATAATCAGCCTTACCGCTAAAAAATACAAAGCTGTAATTGTGAAGGACTGACATCTGTAGCAGACAACTCTATTCTACATAGCTGAACATTCCATCTCCCTCAGATTAAACTGGTTTTGAACCTAGTTTCTTCTTTGTTAGATATTGGCTGGGTTCACTGCAGTCTCTCCCTTGATGGATTGGTGGAAATGTTTCTGATTTGATTCAAATTGAAGATTCTTCCTATAGCAGTGATGGCGAACCTTTTTCCCCTCAGGTGCCGAAAGGACATGTGTAGATGCTATCGCGCAAGCACGAGTGCCCACAGCCATAATCCAATGCCTGGGGAGGGCAAAAACAACTTCCCCCGCCCTCCTGGAAGCCCTCTGGAAGCCCTCTGGAAGCCGGAAATGGACTGTTTCCCAACTTCAGGTGGGCCCAGTAGCCTCATGTTTCGCCCTCTCCAGGCTCCAAAGGCTTTCCTGGAGCAGGGGAGGTAACCCCCCCCTCCATCTCCCCGGAGATTCGCTGGAAGCCAAAAATGCCCTCCCAGAGCCTCTGTGTAAGCCAAAAATCAATTGGCTGTCACACAAATGCACGTTGGAGCTAAGCTAGGACAATGGCTCGCGTGCCAGCAGATATGGCTATGCCTGCCACCTGTGGCACTTGTGCCATAGGTTTGCCATCACTGGCCTATAGTATGCAATTCAAGCTTCATAATCTGGTGATCTTCTTGGTTATAGCTGTTATTTGCACTTTTATTATTTCCAGTGCTTCCTTAATCTTTATTGTTTCCAGATAATATTTCTTCTAAAGATATTCTTTGGTTTTCTTCTTCTCCAGTTTCTTTTCTTTTGCTGCTCTAATTTTCTGGCATCTGATTTTAGCTTGCTGATCTTATTTTCCAGCTTGAAACAATCTAGTTCTCATCTTTCTCAGAAGACAAAAACCCACAGTCGTGTTAAGGTAGAGCCTCAAGGAGTTTTTCAGTAATCTCTTGGACTGTCAATTACTTTATGGCAGGTCTCTTAATAAATGCCAGAATGAATGCACTGTATAGCCAAATATTTTAAAGCACTTACACTTCTTATCACTGCACAATAAATGATGACAATCTTAGTTTTATTGTTATATAGCCTTTAATAAAGTTTCATTGTGAGTGATACAGCTTGCTCATTTTTCGAATTGCTCATACACTCATCATACAGTAAAGCTGCCATCCTATATTTCCTCATGTAGAAATGCTATTGAATGTAATGGCAATAGTTTCTGGGTACAAATGCACAGGTTTACATTATGTAGCAATGTTTCATCAGTCAGGTCTATCTGTTTATTTAGGACTGGTTACTGAAGGGGGTCTCTTCTTCCATGCAATGGTGAAATAGAGATCCTTTACAACATGGAGATCAGAAGGTGCTTCTTTATCTCCTATTGGGTTTTTTTAATCACTTGAAGCATGTGCTAAGTTCTAACTATAATAGATTCACAGCATTTTGCAGAACCAAGGTGAACTTGATTCTGCTCCAAAAGACTAAGCAGGGTTGGACTTGGATGGAAAATTATCAGGAAAATCCAGTGCTATAAACTAAATTGGGAAGCCAGAAAACATTCCAGAACTACTGCCACAATGCTGCCAAGAAAACTATGTGTATATAGTCACCTGAGTTCAATCAGAAGTTCTTTAGAGGAATCGCCCCCAATTTTTCTCCTGTTACATAGAAACATAGAAGTCTGACAGCAGAAAAAGACCTCATGGTCCATCTAGTCTGCCCTTATACTATTTTCTGTATTTTATCTTAGGATGGATATATGTTTATCCCAGGCATGTTTAAGTTCAGTTACTGTGGATTTATCTACCACGTCTGCTGGAAGTTTGTTCCAAGGATCTACTACTCTTTCAGTAAAATAATATTTTCTCATGCTGTTTTCTGGGTTACCTTTATAACGTTCTCATGATAGGATTTAGCCTCTTATTTTCTTCCAAAGCAATCTATAACAATGGCCTTCTAAAATCAACTTCATTTAAGAGTTTGTAAACCAGATGATAGCCGTATAAATAAAAGAAACTGAAAACTTTGAAAAAATCAGAAATGATCGATAACCATTTTTTGCATTCTGAGTATGAGCTAACACTGTGATATAATTGCCAAAAAAAATTAAGTCCAGTTTTAGATTGCATCAACATAAAGATAATGGTAAGAAATAAAAAAACCCACTTTAAAAGTTCCATTGCAAGTATTCTGCACTGATGAAATCCCCCATGGCTTCAGAGAAAGGCAGGGCAATGAAAATGACCAGGCAGCTAGAAGCAGACCCACGAAAAATGAAGTGAAAGTGAACATGAAAATGATTGCTATATTAATAAGTGATCCTGATACCACCCTTAAATATCTGAAAGGATATCACATATAAGAGAATCAAAGTTTCTTCTTTCTTATTCCAGACTTTGGAGATAAGCAGTGAAGGGCTACCAAAATTTTTACTACCACACTGTGGGCATGGCTTATGCAGGATGCCCTGCATTTTCTTTTAACATCTTTCAGTGCAAATTGGGTGCTCTGGGGTGAAGCTCCATTTTCACTGCCCCACTGCGTTTCCCCCCATCCCTGGAGATAAGCCAAAGCAATAATCAGTTGAGTGGCAATGTGAACATACAGGTTATTTACTGTAGAAAGATTATTCAAGAAATAGAACTGTTACAAAGTTATATTTTGAAATATAGGATCTATGTGACAATTAAATTGCTTGTAACAATCTATGAATGAAATATTATCTAGTAAAATTCTGATCTGACCAGACGGAGTGGCTGTGGGTTCTGCTTCCCTAGGACAATTCCATCTGTCCATCCATTACCCTGTGGGGGGAAGTATTGGCCCCCTTGGAGACGGTCCGCAACTTGCGCATCCTCCTCAATCCACAGCTAACTTTGGAACACCATCTTTCAGCTATGGCGAGGGGGCCGTTTGTCCAGGTTCACCTGGTGCACCAGTTGCGGCCCTATTTGGACAGGGAGTCTTTGCTCACAGTCACTCATGGCCTCATCACCTCGAGGTTCAACTACTGCAACGCTCTCTACATGGGGCTACCTCTGAAGAGTGTTCGGAAACTTCCGATCACGCAGAATGCGGCCGCGCAAGCAGTCATGGGTCTTCCCAGATACGCCGATGTCTTGTCAACACTCCGCGGCCTGCACTGGTTGCCGATTAGTTTCCAGACACAATTCAAAGTGTTAGTAATGACCTATAAAGCCCTACATGGCATCGGACCACAATACCTATGGGACCGCCTTCTGCCGTATGAATCCCAGCGGCCGATTAGGTCCCACAGAGTTGGCCTTCTCCAGGTCCCGTTGACTAAAAATGAACAGCTACACTATATAAATGCTTTGAAATAAATAAATATGCAGCCCTGGAAATCCAATTGTCATCCCAATCATGAAAACCACTGTTCAGTTTTGTTTCATTGTAAATTAAATGCAGTGATGGTAGGATCATTCTGCACTCAGTAGAACCAAAAGTTTGAATTTTTTTGTTTCTAGGTAACTTTCATAACATGCCTTGAGTCTCCTTATGGACTGATGTAACAAACGTTTTTTTTAAAAGTAACTGTTAATATAGCAACATCAAGACATGAAACTAGCAAACACCATTGATCTTGGGATGCATTTTCCTGGTGAAAAGAAATTACTTTTAAAATGAACAAATAATAAAATAAAGACAGTACTCACATTAGAGAAACATCTTTCAGCTGTGGCGAGGGGGGCGTTTGCCCACGTTCGCCTGGTGCACCAGTTGCGGCCCTATTTGGACCGGGAGTCACTGCTCACAGTCACTCATGCCCTCATCACCTCGAGGCTTGACTACTGCAATGTTCTCTACATGGGGCTACCTTTGAAAAGTGTTTGGAAACTTCAGATTGTGCAGAATGCAGCTGCGAGAGCAGTCATGGGTTTCCCCAAGTATGCCCATGTTACACCAATGCTCCGCAGTCTGCATTGGTTGCCGATCAGTTTCTGGTCACAATTCAAAGTGTTGGTTATGACCTATAAAGCCCTTCATGGCACCGGACCAGATTATCTCAGGGACCGCCTTCTGCTGCACGAATCCCAGCGACCAATTAGGTCCCACAGAGTGGGCCTTCTCCGGGTCCCGTCAACTAAACAATGTCGTTTGGCGGGACCCAGGGGAAGAGCCTTCTCTGTGGTGGCCCCAGCCCTTTGGAACCAACTCCCCCCAGAGATTAGAATTTCCCCCACCCTCCTCGCCTTTCGTAAACTTCTTAAAATCCACCTCTGCCGTCAGGCATGGGGGAACTGATATATTATTTCCCCCTAGGCCTTTACAATTTACGCATGGTATGTCTGTATGTATGTTTGGTTTTTATAATAAGGTTTTTTTTTAGTTATTTTAGTATTGGATTGGATTGTTACATGCTGTTTTTATCATTGTTGTTAGCTGCCCCGAGTCTACGGAGAGGGACGGCATACAAATCCAATAAATAAATAAAATAATAAATAAATAAATAAACTCCAGAGAAAGTATTAAAACACACCAAGTCAATAAACAATTTGAATAGTGTTGAAATTAATTAACTACAGAAAGAAACAAAGATAACATCACACAACTGTTAAAACTGGAAATAAACAGTAGAAGAATGTGTGATAGACAACAATACTAACAATGATAAAACAACTCCATTCATAAGAGGTTTGAATATCTAGCCAATTTCTGCAAACAGCACAGTTTTTCCAAATCAGATTTGATTCCCTCTTTTGTGATACAATATATATTACTGGCAGGGTGTACAAAGGTTTCTTACTTTTCGGGGAGTTACGTAAAATCTTATGCAGCAGTGAGTGACAAAGGTTTTATTTATTTCACATTATTATCTGTTGACTTTTAAGGCCTAAGTACTGAAGAGATGGAGCAATGGTTAAGTCAATGATTAAATGGATAAAATAAGCATATACAGTAAATGTTTAAAAGAGATTTTATGTTACACTCATTTTTGAAAGTCATAAACGGTTTTATCCTTGAAAACAAGCCAACATTCTGCACAATATTTCCTTTCACTTTTTAACGTATAAGACATACTATCACTGTCATATTTAATTCCTAATAATAATTCATAAATAATGTCTTGCAAATGTATATTTTGATTATGTGTACTGCATTGGGAGATGAGAAACTCATAGAAACTCTGAGAAGCAGCTGATATCAAATGTAATGACTAAGAAATGAAAGAATGCAACGGGATCAGTAATTTATAGTAGGCACCATCTGAAATAAAACAGCAATTTATTTTAAAAGATAATACTGTGTTATGATTTGGAATTCATTTGATACTTAACAGACTAACTGCATTCATATGAAAAAAGAATAGTGTAAAAGCAGACAACATTTAAAATTATAGCAGGATGTTTCAAAATGATAGGAATGATAGATGCCAAAATATATTTTAAAATGTTATTTTGATATATAATTTTTTTTTTTTAGCTCTACTCCAATGTATTCCATCTTATCAGTTTACATATCAGAAAGAAACAGATATTACTGTTATCAAGCTAAATTTCCCCCTTTCCTATAATTCTTGTCTTCTCATAACATGTGTGTGAGAAGGTGTATGCATCCATTCGTGGATTTCACTCATAAAATTTTGAATTATATGGATTTCCAAGGAAGTAGCTTTATCTTTTAAGATCTGTTCTCAATAACAGTTTTTTGAGATCTGAAGTAATATGGTACTATTTTGTTCATGTCCCATTGACCTGGTGTTTATTTGGCAACTATATTTTGGAATAATCTATGTTTGGTTTGATTCAGACAATAATGTTCTGATTGTCACACTGACACTGATAATGATCTACCCTTTTACACATTTCATACAGAAATATTGTAGTTTAAAGCAAGAGTCACTAACCTTGCTCCGGCAATCTCACACTACTGACAACAGCCTACAAAACTTATGCCAGACCCATTCTCGAATACAGCTCATCTGTCTGGAACCCATACCACATCTCGGACATCAACACCCTTGAAAACGTCCAAAGATATTTCACCAGAAGAGCCCTTCATTCCTCCACTCAAAACAGAATACCCTACGAAAATAGACTAACTATCCTGGGTCTTAGAACTACGGTGCCTAAAACATGATTTAAGTATTGCCCACAAGATCATATGCTGCAATGTCCTACCGGTCAACGACTACTTCAGCTTCAACCGCAACATCACAAGAGCACGCAACAGATTCAAACTTAATATTAACCGCTCCAAACTTGACTGTAAAAAACATGACTTTAACAATCGAGTTGTCGAAGCGTGGAACTCATTACCGGACTCAATAGTGGAACTCATTACCGGACTCAATAACCCCCAACATTTCTCCCTTAGCCTATCCACGATTGACCTCTCCAAGTTCCTAAGAGGCCAGTAAGGGGCATACATAAGTGCACTGGTGTGCCTATCGTCCCCTGTCCAATTGTCTTTCCTTTATCTCATATATCATATATTTTCTCTTCTATTTTACATATTATCTTTATATATATTACTTCATGTCTATTCTTTTCTGTATGTATTGTGTATTGGACAAAAAATAAATAAATAAATAAAATAACTTTAAGACTTGTGGACTTCAACTCCCAGTTGAACTCTGGGAGTTGAAATCTACAAGTCTTAAAGTTGCTAAATGTACATAAACATTTGTCTTACATTTGTTAGGCTAAATCTTTTTTAATCTTAGTGCAACATGATTGTGTACATTTCTTAGCTGTGGCTATGTGGACAGTAATTGTAGAAGTTTTAATTGGCATTTCTGGATGGCATCCATATTTGTGATCAGATCAGATTATCCCTGTGATGATAAATAACTTGCTTTCAGAATATTTAGGTTACAATTAAATAGTTGCTAAATAAGCATAAACATAGTAGCTCTATTTCTGCCACTTTTCTGCCCTTTTCAATACCTGGAATTCCACTTGGCCTTGATCTCATAAACCTTTTGGTTGTCTTATTCAAAGAAGCATAAGCTGGCATTTGTCGACATACCTTTTAGATACTGCCCAATAAAAATCTTCAACCAATCACGATACGCAACATATCCAGCCCAGGAACTGTGCTATATCCAGTTTTATAAAGTTCCTGTATTTCAAGCCTGTTTAGATAGAAAGTACTGTTAATGAGTAAACTTTGTCTACTGCAGAAACAAGTCAATGTAGAAAGGAGACATCACGTCAGCTAAAGTGGTCGTGTTTTCACTGAACAATCCTGCAAAAGTGAAAATCCAAAAATGTTCCGGCTGAAAAATCATTAGGAGTTTCAATTCAAAGCAAAATTGAACACAGCAAGATATCAGGTGTAAGTTGCTATTTACTATGCTTGTAGTTTAGATAACTCATAATTTTGAGTGTGTTGTTTTCTGCAATTTCATTCATTTCATCTTATTGGAAGTTTTGACTAACACGTGAATTAGTACAAGAATTTGCAATAAAGTGAAAAACAGGCATTGTTATTTATTTAGTGTGTGATAAAGAAGTCCTTTTTTAAAAATTAGAATGTGAATTAATGGGAATCAACTGCCAAAGCATTGTTTTTCCCATTGTCAAAATATATTGATGATTGATTGAATATTAAATAATAATTACAAAAACTTTAAAATTGGTTTATGATCATTTTTTCATTAAATTTAGCAAGTGTCCTGAAGAAATAAATGTGAAGTTTTGCCATGATGTGTAATATGAAAGGGGAAAAAACAGAAACAATTAATTATTATTATTATGGATTCACAAGCATAAGATCTTTCAATATTCTTTCCAGCATTAAATTTATTGACAAAGCTGGAATGAATTTTCTTTATTATAATAGTCATATCAATTCAGTGGTTCTGATAAACCTTTTTCTTTCCTCCAATATTTAAAAAAATACTTGTAAGAATTTTAATTAATAGTGATATTAATATCATTAATATCAATAATTACTGTTCCTTATTTGCTTTTATTTCTCTTTTAAGAGGAAATATAAAATTTGTCTTTACTTTACTTTCTTAGTGTAAATGTTTTTCATAGTATCTCTGGGCTGGCATTGATCTGATAATGATCCCATAGCCCTGACACGTGGCAGTGCTATTATTTTGGTTGATAAAGGCACACATTTAATTGGATGTACAAATACTCTAAGAGAGTGTCATTCGTTATTCACTAGTTTCTCATAGGTTTATCTTACTTTAAAATAAAATTAAAAATATAGGCAACAACACAACAACATACATAGAAGCTGCAATAAAGTATCAGAACTCAAATGAAACCAGTGATTGCCAATGCTCGGTGGGTCACCTTAAGTACAGTAGCCTTTAAAAAAAACCCTTATCTAATATTTTAATGCAAATGCTTAATTGATAAATATTTCTATCAAAAAAAAAAAAGAATGAATTTCATTGACATTTCAATAAATTTCAGTGAACAAAACTGAAATGTATGGATTGAATTCACACATTACATTAAGCCATAATGTAGCTCATCTGATTTTGGTTTGGCATAAATATGAATGCTCCAACAGTGGAAGTTTTTAAGAAGATGTTGGATAACCATCTGTCTGAAGTAGTGTAGGGTTTCCTGCCTAGGCAGGGAGTTGGACTAGAAGACCTCAGAGGTCTCTTCCAACTCTGTTGTTATTGTTATTGTTATAATTTGTGGACCCAGCCAGGTGAGAATAATTTGATTAATAATGGTAAAACAAATCAGGATGCAAGCTCAACTAATAAGAATTTGGCCTTAATTCTTAGACAAAACCCATAAAGATTCATACAAGGAAAGTAATAAAAAGCTTGCATAGAGATAAATAGTTGTGCAAAGAAAGTTAGATTTTTTTTATGTGAACAGTATTAACAGACAATTGCATAATAATATATGTGTATATTTTAATTTGATAATTTTAATATAAAAAACTGTAAATGGCCAAAGTGTTATGTTGTAATCATGTGTCTTCAGATTTGCGAGTTTTACATCTCCCAGATTTTTTTCAAGGTTGCAAAATCGAATTGTAGTTCATATACAGCTAGATATGCAAGATCGAAAAAGGTTTTAATATGATAGCACTAACATCTAGTGAAATGCTATGCTTATGTACAAATGACCAGTTGATTTTATTAGGCTCTCAAGTAAATACTCAGAGTTTATTTGATCATCAATAAATATGTTTCTTGTAAATAATGACTACTTTGAATTATTTTCAGAATATTTACCCTGTCTTTACAATGAGATAAAGATAGCTCAGAAGATCAAAATGTATAAATATGATTGAACTGCTCTCTATAATAAAGCCCTACATGGTTTAGGGCCTGACTATCTATGGGACCATCTTCTGCCCCCTTCCTCCTAGTGACCAATTTGGGCCCACAGGGTTGGCCTTCTCCGGGTCGTGTTGGCCAAACAATGTTGACCGGCAGGACCATGGGGGAAGGCCTCCTCTGTGGTGGCTCTGGCTCTCTGGAATCAGCTGCCCCTGGAGATTTGTACCACCCACACCCTCCTGGCCTTTCAAAAGGCCTTGAAAACCTAGCTTTGCCGGCAGGCCTGGGGCCGTTGAGCTATGCCACTCAGCTCCGGCCAGAAGGAGTGAATGTGTTTATTGAATGAATGTTGAGGGATTTTATAGTGTGTATTGTTTTATGCTATTTATATTGCTTGTTTTATACTGCTTACACTGCTTGTTTGCCGCCCAGTGTCCAAAAAGAGTTGGGCAGTTTATACATGTAATAAATTAAATTAAATAATACATAGGATATAATAATACAATACTAATATAATATTAGTATGTTGAAAATGTCAGATATACAGTCCACTCTCAGAGCAGAGCCTGTGAACAGTATGTTAGATTATATTAAAGTTCAGACATTCTAATGTCCATCACAACAGTTCTAGTAATTTTGTATTTTCCAATACATTGATATTTGACTGTGAGACATCTTAAATACTAGTAAATGTAATGAATAGATGGGTTTGTTCAACGCGTGGATTATTTCCATTAAAATATGAATCTGTTTGAAGTCTGTTATATTAATACTGATTAAGCATCCGATGAAGCAACAGCTCCTGAAAGGTTATTATTTTAAAATAAAATGTGTCAGAAAAAGTGCTACCAAATTCCTAATTTTGGGGCTATCATAGTCTAAAACAGCTGTCTTTCAACACTTCCCACAATAGCAGTAATTGAGAATGCCTTCATGGATAATGGCATATGGATTGTTAATGGAGAAAGACTTTATGATCTGACACTAGTGCTTTCCAGTATGAGTTGAGGCAATTTTAAAAATGGAAAGTCTCTTAGCCTGAAAACAATCACATTGTGGTATTCTATACTGAGGTAATCCACATGGAATAATGTAAGGCTTGTTTTTATTTAATATCAAGTCTTAACCAAGAACCCTAGAATTATTAAGACAGACTCAAAAAATATAGGCAGTTCCAAGTAGGGTGGGGTTTTGATTTTTTTAAAATTAACATGTGATAAATTTAATATTTCTACATATGCTTTAAGTATTGCTTCAAGGGCTCCAGTCACAATTGCTATAACAATGAATTTTTTTTCTCATACGCATTCAATTTTGATCAGCAATTCCCAGTATTTTGTAATTTTTACTAATCATATTATTTGTTGTTAGGTTTCACCGCTGTTTGCAAAACCTATATTAAAGATTCGATGGCATCGGAAATGAACTTGATCAATCAACCCCAGCTATCTTCAGCAGATGGATTTTCTTTTTCTGAAGGTCCTAGTTTATTTGGTAAATCAGAACTTTACATTAATAGCAATACAATATTTAAAATGAAAGAAAGCTAACAGTCAGTTTTGGTCTAGTGGTTAAGGCACCAGCCTAGAAAGCGAGAGACAATCAATCTAGCCCCACCTTAGCCATGAAAGCCAACTGGGTGGCCTTGGGCCAGTCACTCTCTCTCAACCCAGTCTACCTCCCAGGATTGTTGTTGTAGGCGGAAGAAGGTATGTTGGATATATTCACTACCTTGAGTTATCTGTAAAAAAATCATAAAGGTGGTATGTATGTGTGTGTATGTATGTATGTATGTATGTATGTATGTTTGTGTGTGTGTGTTTATATATATATGTGTGTGGGTGTGTGTGCGTGTGGGTGTCAAATGTTTTTGCCGAATTTGAAAATTAAGGGAGACTAGGATAGATCTATTTCAGCCTTGTTCTCCTATATGTTTTCCTAGATTTTCACAGCTACAGCTAGGTAGGTCTTGGCATATTCGGGTTTCTTCCCAGGTGTGTTTCAGAGATTCCTGCCAACGTTTTGATGAGGTCCCACTCGTCATATTCAGGCTGGTGCTTTATCTGCATACATCAATTACATCAATTACTCAAGGTGTTACCCAACCAACTAACCAGGAAGTTTCAACACAGCTTGCAGCAGCTGAGCCAGCACTCCACACCCACCCACCAGTATTTATAGAGGGAAGGCAGCTCAGATCACACTTTGTTCGCCCAAACACAAAGCCAAAAGCACCAGCCTGAAGATGATGAGTGGGACCTCGTAGAAACATCGCCAGGAATCTCTGAAACTTACACAGGAAGAAACCCAAAATGCCAAGACCTACACACACACACACACACACACACACACACACACACACACACACACACACAAATAAAGGGAACACTCAAAGAACACATCCTAGATCTGAATGAATGAAATATTCTCATTGAATACTTTGTTCTGTACAAAGCTGAATGTGCACAACAGCATGTGAAATTGATTGTCAATCAGTGTTGCTTCCTAAGTGGACAGTTTTTATTTTTTTGAGCAGTGTATATATGTGTGTGTATATACAGTATATGTCTCTGTGTTTGTGTGTGTAACATATATATGCTGCCCTGAGTCCTTGATGAGGGGAGACATATAAATCCAATTAATTAATTAATTAAACACACACACACTGGGTTTTTTTCTTTTTGCCAGATCACCTTGTATACCCACATATGGGAGGGAGCGTATAGCATTTTTCTCCTTTCAGCCCCACTCCAGGGGCCATGAAGGCAGTCGCTTAAACAACAGACTATTTAAACTTTACATTTTATTGATAAAGAAATAAAGGGAGACTAGTATAGATCTATTTCGAGCTAAATAGGAGCTTCTACTGTATATGCAATACATATACCGTATAGAAAAAGATCCTAGCTTGTGTCCTTCACTTAAAAGGTTCCTTCTGAAATCCTGGATAGTAAGGATCAGTAAGTGCAGGCAGTATGGAGATAAATGTTGACAGTGTTTTGTTCAATGTAAAAAAAGGTTACAGTCTAATTACTGAACATTCAAGAATTCAGACTCCTCAGCTGTTCAACCATTCTATGGTTTTTGCTGCTCTTTGAGATTGGTAGTTTTCTTGGAAATATTTCGTTAATGTTATCTAGTTTGGCAATGAAACATATGAAGGAAAATCACCAAGCTCGAAGAGTACCAAGGACCCCAGTGGTGTTTAACCCTGGTTTTAACCTTGAACCACAAGGATTCTCTTCTATCAATTATGTGGTTCAACCAACACCTCGAAGGTCCCTTCCAAACATGTTATTCTAATCTATTTTAAATGTCTTTCCTCAGCATTCAGCAACATTTACATTTAGCCAAAGTATATGCTATGTGAAAAATTCATAAAACTCTTGTGTCATTTTTTCTTTCTTTCTTTCTTTCTTTCTTTCATTCATTCATTCATTATTTCTTTCTTTCTTTTCTTTTTCCTCCCCCTTTCTTTCTTTTACTTCTCTTTTTTTCTCTTCTCTTCCTTTCCTTTCCTTTCACTTTGTTTTGTTTGAAAATATACTTATAGATGAAAGAATGTGGAGGGAAGTCTTGACAATGGAGAAGATGGGAGGGGGTATTAACTGTTTTCTCTTTGCGATTCTGTTGCATTCTTTGAATGTCTGCATTATTTCTGCTCCCTGTCTCTTTCCCTCTGCTGTTTATCTTTCTATCTTCTTCATAATACTTCCTTTAGTCTGTCTGTCACCGCTTCTCTGTTTTCAGCTGTCAGCATAAAAGAGCGTCCCATCAACTTAGCCAAAAGATAAGAATAGATGGGTTTTGTAAGCAATGAGCAGGTGACATTGGGCTTTAGAATAGAATAGTTTTCTGTGAGTGCATAAAATGCAATCCATGTCACATGTTTTTACTGAATTTGAAAATTAAGGGAGACTAGGATAGATCTATCTATCTATATATAGAGAGTGATACCTTGTCTTATGAACTTAATTGGTTCCGGGATGAGGTTCGTAAGGTGAAAGGTTTGTAAGATGAAACAATGTTTCCCATAGGAATCAATGGAAAAGCGATTAATGCGTACAAGCCCAAAATTCCCCCCTTTTGCTAGACAAAGCACCCGTTTTTGTGTTGCTGGGATTCCCCTGAGACTCCCCTCCATGGGAAACCCTTCCTTTTCACTTATCAGCAGAAATATGTATATATACTGTATACACACCCACACCCACCCACACACACACACAATATTTACTTGAAATATACTATATATATATATATACTGTATATATATGTGTGTGTGTGTGTGTGTGTTTTCTGCTGGATCACCCTGGTATATTGAAGATTTAGATTTTAATTTAGATTTAATTGGATTTATTGAAGGAGCGTCACAGTTCCGTTTGTCGGCTATGAATAAATTTACTGCCTTGAAATGACCCTGGGGTGGACCTAGAGGCAAAAAGGAGCTGTGATGTTCCTTCAACATACCAGGGTAATCCAACAGAAAAAACATATAGCCCCCCCCCCCCCCCGGTACAAAGCTGAAGGGATCAGATCCTGTGGCCTAGAGGTTAATTCTCTGCCTTACAAGGCAGAAGCTACAGGATCAAATCCCAGTAAGGGTATGGCGAGCTGATGAGGCCAGAACAAGGCTGAAATTGTGCTATCCTAGTCTCCCTTAATTTTAAAAATTCAGCAAAAAAACCCAACAACATAAGATACACACACACACACACACACACAAACTATTTTTATATAATAGTAAATATTTCAGGTAAATAATATTTTTTTCATATCTTACATTATTGGGACATATGTGTACAAAAATAAGCTGTATAGTAAATGTAATAATCTTTGGATATATTTGCCATGGCAATCAGTAACTCCTCAGTATTCCTCACCATGTCTTTCTGAATACTGATTCTTTTCGGTAGGAGTTAATTTCACTCTCACCTTTTATCAGTGGCAGGCAGCTAACATGGTATATTCCCACATGGCAGCAGATAACTCAATTTGGATTCAGAGCCATTGGTCAGTGAGAGGAGAGGAGCCCAGCTGGTAGCAGAACTGCATTGCACAAAAAGCTGATTGGAAAATACTGATGGCCAGCAAAGGGCATAAAGCATTTGGCCAACTTGAGATATGATAAAAAGCCCCCAACCCCCTCCAGAATCCCTTTGATTAAACACATGCTTGAATCAAGCCATTTATATTTTTAACAAGAAGGTGAAACTAGCAATATAGCTCTTATCTTGGGGGGAAGGGGAAGAATAACATGTGTTTCCCCATGAGGCAAAGAGCAGTCCTTCTCTGGAATCAACTCTGGCAAATACAAAGAGGAAAAAAATATAATTTGGTATCAAGCAGTCGACCTATTTACAACACTATCATATTGACTTGCTGGCTGTTATAATGAGGCACAGCAGTTTCAGTAATAGTTTCAGTTGTCCTTGCCTTAGGGGTGGAATATGTTTTATTTTATTTTTTCCATTGTGAATTAAAATATATTGGTTGATTGGCTTATTTCATCAAGCAGTATTTTTATAATTCATTTTAAAAAACCAAGAGATAATACATAAGAAATACAGTAGTCCCTCGCTATACCGCGCTTCACCTACTGCGGCTTCACTTCATCGCGGGTTTCTGAGGAAGTCGATCGGCAGATTTAAACAGCCCGCCGAACTCAATCGGCAGGTTTTTCAAAAAAAAATAAATCTAAAATTGTAAATACTGTATTTAAATACTGTATCTAAAATAAATACTGTGTGGGAAGGGTTTAGAAACACTTAAAACAATGAAAACTTACCAAACAATTACAATATAAATACTTAAATAAGTACTATCAGTCGATAAATTCCCCATCGCGGATTTCACCTATCGCGGCCGTGTCTGGAACGTAACACCAGCGATAGGTGAGGGACTACTGTAATACAGCAGGAAAGCCTATAGTTAGGAATGCGTCTTCTGAGAGTGATTTTTCAAAATTTCACCAAATAAAGGCTGTACAGTTGTCATAACTATTTCCCCAGCTTATTTCTCATGATAAAGTTAATCAGTAAACTGTAACCTCTGCCCTACTGTTTCTTGGGCTGGTCTCAGAGGAAGTTTTACTTATCATTTGTGAGGTTTGAGGTTTGGAAGTTAAGAAAGCAGAAAGAAAACCACATTACAAAAATTACAAAATTTTCAGGAACGCTACTTAAATTGTCATACTGGTGTGCTCTTAAAAGGTAAGCTTTCATGCCAATTTACTCATTTTCTGTTCTTAATACTAGATAAGATCATTTTATAACAGTTATAGTGACCCTGCTGTTTATGACCTGAGATATCCAAATACAATTATTTCTTTTTGTATGTATAACTAATTCAGCTTGGAATGAGTGAGCATTTTCTTACGCGACACAATAATTTCTAATATGGTGATTTTGGTTCTCCTTGTTTTTGATTTGTGATAGAGCAATCTTTTCCTTCCTGGTGTCCTCCAGATGTATTAGACTACAACTGTCATCATGCCCCAATCAGCATAGGTAGGTTAAAAATACTCTAAACCTTTCAGAAATAGAAACATAACATTAAGACTAAAGTAAAGATTTATATGAACTTCTGATAATTTTTATATTTTTTTATATTTTTGTTTGGTATGTATGTGCTGTTTGCTTTTTAATGTGATAGGGTTTTATATGCTTCTTTTAATATTAGATTTGTTTTGCTATAATATTGTTTTATTACTGTTGGGAGCCGCCCCGAGTCTTCGGAGAGGGGTGGCATACAAATCTAATAAATTGAATTGAATGGAATTGAATTTGATAATACAAAATTACAATTGTGAATAATATTGTGATTGATAAGGAAAAGATTTCTTCTCTCTCCAGTCATGTCTGGCTCTAAGGGGCAGTGCTTATCTCTGTTTCTTAGCCAAGGGAGTCAGCATTTTCTGAAGACTCTTCTGTGTTCGTATGGCCAGCATTATTATAGGCTGAAGTGTTCAGAATGCTGTTACTTTCCCCCTATGTGGTACCTATTGATCTACTTGCATTTGCATGTTTTTGAAATGCTAGGTGGGTAGGAGCTGGGGCAAATAATGGGAGCTCACCCTCTTGTAGAGCACTTGGATCTTGAACCCACACTGTCAGCTTTCCAGCATATTTGATAATTGAGTCATTGCGCCCCCATATTGTGATTAATGCTATTATCATTATTACATAGAAACATAGAAGACTGACGGCAGAAAAAGACCTCATGGTCCTTCTAGTCTGCCCTTATACTATTTCCTGTATTTTATCTTAGGATGGATATATGTTTATCCCAGGCATGTTTAAATTCAGTTACTGTGGATTTACCAACCACGTCTGCTGGAAGTTTGTTCCAAGTATCTACTACTCTTTCAGTAAAATAATATTTTCTCACGTTGCTTTTGATCTTTCCCCCAACTAAATTCAGATTGTGTCCCATTGTTCTTGTGTTCACTTTCCTATTGAAAACACTTCCCTCCTGGACCTTATTTAACCCTTTAACATATTTAAATGTTTCAATCATGTCCCCCCCTTTTCCTTCTGTCCTCCAGACTATACAGATTGAGTTCATTAAGTCTTTCCTGATATGTTTTATGCTTAAGACCTTCCACCATTACAATTTCCAAATGGTTACAATGTTTATTTGATTTAAAAAGGATAACCATGATCACTTACTACCTAGGTAAAACTAATGTTTGTTTAATGTTTGTTACATAATCTTATTTAATGAATTAATAAGCTAGTAGCATTTAAAGGTTCTTTAGAAATCAATCTTTCTTTTGTAGTCCATAGCTTACATTTAAAGTGTTCATTATGAACGCAAATGATGTAACAAAAACTTAAAAGTTTTAAATATGTTTTTTTTCTCCCTCAAACTAAAAATAATATAATATACATCTATCCTGCCAAACACCAATCTCATATTCCTTCAGTCCTACTCCCCTGAGAACTCCTCCCACCTTTATAGGAGAAAAAGGAAAATAATTTAAGATAACTGTAAAAAACAATATTATATCACATATTTATTGTATTTTCAGAATAAATTTACTCATTCATTTGACCATAATTTGCTTAAATAACCCAGTATTTTATGACATACTGATTATATTCTAAACACAGGACTAGTCTTTTTCTAGTCTAAAATATGGCTGGGTTAGTTTGTGAGATTATCTGGGAAAGGAAAAACAGAGGAAAAAGCTACCAAGATCAGATCAGAAATAGTCTTGAAGGAATTTTCATCTGTCAATCCTTATAATGCCACTGTGTAAGATTTATAATTAACTATTGAAATGTTTTATTTAGCAAAGCTATTAGTTTCAATGGCTTTTTAAAGTATCAGATAAATTTAAGGAAGACAGAGATAGAATGTTGATTATTTAGTAAAAACAGTTTTATTTGTTGAATCAAATCTCAGTCTTCATTCAAATCTCACTGAAATTACTGTAAAAAGTAGTAATTTCAGATTTTCAACACTGTGCTTTTAAAATGATTCCTATAAATATTTATACTGAAAAATGGATAGAGCAACTGTTTTTGCACTGAGTCTATTTAAACATATTTAATCATAACTTCAAACTCCTTGATTGTTCACACAATACAAGCCACCCACAGTGGAGTCAAGCACTATTTATATGTAATTTTGTCAGTAAATTTACTCATACAGTTTTAGCAACTGCATGAATAAACTTAGCAGTTCAATATTTAGAATCAAGAGGTAGATGGTAACACAATCATTTTTATTCCACTATGTAAATATCTTTGGGGTAGGAGTGGGGAAGGACAAGGAAAGAGAGAGACTTTTCTTTGGAAAGTTGAATAGTCTTTCACCTAGGGAGAGGAGGAGATAAGAGAGCAATCTCCATTTCATATTTCCCTTCTACTTTTAAAGAGTGCCTTCTATATGGAAAAGCAGGCCTCTGAATCCTGAGGAAAAGTTTCATATGCTGTATAGAAAAGTTTCATATGATGTATATGCTGTATAATTGACATATGTGTTGTATATGTCCCCTAATTTTGTATACACATCTTCCTCCTGCATGAAATTTATATACACACCCACAGACACCCAACCAAATCTAAAAAGAGCATGTCAAGAGAATCTAGCGAAGTTAATGAGAAAAAAGAAACACTTTTTTTAATGTATGTTGTAGATCCATCACAGTAGAACAGAGACTCCCAACTTTTTGGGCATAGGGACTGGTTCCATGGAGAGAGGTTTTTCCATGAACCAGAGGGGTGTGTGGCTTTGTATGTTGCCTGCATCCCACGGGTGGAGATTCGTTTGTTTGTGCGGTCTTGTTTCTGGCATGCCGCAGCCCAGTGTCAGTCCATGGGGATCGGAGTCCATGGGGGTCACTCCGGGGATCGGAGATCCATGCTGTAGAATCTCAGTTTAATAGACCACTCAGGGGAGAAGGTATCTACTAATGTGAAATTCTATTAAATTTATATCTGTCATTTTCATCAATATGCATATTGTATAATCATATAATTGACAAAACTCCTGCCATATTCCGTAAAAACTCAGTATAAAGGGCAGTCTCCTTATTTAATCAATAAAATCACAGGGCTGTCTAAATGAAGTGTGCATCCACCTTATATCATATATTTGTTAATCCAAAGCCTCACTAGAATTAGACCCCTACAAGGACACTGAACAATCCCAACTCAGGATGATTGAACATTAATATGCACTGCAAGCATGTACAAGAGAAACACATGGCAATGATTATTTTTAGTGAAAATAACTGTTCCTAGAAGACTGACTTAGAAATATATCTTGTATTCTTATTGAGGTGTACATCCGGATCCAATGATTTCTGCAGCGAAAGATACCGACGTGTCACCCTACTCACAGTACAACACCATGCATTTTTGCCCAATGCAGCCTCCAATCACTCTACCACCTTATTATTCAAGTTTTAGTCTTTATCCTCAACAATCTGAAGAATGGCACTCCCCTGTATTGTCTGAACTTGGAAAAATGCCCTCTAATAATTTACAAATCAAGGAGGCTGATCTGGTAGACATTCCTGTAGCCAAGAAATCACGGATGGGTCTATTTTCTGGAAGAACGAAAGATAAAGAGCTGTGTGTTGTCTGTGGTGACAAGGCCTCTGGGTACCATTACAATGCCCTGACTTGTGAAGGCTGCAAAGGTAGGACATATTTTTTAAAATAGGTAAACTATTGATATAGAATTCATTTACTTAACCAAAGGTAGAGCCATTGTCCAGAGCTTTTCAACCTTGGCACCTTTAAGATAGATAGATGATAGATAGATAGATAGATAGATAGATAGATAGATAGATAGATAGATAGATATAGATGCTTCAAATTCCAGAATTCCCTGATTGCCAATTTTCTCAGAATTCTAGGAACTGATGTCTACATACTTTAAAGTTGCCAAGGCTGAGAAACACTGTTTAGATTCATAAATGTCTGTCAGGAGTAGTATACTATAATAAGGTTGTGTGATTACAGATCATACGTACATCATCATATACATCATGTGTAGCACAACAGATGGAACTATGTGACAAGCTCATTCACTATTTAACAAAAGCTTCAGAAATAGATTTGCTTCACTATCAAGTCAGGAGGACAAATGCTACAAGAATAAAAAACAATGGGGGCTTTGGATTGCTGGATTGGGTGCTTTATATTGGGTGCTTCTGCATTAACTTAGGTGAAAGAATGGATAAATCTCAGAAATAGAATACTATGTAAGAAATGCTGTACTCTTAGTATGGGAGAAAGCTAAAACAAAAAAATTACATGGCTTTCTACAATGGAAGCACTGATCCATCCAAATGTTATAAACTTTGAAAAAATCACAACATAAAACATATTTTGAATGAGAAAGGGGAACTAAAAACTAAATAGGACTTACAAAACCAAGGGGTGGAACTAGCATGGTGGCCACATCTGCAAAAATCAATCATGATATAAGAAAGATGCAAATACATAGGGTTTCTATAAAGAGCCAACAACACTTGATCATATACTAATAGTAATGAATGAAAAATTAATAAAGAGGACATATAGCTATTTATTAAGTCTTAAAATGGAAGATGAAATAAATAATGATAGCTCGGGCAAATTTTTTTTGATATACTAAAGCAGTGATGGTGAACCTATGACACGGGTGCCACAGGTGCCACGCGGAGCTATATCTGCTGGCACGTGAGCTGTTGCCTTTAGCTCAGCTCCAGTGTGCATGTGTATGCAATCAGCAAATTAAAAAAAAAAAGTTATTGTTATTATTATTATTATTATTATTATTATTATTATTATTATTATTTATTGGATTTGTATGCCGCCCATCTCCGTAGACTCGGGGCGGCTAACAACAGTGGTAAAAACAACATGCGACAATCCAATACTAAAGCAGATAAAATCCCTTATTTTAAAACCAATCATACATACATACAAACATACCATACATAAATTGTAGAAGCCTAGGGGGAAGAATATCTCAGTTCCCCCATGCCTGACGACAGAGGTGGGTTTTAAGAAGCTTACGAAAGGCAAGAAGGGTGGGGGCTATTCTAATCTCTGGGGAGAGTTGGTTCCAGAGGGCCGGGGCCACCACAGAGAAGGCTCTTCCCCTGGGTCCCACCAAACGACATTGTTTAGTTGACGGGACCCGGAGAAGGCCCACTCTGTGGGACCTAATTGGTCGCTGGGATTCGTGCGGCAGAAGGCGGTCCCGGAGATAACCTGGCCCGGTGCCATGAAGGGCTTTATAGGTCATTACCAACACTTTGAATTGTGAACAGAAACTGATCGGCAACCAATGCAGACTGCGGAGTGTTGGTGTGACATGGGCATATTTAGGGAAGCCCATGATTGCTCTCGTAGCTGCATTCTGCACGATCTGAAGTTTCCGAACACTTTTCAAAGGTAGCCCCATGTAGAGAGCGTTACAGTAGTCGAGCCTCGAGGTGATGAGGGCATGAGTGACTGTGAGCAGGGACTCCCGATGCAAATAGTACAGATACAGATATCAATAAATTAAAGTAAAAAGAGAGGGAAAGTTCTAAAATATATAAAAAGGATTAGGAAAGTAACTATGGGGTACTGAACAAACTGTGGAATAATAGTTAGTTATAGTCAAAGAAGTAACAGCAGAATGATCTGATAATAACCGATTGGTTAAGATGAATACATCCAAACTACCAGGATGTTAAGTAATGAATAGAGATAATTCTTGGCTGCCTTTCATGATAGATTCAGCC
The DNA here is from genome assembly GCF_031021105.1 of Erythrolamprus reginae. Lineage (NCBI taxonomy): Eukaryota > Metazoa > Chordata > Lepidosauria > Squamata > Dipsadidae > Erythrolamprus > Erythrolamprus reginae. The sequence continues at coordinate 60,117,621 of NC_091955.1, forward strand.
ATAAATCTTATTTAGTAAACATGCATGTGCATTAATCTATTGCTTAGTTGGGGTTTGTTTATGGATCATTCAGGTTATGATTTTCAAAGGTGGTTTGTACCACCACCCCCGCCAAAAAAAAAGGAATTTGATTTATTTAGTTTTTAGCCACAATTGGACAGAACCACATATTTGAAACTAAAGATGACAAGTTATTGTGGCTGGAATGACAGAACACCCTAAGTCAAGGTCAACAAATTTACATTGGAATGCAGTACAACATTTAAGAGAAATTGGTTCAGCTGTCATGCCAGGCAGAACACAGTGGTGGCCTGCAACCGATTTGGTTATTGTGCGCCTAACATGCTCGCATGCAGCATTCAAAATATAGCAATTTGAAGCTCATCTGCTTACCTTTTAAGGCACCCAGTAAGTAAAACAGCAGAAGCACAGAAATCAGCTGTGCCGCGTGAATCAGCTGAGCCAGAAAGAAGGAAACATAGGACAGGATAGGTCAGGGCTGGGTGGGTGGGACCAGCTGATCATCAGAACTACTCTTTCTTTGTCTTTTTTTTAAATCTCTTTATTAATTTTTCTTATGTCATTCCCATCACATATTATTTTGAATTACAGATTATACATATTCTCAGTTAACATTCTGACAGTAAGTTTTGACCGGTTTCCTTTCATTATATACATTGTATTTTATATTTTTAAATTCTAAAATCTATTACGTTCATTAATTATACACGGTAACTGTAGGTCGTTTCCATTGTACTGTTGTTTCATAACAGAACTACTCTTTCACTGGAACCAGTCCTAACTGGCAGCAGCCACTACTGTTTAAATAGCATGATAAACTACCATGACTTAGATGCAGTCTACTATATGTACTTCATTCTATGTGATTGATAAATGATGGCTTATAGGCAGTGAAGGGCTACCAAAATTTTTACTACCACACTGTGGGCGTGGCTTATGCAGGACACCCTGCATTTTCTTTCAACATCTTTCAGTGCAAATTGGGTGCTCTGGGGTGGAGCTCCATTTTTGCCACCCCACTGTGTTTCCCCCCATCCGGGTAGTAGTCCACCCCTGCTTATGGGTTAATAAAATATGTAAAGTTGACTATAACTTAGTATGACATATGAAATCACTTGAACGATAACAGAATATGCAATATTTTAGAACTAACTGACTATACTCAAGTTAGAAATTCAGTCTCGATAAAACTTTTATGGTGATCTATACAATACATTTGTGTAACTCAAAGCCTCTTACAATCGTATTATTCATATAATAATCATTTTTGTCTTGGTTTTAAATCTGTAATATTATTCTGCATATCACCAGGTTTCTTCAGAAGGAGTATCACTAAAAATGCTGAATACAAGTGTAAAAATGGAGGAAACTGTGAGATGGACATGTATATGAGGAGAAAGTGTCAGGAGTGTCGTCTACAAAAGTGCAAAGCAGTAGGAATGCTGGCAGAATGTATGTATACAGATATTTTCATTTTTTTAAATACATAATATAGGGGATATGGATAGTTAGGAAAAGATTATATGAATTCACCCATTTAGAAAAAAATGTTAAGATCCGATTCACTGTTGTATTGTATTTAACTAACATTAGACAGAATTGACCACATTTGGAATAATACTGTGTATAGTTCTGGAGATCTCACCTACAAAAAGATATTGATAAAATTGAACGGGTCCAAAGACAGGCTACAAAAATGGTGGAAGGTCTTAAGCATAAAACGTATCAGGAAAGACTTAACGAACTCAATCTGTATAGTCTGGAGGACAGAAGGGAAAGGGGGAACATGATCGAAACATTTAAATATGTTAAAGGATTAAATAAGGTTCAGGAAAGAAGTGTTTTCAATAGGAAAATGAACACAAGAACAAGGGGGCATTATTATTATTATTATTATTATTATTATTATTATTATTATTATTAATTAGATTTGTATGCCGCCCCTCTCCGTAGACTCGGGGCAGCTCACAACAGTGATAAAAACAATACATGGTAACAAATCTAATAATTAAAATCTAAAATAACAGTTTTACACTACAAAATCTAAAAAGAAAAAAAAACCCAATAGATAAAATACATACACATACACAATCTGAGGTTAGTTGCAGGAAACATCAAAAGCAACATGAGAAAATATTATTTTACTGAAAGAATAGTAGATCCTTGGAACAAACTTCCAGCAGACGTGGTTGGTAAATCCACAGTAACTGAATTTAAACATGCCTGGGATAAACATATATCCATCCTAAGATAAAATACAGGAAATAGTATAAGGGCAGACTAGATGGACCATGAGGTCTTTTTCTGCCGTCAATCTTCTATGTTTCTATGTATATTATTAAAAGTTATTTTCTTGGTATGCATTGTGTTTTGTAAATATGCAAAGATAGAATTCAAGCTGTTGGGTGTTTCCTATTTGACGGTTTCAGTTATTTTAGCATAATTGTAGTATCAAACCAGTTTAAGCTCATACCGGAAATTAATTTACTCTGAATTTTTAATATGCCTCTCTAATCTGATCCCTAGATGCTATATCAACTCTTATGCTTTGTAGAAAACAATAGGCTCCATTAGCATTTCGGAATTAATGAAAAAATTATAGTATAATTGACAACCCCCCCCCTTATGCTGTCAATTTAAAAGCAAAGATGTTGCTATAGTATATGCCCTCTCTCCCCTCAGGGCACAAGCAGGCAAACAAATGAGGTTGCAATAGCGATCAGATCCTTCAATGAATATACAGTGATACCTTGTCTTACAAACGTAATTGGTTCCAGGACGAGGTTCTTAAGGTGAAAAGTTTGTAAGACGAAACAATGTTTCCCATAGGAATCAATGGAAAAGCGATTAATGCGTGCAAGCCCAAAACTCACCCCTTTTGCCAGCCGAAGCGCCCGTTTTTGCACTGCTGGGATTCCCCTGAGGCTCCCCTCCATGGGAAACCCCACCTCTGGACTTCTGTGTTTTGTGATGCTGCAGGGGAATCCCAGCATCGCAAAAATGGGCGCTTCACTGGCAACGGAAGTCCGGAGGTGGGGTTTCCCAGCGAAGGGAGCATCAGTGAAATCGCAGCATCACAAAAACACCAAAGTCCTCGAAACCCCATCTCGGGACCTCTTTGTTTTTACAATGCTGGGATTTCACTGAGGCTCCCCTCACTGGGAAGCACCCCCTCCGGACTTCTGTTGCCAGCAAAGCGCCCGTTTTTGCGCTGCTGGGATTCCCCTGTTGGGATTCCCCTGCAGCAACACAAAAACACAGAAGTCCGGAGGTGGGGTTTCCCATGGAGGGGAGCCTTTGGAAAATCCCAGCAGTGCAAAAACGGGTGCTTTGCTGGCAACGGAAGTCCGGAGGCGGGGCATCCCAGCAGCGGCAGTGGGTTTGTAAGGTGAAAATAGTTTGTAAGAAGAGGCAAAAAAATCTTAAACCCCGGCTTTGTATCTCAAAAAGTTTGTATGACGAGGCGTTTGTAAGACGAGGTATCACTGTATAAGCTTGCCACAAAAATAAGCTTTCTTAAAAATAAAGTCAAGTTGTTCCCAGAGAAAGAGGGAATGTATCTTCAGTACTGTCAGTAATTTAGTATCTGATAGTAAAATAAACAGGAACAAATAGGGCAATGTAACTAATGCTGGTCAAAGAAATGGAAACTTTGAAAACAGCTGGCCATTTTCTCAGATTGTCTTGAGTGAAGCAAAGGCCAACAATAAGGCACTGTGACTTAAAATCTCCCTCTGAAATGGAAACTTGTACTTTGTTACTATGAGAGTCATATAACTCATAATTTAAACATAAGCAGATTCTTGTAAAGTACAGGAATGAGGACATCACACAAGTTGTAACTACCTTCGAATAAGGAGTGGTGCTGTTCATTTTTAATGTAAAAGCAACCTTCAAGGTTTGCCTGATAGTTAAACTTGTAACTTTTTTTTGTAAATTGACTTTAAGCAAAGTGATCTCTTTGAAATTAACATTTGCCTTGGACTTTGAGCCTCTGCTCCTAAGAAAGTCCTGCAATTATTCCTGTAAAATATTGCTGTACAGCAAGAAAAGGGGGCAATTTTATGGCTTTTATTACTTTATTTGTGCCTTTCTGAATCATCATGATCTAGGGATTACTCATCAAGTTTTTGTGCAGTTAGAGATACGTTTCTAGTTCAAGAAGTAGAAAGTGATCTTCACTCAAATCGGGTTCATGTTTTGTTGGAAAGACAAGCATGTCATTGGAAATAATTTTGAGATTTTATTAAATAGCTTAGAAGGATAAATGGCTGTTCTTGAACAACATAATATTTATTTATTTATTCATTTGTCCAATACACAAATACATAGGAAGAAAAAGAGACATGTAGTAATATATATAAGGGTAAAGTGAACTTAGAGGAGAGGATATATGAAAGAAAGAAAATATATATATGATAAGTGAGAGAAAGGAAAGACAATTGGACAGGGGACGAAAGGCACACCAGTGCATTTATGTACGCCCCTTAATAGATTAAAGATACAGTAAAAAATGGGAGAAAAGTCTAATACAATAAAACCAACCAGATATTGTCAGACATTTGCTGTTCTATTCAGTACTGTTCAATACTGTTATTTAGAGACATCCATCTAAATGCACGGAATAAGCTACTTGGCCCTGGTTTGTGTATATTACGTGTTTTCTGGTTCCTGGATATATGAAAATGACTTTTTCCTCTAGCGTGTGAAGCAACTGTCACCCTTTGGTAGTATTTATAATGTGATTTACATTAAACACATCTGGAGAATGCCAGTTTGCTCAGTGCTGAAACACTCAAAGTCAGCATTAAGTCTAGTGCCTATGCTGTGATTCTAAATGCCATTTTAATCTTTGGAGATATTATGTGGAATTGTTATTTTAATCCCTTAAATTTCCTCTTCTTTCAATAGTAGAGGAAGTTTGGTTTCTGTGGCGCATGATTTTATAATATACAGGATATTAAAACTATTCATTGCTGAATTAAGCATTTTCATAGATATCTTCCTCAACAATATTTAGTCCCTTTTATTCATTCTTCCAGGTGAAAAAAAATGTATAGGTATACACAACAGTATTCAGTTTGTTATGGTTGCTGTAGTCTTGCATCATCATTTCTGTATTCTTGGACAATAATATTTTATCTTCTTAAACTGATATAGTAAGATTGAGTTTTTAATATTCTGAGTAGAGAAATATGTTGATTGAAGTTAGCTATATTCCTTTGAACAGTGGGAGGAATGACATAGGTCCAGCTTTGGCAATAACTTTACAAATTTATTTCCATCACCATGTTTCAAATATTAATAGAACAGATAATTTGCTGAAATAATATCAGTAAGTGAATATCTCCTTATTTTTTCTGATAATGTATTTTTGGAATTGACCTATGTTTTAATATAATATCTAGAATGAGCTCTTCATTTCCACCCAGCTATTTCAAACTGGGTCTCTGTGTTATGAAAAATACTTTTGGGGACATATCATAGATTTGCCTTTCTTTCTACAGCAGTGATGGCTATAGAGCCATATCTGCTGGCACGCAAGCTGTTGCCCTAACTCAGCTCCAACACAAAGGTGTGCTTGGTCAGCTAATTTTTGACTTGCACAGAGGCTTTGGGAGGGCATTTTGAGGTTCCAGAGAGCCTCCGGGAGGATGAGGGAGGGCATTTGTAACCTCCCCTGGCTCCAGGAAAGCTTTTGGAGCCTGGGGAAGGTGAAACATAAGCCTACTGGTCCCACCAACTTCCAGAAGTTGGAAAACAGCCATTTAGGGCCTCCGGAGGGCCTCCAGGGGTGAGTGAAGCTGTTTTTGCCCTCCCCAGGCATTGAATTATGGGTGTGGGCATTCATCCATGCATGATAGCGCACATGCATGGCCCTTCAGCACCTGAGGAAAAAATGGTTCGCCATCACTGCTCTATAGCCTCACGTAGCTGGTCCACCCAGAGAGAAGAGATTCTCATAGGACAAGAAGATAATTAAATTAGAAAAATCTTCCTTCTCCAGCTTTCTCTCAGAGTGATAGGAAGAATCATCCAGCAGCATTTGGGGATATATGATCCTAGCTGTCAAACTAACTTTGCCTAAAGATGGACATAGTTATTTCCACCCCTGAACAAGTTTACCTGAACATGTGAATTAATCAAAAATATGCTATAGGAGATTGTCATTGCACATGAGTCGTTATGTGTTGCTTTTGGGATTACCAACATGAATAAGTGTCAGTTGTACAAATCATAAGTATTATTTTCTCATATGCAGGTTTGTTAACTGAAATCCAATGCAAGTCAAAACGACTAAGAAAAAACACGTCGCAGTCTCCAGAGGAGTCTGTTAGTGAAGATCCTGAGAGATCTGACCTGAAGCAAGTGTCATCTACAACAAAATTATATAAGGTAATAAAATTACTGTAGTTTTAGAGCAGTGATGGTGAACCTTTTTTTCCTTGGGTGAATGCATGAGAGCCCACACCCATAATTCAATGCCTGGGGAGGGTGAAAACAGCTCTCCCCCCTGGAGGCTCTCTGGAGGCCGGAAATGTCCTGTTTCCCAACTTCTGGTGGACCCAGTAGGCTTGTGTTTCACCCTCCCCAGACTCCAAAGACTTCCCTGGAGCTGGGGGAGGGTAAAAGTACCCTCCCTCCTCAGAGGTTCCCTGGAAGCCAAAAACACCCTCCCAGAGCTTCTGCGCGAGCCAAAAATCAGCTGGCTGGCACACACATGCACATTGGAGCTGAGCAGATATGGCTTCGCGTGCCACCTGTGACATCCCTGCCATAGGTTGTGATCACTGTTCTATAGTATGATACATTTAGTACTGTATATATGTGAGACTGAATAAGAATTCTGCCAAACAAATTTCTACTACCTTATAGAAGGTGAGCTTTTAATAATGCAAATAAATAAGTCTTCTATTTGATGGAATAAACCATATAACTGTACAAATACAGTATAATTTAGATATTATTTATGGGGAAAAGTGTCATTTTTGGCCTTGAGAGTATATCAGTTTATACTATGAAATACTCAGTGTGATGATCACCCCCAAAATATTGTTTATTTAGTTCTAACATAAATCATGGTGTGAAACTAGCTAATTGTGATTTATTCAGTAAACCACAATTAAGCAAACCACGGCTTAAAATGGCATATGAACCATCTAAAACAGGGTTTCTCAACCTGTGGTCAGTAGATCACTGGGGACCGTGATGTCATCACAAGGGATCCATGAAAGCTGAAGAAATCTTATGATTTAAATCTTCAGCTTCAGTCTTGGGGGTCCATGGCCATGGTCCATGGCCACAAAAGGTATTTAAGAGAGTCAGTGGTGAAAAAAAGGTGAGAACCACTGACCTAGAGTATTGATGCAACAACAGATGTGGCTAATTTAGTGTAGGGGTTATGTTGACCTTGAACCAGTTATTCTCTCTCAGCTTCAGGAATCAGGCAAAGGCAAAACACTTCTGAAATCTTGCCAAGAACATTGTAAAGGGTAGTCCAGGCAATCTCCAGGAATCTAAGGCACAATTAATTAATTAATTTTATATGTCTGACAAGTTTTATCTAATAGGGTGTTCCCATCATATACATATAGTTTGTATAGCATCTGACCTTACTACTCTTCTGTTCTAAATTTTGTGTTCTGATATGGATTAATCAATGGATTACTATTATGACTAGCCTTGAATCCCTTGAAAAATATTTATGTCTCAGTCATTATTGACAAGAAGTATTTATCTTTTATTTTGCATATATAAAGATAGTTCTTGAGCTATGACCACTCGTTTAGTGATCATTCAAAGTTCTGACTACTGAATATGCAATACTTATGACTAGTCTTCAAAGTTCACATGATCTGGGCACTTGGCAACCTGCTCACACTTATGGTGATTGCAGCATCCTGAAGTCACTGATCATCATTTCCAACCTTCCCTGATGGCTTCCCACATGCAAAGTCAATGGAAAAGATATTAGGGAAGGTTGCAAGTTTCACTCAGCGGTTGCTTTTGCCACCCGCCCCCCAAACACTCTGTTATGGAGTATGAAATCTCAGGAATCTCATACTCAGTAGCACCACTCCACCAAGTCCACCCTACAGAGCACTTTCCCTTGGCTCCTACTAGTCCATCTATCTTTTGTAGTGTCTACCTGCAGCCTCAGCCAGCCCATCAACCACCTCTGGCCTCTGACTACTGTACTTGCCTGTATTTGTAGTACTGTCTCATTGAAAAAAGACACCCCACAGCATCAACATGCACTGTTTGCCTGGGACTCGAACCTCTTCTCATTTAGCAACCTGAATGGTCCTGGGGCTGCAACAACAACAGAGAGTGCTGGAATTACGATTGTTAAGTAATGTTGCCATGTGCTGTTGCATTTTATGACTGTATGATTTAGTGATGGAAATTCTAGTTCCAATTGGGGTATTAACCTGAAGATTGCCTATAATACAAAAGTAAATGATTCCATTGTTTTATTGAAATGTGGAAAAAAAGTATGTAGTTAAATCTATGTATGAAGTGGAAAATCATGCTCAGTTATGATTTAATTTTTTTGCCAGTATAGGAGAAGATAAAATTAAGCCCAGAACAACAGAATCTTCTTTGTTATATAATGGATTCCTATAATAAACAGCGGATTCCTCCTGAAGTTACCAAAAAGCTTGTAAGTATACGTGCCTTATCTCTCATAGAATGATTTAGTGATTTTGTTGTTGTTGTTGTTGTTATTGTTGTTGTTGTTGTTATTATTGTTGTTTTGTTGTTGTTTTTGTTGTTATGGTTATGGTAATTATTACTATTGGTTTAAAGAAATGGGCAAATGACACCAATAAACAGTAGAGTTAAAAATAACAGTAGGTTATTTTGACACTAATGTACCATATTGGCTACAAAATCCAGTGAGCCATTAGGTGGCGACAAAGTTCAAAAAGAAAAAAAAACTTTTAACATTATTTGGGCATCTTCTGAATTTTTGCAGTCTAGCTGAAGTACTGCTATTTATATTTGGTTTGCATCAAGTGAAGGCACAGAATTTGGATTCACATCTCCTAACAAAAAGAACAGAAAGTTTTTATTTGTTGTACAAAAAGTTGAATGTGGAACATCCTCTATTTTCCATCTATAGTGGAAATATGAGGCTTTTAAACTACTATATTGTCTTCATCTATTTAATTTTCTGTTACTGTGGTCTAAAATAATCATTTTTCTGTAATGTTCATGCTTTAATAATTGCTCAGCTATTTGATATTTAATCCTATACATGTCAGATACTTGTTAAAGAAAAATTAATAACTCATTTTCTAGGATTCTTATTTTTTAACTAGTTATAATTAATGACTGTTTTGTTCTGATTATCAGTTACAAGAGGACTTCAGTGCAGAAGAAAATTTTCTTGTTTTAACAGAAATGGCCACTAGCCATGTTAAAATGCTTGTGGAGTTTACTAAAAGATTACCAGGTAATGAGATGTTGAATAAGTTCGGTCAAATTTGATTTTTAGTCAGGGAGAGTTTTTATTTTATATTCCTTCAGGAGATTCGGGCAGTTCAAATGAGTATAAAGATTTAAAGCTTAAGCCCTCTACAAGAATCTGAGCTACGAGCTAATTGAACGGGTCCAAAGATGGGCTACAAAAATGGTGGGAGGTCTTAAGTGTGGGGCTAGAAAAATAAATGCGTATAAGCTAGAACACTTTTACCAGTTATCTCTGTGTTTTTATAAAGAGAACACAGGTTGCAGTTGTTATAATTAGAAAGCAGACCTGATTAAAATATTGCCAATATTAATAATTCGCCTTGAAAGTAATATGTTTGGAGATCTTTATTAAAAAACTTAGACTGAAGTGAGTGGTGCCTAAATTTGATAAATAAAAATCCTTCCCACACCTTATTTTTTATGTAATATTATATATAAAGTTATTTTACATAGTCTTTTTTATTAAGATAATTAGAACAAAGGAAAAGCAAAAATACAAAATAATGAGAGAGTTGGGAAGTATCCAATTATATATTGAAAGTTGATAACACATCAGCTCTCTTCTAACCCACAAACAGGAAGTTAATTTGTAATATGCTAATTAGGCTGAGAGTAATCACCTTGTGATCTAAATTAAATTAAGAAAATGTGTGATGTGCAAAAAAACCAGATGAATTCTTGTTTGGTGGCTTGAAAACTGAAACAAATACACAAATATGTCTTTATAATTAAATAACTTCTTTTTTATGCTAAAAAAGGGAAATTTATGTGTATCTTTGTCAACCTAACAACCATTTTTCTGACTGCTAGTTTAATGTTCTCATGTTTTATTTCAGGTTTTCAAATCTTGGATCATGAAGATCAAATTGCTTTGTTGAAAGGTTCAGCAGTAGAAGCTATGTTCCTTAGATCAGCTGAAATCTTTAATAGGAAACTTCCTAGAGGACATGCTGATCTCTTAGAAGAAAGAATTCGCAACAGTGGTAGGTGTCCTTAATTAATAGCAAAAGAAGACTCACTGTTCTTTGAAAAGTTTGGCAAAAAACCAGTCATTTTGTGAATGTCAAACTTCTCAAGCATTCAGTAGGAATCAGCCTGGAGTTCAGAACTATCAAGGAATTACAATGGTATTATGTCGTTTGGCGGGCCCCAGAGGAAGAGCCTTCTCTGTGGTGGCCCCGGCCCTCTGGAACCAACTCCCCCCGGAGATTAAAACTGCCCCTACCCTCCCTGACTTTCGTAAACTACTCAAGACTCATTTATACCGCCAGGCATGGAGGAGTTGAGATAGCTCTTCCCCATAGGCCATTACAAGTTATGCATGGTATGTTTGTGTGTATGTTTGGTTTCACAATAGAGGTTTTTAGTTGTTTTTATTATTGGATTGTACATGTTGTGTTTATTATTATTGTTAGCCGCCCTGAGTCTGCGGAGAGGGGCGGCATACAAATCCAATAAATTATTATTAAATTATTATTATTATAAAAATATGAATACTGAAAATAAATTTGTTCTATTATAATCAGTCATATTTGGGATATGGGGAAAAATCAGATAATGATATGTCATTTCTCATTAAGTACAGTAAAATAATTTAACTCCTCCAAATGCATGACAATGGCAAAATAAGCTCTATAATTGCTAAGTATAGACTGAGTGGAAAAATTGATATTAGTTCATCTAAAATATATTCGGCCATGACTTATGTGTATGATATTCACTATATGGTTGGTTTCACAAGATTACCATTACTACTACTTTTACAGCATCTTTCTGTGTACAAAATGTGTTCATTATTTAAATATGGTTATAGTATATGTAAGTATCTCAGCCATTATTATCATTTGAACCACTATCTATGCTCTGGATTTCATAATTGGAAGGCACATGTTTTGAGAAACAAAATGAACAATTGAAAAGGGAGATAAGAAGGGGAAATTCTTCTTTTTCAAAGATGATCTAGGCATGGATGGGGGTATAAGATAAACATCTAGGAGTTAGGTTGCAAATTTATATCAATTTATATGAGAACAAGTTCTATTACTGTTTAGCATTTCTTACTCTAAGATATAAAGCTGTGCTGTTCTGTTAGCAACTGCATTATTAGATATATGTCCAAGAATTAATAGAACATAGGGCATTTTACTATCAGATTATTTTTTTTCTTTATAATAATTTTTATTGAAATCTCTAGTTTTACAAATAACAACATAAAAAAGACAAAACAACATAAGAAAAATACACATATAAAACACAAATGCATAAAATATAATTTCACTACTAAAGCTTTCTATCATCGGAATTTCCTTCTCAATTCTACATTGTCCTAATCATAGGTAATGTTTTATAATTGAACATTTTTATCTTTACTCCTTCCTTATACAACTTATTTACTATTAATTACGGTACTAATTGTATACTATTATGTACATTATGTACAATTATATACATTGACTTATACCAATTAAAGGTTACATCAATCCCATTTTTTTTCCTTATAGCATTTATCATCTTTCCCAATTCTCATAAATCATACATTAATTTTAATTTTCTTTTCGGGCATTCATACCATTTATTCCAAATCTTATAATAGTCTGTTTCCTCTCGTTCTCTTAGTTCCATTGTCAATCTGCTCATTTCTGCACATACGATCATTTTTCACAATCATGGCATGTCCCTTTTCCGATTTTGTGCAAAAGTAATTCTTGCAGCCATTATAATCTGTTGTATTATATAATAAAATTCTTTCCTAATATTTCCTCCCATTATTCCCAAAAGAAATACTTCAGAAGAGAAGGATTTAGGGGTAGTGATTTCTGACAGTCTCAAAATGGGTGAACAGTACAGTCAGGTGGTAGGGAAAGCAAGTAGGATGCTTGGTTGCATAGCTAGAGGTATAACAAGCAGAAAGAGGGAGATTATGATCCCGCTATATAGAGTGCTGGTGAGATCACATTTGGAATAGTGTGTTCAGTTCTGGAGACCTCACCTACAAAAAGATATTGACAAAATTGAACGGGTCCAAAGACGGGTTACAAGAATGGTGGAAGGTCTTAAGCATAAAACGTATCAGGAAAGACTTAATGAACTCAATCTGTATAGTCTGGAGGACAGAAGGAAAAGGGGGGACATGATCGAAAAATTTAAATATGTTAAAGGGTTAAATAAGGTCCAGGAGGGAAGTGTTTTTAATAGGAAAGTGAACACAAGAACAAGGGGACACAATCTGAAGTTAGTTGGGGGAAAGATCAAAAGCAACGTGAGAAAATATTATTTTACTGAAAGAGTAGTAGATCCTTGGAACAAACTTCCAGCAGACATGGTTGGTAAATCCACAGTAACTGAATTTAAACATGCCTGGGATAAACATCCATCCATCCTAAGATAAAATACAGAAAATAGTATAAGGGCAGACTAGATGGATCATTAGGTCTTTTTCTGCCATCAGTCTTTTATGTTTCTATGTTTCTATGTTTCTGGCTTTAAAACATTTTTTGTTCTGTTATTTCCTCAATCCAGTTTTGAATCCCCCCCCCTTTATTTCTTTGCCTTGGGTCATGTCCACCACATATGGTAGAATGTCCCTTGTATCTGATTACATTTCCAATAATTTGGTTTTATTGATGGGTACATTTTGACCATATTATCAGATGATTTTAGTAGTATTTGTTTTCTGTGTTAATGTATTATATATCTTGTTTTGTTATGTGAAACTATTTTCTTGAAGACAGGTTGTTGAAATTCTCTTAATAATTATAGCTAAAGGTTGAGGGGTTTTAATATGTAGTTGCACTTTCTAATGAATGCATACTACATGTTTTAAATAAATTTACTTAAAATGTGTAATGAATATGAAGTTCTTCTGAGAGAAAAACAAAATCTTGAGGATTATTTCTATGGCTTGTGTTAAGATGATTTTTATGTGAAAGTGAATGTCAAGTTGTCAGATAACTCCTATTGTCCACTTCTGTGAAATGCAGCAACAAAAGCTGAAAATATACCATAAGTATGCCAATAAATGTTCATTTTTGGTCACCTGCCACAAGGTTGATTCTCAGGCTTCTGAATTTTCTTAACAGTTATCAGCTTTCCCCTTCATAGACAGGCATTTTAAATTTCTATGTAACGTAGAAGTTTAGTGGTGGCTTTTCTGACCTAGCATCCTTCTGTTAAGGCGGTACTCAATGGATGATGTGGTGACAGTGGCGGCAGTAAGACTAACAACCAAATAACTGTTGAGATTGAGATTAATAGCTCTGACTTCTTCTACATAAATATTAGATTAAAACATGTCTGGATACCTAGCAACAACACTTTCACATGCTTTTGTTGAGTACTGATAGTTCGTCTTTATTTCATGGACTTATTATTTCAATAGTCTATAGACATTCACCATTTTTCATTAATGTTCACAAAACTCAAGGTAACTCATGAGATGGGCAAAAAACAAATGTAACATTAGTAAATGCATTTTAAATGACTTCTTTGGTAACTCTGAATACTCATTTACAGTCATGCATTTTAGTTGCAAAGAATGTCCAACACAGTTTTGTGTATTTTATGTTTTAAAATCAACACATTTCCAAAGCAAATATCATATTTGAAAACCATAATTTGGCAGTAAATTGTATTTATTGGATTTTGTCCTGGTTTACAGTTGCAAACTCTGTCAAGGCAGTTAACAAGATTTCAATACACAAACAGCAATATTAAAATATATTCCACAAAATTCCAAAAGCCCATACAAGTCATAAAAACATTTTTAAAAAGGATTAATTATTTGGATTTGAAAAATCTGGACAGCTACAATCAATGGACTAAAAGACCTCCAAGATCTTAGATATATTTTACTATGAGTATCTCCTCTATAACCTTCATCATGTATTTTACTATGTGTATATAGATATATACCCACTAAAACCCTCATTGTGTATTGGACAAAATAAATAAAATAAATAAATAAATAAATAAACTCTGTTCTTATTATATTAATGCAAATAGAAGCCAGGTGGAAAACCCCAAGGAGGGAATTAACAAGATTTTTCTTTTAAAAAAAGAAAAAGAAAAACAATCAGTTCAGAAAATACTGTGACCTACTCACTGTTTTTTATTTTCCCAACAGAATCACATACTTTCTTAAATCACATATTAGACAGGCATATATTGATAGCAATGGACAATTTCTTGATGCAATAAGTGAAAGCTTTCAGAAAACCTGAAATAAGCCTCTAATGAAATATTTGGAATTAAGAAATACTTTGAATAGATAAGATGATGTGAATGAGGTAAAACAGTATGAGTAATTAATACGTGTGTTTACCTTTCAGTAACACAAGAACTAATTTACATTTTGATTTAATATCTACTGGCAGCTTCAAGCCTATCCAGATGAAAGATCTCTTCATCCATATTAACAGCTGTCATAGTTATAATTAATTAGCTCCAAACCACCATCCTCAGAGCTGCTGTTCTTCTTTTAATTTAAACGTCTAGCTCTAATAAATACATAAACTGAATGCTTTTTGCTGAACAATGGAAATTAAATAGGATGTACAAGTGTTAAACTGGACATAAATTTTGAATTAAACCAAAAACATAATAATAATAATAATAATAATAATAATAATAATAATTATTATTATTATTATTATTATTATTATTATTATTATTATTATTATTATTATAATAACCAGTACAGAAAAACTGTAACTCAATGTTGTATGGACAGTTGGTGGAACAAAGCATTGCATGGCCATGAAGGCAAAGATTGAAGGCAAAGTGGATAAAGAAAAGACCTGGTCATGGCTTACAAGTGGAACACTCAAAAAGGAGACAGAAGGACTAATACTGGCGGCACAAGAACAGGCCATTAGAACAAATGCTGTCAAAGCCAGAATTGAAAAATCAACAGACGATCCAAAGTGCAGACTCTGTAAAGAAACAGATGAAACAATCGATCACATACTCAGCTGCTGCAAAAAGATCGCACAGACTGACTAAAAGCATAGACATGATGCTATGGCACAGATGATCCACTGGAACTTGTGCCGAAACTACCATTTTCCAGTGGCAAAAAACTGGTAGGATCATAAGCCCAAAAAAGTGGTCGAAAATGAGCAAGCAAAACTACTATGGGACTTCCGACTTCCGACTGACTGAATTCTGAAGCATAAGGAGTAATACTGGCAGCGCAAGAACAGGCCATTAGAACAAATACTGTCAGAGCCAGAATAGACACCAGACATCCTGATTGTGGAGAAAAAGAAAGTATGGATCATCGACATCGCAATCCCAGGGGACAACAGAATTGAGGCGAAGCAGCTAGGGAAATTAGTGAAATACGAAGATCTAAAAATCGAGCTGCAACGACTCTGGCATAAGACAGTGAAAGTGATCCCAGTGGTACTTGGCACGCTGGGCGCAGTGCCAAAGGATCTCAGCGGACATTTGAAAACCATCGGAATTGACAAAATCTTCATCTGTCAATTGCAAAAGGCTGCTTTACTGGGATCAGCAAACATAATTCGCCGCTACATCACGCACCCGACTGGTGATGAAATATGAAATCCAACATAGTGATCTCGTTTGCTGTGTTGCATTGAATAACAACAACAACAACAATAATAATAATAATAATAATAATAATAATTTATTAGATTTGTATGCCACCCCTCTCCGAGGACTTCAAACTGCTAAAATAATATCAGAATAGTTTTCAGAAATTGTGTTTTACTGGGTTCATAATAAAAAAATTCCCATATGGAAAAACACAAGTCACTTCAACTCACTAGATGTAAGTTTTACCTGAAAAAGAAATATAAAATCAAAATCATTAAAAATAATAATAAACACATAAAGAATATTGAGTCTTCAACATGACTCGCACAAATCCCAGCGGCCGATAAGGTCCCACAGAGTTGGCCTTCTCCGGGTCCCGTCGACTAAACAATGTCGTCTGGTGGGCCCCAGGAGAAGAGCCTTCTCTGTGGTGGCCCCGGCCCTCTGGAATCAACTCCCCCCGGAGATTAGAACTGCTCCCACCCTCCTTGTCTTCCGTAAACTACTTAAGACCCACCTATACCGCCAGGCATGGGGGATCTGAGACATCTTTCCCCCAGGCTTATTATAATTTATGTTTGGTATGTATGTGCTGTTTGGTTTTTAATTATGATAGGGTTTTTAGGGGTTATTTTTAATATTAGATTTGTGCCAGTATAATATTGTTTTTATCGTTGTTGTGAGCCGCCCCGAGTCTTCGGAAAGGGGCGGCATACAAATCTAATAAATTATTATTAATTATTAATTATTATGACTATTTCTTCAGCAATTATTCAAAGTTAGGATGCTGTGAATGGACTTACAACCTGTGCCTGATATTACTGCTGTTTCTGTACCCCTATAATCATTTTCTCAAAATTCAGGTGCTTCACAACTCTTGTTCAGGAAGAGGCCTAAAGGTCTTCCTTTTGTGGGGTAGCTGTGCCATTTCTTTGATCGGAAAGCCTTTTAGATTTCATGTCCTACCCACCTCACAGCTACTCTACACGGGGCCTTTAAAAATATCTCAGAAATTTCAACTGGTGATGAGCATGCTTTGATATGCTCATGGGGTGTCTCTACTCATATACAGTATCTTTCAGTGCAATTGGGTGTTCTGCGGTGGAGCTCCATTTTTGCTATCCCATTGCGTCTGTCCGTCCCCCCATCCAGGCAGCAGCCCACCCAGGGGTATGAGTTACGAATAAAGTCCTATCTAGCATAGGTGTAGATTATTATGGGACAGCCTATCTCCCCTGGTTTCTACCCAGCCGGTAGAAGCCAGAAGAGCTGGTGACTCTGAATCTATTTGATTAAACAGCACCATCTATTGTGATTTGTCTCGGTTATCATGCCTGTTTTCTGGAATAACATTCCTCCTTGAAATGCTTATGGCACCCATTATAGTCCATAAGTCCTTGAAGATCTGGCTGTTCTCCCAGGCCTTAGGATAAGGTGGATGGAGTCACTTGCTGAATAAATTTTTGTCTACATTTTTCTACTGAGTAACTGGATCCCAACTTGCTTGCTTGGTTTGCATTTTGTTTTTATTATTTACTATATTGTGAACCACTCAGAATCAGGTAGGACTCTAAATTGAATAATAAAATATTACAGAGGACATATGCCTCTCTGCAATAATGGCTGTGTTTTCCTTTCACACTTCTGTAAAGTAGAACCATTTGTTTGGTTTTAGCATAGCCTGTCTAAACCCAACTGTTATATTTTAAACCATGTTTTAATATTTACCACACTATGTAAGCCCAGCCAATTAAAGTTTATTTAAAAACTATGCTTAGCCAAACTGTGGCTTAGTGTTATATGAATCCAGTCACCATTAATAACGTAGAAACTAATTTACTTGGAATACAATTATCACTTGACTCACATATATTTTGTACAGCAGCGGTCTCCAAACTAAGGCCCGCGGGCTGCATGCGGTCCGCTGAGGCCATTTATCCGGCCCACGGGTGAATGACAGGAGCACAGGTACATACTTTTCTTTTAATTAAATTCTCTCCTTAATGTTCCTTCAAAAAGTACAACACCAATTATATTTCTAACTTATTAATCATTATGCCAAAGTGCTTCCTTCTTTCTTTATACATTTTTCTATAAACCAAGAAAACCTTGTATAGCCAATCAGATGTTAACAAAAGAAAATTAAAAACAAAACATAAACATATATGAATTTCAGATTTCTTCCCCCCCCCTAAATAGTATGTTCCCATTTTGTTTTTTACTTTAAAATAAGGTATGTGCAGTGTGCATAGGGATTTGTTCATAGTTTTTTTTTAATAGTCCGGCCCTACAACAGTTCGAAGGACAATGAACTGGCCCCCTGTGTAAAAAGTTTGGGGACCCCTGTTGTACAGTATTGCAGACTAATTCTGTTGACTGCCGACTGCTAGCAGTTCTGCAGTTCGATTCTCACCAGCTCAAGGTTGACTCAGCCTTCCATCCTGAGGTAAAATGAGAACCCAGATTGTTGGGAGCAATATGCTAACTCCATAAACTGCTTAGAGAGGGCTGTAAAGCACTGTGAAGTGGTATTTAACTCCTAAGTGCTATTGTTATCATTATATATTTACTTAAGAAGTGGAAACTCTTTCATCATGAAGTTAGCTATTGCTATTGCTCAAACTTGAAGTTCCTTGCAATCTCATTCACATCTGCCTTGTCTAATTGCTGCAGCATGAAATGTTTCCAGTCTATTTAGTAATTTGTTGTTTATTTTTTTTCATAAACACCCTTTTTAAGTGGGAAAGGAGCTATTCCTCACAATAAAATAGTGAAACATACCTATTGGATATTATGAGCTGATTTCTATGAGAATAGAATGTTTATTTAAAGTATCACTAAAAAGTGATAGGAAACCTACATTTGATCTTGGTCAAAAGTTCAAGAAATTTTCATTGACTATTGCTGATTGTTTTTTAATCAATGAGAAAAATATTCCAGGCTTTTTTTAGTTATGCCATTTCAATTTATTATGGTATGGATAAAGATATAAGTAGATATAAATATAAGTAGATATAAATAAACCTCCCTATAATTTCACATATTGAAATACATTTAAGATGTATTATGTAGCAGGGAAATATTATGCAATCCATAGATCTCAAGAGGGATTCAAAATCCAGTTGAACCTGTACATCTAGATTTGAGCCCAAGTTCCCATACTGTTTCCTGGGAATTTCATGTGAAACATTTCTCTACTACCTGTGTGGTTCTTGGAAATTAAGGAGTGCAATAGTAGGATGTTTCTATATACACTACAAAACAAGATTCAGCTCCCCAAAATATATTTAAGATATTGCAGCAACAACAAAAAACTCTGTTGTGCTATTCAGGTCCTAATGAGAAGTCCTTCCAACTGTATTTAAATTAAAGATTTTATTTTATTTATTTTATTTTATTACTTTGTCCAATACACAATGAGAGTTTTAGTGGGTATATATATATATATATATATTGTCACCAACATCGCAATTATCAGCCACTCTTTGAATCATTATTAACTAAAAATTTGCTCCTTCTCCTTCTCTACTTCCGCATCTCTGATAATTTTGTTAATGTTAGATATTAAAGGTGCTTTTATTTTTAAAACATTTTTGTTTTAGCTAGGGCAGTTTTTTTCAAACTGGTACCTCCCCTATATGTAGAATTGCAACTTTCATCATGTTTGTGATGAGTACAATGAGATTTTCAGCTTAACATATCTGGTAAGCTTTATGTTGGAGAAAACTAACCAGCAGTTGCTGTCCTAATTCTGGAAGGGGAAAGGTACTACATGTTGAGTGACAAAATAATAAGATTATCAGAGTTAATTTTGAACTTGGTTTGGGAACATGGAGGATACCAGGCACTGGACAGTTTCCTTAATAAAGACACTACAGCAGGAGTTCTTTCTTCAGCAAGCTTTTACTTCTTTGCAGTATCAAAAACTGTTAACTCTATACTATATTACAGAACATCTAAACAAACTATTACACTAGACATGAGTGTTCCTGCCCTCAGCATTCGTTTAGCATATGACAGCGTGCACTTCGCATTTGGAGGGGAACGGAATGAGGGCGCTCATCTCTAACCTTCACCACAATGCCAGTGGATGATCTACTGACCATGGGCTCTGCTCATTCTCTTTCGCTGCTTCCAGCTACACGATAGTTTGTTTATTTATGTATTTATTTATTTTTTCTATCTCGATAATCATGGAAGCCATCGAGATAGAAAAACATCCCCCAAATATGAACAAGCGGGATGATACCTCCCGCCTACCAGACATCTGGAAACCAGCCCTCAAACGTAACCCAGCCATAAAAACTGAAACTAGACTCAGAACACACATTGCAAAACAATCAAGTAGCCTGCAAGCTCCAACTACTCAGGATATCACGCCTAATCAACAACCATTAACTAATCAGCATACTTCAGCTACATCAACGACCCAAGATGTTACCCCACTGACTCACCAGGAAGTTTCTACACAACAGGCAATTGCTGAGCCATCAAACCACACCCAGCCACCAGTATTTATAGAAGGAAGGCAGCTCAGGTCTCGCAGTGTTCGCCTTAGAACAAGGACAGAAGCACCAGCCTGAAGATGATGAGTGTGACCTCGTCCAAACATCGCCAGAAATTTCCAAATCCTACACGGGAAGAAAACCCGAATATACCAAGACCGTCATACCTGTACCCGTGAAAATCTACGAAAACAAATATATATATATATATACACATAGTAAAATACATGATGAAGGTTATATAGGAGATACTCATAGTAAAATATATCTAAGAAATAATAGAAAAGAAGATATAGTAATAGAACATATCAATGAAAGAATAGAAGAAGAGATATAGGAATAGAAGAAAGGTATGGGATATATAGGAGAGCAATAGGACAGGGGATGGAAGGCACTCTAGTGCACTTGTACTCACCCCTTACTGACCTCTTAGGAATCTGGATAGGTCAACCATAGATAATCTCTAAGGGTAACGTGTTGGGGGTTTGGGGATGACACTATGGAGTCTGGTAATGAGTTCCACACTTCGACAACTCGGTTACTGAAGTCATATTTTTTACAGTCAAGTTTGGAGCGGTTAATATGTTAATGTGTGCTCTTGTGTTGTTGTGGTTGCAGCTGAAGTAGTCGCCGACAGGCAGGACATTGCAGCATATGATCTTGTGGGCAATACTTAGATCTTGTTTAAGGCGTCTTAGTTCTAAGCTTTCTAGACCCAGGATTGAAAGTCTAGTCTCGTAGGGTATTCTATTTCAAGTGGAGGAGTGAAGGGCTCTTCTGGTGAAGTATCTTTGGACATTTTCAAGGGTGTTAATGTCTGAGATGTGATATGGATTCCAAACAGATGAGCTGTATTTGAGGATGGCAAAAGTTTTGTAAGCTCTGGTAAGTAGTGTGAGATTGCCAGAGCAGAAGCTATGTAAGATTAGGTTTACAACTCTTGAAGCCTTCTTGGCTATGTTGTTGCTGTGGACTTTGGCACTTAAATCTTTTGTTATTAGTATTAGTATAACCGAGTGGGGATTATCTGTGATAATTTGATTATTCAGTTCGTATTTGGAGTTCAGATTAATCAGACTAATCAACTCTTCAAATAGATCAACAGTAGGGAGTTTCCATGTGTGGTTGATATAAAACTCCAAGAATCAGCATAATCTATGGCAGTAATGGGCCCCATCCGGTACAAATGGAATCGGCAATCTGGTAGGACTTTTTAGTGGGTTCCAGAGGCCAGCATGGGTGCGCGCAACCCCGAAATATGTGCATATTTATTTCTTTATTTTATTTATTATTTAGATTTGTATGCCGCCCCTCTCCGCGGACTCGGGGCGGCTCACAACAAGGCATAAACAAATCGTAACAAATCCAAATAAATTTAAATATTTAAAAAAGTTTAAAAAGAACCCCAATATACTAACAAGCACACACACAAATATACCATACATAAATTGTACATGCCCGGGGGAGATGTTTCAGTTTCCCCATGCCTGACGACAGAGGTGGGTTTTAAGAATTTTACGGAAGGCAGGGAGAGTAGGGGCAGTTCTAATCTCCAGGGGGAGTTGGTTCCAGAGAGTCGGGGCCGCCACAGAGAAGGCTCTTCCCCTGGGGCCCGCCAACCGACATTGTTTAGTTGACGGGACCCGGAGAAGGCCCACTCTGTGGGACCTAATCGGTCGCTGGGATTCGTGCGACAGGAGGCGGTCTCGGAGGTATTCTGGTCCAATGCCATGAAGGGCTTTAAAGGTCATAACCAACACTTTGAATTGTGACCGGAAATTGATCGGCAACCAATGCAGACTGTGGAGTGATGGCGAAACATGGGCATACCTAGGTAAGCCCATGACTGCTCTCGCAGCTGCATTCTGCATGATCTGAAGTTTCCGAACACTTTTTAAAGGTAGCCCCATGTAGAGAGCGTTACAGTAGTCGAACCTCGAGGTGATGAGGGCATGAGTGACTGTGAGCAATGAGTCCCGGTCCAGATAGGGCCGCAACTGGTGCACCAGGTGAACCTGGGCAAACGCCCCCCTCGCCACAGCTGAAAGATGGTTCTCTAATGTAAGCTGTGGATCGAGGAGGACGCCCAAGTTGCGGACCCTCTCCGAGGGGGTCAATAATTCCCCCCCCCCAGGGTAATGGACGGACAGATGGAATTGTCCTTGGGAGGCAGGACCCACAGCCACTCCGTCTTATCCGGGTTGAGTTTGAGTCTGTTGACACCCATCCAGGCCCCAACAGCCTCCAGACACCGGCACATCACTTCCGCTGCTTCGTTGACTGGACATGGGGTGGAGATGTAAAGCTGGGTATCATCAGCGTACTGATGATACCTCACCCCATGCCCTTGGATGATCTCACCCAGCGGTTTCATGTAGATATTAAATAGCAGGGGGGAGAGGACCGACCCCTGAGGCACCCCACAAGGGAGAGACCTCGGAGTCGACCTCTGACCCCCACTAACACCGACTGCGACCGGCCAGAGAGGTAGGAGGAGAACCACTGAAGAACAGTGCCCCCCACTTCCAACCCCTCCAGCCGGTGCAGAAGGATACCATGGTCGATGGTATCGAAAGCCACTGAGAGGTCAAGGAGCACCAGGACAGAGGATAAACCCCTGTCCCGGGCCCGCCAGAGATCATCCATCAACGCGACCAAAGCAGTTTCCGTGCTGTAACCGGGTCTGAAACCCGACTGCTGGGGACCTAGATAATCGGCTTCTTCCAAGGACCGTTGGAGCTGGAGCGCCACCACCTTCTCAACAACCTTCCCCATAAAGGGAAGGTTGGAGACTGGGCGATCGTTATTAAGTATGGCTGGGTCCAGGGAGGGCTTCTTGAGGAGGGGGCGCACAAGCGCTTCTTTATAGAGAGTTGGAAAAACTCCCCTCCCCAAGGAAGCGTTGGTAATCTCCTGGACCCAGCTCCGTGTCACCTCCCTGCTGGCCGAGACCAACCAGGAGGGACACGGATCCAGTAAGCAGGTGGCGGAACTCACAGATCCAATGGTCTTGTCCACTTCATCAGGTGTCACCAGATCAAACTCTTCCCAGACAGGTGGACAAGTACGTGCCCCAGTCACCTCGACTGACTCGTTGTCAGTCGACTCTGTTTCCCAATTGGAGTCGAGATCGGCCTGGATCTGAGCGATTTTATCTGCGAAAAACATGTTAAAATCCCCGGCACTGCTCTGCAAGGGCTCCCCAACTCCCCCCTGATTAAGAAGGGAGCGGGTCACCCTAAACAGAGCGGCCGGGCGGGATTCCGCTGATGCAATCAAGGCGGCATGGTACGCGCATCTTGCCGCCTTGAGTGCCACTTTGTAAGTCTTAATAAAAGCTCTTACAAATGTTCGATCAGATTCAGACCTACTCTTCCTCCATCGTTTCTCTAGACGTCTCTTCTGGCGTTTCAACTCCCGGAGCTCCTCGTTGAACCATGGAGCTCTACGGGGTCTAGCGCCACAGAGAGGTCGCAAAGGCGCAATCCGGTCGAGAGCCTCCGCTGCGGCCTTGTTCCAGGCTTCCGCAAGAGACTCTGCCGAACTGTGGACATATGCATATGCCCCTGTGTGAGATTTTGCTTCTGTGAATGTGCCCGAAATCTCACACGAGGATGCTTGCGCAGGCAAGATTTCAGCAATTTTCACATATTTTTTTTGCTTCTGCATATGTACAGGGTTCCTGATACTAGTAGGAAAAAATAAATGGAGCCCTTCACTGGTCTATGGCAAAGGATATTTATTGGGAGCTAACATTCTGCAACAGTATTTTTCCTATTTCTGTTTAATAGAAGAATCTTGACAGTATAATGATATTGTGACAGCTAATAATATTAATAATGTGTGTATTTATCTACTTTAGAGTTTTAGTTCCCTTAAAGGCATATAGAATGCATTTTTTAGCTGATATTTATGAGACTTGCCGAATTGATGCCAGTTTGTTATACAGTACAGGAAAATAGCGCCCTCTTGTGAATAAAATAGCATATAGTCATCCTATAATAAAACCATAAAAACAATAATAAAAACAAAGGGAAATAAACCTGATATGGAGAAAGGAAAAGTTTTTTTTAAAGTAAAAGTATTTTCATACAATACTTTCTATCTTTGTTGATTTCCAGGCTCTTGCATAATTTGGGTATTGGATTGTCTGAATTTTAATTACCATGGATTGCATCATAATTCTATTATAAGTCTGTTTTCCCCCATTGCCTTAGGTATCTCAGATGAATACATAACACCTATGTTCCATTTCTATAAAAGTATTGGGGAACTCAAGATGACACAAGAAGAATATGCTCTGCTTACAGCAATTGTTATCTTATCACCAGGTAATTACCGGTAATTTTCTCAGTTGTTTTAGAACAGTATCTTTTAAACTTGTTCAGGCCACAGAATTCTAGGTTGCATTGGTTTGAAAAACCATATTCCACACAGTCAATTCTGAATTATGTTACCAAATCTTAAGAAAAAAGGAAAGAGGCATGAAAAAGAGAATGCTAATTTCTTATGCAGAAACAGTAACTCTTATTAAAGTATGCTGGGTAAATATTTCTAGAGTGAGTGCATATCTACTGCCTATGTATGTGCTTTGCCACGCTCCGCAAGTGCATGTATGGGCATGGGAAATAGAGTCCAAATGCTCTCCCCTCTTCTGTTCATGCAATGAAGACGTCTTAGAATGGAGCACTCGGTAGTATTCCTAGCTGCTGCTCTTAGAGATGCACCAGGCTCTTTTTGAAGACCCCTTCAATCCACCCCTGCCCAGATCTGACCCATTTTTAAATTTAGTCTTTTACCAGCTTCTCTCCAAGGGGTGGGTTTATCCTGGTTTGGACCGGTTTGCCCGAACCAGTAGCAACCCGCTGGTGACAGACTTTGCACAATTTCCTTTGTTCCTCAGACTTTGCACAATTTTTATTAACCATCTCTGAACTTACTCAATCTTATCAATACCTTCTTTTAAGTGAGTCTCCAGAACTGGACACAGTATTCTAAATGGGGTCTGACTAAAACCCCGTATAGTGGGATTAGGATCTCCTTTTTCCTGCTGGTAAATCCCTCTAGTGATTCAAAGGCAGAAACCAAGAAAATAGAAATAGGATTTGAATGAAAAAAATATTTCATTCTCTAATTTTTGTAGGCATGGGATAATATTTTAAATTAAAATCTTATAGAGATAAGATTGTAACTTGAAACAAGAGTATAATAAAACCAATTAAAACATACTCTCACATTTATTATTTATTTTTTCTATTGCTACCATTGTTAAGATTATTGGCAAGAAGCAAAAATACAAAACTACTACTAGAAAGGACAAAACATGAAGCAATATTTAACACAATGCTGTCAGCCAAAAGCCTGTGAGAAAAAAAGTTTTGAGTTCGCTTATAAGGAGAGAGGAGCCAGCTCTATTGCAGGCAAAGGATTCCAGAGTTGTTATATTATCTTTGCGTAACAGAGATAAATATTTCAGCAATAATAGGATTTTGAATTATTTCTATTATCTCAGGATCAGGGTGTGCAACCTTCTCTATAACAATCTGAGGTATCAAACATGCTAATAAGTAAAACTAATTCCATCAACACTGCAAGTTTTTACAGATCTGCAATTCCGCATATAATATACCGTATTTTCCGGAGTATAAGATACATCGGAATATAAGACGCACCTTAGTTTTGGGGGAGGAAAATAGGGAAAAGAATCTGCTTATATGAAGAATCTCTTCATATGGCTAGCGTCCTTAGTCTAGTCAGCTTCAACAAATTATTTTATCCCCCGGTTAAGGGCTTTAAAATAATTTTATTCTGAGAGAGTAACAATGAAAGAGCTTGCAAGCCAGTAAAAGCTGGGAACATTATTAGCACCTGGAAAGAAACAGTCTGAGCAAGTAGAGCAATGGAAAAAAACCCTGCAAAGACTTGGGGCTTGGAAAACATTCTTCTTTGCAGAGAGTAACAATGAAAGAACTTGCAAGAGGGTAAGAGCTGGGAACATTGTTAGCATCTGGTTAGGGCTGCAAAGAAACATTCGGAACAAATAAAACAATGAAAAAAAATCCTACAAAGACAGGGTTTGCAAAACATTCCAAGCAGAGAGTAACAATGAAAGAGCCTGGGTATATTAATAGGACCTGATTAGTGCTAGAAACAAACATCTGGGCAGAGAGTAACAATGAAAGAGCTTGCAAGCCGGTAAGAGCTGGGAACATTGTTAGCACCTGGTTAGGGCTGGAAAGAAACTTACTCAGAGTAAGTTAGAGTAATGAAACAAACCCTGCAAAAACTTAGGGCTTGGAAAACAGAAAGAAACAATGAAAGAGCCTGCAAGGTAAAAGCTGGGGAGATCAGTAGCAGCTAGTTAAGGCTGGGGGAGGGGGAAGCTACATTCAGAATATAAGACACACCCTAATTATCAGCCTCTTTTAGGGAGGAAAAAGGTGCATATTATACACAGAAAAATGCGGTATATGTAGGAACAAAATAGCCTATGAACAGAGAAATGTTGTATTTCACTTGCAATTGGAATACTTTGGTCTACATAATTTACATATATGAAATAATTACGACTTCCCCCCATCTTCTTTGAAAATTAAAACCAGATCGGCAATACATAAAGGATAGAGACTCTATTGAACGTCTTCAAGAGCCTCTGCTTGAAGTTCTGCAAACATTCTGCAAGATTCATCACGTGAACAGTCCTCAACATTTTGCTTGTCTCCTTGGTCGCCTTACAGAATTACGGACTTTTAACCACCACCATGCAGATATGTTGATGTCATGGAGAGTTAACAATCACAAATTCACACCTCTTCTTTGTGAAATATGGGATGTGCAGTGATATGGTTGGTTTTTACTGGATCGTAAACTAAGTTATCTGGGACAACAAACTTGAATCCAAAACATCAGTGTATTAATTCAGTGTTTTTGAATTGTAAATATTTTCTAAAAGCACTTAAACTAATTGATAGTAAATCATTTTCATTGAAGTTTACATTTGTGTCTGTTTACATAGAATATTTGACAGGGTTCTTAAGTTCCTTGAAATAAAAGTGAATTTTTATTTGCCTGAAGCAAGTTGTTGTTATTTCTTTTGAAATTAAAGTAGTATACTTTCTTTTTATTTTCATTTTTGTTCAGTATAAAGACTACTTATAAATTAATAAAATGATAAATATTTCTCAGAGCCAAGTTGAATGCTATCTATTGGTCCTCAACTATTGAAAACAATACCTGCATAAAACACACTATCCTCCTGTAGACACAATGGTGGAAAATGCTGGTGTGCTGTCCTTATTTACAAAACATATTAAACATAAACTTGTGGGTTCCCTGCTTTCTTATCCAATATCACCATCTCATGGGAAAACTATGCACCAATCATTTTCCTTAATGTGAATCAAGGCTGAGAAGAATGATTAGATTGGTGGGGTCAGGCATCTTTCAAATCTTTGTTCCAGTTTTGCATAAATGCATCAGAAGTCTGACTATTGGCTGGTAGGGTAATTTTGAACAGATTGACCATTCTGCTTACCTTACCAATTATATATGAGTTCAGCATTGTATTACGAGAAAACTGAAGGAGCAAGTGCTCCATACCTGTTTGTGATTTTTCTTTGTGGGATAAAAATGAAACGAGTAAATAAGAACCATCTCTCTGAAGAAGAGGCTCAGACCTATTCACTATTCCATTTCTTCTTATGTTCTTATATGTACATCTTTCACAAGCCAAACTCCAAAGCAGGGAAAGGTCTGGAAAAATAACTATTTTCATTTTAACTGAATTAATGTCAATTGACTCAAATAAATTCCTTAAGAGGACTCTCATTTCTAAACTCAATGGACCCTTCATCTGCAGAAACTAACCATTTCCTACACAGATCTACACATTACTTTCCATGGTTTCAAAGAAGCAAAGAAATAGAATGGATATGAATTAAGGAGAAGAAATAGCTGCATGGAGAATGACAGAAAAGGGTGAAACGACATAGAGGTAAGGGGACAAAAGCAAGTAATTTGGCAGGGCAAGAAAAGAAAACCTTTATGGAAATATTAGAAAAACTGTTAAATCTCCAAGCAAGCACTCTTTCCCTAGTCCTGGCAAATTTCAAAGGCATCCATACTGCTCATTAGTAAGGTGTGTATCTACAGGAAATTAGATTTCCTGATTATTTTAAATGGTTCTCTTTATCACTAATCTTTTCCTTCCCTATTCGCCTGGGTAAAAATAAACTTGTTTTTCTCCTGCTACGGTAGATGAAGTAATTCAATACTTACATAACACAATGTATGTACTGAGGATGGTTAGCATCAGTGTTGACCCCTCCTAAATATTTTTTTTCTGGTTCATAACAGTGGCCAAGTTGGTCCATGTGCCATGTTGCTTGCTTCACCATGTTTTTCAACCAACTCACAACGGGACAGATTTACAGAAGTTGCAGACTAGGGCTGAGACACTACAATGACTTTTCCACACTATATGTTAAATTAAATTCTGTTGTAGGTTAGGTTTACCAGAGCAGAGGGCAAAGAATTGTTTAGTTTGGGTCCCCAAGTTTTTTTAAAAACAACTTTACTAAGCTTTTTTTAAAAGACAAAATCCAAAAACAAAAACAATTAAAAATGTGGAGGGGATCAAGGGGGTGGAGTTAAAAAGTTACAAGAGAAAAGGAAATAAAATATTTAAAAGCTTTGACTTTTTTTCAGTACAAGTTTATACTAACCCGTTACTCTAAATAAAAACCAAAACAACCTACAGATAATATTAAAATTAAATGAAAAACTAAACCTATATAAAATAACCACTTATTCTCTCTTTCTAAAGAAAGAAGTCCAGAAGTATTCTCCATATAGAGTAGGATAGTGAGTTCTTCGTAGGTTGCGCCTGTCTACAGTATAGACAACTAAAGTACTGTAAACATTAAATTATGGTAGGAATCATAGTTAACAAACCACAACACTTGAGTCTACAACCAAACTAACCTAAGAAGATAACACCGTGTAATACGTTAACACAATGATCTATGGTAGTGATGTCGAACCTTTTCGGCACCAAGTGCTCATTGAGACTGCAATCTGGAAGAGAAGCTGCCCGGAGGCATATACATGCTGGAAAATAAACTTCTGATTTCTGGCACAGGCATGTGTGCGGGCCAGCTAATCTTCCTGTTACTGGCACACATACATATGTAACAATCAGCTGGCTTGTGTGCATGCTCATGCCGGAAAATGAAAAACCAAGTCTTTCAGTTTCCGGCACTGCCGCACACCCAAAGGCCAGCTGATTGTCACATGTTCATGCGCACCAGAAACCCAGAAGAGGAATGGGTGACGTTGCAAGTGCCAGGCAACATGGCTCCCCATGCTACTTTGGGCATGTGTCACGGATCTCGGCTTATAGTAGGCAAAGTTGGCTCTTCCTGAGCTAGCATGATTGGCTCAGGAATTCTGGGAGTTGAAGCCCACAAGTCATAGAAAAGCCAACTTTGTGTACCTCTGATCTAGGCAATAAATGATACAGCATAAAATACAGGTAGTCCACAGCTTACAACAGATCATTTTGTTACTGATCAAAGTTACAATGACACTAAAACGTGACTTATGACCATTTTTCAGAGTTACGACCTTTGAAGCATCCCCATGATCGTGTGATCAAAATTCAGATGCTTGGCAACTGGTTCATACTTATGACTATTATCCCAAAGGTGCTTTTTAAAGAGGCAACTAGATTTTCTTGTTTTTCTTTGAAGACATTTTGCTTTTCATCCAAGAAGAGAAGCTTCTCTACTTGAATGAGAAGGAAATGTGTTCAAAGAAAAACAAGAAAATCCAGGTGCCTCTTTAAAAAGCACCTTTGGAACAACCATGACCTGGATGATGAGTATCTCAAGACACTTATGACCATTGCTATGTCTTCCATGATCATGTGATTCCCTTTTGCAACCTTCAATGACAATGGATTAACTTAACAACCAGGTTACTAACTTATCAACTGCGGTGATTCACTTAAGAACTATGGCAAGGAGATCGTGAAATGAAACAAAAGGTCTCACTGTACAATTTTGGGCTCAACTGTGATCGTAAGTCCAGGACTACCTGTACTGATGCTGATCCACAATGACATTAGAGCCTCGGTGGTGCAGTGGTTAGAGTGCAGTACTGCAAGCTACTTCTGCTGATCACCGACTGCCAGCAGTTTGGCAGATCGAATCTCAGTCGGCTCATGGTTGACTCAACCTTCCATCCTCACAAGGTCGGTAAAATGAGGGCAGATTGTTGGGGGCAATAGGCTTATTCTCTGTCAACTGCTTAGAGGGGGCTCTAAAGCACTGTGAAGCGGTATATAAGTCTAAATGCTATTGCTATATAAGTAGAGTCGGGACGTGCATAAGTGCACCAGCATGCCTTCCGTCCCTCATCCTAATGTTTCTCCCTTACTAGTATTATGTATATAAACATTTTTATATACTGTATTTGTATACCATTAATATGTACTTGACAAAATAAATAAATAAATAAGAGTCTGGAAAGAGTTGGGCAGCCTATAAGTAAAATAGATAGATAGATAGATAGATAGATAGATAGATAGATAGATAGATAGATAGATAGATAGACAGACAGACAGACAGACAGACAGACAGACAGACAGACAGACAGACAGACAAATTTAGATAGATAAGATTTGTTTGTTTATTTGTTAACCGAGGCTTATGGTTTATTCTGTGTCGGTTTATTCTGTGGCAAACACAGCCAAAAATGCGTGTAGGGTTGAGTTGCAACATGTTTTATACCGAGAGATAAGGAACCTCTGATTGTGTTTCTGATCCATTTCTCTACCTCCACCCTGACTTTTCTAGTCAGGGCTGCTAGGTGTTGCAACCTCTAATCCACCCCATCCCACCTCCCAAAGCTCACAGGGCTACATCCTAACCACCGCGGCCCGACTCCAAAGCGGGAGGTACTAGCGAGAGGCAGAGCCTCAACCAGCGCTGCCCCTATTCCTGCACCGTCCCCTGCCTTTCTCTCTGAGGAGATACCAACAGTCGTATCTCCTCAGAGAGAAAGGCAGGGGACGGTGCGGGAATAAGGGCAGCGCTGGCTGAGCTTCTGCCAGACCATAATCCGCGGGGACTGTCACCTGACACACACGCCGGCGGCACTATTCCCCCCGCCCGCCCTCACACACGACCGCTGCAGCCCTTCCGTTTGAATCCTCCCCGAGCCCCAGCGTCGCCACCTGACCTTTCGCCACAGACGCCTCAAGGCGCCCATGTCGAAAACCAACCCGCTCTCCCTCCCATTTCGCCCCAGGCCCCGCCTGTCTTGGGCCTGGGCCCCGCCTCGCGTCAGCTGATTGGGCCTTTCGAACTGTTGCGGGCGGACGCGGCCGAATGAATCGGGGACCGCTGGAGCTCGAGAGGGTTCCCTGCCGGCTGCCGCAATCTCACGTGCGCGCGCTCCCCCCTCCCCGGGCCGAAGGATGCGTGGGGGGTTCTGACTCCGGAGTTCCCTGGTAAGTGATTAACAGAGTCGGAAGGGACCTTGCAGGTCATCTAGTCCACCCCGTCTGCTCAAGCAGGAGACCCTTACATCTGCCTCTATCTAGGATAAAACTCACCAGCTAGGCTTTCATGACTGTTATCTCCCAAGTTTCCTCGGTAGGCAGCCAATTGCTTGGTTGAGGTGTGATTTTCTCTTGGCTGAAAGGCAAAGAGGTCCCCGAAGCAGATTTGGGACTGCTCACAACCTACTAGGCTGAAGCGTGGTGGCTTGTTTATGGCTCAGTAGATCCTCTTAAGTGCCCTACAAGGGGACGGATTTGCCTTAAATCTCAAGGCGCTAAGGATGTTTCCTATCTTCCTTGGGTTTAGGACTATGGAAAAGCGCTGGCCGTTTATCCAGAAAAGGGGAAGAAAATCACTTCAGCGCTTGCTCTCCGTTGCAGTGACGCACGTACAGGCTTGACCGGCAGTTTTCTCGCCCTGAGGAAAACGGCTCTCTGCAACACCATCGGCCCTCATTCCGGCAGGTATGTTTTGGGAAACGGGAGCCGTAGCCCAACAGGGGAAAACCGAGTTGGGGAAAACTTGAAATGGAACCGCATTTTGCATTTTGCCACCGGCGTGAATACTCCAAAATACTGACACTCAAAAACAACGAAAGGATGTGACATAGTCTAAACCAGTGTTTCCCAACCTTGGCAACTTGAAGATATCTGGACTTCAACTCCCAGAATTCACCAGCCAGCGAATGCTGACTGGGGAATTCTGGGAGTTGAAGTCCAGATATCTTCAAGTTGCCACGGTTGAGAAACACTGGTCTAAACAGCCTGTGGCAAGTTGTTCCTTAGCCTGGTTGGTTTTGGAGTTAGCAAGTTCTACATTCAAGGTTATATGGTCTTCTAGTAATTTCCAACTATGTAGGACCATGTTTTTTGGGGGGGTTTCAAAATTGGCAAGTTTAAAATGTATGAACTTCAATTTCCAGAATTCCCCAGCCAGCATGGATGATACTTTGTAAAGCATGGATGATTATTGTAAAGTAATCCCAAACTGCTGAGATTATAACCTAAACTGCTGCAAGGTAGAAGATTAAATAAACTATTTTTTAATTAGAGATTTATATATTAACCTTAAAAACGGGATGCAATTATAAGGTGTATTACTAACATCACATACATAATTGTCTATATGGTTATGCATATGATTTCTGTAATAATTCACCTTAGGGTAAACCTGCACTATCAAATGGGTGAAGTTGTTTTGTTTGGTTGTGACACTGGTATGTCACATTCAGTCCTAGAGGTTCAGAGATGTGAACCCCAAATAATTTAAAATACTCTTTTAATTTACAATTTGAAGACTAAACTGTAAAGTGTAAAAATAGCAGGAAAGGTCCCACAAGAACAAACAAAATTTTGAAAGCCATGTATTCAGTGTATAAGATGCACCAACATTTCCACCCACTTTTTTGGGGGGTGGGAAGGTGTGTTTTATAATCTGAAAAATACAGTACTTTCTTCAGAGGAATCCTTGTCTTAACAATTTTTCAACAATACTTAGAAAAAAGAAGAGGACATTTGGCTAGTTAACTCAACAAAGTTGAGGGAAGGAAGAAAAAAAAACTTTTGAAGGAAAGCACTTCTTATTCTTAAAAAATTGCTTACGGAAGATTAAGAAGTGCTTTCTTTCAAAAAATAGCTTTGCTGAGTTAACTAGCCAAAAGTCCTCTTTTTGTCCTACTTTTTAAAGTATTGTTGAAAAATTGTTAAGACAAGGATCCCTCTGAAGAAAGTACAGTGGAACCTCAGTGAACGCCTGGGTTAGTGAACAATTCAGTTAGTGACCAAAAATTCTGCTAAAAATTTGCACCAGTTAGTGAACAAAATTTCGGATTGGGAACAGCTGACGTCACTCCCACACGTCCCTGCATCTCAAACCAAACATCATTCGCACTCGAGACACAGTTACGGTCGGTCGGTCGCTATCTTTATTTATTTATTTATTTATTTATTGGATTTGTATGCCGCCCCTCTCCAGAGACTCGGGGCGGCTAACAGCGACAATAAAACAGTGTACAATAGTAATTTGGTATTGATGATTAAAAATCAATTTATGGGTCTGCTTCCTTCTTGTTTAGTGATTTTAGTGCTTTATTTTAATAATATAGCCCTCAATCATGGCTCCAAAGAAAATTAAGAGCGATAGTAGCAGTGTACCTGTAGTGAAAAGGCAGTGGCCAACAATTGAATGGAAAAAGGAAATTATTTCCAAGTTAATGTCCAAGAAAATGTCTTCAGAGGGGGAGGGGAAAGGGAGAATTCCCAAGTTCAGTGATTAAAGAAATGTGTGCAAAGTGGGGGGGAATTGCAATTGTTTGTTTCCCTAACAGTACAGTAGGCAACAGGAGCCTAAACATGTTCAATGATAATGTGATGTCGTATTACCGTAAAGTTTTACAAAAAAGGCAGAAGCAACAGACTATTTTTATATTGGGGTTCTTTGCTTTTAGATTTTTAAATGTACAAGTGTTATTTTAGATTTTGAATTATTAGATTTGTCAATGTATATTGTTTTGGTCACTGCTGTGAGCCGACCCGAGTCTGCAGAGAGGGACGGCATACAAATCTAATTATTATTATTATTAATAATAATAATAATAATAATAATAATAATAATAATAATAATAATAATAAAAACAGACACTGGACAAGTTTTTTCCTTCCATCTCAAAGTGACAGAGAAGTCACCCCGGAATTCACAATGCCAGTTGCTCTCATGGAGGGGGATTCCCCCTCCAAGCATTAATTCCACCCCTTCCATCCAGGGAAGGACTACCAAAATTTTTACTACCACACTGTGGGTGTGGCTTATGCAGGACACCCTGCTTTTTCTTTCAACTTCTTTCAGTGCAAATTGGGTGCTCTGGAGTGGAGCCCCATTTTCACTACCTCACTGCATTCCCCCCTCCCCCGTCCGAGCAGTAGCCCATCCCTGCTTCCACACCACCCCTCCATCCACTCACACCATCACACTGCAGTCAAAAAGGTAAGTTTTCTTATGTTTAGTTAAATGTTTTCTTATGTTTAAATGCTTTCTTTAATGTTTTTATGTTTATTTAACTCTTTATGTACTGTATTATAATTGTTCTCATTAAAAAAACATACCTATGTAACCTGTAACACTTATACATTAGCGAATCAACAGGGGCTGGGAACCAATTATTTCTATTTCCTTCCTTTCTTATGAGGAAAATTATTTCGGATAATGAGCATTTCGGATTGGAACCATCTTTCACTAACCAAGGTTCCGCTGTACTATATTTTTCGGAGTATAAGACACACCCTTTCCCCCGCCCCAAAAGAGGGTGGAAATGTCGGCCTCCTGAAGCCCCGCCCAAGCGTCCCAGTTTTGAAAAAAATGGGGTGCGCAGAACATTCAAGTAAATGTTTCGAATGCTATTTAAATATTACCAGAGAGATGCTTATTAATTTCTTGTACAATTAAACAATGATCTTTCAGACCAGAAAAATGATACCTTTTTTTTTGGGACTGTAAGACGCACTAAGATTTCAAAGAGGTACGTAAGAAAAATAAGTTTTGGCCTTCCCCCAGCAGAAGGTTTGGGAGGCCTGCAGAGTGCTCCTGAGGGATGGGGGAAAGCAAAACCACCCATGTTTTGTGGAAAAATGGGGGGGGGGAATGCCCATTTTGCCTTCCCCCATCCCCTAGGAGCATTCTTTTGCAAAAATTGGTGTTTTTTCCTTCCCTTTGAGAGGCCTACTGTGCAGGCCTCTCAAACCTTCTGCACACCCCATTTTTCACAAAAATGGGGGTATTTTTTGTCTTCCTCGAGCCACCAGGAGCACTCTGCAGGTTCCTAGGGGTTGGTGGAAGGCAAAAACTTTTTTTCCATACTTACCTCTTTGAAATCTTGGTGCGTCTGATAGTCTCAAAAACACGGTATCATTTTTCTGGTCTGAAAGATCATTGCTAGCATTTAAATTGTACAAGAAATTAATCAACATCTCTCGTAATATTTAAATAGCATTCAAAAGTTTTAGTTGAATACCGCGTACAATACAAGATAGTATTATCTGAACTTATCACATGCAGCCTATTCCCGTATCCTGCTTGCTCTGTAGTTGGGCCATTGAATTCAGAAGCATTTCCACACAAGTATATGAGCAAGATTATATTATGACTGGGTTTATGTATTTTAACCCATAGTTTATTTTAATTAGAATTGGTTAAACAAGCCATATACACTGCTTCTCATGTAATGTCATAAGCCAAGAGTTATAAATCAAAATGGCTATGATATGTGAACTAAGGTCTATTTTGTATTCAGACATTGAATTCCTAATTCAACCATTTTATGAAAGAGAGAAAAAGGAACAAACTTAATATTTGTATATATTTTTTAATATTTTTCCCATAGAAGACTTCCTGGTTTTCTTAAACCACAATTTCCTGTGATTATTGAACTATAAATCTGTGATTTGAAAGTTTTTAAAAGCCAAAGGAAGGGGAGGGGTGGAGAAAACCAGAGTGAAAAGGCACGTACACGCTCCTTATTTGTTCACAATCCTCGAATCTTGAATATTATTACTGAAACAAGCTGTGTACAAAAGACTAATGTTCAACTATGGCTTATTTAATAAAACACAATTTGATAGATTCAAACCAGGGGTGGGCTACTGCCCGGATGGGAAGGAGAATGCAGTGTGGTAGCGAAAATGGGGCTCTGTCCCAGAGCACCCAATTTGCACTAAAAGATGTTGAAAGAAAATGCAGGGTGTCCTACATAAGCCACGCCCAAGTGTAGTAGTAAAAATTTTAGTAGCCCTTCACTGGTTCAAACAAGTTATGCCCTGAACAGTTTAGAAAAGCTCCCATTCATCCAGAAAATTCAAGCCACATTGTAAGTAGTCTTTGACTTATAACTGTTTATTTAATGACCATTCAAAGATACAGTAGCATTTTAAAAACTTCTGACCATTTTCCACATTTTATGAGCATTGCAACACCAAATGCTTGGCAACTGACTCATATTTATAATGGTTTCAGTGTCCCAAGGTTATTTGATCATCTTTTGCAACCTCTGCTCACAGTCACTCATGCCCTTATCACCTCGAGGTTCGACTACTGCAACCCTCTCTACATGGGGTTACCTCTGAAGAGTGTTCGGAAACTTCAGATCGTACAGAATGCGGCCGCGAGAGCAATCATGGGCTTTCCTAGATATGCCCATGCCTGGTCAACACTCCGTGGCCTGCACTGGTTGCTGATTAGTTTCCAGTCACAATTCAAAGTGTTGGTAATGACCTATAAAGCCCTACATGGCATCGGACCAGAATACCTACGGGACCTCCTTCTGCCGCATGAATCTCAGCGGCCAATTAGGTCCCACAGAGTTGGCCTTCTCTGGGT
This sequence comes from Erythrolamprus reginae, assembly GCF_031021105.1. NCBI lineage: Eukaryota > Metazoa > Chordata > Lepidosauria > Squamata > Dipsadidae > Erythrolamprus > Erythrolamprus reginae. The sequence continues at coordinate 60,155,113 of NC_091955.1, forward strand.
CCAGTCGACTAAACAATGTTGTCTGGCAGGCCCCAGGGGAAGAGCCTTCGCTGTGGTGGCCCCGGCCCTCTGGAATCAACTCCCCCACGGAGATTCAAACTGCCCCCACCCTCCTCGCCTTCTGCAAGATTCTGAAAACTCATCTATGTCACCAGACATGGGGTAATTGATCTATCCCTTGGCTAGTAAGATTTATGTATGGTTATGACTGAGTAGTATTGTTTGTTTTATAATGGTAGAGGTTTTTATCTATAGTTTTAATTATTAGATTTGTTGTTCATTGTTTATTGTTGCTGTGAGCCGCCCCGAGTCTTCAGAGGGGGGGGTGGCATACAAATCTATTTATTATTATTATTATTATTATTATTATTATTATTATTATTATTATTATTATTATTATTATTATTATCAAAGGATTAGCCAGATTCAGTTAACAACCGTAGTACTAGCTGCAGTGATTCACTTAACTGGGGCAGAAAAGATTGTAAAATGGACAAAACTCACTTAACAATGGTCTCTCTTAGCAATAAAATTTTGGGCTCAATTATGTTTGTAGGTTGAGGATAGGGGTGGGCTGTTGCCCAGACGGGGGAGGATGCAGTGGGGTAGCGAAAATGGAGTTCCACCCCAGAGCACCCAATTTGAACTAAAAAATGTTGAAAGAAAATGCAGGGCGTCCTGCATAAGCCATGCCCACAGTGGGGTAGTAAAATTTTTGGTTGAGGACTACCCTTAGTGAGTTGTAATAATATTTCTGTTTTGGCCTATGGAATTGCGACCTGAAACATTGTAGCTTATTACATTAAAAAATCAGTGAGTCCATAACTTAACTTGGTATATGAATTGAGTTAATAAATCTGTAATGTAAGAAGCAAAATTTTAGCTATTAATTTGTAAGTTTCATAATTGTATTTTAATTGATTCCAAAGACAGATGTAATATTATGAATTGAGAGCTGATATAAAAATCTTCTGATATTTTCTTTCAAGTATGCAATTTTTCCCCAAAATAGGCAGGCTTTGTATGGCATTCTTGAAAAATGAAGATGCTGAACATTCTTCTAATAGTTCTTTTTTTGAATATTTTCTTTTGTTCAATCTGATAGTGTGCTTTGCATATTGTGCAGTCTTTTTGTTACTGTAGCAGTTGGCTTGTTAAGGGCCTTGTTCAAATGTGTAAATGTTCCATCATTTAATGAGAGCAGTATTTTTGGTAGCTGTTGCAACCATATTTTTCCCCTTCTAAAATGTCAATGAAGCCCCTTACTTTGGCTTGTTAAGACAAAGGGCTTTTATGTAAATGAACTTTATTCCCTGGTTCTCACTGTGGGAAGCTGAATACATTAGTTAGTAAAGACTTGTTCTACTTTCTGTCTTTTTTGTGTAATATAAAGGAGACAAATATCAGAAGGACGTGAGTTTCTTATGTTCAAATAATAAATGGTGGCATTTGTTTAGGATCTCTGTTCCCCACTGGCTTGAAAATGAGATTGTTCATGTAGCTTTAAATTTACCACTTTAGCAATATTGGCATGCAAGTGAATTCTTTTCTATGTGTGATCTGAAGTTTAGTTTAAAATGAAATTTACATGGAACATATTTTTGTTCTAAATACTGTTATACTTTAGGATTTGCATTTGATATTATATATAATACAATATTAATTATTCAATTAAGGAAGTCTCATATGCTTTAAGTGTTTCTATGGAAATTTGTAACAATTCAGATTTCAATTGCAGTTTGAATTCTTTCTATTTTTTGACAGTAGTCGAGGAAATGTTCTTCATTGGAGGCAATGTATATCATTTTTTTAAAAACTGAGATAAATGTAAAAATGTAAATGATGTTTAAAATGTATGGGATATTAATGTGCAAGCACTGGATGTTATTTCAAATTGATCTACTTAGAATTATTACTATGCTAATACTGTATCTTAATTAACTTTAACTAGATTGCTAGAATTGATCATTTTCAATGGAAAGCATAGATTTTTAGATTTTCTGTATCTAAGTTTCAAATTTACAGTAGGCGCGTGTAATTTGACATTAGTTTATTTTATGGAACTCAAGCAAGTGAGTGGGAATAAATATGAGAATGATCTTTTTGTGACATCTGTCACCCCACTGATTGCCAGAGTTGGTTAAACTGATGTGGTTGGCTAGGTGGCCTCTTTTCCTCTTACCACGTCCCTCTGGAAGCTGCATGCCTAGTGAAAGAAGGCAACCATTCACGATTAGAAAAACTAGAAACTGTTTTATTACTTCTTCAATTTCAATTCTTATTCATATGTCATTTTTACAATTTCCAGTTTGAAAAATGTAGATCAGGACTTTGAGAGAAAGTCATGGGCAAGTATTGTTATTGATCAGTTGATTATCAATCAAAATTTTAAACTATGTGAAAGTTATTGCTACTACGGATGTTAATTACTTGCAAAAACTATGAAAACTGAAATATCTCATATTAATAAAAACAATGGCTAAAGATATTTAAAATGTTTTTTAATGTAGGATGTTTTCATCGAACATTCCAGACATGGTTTTAAGAAGTCTAGCAATCAATGTCATTTTGCTGGAAATATAAAATTAAAGGGAATATTACCTGAGTCCTTCGGGATTGGGTGGCATAGAAGTCGAATAAATAATACATATATGAATTAGACTTGTCTACTGTAATGCACCATTTGATTTTTTAAAAAAACTCATATTTGCCAATATGGTTTAAAGAAGTTAATCTACTTTTAATATATAGAAACATGTAATGTTGTTATAAGACATGGAAGTTGAAAAAATGATATTCAATATTGGAAATAAAATGAAGTCCTAATTTTGGATAATTAGTATTGGTTTATTTTTCTTAATCTGTTGTCTGTCTTTTCAATGTTACAGACAAATGAAGGAAAATAAAATACAACTTGACACATTTAGCTGAAAGTCTCTTTTTTCCTTTCCATTTCTAGGAACATCCAGTTATCATGCAACATACAGTTCAGGTAGGTAAACCGAAATATTACAACAATATCTATTAAACATTTTCCTACTTTCTGATATGTATCTGAAGAACATAACACTATAGATTTAATGTTCAACTCTAACAGAACCTTATGCTTGTTTTGTCAAAACATTTGTTTTTTTAAAATACAGTAATACCTCATGATACGAACTTAATTGGTGCAAGGAGGAGGTTCGTATGACGAAAGGTTCGTAAGATGAAACATTGTTCCCCATAGGAAACAATGTAAAGTCAATTAATCCGTGCAACCAAAAAACCCCTGCAAAAAAACGGCGTTCGGCGACTGCTGGGAAGCCGCGCGGCTGTTTTAAAATGTGACAGCCGGCCTGGGGGGCTTCCCAGCACCCCCCCCGAACCCGGGTTTGGGGTTCGGGGGGGTGCTGGAAAGCCTTCCAGGCCGGCTGCGACCTTTTAAACAGCCGCGCGGCTTCCCAGCTGTCTCCGAACGCGGAAGTTCGGCTTTGGCGTTCAGTTTCAGGAGACAGCTGGGAAGCGGTGCGGCTGTTTTAAAAGGTTGCAGTCTGCCTGGGGGGCTTCCCAGCACCCCCCCGAACCCGGGTTTGGGGTTCGGGGGGGGTGCTGGAAAGCCCCCCAGGCCGGCTGCGACCTTTTAAAACAGCCGCGCCGCTTCCCAGCTGTCTCCTGAAGCCGAACGCCAAAGCCGAACTTCCGCGTTCGGCTTTGGGAGACAGTTGGGAAGCGGCGCGGCTGTTTTAAAAGGTGACAGCCGGGCTGGGGGGCTTCCCAGCAACCTCCCGAACCGAACCCGGGGTTCAGAAAAATTTTGCCTCTTCTTACGAACTTTGTTTGAGTTATGAACCGGCGTTCGGGAGGCTTCTGGGAAGCCCCGCCGCCCGGCTGTCACCTTTTAAAACAGCCCTGCGGCTTCCCAACAGTCTCCGAACGCCGGTTCGTAACTCGAAAAAAGTTCGTAAGAAGAGGCAAAATTTTTCTGAACCCCGGGTTCGTATCACGAGTTGTTTGTAAGACGAGGGGTTCGTATCTTGAGGTACCACTGTACTGGCATTTTGCAAAGTAATCTAGATGGATTGTAGAAGCCAAATTCATCTTTTCATAAAGCTACAATACTCCAAAATAATAATGAATCATTTGGGGAAACCTTACATTATTATGAACTTTCCATTTTTTAAAGACAATAATGTAAAAACCTTACATTATTATGAACTTTCCATTTTTTAAAGACATTGATAATGGATTGCAAATATGGTCAGTTGTTGCTGAGATTGTAATCAATTTTGTTGATATGTACCTTAGATGTGGTTTGGAGATGATTTACCTATCAGTCCACGCAGTCCACTGACTCCGAGGCACGGCCCTGGTCTTGCTGATGTTTTACTATATGACCAATGGATATCTGTCCGACATGAGGCAACTTTGATTCCTATGCAAGAGGATCTGGCTATCTGGCTATCTGGCTTATTGGGTTTGTTTGAAGAATCATGTAATTACTATAAAAAAAGATGTAACGTAGAGCTAGATTTAGAGTTCATACTGTTATAAGTTAAAACCACTAATTTTATTGGGTTTTTTTAATAGAAGTCTAGTCATTTATTAAGAATACATAATACTGCTTTACTCTAAACCAGGAGTAGGCAAAGATGGCTCCTCTATGACTTGTGGACTTCAGCTCCCAGAATTCCTGAGTCAATCATGCTAGCTCAGGAATTCTGGGAGCTGAAGTTCACATGTCATAGAAGAGCCAACTTTGCCTATCCCTTCCCTAAACAGTTTTAAAAGGCATGTGGCTTTTTGAAACATTGACTAGTATGAGAGTCAATATTTTTCCTAATTAGTATAGTTAAAACTACAGGATAATGTACAGCATGAGATATAAAAACTTACTTTAAAATACAATAGGATCATGTAGATGCATTCTTAGATAGAGGTAGCAATGTATGCTGAGTTATCAGTTTTATCTGTTCTGTTCTAATGAAAATCATGCTTCTTCTATAGGTATTGAACTTAAAACAGAGCGTTTCTTGGAAGAACTTGATAATGGGGTACTGTTGTGCAGTTTGATTGGAGTCATTCAAAGCATAGTGAAAAGTAACTCAAGTGATTTAAAAGTAAGTTCATTTTTTTAAAAAAATGGCAATTAACTTTTCTTTAAATTAATGGAAATTCGTGTGAGCAAGATTATCCTATTAAATGTGCTTGCATTTATCTGAAAGGAAGACAATCCTGTATATAAGTTTTAAAGGAAAATTAGCAAAAAATATTCTCTACTAATATATACTTAGCAAATCTAAGGTTCTTTCCATATTTTAAATATAAATTACTGAGCAGGGAGGAATTTTCTCTTCCTCTCAAATGAATATAGTACATTGTTTTTCTACAAATGAAGATAGTTAAGAATGTTAAATATAAAAATCCTATTACTAGACAGTTCATTATTATTTTTTTCCAATGTGCTGACATAGTCATAATGTTCTTGCATAAAAAAAGTATGGTGCTGAATATTTCACCCTAATATCAAAGTTACTTTAATTCTAATGTTATCCTGTGTTCAAGTAGCAATTCTTAGAATTCATCCTCTGCTTTATGCTGCTATGTTTACTCCATACTGAAATAAGCACATGTATCTCAACTTCTCATGTGAACTAACTAATAAAGCAAAAATATTAGAACTCCTGCACCTATCTTTTTACAATTCTGGGACATTCTGATCTGGTTTAGTTCTCGTAAGACAATGAGTGATTAGGTTTGCTTTGGATTAGTATTAGTAGCGGGTTCCTACTGGAACAGTAAAGGACACTGCACCGGTAGCAAAAGTTGAGCTGAACCCGCAGCTTTGTCTGTCTTGCAGAAGCAAAAACACGCTGAAACACACACGCACGCAAGACACCTGAAACTATGCATGCAACACAGCGGTAGGAGCAATCCGCCCCTGATTAGTATGTTGTGTCAGTGGATAAATTCCCACCTTAATGAACCACATACATTTTGCCCGGGGATAGCTTAATGTTATTTAATACATTTTGTGTTCTTTAGAGCATGAAAAATCTACATATACCAGTCAGATGGTTTAGGATGATATTGATTGAGAAAGATTTATGATAAGCATGAAGTGCAATGCAGAAGCTCTGAAAATAAGAAGTGTTACAGCTGGTACAGATGTTGGCACTTAGGACTTTTGAAGTTGGGATGCCAAGTGATCTATCATAAAAGGATGCTGAAAAGAATGGTTGGACAGCTGTAGTGAAAAGGTGGAGGAACTGTTACACAAATTAGATGCACTTAGAATTATAAACCGACATAAAATATTGTTTGGATAATACATACAGTGGCTTGAGATGGTACAGAATACATGGAAGTTGTGCCTCAGGTTAGGTTCTGTGAAAAAGGAAAAGTAATTTGGAAGATGAAAGTCTGCTGATTAAAATTGTACGTGACTTGAAATTCATTGAAAAAATGTGAATCATATGTTCAAGCTGCTGACACATTTGTTCTAATTTTAAAATACTGAAGTAGTATTTAGAATATAAACATCCTGGAGGGTTTGTTCTGGATATTCATGTGATACATGTTGTTGCCCTTCTTGTATCTTTTGCCAGTAATATATATTTGAAGTGTCTTTCAAGCCTTTTCACAGTTAAGTAAATGGGTCATCTACTTTTTTCTGACAACTGAAGTTAAATGCCACTAAATTTTAGCTAAGTCCAAATTTCTGCATTGCTTATTTATATACAGCTGAGATTAATTTCTTTTGAAATGTAATCTTTTTTTTTGGAGGGGGGAGAAGAAAAGCCCTCCCCACTTTCCTTACTGGTTCTACTCTAGAAAAGTTTTTGTGAATGTTTCGGAATGTTTCATGTTAAAATTTATACATTACTTTCCAGAATTTCCCTTTGAGAAAAATCCCCTGTAAAAAAGATGCTCCTTCAGGATCTTTCTTTGCCAGAGATAACACAGCGAACTTTCTGAATTGGTGTAGGTGCCTTGGCGTAGATGAGACTTATCTTTTTGAATCCGAAGGCTTAGGTAACTTTTGTTGCTTTTTGAATTGTTTTATTGAATTATATTAAATTAACATCTTATATAGGCTATTATTTACTTCAAAATTTAAAAGACGAGATGTTAGAAACATAGAAGACTGACGGCAGAAAAAGATAATATTTTCTCATGTTGCTTTTGATCTTTCCCCCAACGTCCTACAATGTTTGTAGAAATTAGATCTTTCTGTATTGGAAAAATACATTTGCATGTTTAATAACCTCTGTTAAAACATGTAGTAATACAAACACTAAACAGGGCAAAATATTCCTTAGACTGAAATATTCTAATAATAGAAGTTAGAGTTTTAAATTTTGACAAGCTTAATAATTGCAGCACCTTTCCAATAGAACTGAGAGGTGTGTGGGGGGTTTAATATTGGAATTGTCTGATTTTTTTAATATAAATTTGTATCAGGCTATTCTGATCTCTTTGGAAGATGTTGATGTGATAATGGCTTTATTAATGCCATTGAGTGGAGAATTTAATGTTAACAGTTAATAATCTGTTGACAATTAATCTTTTGCTTCAGGTCCTTTGGATTCTACCTTTATTACTTCTTTATAACTTGGTAGAAGTTAACAGTTTGTATAAAAATACAAACCGTTAACTATGCATAGTGCTGCTACCCTTTGTTTATTACTCATCCTAACAAAATCTGTTGTTGGGTTTGCATGTCAAGGATTGGACTGCTTACCTCGTTTCAGGTTGAATCTTGCAACCAGCAGCTGCCAGACCAAATTTTTCCAGATGGACTAAAATCTTGTAGTGCTCATTAAGAAAAATAGCTTGAAGATGTATTGCTAATTAGGTTTTTAGCATTGTCCCTTTAAAAAATGAATAGACATAGCTGTAAGTCCTAGGCCTATATAAAATCACTGCTTAAATTGTTTGGTATTGTATATCCTTCTTGAAGAGTATGCCTTATGTATTTGCTTTGCTTGGAGTTTAAATTTAAAAAATATTATTCAGAATTGTTAAACGTATGGCAATGTTAAATTTGTAAAAAGTTTTTCAACGTAATTAATTGGACAGATAAGATACAATGTCATCCAACAATGATAGGATTCATATATCTCCTACACAGTATATTTTAATCTACATTCAATTATTATTTTTTCTATAAAGAAATAGGGTGTAGGTTCACCAAGCCTGTATTATACTGCCGTTTTAAGGACATAATTCAGAATATTTTGAAAGTGGTTACTGATTACAGTAGCTGGTTTTGTGGCATGAATATATGCTTTGTGTGTTCTTGGCAAAGATCTGCAAGGACCCTTTTGTAAGCTTGTGGGAGTGAAATAAAGAGTGGGTTTGTGCCTAGACAATATTCATGTAGGGGGCATATGGGTTTCTCTGCATTCATCGTTACAAGTGCCATTGAATTTTTTGAAAGAGGCTAACCTCCTTTGGCAGTTGTATTCCTGCCATAAGCAACTTGTACAAAACATTGAGCTGGATGAGATGTGCCTCATCCCAGGGGCTAGACCATATCAATATGGTTAGGTTAGGTTAGGTTTATTGGATTTATATGCCGCCCCTCTCCGCAAACTTGGGGCGGCTCACAACAATAATAAAAAACAGTACAGTACACAATACCAAATCCAATGCCCACCCATCCAGTTACAATTTAAATTAATAATCTCATAAAAACAGTATATATAAAAAACAGGCACACAGTCAATCAATCAACAAAACAACATGGGCAAGGGGGAGGTGTTTTAGTTCCCCCATGCCTGACGGCAAAGGTGGGTCTTAAGGAGTTTACGAAAGGCAGGGAGGGTGGGGGCAATCCTAATCTCAGGGGGGAGCTGGTTCCAGAGGGTCGGGGCCCCCACAGAGAAGGCTCTTCCCCTGGGTCCCGCCAGACGACATTGTTTAGTCGACGGGACCCAGAGAAGGCCAACTCTGTGGGACCTAACCGGTCGCTGGGATTCGTGCGGCAGGAGGCGGTCCCGAAGATATGGCACAGGTTGTCCAAACTCTCACAATAATCAAGAGCAGAACATTCAAGGAGTAAGTCTGTTTAAGTTCTGATTAATCAGATTTATTTTAAAGAAATGCAAGTATTGATAGTTCTGCTTTCAAAAGTGAACTGTCCAAACTTCATTGCTCCTGCCCTTTTGATGAAAGGAAAATAAAGCTTGACTCTTCCGGGGGGAAAACAACTCCTCACACCTGATTCTCAGTGTGATCACTCATGTCCATATTTTATGAAGTTTGTTTCTTAGATAGATCTGGTAATTGATCCAGCCATTATAATGCCATACATATAAAGCCAAGTTCACAACTCAAACTGACGGTCTCAAGTATTCCTCTGCTTGTATAGCCCAGATTACGCTGCCTTCTGTTTTACATCTTTAGAATTCTATACTGTGTACATTAAATTTCTATGAAAATTATGAATAATATGCATCCATTCTATTATACATCCTCAATGCATTTTCCTTGCAGTTGAGATTTTTTGAAAGAAGAGATCACATATGCTAAAGCAGGATTTCTTAAAGTGAGGATTGAGAATTCCTAGAGCAGTGATGGCAAACCTATGGCACGGGTGTCACAGATGGCATGCGGAGCCATATCTGCTGGCATGTGAGCCGTTGCCCTAGTTCAGCTCTAATGTGCATGTGTGTGCCGGCCAGCTGATTTTTGGCTCTCACAGAAGCTCTGGGAGGGTATTTTGGCTTCCAGAGAGCCTCCAGGGGGATGGGGGACGGCGTTTTAACCCTCCCCAGCTCCAGGGAAGGCTTTGGATCCTTGGGGGGGGGCCGCGCAAACACAAGCCTACTAGGCCCACCAGAAGTTGGGAAACAGGCCATTTTTGGCCTCCAAAGGGTCACCGGGGGAGTGGGGGAAGCTGTTTTCTCCCTCTCCAGGTATTAAATTATGGATGTGGGTATTTGTACATGTGCGATAGCACGCACACATGCTCTTTTGGCACCCGAGGAAAAAAAGGTTCGCCATCACTGTCCTAGAGGGTTTCAGATAAATGGAAAATTCAGAACACATTTGGGACTCACTTTTCTGTTCGGCCTCAGAAGGTGACAGTTTGGGAAAGGACTTATTTTATTGAAGAGCTTCACACTAAGAATTTATGATCCCTACCCGCCTTTCCAAAAATCCAGTTGAGGGAGATTGGAGAGCCTACTTCTGCCTCCATGTAAAACTTCAATTGGCCAGGATACTTACGGTAAGCTGGTGGCCCTGGCAATTACACAATTTTTCAGGAGATGTCTAAGATTCTCTTCCTTCTCATTGCTGGGAGATTCTGCTACAGAGCTATGAAAAGTACACAGTTCACCTTGGCATAAGTAAGAGAAGCATACTTAGTTAAACTTTGTGGCAGTTTGTCCAGGGACAGAGGGAAGAAAAACCCTTAGAACATGATCTTATCGTTTGCCCAATCAAATCCCAAAGGGATCTCTAACGGGGTTCAGCACAAACCATTGCATACTCAAAATTGGGTCACTGTTAGAATTGTATGGTAGGAAGCATGTCTTTTTCATGGCAGCCTTTGCCCTACGGAATATTTTGCCCCCTGAGGTTTGGCATTTAAAGCATTCATATAATGCCATCTTCTAAACAACTCTGGCAGGCCTCTATCCTTCTAGCCTTCCATAAAGTTTTGAATGCCTTGCCCTTTCCCCCAGCGCTGGAATAAGACTGAATGATTGCACATTAGAAGTTTGACTTGGCATTAGGGTTTCTTTTGTTATTAATGTTTTAATGTGATTGCTTTTATAGTTTTATAGTCTTTTATATGTTGTTTCAATCTTTGATTGGGAGCCTGCCAGAGTTGTAAAGCATTATATAAATGCTTTAAATAAATATACAAAGAAATGAATGCACTGGTAGATTTCCAAATCAATGATAGCTAAAGAAAGGTCTGGATGCCAAGCAAGAGTACATCAGGGAGTAGGTTAGAAAAGAACTTGTGGGTACAGACTTATACATTTACAAATGTGTTGCAAATTTTGATCCATGCCATTGAATGTATGCAAGTTATCTAGGTTTCACTGAATTATTTTTTTCCCCTTACTTGCACTTTTTTTTTTTCAGTGCTGCATAAAGATCCAAGACAAGTGTACCTTTGCTTATTGGAAATTGGTCGCATTGTATCAAGGTATGTTATTCATTGCTTTTTCCAAGTAGATGTTTTGAATATACAGTGGTACCTCGGTTTTCGAACGCTTCCCTTCTCGTACATTTCAGATATCGAACAAAATTTTCTGCAAAAATTTGCTTCAGTATCCGAACAAAAATTCGGATACCGAACAGCCAGAGAAAATTTTGTTCATTATCTGAAATGTAATCCCGGCAGCTTCAGGGCGCTGAGGAGCTCTCTAAGAGCTCCAAGCTGCAGGAAAGGTGGGGGCTGCTACAATCGCGGCAGCTTTGGGGGGCTCCTTTCCTCATTGCTTCGTTTTATTACCTGTAAGGAGCTTCAAAAACTTTTTTCCTGTGGCTGCAGCAGCGGCGATTTCCCTTCCAGTAGCAAGAGCGCCGGGAACGTCACGTGATGAAGGGAAGCCGGCGGAGCCATCTCAGCATTTGCTTCCGCTCCAGCACTTCCCTTCATTACGTGACTTCCCGGCGCTCTTGCTACTGGAAGGGAAATCGCCGCTGTTGCAGCCACAGGAAAAAAGTTTTTGAAGCTCCTTACAGGTAATAAAACGAAGCAATGAGGAAAGGAGCCCCCAGAAGCTGCCATCCCGGCAGCTTCAGGGCGCTGAGGAGCTCTCTAAGAGCTCCAAGCTGCAGGAAAGGTGGGGGCTGCTGCAATCCCGGCAGCTTTGGGGGGCTCCTTTCCTCATTGCTTCGTTTTATTACCTGTAAGGAGCTTCAAAAACTTTTTTCCTGTGGCTGCAACAGCGGCGATTTCCCTTCCAGTAGCAAGAGCCCCGGGAAGTCACGTAATGAAGAGAAGCTGCTGGAGCGGCAGCAATTGCTGAGATGGCTCCGCCGGCTTCCCTTCATCACGTGATGTTCCCGGCGTTCTTGCTATTGGAAGGGAAATCGCCGCTGTTGCAGCCACAGGAAAAAAGTTTTTGAAACTCCTTACAGGTAATAAAACAAAGCAATGAGGAAAGGAGCCCCCCAAAGCTGCCGGGATTGCAGCAGCCCCCACCTTTCCTGCAGCTTGGAGTAGCGAATTTATTTATCCCATTGGAAATAAAGAAAATAGATTTAATTGGTTCCCAGCGAGTTAACAGGGGCTGGGAACCAATTAAATCCATTTCCATTATTTCCTATGGGATAAATAAATTCGGTACTCGACCAAATCGGTTCTCGACCACACTTCTGGAACGAATTGTGGTCGAGTACCAAGGTGCCACTGTATTATGATTCTCCCCAAAGTTTTTGCAGAAGAAATTGGCTGTTTTCATAAGACACATGGTACTACAAACTAACCTAGTGCATTTTAATTGGTGCTTGATTAGTTTACGGTTTGTGTTCATATTCTGAAAATTGGGTTAATTGATAGACCTCAATTAAATTAAGAGTCTTATGAAAACACAGCCATTCAGGTATAAGCCTATATTCCCTAGCAAAGCAGTCCAGGTGCCATAGGATATTTTGTGTTTTCCACCTATAGGTGGAAAAGAAAGTCTTCCTTTGCCATTGGGTGAAATAATGAAAGAATCTCTACTATCACTGTTACACAGCACAGCACCAAGTTTTATCTAAGAATCCAGTAAGCTATTGGCTGTTTTATTCCTGTGTTCTACTCTTACTCACAAAAGTACTCTGTGTAATTGCCACTCTCACCCTATGGTTATTATCTTAGAATTTTGCTAAAATTTGCTAAATAATGTATTTTATACATTTTTCTTTTTATAGACATGGAGTTGAACCACCAGTATTAGTAAAGTTAGAGAAGGAAATTGAATTGGAAGAAACTTTGTTGATGTCCTCTGACAGTGTAGCCCCTCTAGTTTCCTACAAATCGTGCTGTCAGCATGAAGAATTACATGAAGCAGTAAGTAGCATGCATATTTCTGCCTATGAAGCTATAATCTAAATATTTCTGTAATCTGTAACCCGAAGAACCACAGTAGTGAACTATGTAAGTTTTCTAGATATTTTGAAGGACTGGATCATGCTATGGTCCAAGTTTGCTTGGTTTGGAATAACGTATTATGCAACCCAAGTCACTGTGATTTATTAACTGTAATTAAAGTTTAGCATTTGGACAAAAACAGAGCAAATTTTGATTTATCTTACAAATCATAGCTAGGCAAACCATAGTCAGTATAAAATGTGAACCTAGTCAAAGTGTCTACAAATCTCATTGCAATCAAAAATCTATTAATGAGCCATGGTGGCTCAGTCGTTAGAATGCAGTCTGGTTAGTCTGGAGGACAGAAGGGGACATGATTGAAACATTTAAATATGTTAAAGGGTTAAATAAGGTTCAGGAGGGAAGTGTTTTTAATAGGAAAGTGAACACAAGAACAAGGGGGTACAATCTGAGGTTAGTTGGGAGAAAGACCAGAAGCAACGTTAGAAGATATTATTTTACTGAAAGAGTAGTAGATGCTTGGAACAAATTTCCAGCAGATGTGGTTGGTAAATCCACCGTAATTGAATTTAAACATGCCATCCATCCTAAGATAAAATACAGGAAGTAGTATAAGGGCAGACTAGATGGACCATGAGGTCTTTTTCTGCCCTCAATCTTCTATGTTTCTATGTTTCAGTACTGTAGGCTAACAACTCACTGCTCACTCCAATAATTCGATTTTGAGCGACTCAAGGTTGACTCTGCTTCCATCCTTCTAAGATTGGTAAAATGAGGACACAGATTGTTAGGGGCAGTATGCTGACTCTGTAAACCACTTAGCAAGCACCATGAAGTGGTATATAAGTATAAGTGCTATTGCTGTAATGATGGTCAAGATTACTTTAAAGCAAATTAGTTGATTTTTTTTAGTACTACATCTGAGCCACCAATTACTAGTTTACGACATTATAAATTGTGAAGTAGCATGAAAGGTGAAACCACTTTGTTGTCAGACCATGACTTATCACAGCAGTTATGCAAAAGAAACAGAATTTGTCAGCAACTAATAAAATGATGAAAAGAACATTAAAAAGCCACTTTAAAATCTAACAGAGTTCAATTGAAGTAGATTAACATTTAAAAGTAGATATTTAAAGAAATCAAAATGTGCAGTTTTTTAAAAGCAGATAGTGGACAGAAAAACAATGGAGACTCCCACGTAGAATTGTTACCTTCTAGGTCCTCTTAGGTAGGTGGTCATCAAAGAGTCATCTTGAGTCATTCCTAGTAGCTCCCGGTCATAACCGAGGAGCATGCTGCCAGAGAACCAGCTTTGACAGTGAAAGTAGCTGTCTTTCACCAGGAGACAAACATTTCTGCTGCCTCAGTACTTTAGGGGCAGGTCCAAAAAGTGTATTTCATGTTTACTGTTGTTTTTAATATACTGTGTATTATATAAAGATAACAAAATCTTTGTACAATATAGGTTAAGCATATTGCTGAAGATCCTCCTTGTAGCTGCTCTCATAGATTTTCAATTGAGTATTTGTCTGAAGGGCGCTATAGATTGGGAGACAAAATACTGTTCATTCGAGTAAGTATACGTTTTCAGTAATTTTGCTCAGTTACTTAAGTACTATCTTAATTGGGTGGGAAATTATTCCTTTTAAAAACATGACAATATAAGTTAATTCCCACTACCGTACATTAATGATATCATCTGAAAATGTCCCAATGTTACTGATGCTTGGGACTACTTCAGCAATCATTCCGTCTCTTTGCTGCCATAATACTGGGCATCATGGTCTGCACTTTTCATTTATGTGTGTGTTTGTGTGTGCACATAATGCTTCTATTGCTTTCTAGGGATTGGTGGGGAATGGGAAAAGTGAATGTTAAAATCATTTTAATATTTCATATAATAACCAATGTTGCTCAAGTGCAATCAGTTATAATCGAACTATTTTTATCTCTCCTCTTCTATTAGATGTTACATGGCAAACATGTAATGGTACGTGTTGGTGGAGGCTGGGATACTCTTCAAGGTTTTCTTCTCAAATATGATCCTTGCCGAGTGCTTCAGTTTGCAACATTGGAACAAAAGATTTTATCATTTCAAAAAGGTGCATCTGGTGATACGGTTTCTGATTCATCTGCTAAACCTCCACAACCTCCACCCATGAATCCCATATCTGTCATTGATGCATACCATAAACAGAGTTCAAAGCATTCTACTATGGTTTCTGTTTCAAAAAATCCTCATGTAGGTAATAAGAAACAGGCAGGATGTAAGTCTTCTCAACCAACAGTTCTTTCTTCTTCAGAAGTAGGAAATAATTCCTTACCTACAGACCAGTTGACACGAAACCAGCCCAAATTAAAAGATTCAGCGGTAAGTAATGTTCAGCCATTTTCCAAAGCATCGAAACTAGTTTCAAAAAATCCAGTGCCACCTTCTCATAACCCTACATCTGTTTCAAAATATAGAAAAAACCTAAATAAGTGTTCATCATCAGCTCAGGGCACAACGGCTTTAACACCTTTAGCATCTCAGAAATGTACTGCGTCATCTACCAAGTCTGCATGTTCTCAAAACTCTCCAACTGTACAACATTCTGCTTTAGGTTGTTCAAACAATAAATTTTCCAGGTTGCCCGAGACAGCTACAAGGGTAGGCTGTCTAGAAGAACATCATACTGATAGTGCAGCTGGGTTTAGAAATGCAACCAAATGTAATCCTCTTTCAAAAACTTCAGCAAAATCGGTAAAGACAATTAACAGAAATGTACATGTGTCTAAGCCATCTTGCCCTCAAACGTCATCTTCAATGCCTACAAAAATAATTTCCCAAAATAGTAGTCAAACATTACCCACACAGCTTTACTCACACAGAGGGAAATTGGAAACTAAGGAAGCCAAACAGAAAACTGCTCCTAATCCCAAACAGCTGAGTTCTAATCCCCATCTTACAAATGATAAAACAAAGGAGCAGACATCTACACTGGATGTAAAAAGTAAAAATTTGTTTTCATCTGTTAGTACTGATTCTTCAGCCAAGAAGAGACCGGTTCAAAACAGTAGGATGAAAATACAGGGAACAGCTGATGTCGCAACACATTCTGATCGTAGGCCATTATCCATTGTGCGTCTTCCTCAAACATCAACCATAAATGGGACAAGGAAAAAACCAGTAAAGGCTAATGTCAAAAGCCAAGCACAGGTCAAAGTCTCCCAGAAGAATGATAAAGAACTTGATTCAACCACTAAGGATCCCGTTTTACAAGGAAAAGCTACAACAGTTCTAACTAAAGGGGCACAGATTAGGTTAAAGGATTCCACAGTCAAGTCAAAACAAGATGATAATTACTTTGTTGTAACTGGGAATAAGAAAATCAGAAAGTAAAGAGTCTGGAATGTTCATTGATTATTGCAACATGTTTTTCCAACAGCCGCCTTATACTTGGGACCTTAACATTAAATACAATAATTTGAATGATAACTGAAACAGAAGAGTTTAAAAGGTTTCCTAGCCCCCACAAGTGCAATAGTTGACTGATTACAAATAGGCACTTTATCACGATACGAATTATAAATATTTTGGGATCCATTTCTCACATTGATATTAAAATGATAAAGATGCTCCCAATAAGTCATTTATTGCTCAGTTTCATGTAGCAAATATTTCTTAATGAATTTTAAGGTGGTATTTACCAACGGAAAATACAGTATAGCAAATTGGCTGTATTATTTTGCCAGGGGGGAAATGATATTTTCTGATAATATGGTCATTTGTTGACTCTATTATGAATATTTGTATTTGGTAAGGGATTTGGTCAAACATGAGCATGAGAATTGGTATTTACTACTGTTTGTGTGTGCACACTACTAAGTAGAAAAACAATTGTCGAATAGCCTTGAGTTAAGAACTCCAAATATCTATAATGCTAAATTTTATTTAAACTTTCAATGCACAGAAAACACTAAGAACATTTTACAAGAGTTCTTGGCTTCAGAGGTAATAATTTTAGTGCCTTCACAGATTATGTGCTTTGTTTGCTGTATTACAGGAAAGACCAAAAAGTGGCTCGAATGTATATTCTAATTATTATGGGTTGTGTTCAGGGCTACTGTTACCAGCTGGACTTATATGAACAAAATTATGCATTCAATTGTAATTTAATGATGTAGCACTATGTAATCTTTTCATATTTGCTTTTCTGAAATGACTAAAATTTATGCCAGCACAGTGTTTTACTCTTAAAATGTGACTGACAATCTTTCTATAAAAAAGAGCACCCAGTAAATTTCTAAGAAATTATTTGTGTTTACAAAGTGAGATAATAGCTTCAAAAATGAGTTATATTCATAAGCACAACTGAAAACCTTTCAAATAAGCTGCCTTTGGAATTTTTATATTTATGCTTCACATTATTTACTTTTTAGCTGTAGAATATTTTTGTTATTGCATTAATAATTTTACTTACAACATAAATAACTAACATTGATGAAAAAGTACTTTTTTGGTTTTAGGTTTGCTTTCAGTAGTATGTATTCTCTTGCACGTATACACTATGTATGTGTGTATACTACTGTTAAGCACAGTTGCACTTGTCATAGGCCTTTGAAGCAAGTTTTAAAACAAATTTGTGTTTCCCCTTCCCTAGGAAAACTTCTTAATTTCACTGTTGGTTAAAATGCTGCTTGACTCAGTGCCAGTAATTGGAACTCAAGTTAAAATTAATTGTTTTTGTAGAAAAATCTTTTCCTCCCTGCTCATCCACAAAAAAATTGTGAATTGGTTGTGGCCAGAGTTGAAAAGAATTTTTAAACAAACATTCTGGTTCTGCTCTAGTTGCATTTAAAAAGTACCGTATTTTTCGGAGAATAAGACACAGCTTAGTATAAGACACATCTTAAGTTTGGAGGAGGAAAATAGTGGGGGGGAAATCTACCTACTAGGTATTCATCTGGCTAGTGTCCTTACTCTGGTCAGCTCCAGAACATTTTATCCCCTGGTTAAGGCTGAAAAAACCTAATATATCTAAAACGAAGATTTCTAAATATTCATTTTTGCCCTTAACTTCAACAGTGTATGGATTTAGAAAAAAATAGTTTCTCAAATTGTTATAACAAGAAAAGTACAGTGGTAACTCTACTTACAAACTTAATTTGTTCTGCGACCAGGTTCTTAAGTAGAAAGGTTTGTAAGAAGAAGCAAACTTTCCCATAGGTATCAATTTAAAAGCCAATAATGCATGCGACTGGGGAAACCACAGGGAGGGCGGAGACCTTGTTTCCTCCCAGGAGATTCCTAGAGAGGCCCCATGGAGGCTTCTCCCTGCCTTTTCCAGCCCTGTTTCCTCCCAGGAGATTCCTAGAGTGGCCCCACAGAGGCTTCTTCCTGCCTTTTCTAGTCCTGTTTCTTCCCAGGAGATTCCTAGAGAGGCCCCACAGAGGCTTCTCACTGCCTTTTCCGGTTACAGTTTCAGAGGCTCGGGTTTGTAAGTGGAAAATGGTTCTTGAGAAGAGGCAAAAAAATCTTGAACACACAATTCTTATCTAGAAAAGTTCATAAATAGAGGCGTTCTTAGGTAGAGATACCACTGGAAATGAACACATTTGTGTTTTCAGTTAAGGTTTACGTTTGAACAATTTCAAAACTGGTTACACTTAGTCCCTGTATTTATTTTTAAAACAGAAGACACTCTCGATTTTTTTCTCTGCCCTCCCAATGCTAAGTAGAAAAAAAAATGCTAGGTGTGGATTATAGAATTACAGTGATCCCTCTATTATCGCGAGGGTTCCGTTCCAAGACCCCTCGCGATAATCGATTTTTCACGATGTAGGGTTGCGGAAGTAAAAACACCATCTGCGCATGCGCGCCCTTTTTTTTCTATGGCCGCGCATGCGTAGATGGTGGAGTTTGCGTTCCCCGCCGCCCATGCAAAGGGGAAACCGATTCAGCTCCTCGCTGCTGCTACGCTACCAAGCAGATCAGCTGCTGGGCGGCCAAAGGAACCTTCCCTGGGTCTTCCCCCTCTTGCTGGCGGGCGGGCGAGCGGCGGGCATCAGCGAGGAGCCGGGGTTTCCCCTTTGCGTGGGCGGCCGGGAAGACCGAGGTTGGGGGTTCGGGGGGGTGCTGGGAAGCCCCCCAGGCCGGCTGCGACCTTTTAAAACAGCCGCGCCGCTTCCCAGCTGAGTCCTGAAGCCAAACGCCAAAGGCGAACTTCCGCGTTTGGCTTCAGGACTCAGCCGGGAAGCGCCGCGGCTGTTTTAAAAGGTCGCAGACGGCCTGGGGGGCTTCCCAGCACCCCCCCGAACCCCCAACCCGGGTTCGGGGGGGTGCTGGGAAGCCCTCCAGGCCGGCTGCGACCTTTTAAAACAGCCGCGCCGCTTCCCAGCTGAGTCCTGAAGCCAAACGCGGAAGTGGTTTTTTTTTAAATTAATATTTTTTAAAAATCGCGATATAGCGTTTCGCGAAGATCGAGATTGCGAAACTCGAGGGATCACTGTATTGCATTTACTAAATAAGCATTGAAAAGCTATAGAAAAATTAAATGACACAGCTACCATATTTTTCAGAGTATAAGACGCACTGAAGTTTTTGGGGAGAAAAACAAGGGGGGAAAATAGCAAACAGTACAGATGATATACATTGTTTGCTGCGTATTTCTGTGTCTGTGTGCCTGATCCATAGAAATAGCAAAGAATTGGAGAAATGTACATTATGGCAGTATACTAATGCCAGAAAGTTTTTTTAAATGCAGTTACACTACCTCCTCCAATTATTTAAATAGATCTACTCCAAACATGACTAAGTCAAGATTTAACTCAGCTGCCTTATCTTAATACTAAATAGGACACTGTTACATTTCAGATTATACTTTTTCAGATATTTAAAATTGATGTGGCTTTCTGGAAATATAGTTATTCTCTGCTATTTAAAAGAAGTTACAATGACACTGGGCTTTTCAGATGAAGCATTTATTTTAAAAAGCTCCTCCATTTTGTTGTCTAAACAATAAAGCAATATTTAAAAAATAAGTTTAATAATTTGAACATTCTATAAACATTTATTTATTTATTGGATTTATATGCCACCCCTCTCTGAGGACTTGGGTGGCTTACAACATATAAAAAGACAATGAAAGCATCTTAAATCCAATTTAACTTTAAAATTAACTAATCTTAAACCAAAGTTTATTACAAATCAATCACTCCCATTCACACAAGAAACATACATTTCATTCATCGATCAGGGATAAATAATAGCCCCAACTCTGATATCACAAATGAGACTTCAGACCCTTGCGAAAGGCAGGGAGGGTTGGAACTGCATCTGTGGGGGGAGCTGGTTCCAGAGAGCCAGAGCCGCCACAAAGAAGGCACTTACCCTAGGCCACGCCAAGTGACATTTTCTAGTTTACAGACCATACTTACCTCCTTGCATCCAATTCAGTAGAAAATAAAAATTAGTGTCTCTCCCAGCAATTTGCTTTCTTGTAGTAGTTTCACTTTCAGTTTAGCATGTGGCTGAGCTGCCTGCCTGCAGCCTCAAATCAGCTGAGGGTCAAGAAGTTGATAATGAGTTGCTTGGCTTAACAGGCTCTGTTTTGTTTGCTGCAAGGAGATAAATTGCTGGGAGGCAGAGGCCAAAGTGTGATGGTGGCTGGGGGGGCTATATTCAGTGTATAAGACCCACCCAAGTTTTCACCCTTTTGGGGGGGGGGGTAAAAAGGTGTGTTTTATACTCCAAAAAATTTGATATATGGCTTCAATTGGGAACTGAACATTTGATTTTAGAAACTGCATGTTTCCATGGAAATGCATCTGAAAGTACAGATTGTGGTCGATTTAACCACTATACAGTAATTGGGACTAGAACTTCCAACACCATGCAAAAGTAAGTCCTTAGGATACTGAAACTGTCATAAATGTTAGTTGCCAAAGTGCCCAAATCACTATCATGTGACTGCAGGGACTGTGACAGTCCCATAAGTATGAAGACTGGTTGTAAGTAACTTTTTTTCAGCACTGTGATAACTTCAAATGGTCATAAGTCAAGGACTACCTTGGTTAAAGTTCATACTGAAGAACTCAAAAAAAGAACCAAAACTTTCTGCATTCATGATAAAAGCTACTGCCATAATAAAGAAATAAATTGTTTATGACTAAAAACCCATTATCTTTTCTGATTAAAATATATTTGATTTAACTGCATGTTTACTTTTTTTGAATTCTAAGAGCATATTACCACCAAATTCATTCACGTGCACACCTCCATTTTTCCTACCGGGATGGCATTCCAGACCGTCCATACTGCACCCCAATACTCGTTGGAGCCCAATAAGATGGTGTGTGGATGTATGGGACAGTGCTGCCCTCTTGGTGCCATGGTTTTTTCTTGAATATTATATTGATGGTTTGTATTTTTATTGTCTCATGTACCAGAAAAGATTGTTACAATATTTATTTATTCATTCATTCTTTCATTCATTCAATCATTGATTCATTCGATTTTTATGCCACCCTTCTCCTTACCCCCAGGGCGGCTTACAAAATGTTAACAATAGCACTTTTTAACAAAGCCAGCATATTGCCCCCACAGTCTGGGTCCTCATTTTACCCACCTCGGAAGGATGGAAGGCTGAATCAACCTTGAGCCGGTGATGATATTTGAACTGCTGACCTACAGATCTACAGTCAGCTTCAATGGCCTGCAATACAGCGCTCTACCTGCTGTGCCACCCTGCCACAATATAGGTGGCTATAAATGTCAAATAAATAAGACACAACTCTTCTTAAGAGAATTATCTGTCAGCCTACACAGGACAGAATATCAGTCTTGCACTGCACGATTACAAAAGCAAGTGACTGCATAATTCAAGCATGAGACCAATCCCCAAATTTAGAAAATTTAAAGTTATTAAAGATACACTTTATAGCAATGTTCTCTTAAACTTCACTCACAATTATATAGCACGGGTGTCAGACTTAAGACCTTGTGTCAGGATCATATGACATATCGGGACTTCCCCCCCCCTTGCTATACTGGGCATGGGTGTGGCCAACATGTGACGTATCTGGTCCGTGGGCTGTGAGTTTAACAGCCCGAGTATAGCAGAATAATTCTTCCTTCAAATTATTGAGCATTTGCCCCATAGTTAAAGTATGCATGACCTCAAGTGCTTCCACTATATATATGTACAGATCTTCAATGGTTGTCTGTATCTGTATTTTCAAAAGCTTTTCTTGGTTTCGCTCAGCTTAGCTCACCCTGGGACTCACCCAGCTGTTCTTTATTTCACAAGCCTTTTGTAACCTTCTGAAAATTCTTTAGCTCAGAGGCCACATGCCACTTTCTTAGAGGCTTCAGTATTCAGTTATATGTTATCGCCTTCTGGGCAGCTTGAACTTATCCTATTTTCGGCCTTCAACTGACCCCATTTTTCCATACAGTCCAGTAGAATTCAGTTTAGTTGCAGCTTTAACTTCACTTATCACTGTTCCTCCCCCATGCAAAATTTCCCCATTCATGCTCTAAAATGTTTATATTTTAAGCTATCAGTGAATGTAGAAGTTACAGTAATAATATACATGAATAATTGTGTTAAAAAAAATTAGGAAAAGACAAAGTAGAAATGTAAAGCTAGAGAACATGTCCCATCTAGTGGTGAGCATGCATTAATGTACCATTATTTATATTTTCTAAGTCTAAAAAACCCTCTGGGAAGAAACAAGGCTGTGCTTTGCGTTGTTATTAGTTGCGAATTTGTGTCTGACCCATTGCAATCCCATGGACAACATTCCCTAGGCCTTCTTGTCCTCTGACATCCCCCAGTGTCCATTTAAGCTCAAGCCGATTGCTTAGGTGACTCCATCCAGTCACCTCATTCTCTGTCATCCCATTCTTCTTTTTTTTGTCCTCATTGCACCCAGAAATTTTTTTATTATATATATAATAAATGCAGAAGTGGATTTACACTGGCAGTCTTCACTTATCCCTACTATGTGATGCTTGCTTCAGGTTCACTGAGTAGCTCTAAAAGTTATATGCTTCCATGTATCCTGAAGTTACTTGTATAAGTGAAATAAGCACGGGACAGGAGTGGCTCAGTTCTGCTCCGAGGACTGTATAGCCTCTCTGGATTCCATATTCCATATTCCACAGCCTTCCCACGGTCTGTAGCTTCTCAGCTTTGCAATTTGCTTTCCCTCCTTACCCCCCCTCCCTGTGGAGTTGGGTAAAAATAAATACCAGGTTTAAGAACAAAAAATAAATAAAAATAAAAGTTATATGCTTCCATGTGCTCAGTGCACTAAATTTTAATTTAGCATGTGAATATAACCATGTTCTGATCTTGCAATTTGAAAGGTTTTTCTTGAAGTTACAGAAATATTTTCATTTCTTCTTCATTCCTACACAGTCCATGACATATTGCTTAAACATTCAGATAGAAACTACCTAAATAATAACTGTAACAGTGCCAAACTAGTTACCTGTCATCTGTTTCACTTTCTTGCTCACTAAATATCCATTTTATTCACACCATATGCTTGAAAAGGGTTTTTTTGAAGTAAAAAATTACAGCTTCTTGATAGTCTGGAGACCTCTAGTGGAGAACACTAGAGTGATGAAACAATTGGGAAGAATTCTAGGAATCATATTTTATTTTATTGTTTATTTTATTTATTTATTTAGTCCAATAAACAATACATATTGAAGAGAATAGGCATGTAGTAATATATAATAAAGAAAAGGATAGAAAAAAAGATATAAAAATAGAGGAGAAGATATATGAAAGGAAGAAAAGATATATGATATATGAGATAAAGGAGAGACAATTGGACAGGGGACGAAAGGCACACTGGTGCACTTATGTACGGCCCTTATTTTTTTATGCTTTCCTTGTTTTTTTTAAGCAGAAGTTGCATATTGTTGGCCATGTGAAGCCTAGTAGAGCAAAACAATTTACTTCACTTGCAACTCTTACTTCTACTGTTACAATTATTATTCATAATAAAGGAAAATAATGTATAGAAAGAAACACCCTGACATTGCTTAGTAAGAACAAGTAGTAGTTCGTGAGCCACTCTTTATACTGTCTTCTCTTATCTCTATTTAAAAGTTGGTGTAGGAAAAGTTACATTTTCTAACAACTGCATAGTACAGGTGATACCTGATTTACGACCCCAATTGAGTCGTAAATTTCTGTTGTTAAGCAAGATGTTAAGTGAGTTTTGCCCCATTTTACAGCCTTTCTTGCCATAGTTGTTAAATGAATCACTACAGTTGTTAAGTCAGCATCACGGTTGTTAAATGAATACGGTTTACCCATTTCTTCGCAAATCGCACCTCTAACCCACTGAAAAACCTAACCCAAATCTCTGAAGTAGTCATTGTCCTACCGGTCAATGACTACTTCAGCTTCATTCGCAATAACACAAGAGCACACAACAGATTCAAACTTAATACGAACTGCTCCAAACTTGACTATAAAAAATATGATTTCAACAACCGAGTTATCGAAGCGTGGAACTCATTACCGGACTCAATTGTGTCAACCCCTAACCCCCATCACTTCTCCCTTAGACTCTCCATGATTGACCTCTCCAGATTCCTAAGAGGCCAGTAAGGAGCGTACATAAGTGCACTGGTGTGCCTTTCGTCCCCTGTCCAATGGTCTTTCCTTTCTTTCAACTATCCTATATATTCTCTTCCTTTCATATATCCTCTCCTCTAAGTTCACTTTCACCCTCTTTTATATTATCACATGTCCATCTTTCTTCCTATATATTTGTGCATTGGACAAATAAATAAATAAATAAAAAATTATTTTGCTTGTCAGAAGATTGCAAAAAGTGACCACATGATCCCCGTCATAAATACGTGCCAGTTGCCAAGCTTCTGAATTTTGATCATGTGTCCATGGGAATGCTACAATGATGTTAAGCATAAAAATGATCATAAGCCACTTTTCAGTGCTATTGTAACTTTGAATTGTCACTGAATGAACTGTTGTAAATCAAGGACTACCTGCAGCTACAGGCTATGCTAACAGACTTTGAATTGTCACATTTCTTGCAATTCAAGTATAGCCACTGAAGAGAAATGCTTAGAGTTGTAATTTAGAAATACCTGGAGGCCAGCAATTATCTAATCCCATCTTGAAGAATGCAGTTATCTAAGAAAATAAAATTAAAAACAGTAAAAACAACTTTAAATAATTTAAACTTGATTGGTTTGAATGAAGAGAAACTGGAACTCTTTTTTGCCCCGAAGCACCTACTTTGTAAGCAGAACAATTCTTTGAGAGGCATCTTCTAAACAAAGCAACATGTCAATTTGGCCAAAGTCATCAACATTCTCTTTAGCTGTTCTATACTGAAGTTCCAGGCTGGTTTGGGGGCCAGTTTCTGGACCATTTGGGAGCTGTTTTTCTGACTCTTTTCAGGCTGTTTCAGGTGCTTTCAAGTCTACTTTTCAGGCCATTTTTTGGGCAAAACCTAGAAAATTATTATTATTATTATTATTATTATTATTATTATTATTATTATTTATTAGATTTGTATGCCGCCCCTCTCCGAAGACTCGGGGCGGCTCACAACAAAATTCCAGGTTTGCAGCCTATATCCATGATGGCGAATCTATAGCTCGCATACCAGAGGCAGCACGCAGAACCTTCTCTGTAGGCACATGCGCCATCACCAGCTGCCCTGGTTTCTGGTGTATATGCACATAGGCCAGCTGGTTTTCAAGGGTGCTGGAGCGCTGGAAAACGACAAAAACCAGGCCATTCCTGGCCCTTTTTTCAGGCTGTTTCCCAGGCCATTTCCGGGCCATTTTTGAGCTATTTCCAGGCTGGTTTTGGGGTCATTTTCTGGACCATTTTGGGGCTGTTTCAGGCTCTTTCAAGGCTAATTTTCAGGCCATTTGTTTGGCAATAAAGCTTGAAAATGGCCCAGAAAACAGCCTGAAAATGGCCCAGAGAAAGGCCCAGAAATCAGTCTGAAGAGGACCTCAAATGACCCCAAAATAGCCTGAAAATGTCCCTGTGTTCCGGCATGTGCATATACACGCATGTGCAAGTGCGTTCCAGATTGGGCACTCAGTGCCAAAAAGGTTTGCTATCACTGCCCTATATGGTCAATGCGTTTTATATTATTTGTACATTTCTAGGTATTTATGCTTTGCAAACTATCTTGGAGATTTTAAAAAGTAGGTACTAAATATTTTAATATTATAATAATTTAATTAAGAAAGATCAATTTAATTCTATCTACCCATATAATATTTTATCACAAATCGGTCTATTTAATAGGATAAGAGGGGGGACCCCACTTTCTTTCAAGTTGTTCCTAGCAATTTAGCCAGATGATGCAATAATCTTTCTGTAGAAAAAACACCATGAATCATTCTCTACTGGTCTCTGTGATGGCCGCTGGAAAAATATAATTATTACCAAGTGTTATTCTGATGAATAGTATGTCTAATGGAGCTCTATTCTGCTGATTCTGGCATCGAAATAAGGGCATCATAAATTATGTGTACATACAGAACTAAAACCTTTGTAATACCTGAAAAGTACTTATTACTGGTGTCAAAACAGCATTGCACCTACAGCATTTTTTAAAAAATAAATTATCAGCATTTTTGTGACTTCAAAGGCTCCTTGTATTAACTTTGAAAGCGCCATGTAAAAACAGTATGAACATTACATTTATTTTGTTGGAATACAGACTAGAATTTCCAGGAATAAAATATTTGATAATATTCATGGTTGATATCAGGAATGTAAGGCCAACTTTTTGATTCATTTAATTTTACCAACAATAGCAATTTAATAACTTTTGTGGTTGGCTCTGGCCCAGCTCCTGTCCCAGGGAATGGGGAGGTGGATGCAGGGGAAAATTCAACATGTCACAGGCCTGTGTTATTGCCAACAGAATCAGTTCAGAGATTAGTTTCCTCGGACGAAGAAGGTGGGAGTGACTCGGCAGAGGAGGGCTTGGCACACAGCCCAGGCAGTCAATCTCCCTTATCTTCCGTTGATTCAGATGATGACATTTGGACCCACGCAAGCGCAGAATTATGCGTAGAAGAGACCAAGTAAGAACATATTACAGGAAATAAGTGAGGCCACCTGTGTTTGGGTGGGGCTCCAGTAATTAGGGCTGCTGCTATAAATAGCAGTATGTGGGTTTGGCCATTGTGGAAGAATATCTGATCGGAGTTCGTCAGGAATCCTGTGTTTTCTGGACATTGTTGCTTTTTCATGCCTTGGAAAACAAAGCAGAGCAACGTGTGTGTGTGTGTATGTGACTTCTTTGGAAGAAGAAGGGGTGTGACGTTTCTTCACAGCTGCTAGCTAAGCACTTAATGACTGCTTAAGGGAAATTGTACAGACTACCCAGTTGTTTTGGGAAGAGTGCTCTTTGCAATACAAAAAGAGTGCTTAGTTTATTTTGAATTTTGTGATAAAGAACATTGTTTTGAATTTTCAAACGTGTGTGTTTGTCTGAAATTTGTACCCTTGAATTTTCGGGAGACTCCTATCAGGGAGCCTGGCAAAACAAATAACTGATCCCAAAATATGCAAGAGACTGAAAAGTCTTTATTAGATGCTGATCTGTCTGCTCAGATAAGAATGATGATGTGGCATAGGTAAGCATGCAGCTTATCAGGAAAAGGTAAGCCAAGGATATATTAAGAACAAGCGTTCAGCTTAGGTGTCAGTCTAGGTCAGCGTTTCCCAACCGGTGTGCCGCGGCACACTAGTGTGCTGCGAGACACCGTCAGGTGTGCCGCGGCGAGAGGCGGCGGAGGAGAGTGGGTGGATCGGGCGGGCAATGGGGCAGGGCGGAGAAGCCAAGGGCACGTTTGGCCGGAGGCACCTACTGCCGCACCTCCCTGCCCCTGCCTCCCCACGGTGCCTCTGGCCAAACACGCCCCTGGCTTCTCCGCCCTGCCCCATTGCCCGCCCGATCCGCCCACTCTCCTCCTCCGCCGCCTCCTGCCTTGGGGCGAGCAATCCGGGAGTCCGGGACTGTGTGGCTTTGCGCCATGAAGAGAAAACGGCCGACTTTTCCCTGCTGCCGTTTTCTCTTCATGGCGCAAAGCCACACAGTCCCGGACTCCTGGATCGCTCGCTTCTCCAGTCAGCAAAGCCATCTGCCCAGGAAAGCGCCGCGCTGGCCGGAGAAGCGAGCGATCCGGGAGTCCGGGACTGTGTGGCTTTCGGCCGGGCTAACGAGGGACGTCTGGGAGGGCGAGGAGGCTGATGGCTGCTGCGCACTCCACTCTCTCTCCGGCTCTCTCTCGCTCTTTCTTTTTCTCTCTGTTGCTGGCGTGGTGAACGAGAGAGAAAGAGAGAGAGAGAAAAAGGAGGGGAGAGAGAATGAGAGAAAGAAAGCAAGAGAAAGAGAGAAAGAAAGGGGGAAGGAGGGAGAGGGAAAGACATAGAGGGAGGGAAGGAGGGAGAGAGAAAGAGAGCAAAAAAGAGAGTAAGAAAGAAAGAAAGAGGGATGGAGAGAAAGAAGGGAAGGAAGGAAGAGAGAGAAAGAGGGAGGGAGAAATAGAGTGAAATGGAGGAAGAGATATTTTTTTTGTCCAAACTTTTCTTTACCCCCCCCCCCCCGCCGCCCCCTTCAGTGTTCCCCAGAATTTTGAAAACATGAATAATGTGCCGCGGCTCAAAAAAGGTTGGGAAACACTGGTCTAGGTGACTATTTTTTAATACAAATTGTTTTGCCTTAGCAAGGTACTAGGTTTAATTCAGTTTCAAATGAGAAACTGAGGAAAAACATTCAGGGATTTTATTAAATGAAACAGAATAGTAACAGTCCCTTTATGCCTATCAGAAGGATAATAAGGAATGCATTACTACAAATTATATAACTTAAACATAAGCAGTGTTTTATCAAATAGCAAGAATACATGTTTACTATAAATCATGTATCTACCTTAAGTAAGGTGACCAGACGTCCCGCTTTTGGCAGGACAATCCTGATTTTTAATAATTTGCCCCTTGTCCCGCGGGATTTTCCTTTCTTTGGACTGCCCAGAGCGAATAAAGTGTTTCCTTTTTCTGGGCAGTGGGAGAAGCTTCCTCCTCCTGGCGCCCAGAGAAAGGAAACACTTTATTCGCTCTGGGCAGTCCAGACCGAATAAAGTCCAGGCTATGGGTTGCTTTGTGCATCCCCAACAGTGAGCAAGAAAGAGAGAGAGAGAAAGAAAGAAGGGGGGAGAGAGAGATGGGGGGGGGTTGGAGAAGAGACCAAGCACACACCTCTCCTGGGTTGCGGGAGAAAGAGTGCTGCTTCCAGTATAAGAAGCATCCTGAAAGCAGAACAGGCAAGCTACTTTGTTCTCTTCCCTTGTCTTACTGTTTTTATGCTTTTCAAAAATGGGAAAGATAATAAATTGATAGAAGTGCTGGACTGGGAAGCAATACGCAAAAACAAACATTGAAGTAAAAGCTTGTAGAGATTTTTCAGTCGTACGTTGTATGTCGTCCCCCTCCCCCAGGTCAATGGTGTCCCGCTTTGCCTAAGTTATAATCTGGTCACCTTAACCTCAAGGCAAGCTTTCTATGTATCATTGAAAAATAATAATTTAACTATTTAACTAATATAAGCAGGATGGGAAAGAAATGGATTTAACTAATATAATCTATAAAGAGGTGCTTGCCAGGGGTGGCGCAGCAGGTAGAGTGCTGTACTGCAGGCCACTGAAGCTCACTGTAGATCTGTAGGTCAGCGGTTCAAATCTCATCACCGGCTCAAGGTTGACTCAGCCTTCCATCCTTACGAGGTGGGTAAAATGAGGACCCAGATTGTGGGGGCAATAGGCTGGCTCTGTTAAACAGTGCTATTGCTAACATGTTGTGGGCTGCCCTGAGTCTGAGGAGAAAGGCGGCATAAAAATCAATCAATCAAACAAACAAATAAATAAATAAACTTACTTCCTTGCTGTATCTTCCACACTGTTGTATATAAAGGAGAACTGTTTTTATCTTCTGTGCTGCATGATATCTGTAATTCCATTCTGTTCCTTATCAATAACTTTTTCACTAGTGCTGTATGATGCCATTAATGTCTTACACTTAGAAAATGTGGCTATTGTATCCAATAAGTACTTCTTTCCCCAAAAGTTGGTAAAAAGTAACTATGAAAATTTAGGACTAAAATCCCTCTCTGGTACCAAAGGTGTTTTACATAGAACAAAAATACCTAAACATTTAGACTATCTCCTCTAAGTGGTAACAAAAATGTAGTAAAACATGACCACACTTTGTTCACCATAAAACTACTCAATACAATCAGTACACATTAAAAAGATGGAGCTCTGAGTGCCCTGTTGAGGTCGCCATCTTCAACTTTGAATCACAGCCCCCTGTTCATGGTCGTCAGACAGGAGTCAATCAGATCTCCTCTTGTGCAGATATTCAGAGGCAAAAGAACAAAACGCAAGTAGTGAGGATTTTATTCCCTCCAATAAATACTGTATGATCCATGTGTGGATTTCTGCTTGTGAAAGTCCCATATCCAGATCATTTTTTATTTTATTTTTATCTTTCCCTTTAGAAATTTTGGACAAATATGCTTGATTGAACTCTATCATCTTATCTATATAACAATTCTGTGAGAGAGTAACTTGTACAAGGTCACTTATTGAGTTACTTGGACAAGGAGGGAACACTGGTTCTCTAAGCCAGTGATTTTCAACTTTTTTTGAGCCGTGGCACATTTTTTACATTTACAAAATCCTGGGGCACACCACCAACCAAAATGACACAAAATTACACTCTAACACAGTATGCATATAGTTAATAATATAGTTCAAATATCTATATACACCATCAGGAGAGACATAACCAGCTGAGGCTGAGGCTTCATCTAGTGGTGACAACATTTACCTTCAGTCCTGACCAGGATTAGAAATTGGGACCATGGGGGGGAGTAGCAGCTTCAACTCCTCACCGTGGCCACACAATGACAAGTGCACTGCAGCCCAAGCGGGGACCTTCCTGGGTGTGAATGAGAGGCGGCCTGCTATTGGTTCATCGCTAGTGGTCGGGATGAATCCTAGAACTTGATTGGTCAGTGAGCGTTCCCTGTGCCTCGACTTTTCCTATCGCTGATAGCTGGAGGGATTGGGAGGGGAATGTTTATGGTGGGCCGGATAAATGACCTCCGCGGGGCATATCCGGCATGCTGGCCGTAGTTTGGGGACCCATGTTTAATTTCCCCACGGCACACCTAACCATGTCTCCCGGCACACTAGTGTGCCATGGCACACTGGTTGAAAAACATTGCTCTAAGCCAAGAATAAAGGTTGGTTTTTCCTTGGTTCCCCTCTTAGGCTGATTTTCCAGGCCTCTAATTCAAGATCAGCCATTCTCAGGTGGTTTGTTCTGATCACAACAGGCTGCTCCTTGAGACAGGAGGAATCATATCATTTAATGTGATTGTGTAGAGGACAAGGAGGAACTATGGAAAAAAATATTTTTTTCTTCAGAAAATTAGACCACTGGATAATCGCTATAAAGATAAAATAATAAAGTATCTTCCTTGAATGTCCATTTTAGATATGTACAGCCACATTGTACCCAAGAAGAGTATGATTAAAAAGGGCTTTAGTATTTTTTATTATTTTAAATTATATTATATTAAAAATGGTATATTTTTCATCCCTTTTCTATTTCAGAGCAGAACACATGTCTATGTGGAGTGTTGAACATCTGTGACCTATTTATTCACCCAAAATGAAGAAGATGTATTGGGATGGGGGAGAAAATTAATCTTGTTGACTTGTTTTCAAACTTTTCTAGGATTATATTGTTTCTGTTTAGTTCATTGGATACACTTCTTCATGCCCCAGTTTGTTTTAAAGCTTTTCAGAGGTGTTTTTTTTAATTATAGCAAACTACACCAAACAAACATATACTGTGTTTTTCTAAGTCCCAGTTTGGGACTGAAATGTTCATAGTTACCTTTTCCCAATTTGGGGGAAAAAGGAATACTCAGTGGCTAAAGATGCCCAAACAGTTGGGATAGTCTCAGAACAGACAACAGCTTTAGCTGAACTTAGCTGATCCAAGTGCGCTGAAAGCTACCATGGTTTCTACTTCTATATTGTTTCCAGAGAATTGTGATGACCACGGGCATAGCACGAAAGCAACACAACCAGAGATCATGTCCAAGACCAAATAGTGGGAATCAGAATTGAGTTGCAGAATACTACACCTTTATTTAGGGACATGCATAAGTTGGTCAAGAGTGTCAAACTGGCAAGCATAACCAGAAGATCAAAGATCTGCTCCCTTTTAAAACATATCACGCACATGCAAAAGGGAATTGGTTTTTGATCATTTGCTCATCGTTGACCCCATACTGCATATGGATGTTTCAACCTTTATGTTCTCATAATAGAAGTGAAACATTTCCCTCCTGTTCATGTCTGTTTTGATGCATAATAAAGCAGAAGTTTAAAAGAAAATTAGATAAGATTGAGGTTAGTATGTCTAACGTTTGGTCAATGGAAAAATCTCCTTTGCTAAAAAATAAGCATTTATGATTAGAAAATTCATTATTTAGTTAAGAACCACTGTAGGAAAATATGTTTACTGTATTTGAAAGTAAGCATGTATGGCTGCATAAGATGTGATTGGAATGGTTTACTGAAATGAATAACCATAATTCAGAGTACTTTGCCCAAGGTATAATGTAGTTTCAGACATCTGTGGAATCTCCTGTCATAAAATTGGTTTAAATAGTAGCCATCTAAGGATGAGTACTTTTTTCCAAGTACATTAGGCAAACAATATTGAGATATTGCAGTTTATACATAGCAGCAAAGAATCCATTTACTATTGCTTGTCTCATTAAGCATTCTACTTAAGACAGTAACATTATTCATATCATTATATTCAGGGGTGGGTTCCTCCCGGTTCAAACCGATTCATCTGAACTGGTAGTGGCTCGCTGGTGATGTCATGATGACATCACTGAACTGGTTCATTTGGTGTCAATCCATGGGTGCCGCCATTTTTTTATTTTATTTCATTAATTTTTTAAAAAATCATTTTTTCCTTCTGAACATGCTCAAAAGCTGAGTTCCAGCACTGTGCTTGCAGTCACCAACTTTGTTGTTGTTGTTTTAAACTTTTTTTGTGTGCACGCGATGGGGGAGGGAGCAAGCCAGCAGTGGTGCAAGTTGGAACTCATCCCTGATTATATTGAAGATGGGTGTGATATGCTAGGACTCTGAAAAGCAGCCTTCTGTAAATAATGTATCAGAGATGTTAATTATAGTCATAAAAGTTGCCATTTTTATTTTTCACTTTTTCAGGGGGATATTTTGTCTTATTTGCTTGCATTAGTACTTCGATGTTTTCTTTTGTAGCTGTAAATAAAAACTCAGAATGCTGAAGATTAACATATAAATGGTTAAAGTAAACTAGACAAAAATAAGGGATCTCCTTAAACCAGCACTTTCAATACATTAAAAATAAAGGAACACATAAACATCTTATTCTTTTAGTTAGCTTGACCTTTTTCTTTGATTAAGCAGTGGAAGTGATGTGCCAGTGCCTGGAGGCTGTTGGGGCCTGGATGGGTGTCAACAAACTCAAACTCAACCCAGAAAAGATGGAGTGGCTGTGGGTCTTGCCTCCTAAGGACAATTCCATCTGTCCATCCATCACCCTGGGGGGAGAATTGTTGACCCCCTCAGAGAGGGTATGCAACTTGGGCGTCCTCCTCAATCTACAGCTGACATTGGAACATCATCTTTCGACTGTGGCGAGGAGGGCGTTTGCCCAGGTTCGCCTGGTACACCAGTTGCGCCCCTATTGGGACAGGGAGTCATTGCTCACAGTCACTCATGCCCTCATCTCCTCGAGGTTCGATTACTGCAATGCTCTCTACATGGGGCTATCTTTGAAAAGTGTTCGGAAAGTCCAGATCATGCAGAACGTGGCCGCGAGAGCCATCGTGGGGCTTCCCAGATTTGCCCACGTATCTACAACACTCTGTGGCCTGCATTGGCTGCCGATCAATTTCCGGTCACAATTCAAAGCGTTGGTTATGACCTTTAAAGCCCTACATGGCATTGGACCAGAGTACCTCCGGAACCGCCTGCTACCACACAAATCCCAGCGACCGATAAGGTCCCACAGAGTTGGCCTTTTCCAGGTCCCGTCAACTAAACAATGTTGTCTGGCGGGCCCCAGGGGAAGAGCCTTCTCTGTGGTGGCCACGGCCCCCTGGAATCAACTCCCCCCAGAGATTAGAACTGCTTCCACCCTCCTTGTCTTCCATAAACTACTCAAGACCCACCTATACCACCACGCATGGGGGATTTGAGACATCTTTCCCCCGGGCTCCTTATAATTTATGTTTGGTATGTATGTGCTGTTTGGTTTTTTAAGTTATGATAGGGTTTTTAGTTATTTTTAATATTAGATTTGTGCCATTATAATATTGTTTTTATCGTTGTTGTGAGCCGCCCTGAGTCTTCGGAGAGGGGCGGCATACAAATCTAATAAATTGAATTGAATTGAATTGTTCTGCTAAAGTTACCCTGACACTTCTAAAATTTGTCAACACCTATGTTCACAATAGAGAGCTCTACATGAAAACTCCGTAGTGGCCATCTAGCAAAAAAAAATCTTGTTTCTAATCCATCGTTTTCTTTTTGCATAGGAAAAAGACTGTACACTGTTGTGTATGTAAATATGGAATGAATATATAAATAGCAAGGTTGTAAACAGTTTAGTATTTCAATAACGACCGCTGATTGGCCGCAATAAAAATAGCGGGAAAATAGCTGTCAAAGCCGCGCCTCCACTGAAAGAAAAGCATAAATAGAGGCAGCCTTCACACACCTTTTTTTCTTCACCTCACTGTTGGTATTTTGACAGTTGACAGTTAGGAATGTTACAGCCAAGACTCAAATAAATCAGACTTTGGTTACAATGCGCCTGGTCTCTTATTGAAAACACTGGCGACAAGAGACTCCAACCGATTAAAATTCACACTTTATGCTAAACCAGAATATACTGCAGCTTGTTAGATTTTGGCTTAGTGTGTTATGTGACCTTACTAATTGTGATTTATAAGCCATGGTTTGTAGATTAGCATGTTGGGTAAACCTAGGCATTTATTCTGTGATCCACATTTAAACAAACCATGATTTAATACAACATGCCTTTACCTAGACAAGAAACCACCTTATTTGACTGCTAAGCTTTGTGCTGAATTTGTTGCTCAAGTGTGTGTTTATTCTGTCTATTAAAAAATGGTCTAAAGGGGAATTTTACATTGAGAATATTGCGTAAGGACTACCCTTCTTTCCTAATTTTCCTTCATATATCTATGCAGCTGAATCAGCTAAAAGCCTGCGAGTTCTGTTTTTCTCAGGCAGAAATGAGCGTTCTGAAGAAAACCAGCCCACGTGGGAGGCTGTTCTGGAGGAAGAACTTCCAGTTGTTTCAACAGAGAGGGAGCAATACCACTGAGGTGCGTGGCTTAGAATGTGGGCCCTCTGCACACTGCCACTTTCAGAAGCAGAGGGGACCTTCAAGAGAAGACTTCAACCAAGCCGATGCACAAGGAATCAGACCTGCTGCAAAATGGGAGCTATTCAGAGAGCAGAACTGCAAACATCACTGAAAGATGTGGCTATATTTTGTGCCCCTGTCAATAACACAATCGAGAAAGGCAGCCGAATGACCTCCCTGTCTGAATACGGTAACACATATCTTACTATTATGTATGTATGTATGTATGTATGTATGTATGTATGTATGTATGTATATGGTTACATATTTATGCTGATAAATGAAAAGGAAGAGTTAAGTGAAAAGAAAAGGATTTCAACAGAAAATCAACCATATACAGTATATGTATATATATAGTATATATATCTCATTAGCAGTATCTTATAGTATTTGTATGAAAATATGGGATCATTATGGTATCTTACTCTGTGTGCAACAAAGTATTAAGTTTCCAGCTTCTTTGCTTCAGTTGGAAGAAGCAGCATTATGGAAAATCACTTCGTTGTCTTTTTATTTACTCAAGACCAAGATTATGTTCATATGAAACATGGCACATTACTATCTAGCCAATCACATTTTAGTCTAGCATGTTTATGTGCCCAGTTTACTGTGGGGTTCACTGTGTAGAATGACCACAGGAAATTATGTTAAAATAGGAAATTAAATTATTTTCTAACTATGAGGTAAGCGTGTTTAAGTCATTGGATGTCTGAGATAGACATACTTTTGTTGGCTGAAGAGAACATGTTTCATTGTACTTTTAAGACAATTTTTACAGTTTTGGTTTCAGATGCAGTGAAATGCTAGAATTCCAGAAAGAATAATTTAGCCTGAAC
Organism: Erythrolamprus reginae; assembly: GCF_031021105.1. Lineage (NCBI taxonomy): Eukaryota > Metazoa > Chordata > Lepidosauria > Squamata > Dipsadidae > Erythrolamprus > Erythrolamprus reginae. The sequence goes on from NC_091955.1 coordinate 60,191,544, forward strand.
TTTTATACCTACCGGTATTAAGAGAAAAGTAGTTTTGGATGGAAGTGAATTTATTTTTGAGTAAATGCTTGTAGGAATGCTTTACAAATGTGTGTTTGGGATTCATGCTGCTATTTTGGTATCTCTATTAGTAAATAAGTAATTTAAGATTAGGTTAATCTTAAAATTTACAGCAGACATCTATCACATTTTATCTGCTGCTATTTAAAACATTGAAGTATCATTTACTCTTTTATTTGCAAAGAAGGCATACTTTTTTTAAAAAAAGTCAAAAATAATAATTTATAAACATTAATGCCATTAATGCCAGACTAAAAATACTACCAGTGATCATTGGAAAGAATTGGAAAGTATGTGTATCTATTGCATAGTAAAGGAAGAAAATATATATATATTGTCCTGCATTTTTATTTTAGATAATAATATTTCTCATGGCAGCAGCAGTCTTTCTGTTGGAACCAGTTACCATAGTTGCATCAGCCAAATTACAGTAGGTAAGAAATTGAACACATTTTGTTTTTCTTTTAGTTTATAGAAAAATTCATGTTGACACTTTTGATTCCATTAATTTACAGAAGATATTGTAACAATGTTATGCACAAGCTTTGCGACAAAAAATATGTGTTATTCTATAAAAATTATATAAAGAAGATAAATAAATAAATTCGGAGAACTGATACACTAACTTATTCTGAAGCTTCTCGTATTTCCCATATTAAACCTAAAACAGATACATTTTTTATAATTAATAATTGCTATGAGAAGGTGTCTGTAGCTCAAGAAAAGTCATTAATCAACTGGCTAAAGTATTTTGGATTTAAATAGGGACCAGACACATAATACATCACAATTTGTGTTGATTGATACATTACAATTTCTTGATTATTCTGACTGGTGATGTGGTTCATGTAGATAAGCAATTGGCTCAAACAGTCCATATTGCTTCTTACAGAGATTCAGAAGTCCTTTGTTTCAATACTGCAGAAATGTTAATGATATTTACTATCAAGTTTAAGTTCTTTGGCACCACTGGTCAAATGTCTAAGATGACCAATAGCTGTAAATAGGAATTAGTCAAAACTTAGGCATGCTTCTCTATCTACAAAACCAGCAAAAAAAAACCCTGTCAATTGAAAAAGGTTCCATACAAATTTCAAGAAAGTGCAAACATTCCAGTGTGGTATAAAAAGACCTTTAAGAAATAAAACATTGGTAATTTAGGTGACTGGGAGAACAGTAGAACCAGCAAATATTTCCTGCAATCAACCACTTTGAAGAAATAGCTTTTGGAACTGTGGTGGTGAACCTATGGCATGTGTGCCAGTGGTAGTACACAGAGTCCTCTTAGTGGGCATGTGTGATGTCTCCCCAGCCCAGCTCCATCACATTTCTCCGTTGTGTTTCTCACCATCGTTTGCAGGGAAACAAAAGTTTGTGAGACTAAAAAAAACACAACAACCTACTCAATCAATTCCAACTTCTCATGAAAGAAAAACAAGTTGGAACTGATTGAGTGAACTTTTCCACTTGCTCGCTTCACAATGGGGGAGATGGGGTCCCCACCTCCTGAAGCCCATTACAACATGGAGCCACAATGCAACCCTGCATTGTCTTGGCTCGTTCTGGCCTGGATGTCAGTTGCTTTTCCTGCAGAGCAGCCTGTGTTGGGATGCCCTGCCTCCCACCAGCCAGCTGAGCTTTGACATACTTCTTGGCTTTCTGACATCAGATTCCAACCATCCAGCATCAGTTCAGGGGTTCCTTCCTCCCCCCAAAAGGGGCGGGAGAGAAAAACAGAGAAAAACAGAGAGCGAGAGAGGGAGAGAGAAAGAGAGGGGTAAGAAAGAGGAGGGAAGAGGAAGAAAGAGACAGGAGGAGGTAAAGAGAGAGAAACAGAGAGAGAAAGGGAGAGAAACAGAGAGAGGGAGGGAAACAGAGAGAGGCAGAGAGAGAAAGCAAAAGAGAGATGGAGAGAGGGGGAAAGAGAGAGAGGAACAGGGAAAGAGAGGGAGAGAAAGAGGGGGAAAGAGAGAGACAAACAGAGAGGTTGGAAGGAAAGAGAGAAAGAAAGAAAGACGGAGGGAGGAGTGGAAAGAGAAATTATATTACAAAAGTTTTTCTTTTTTATTGTTGCTAAAGGTAATATTTCAAAAGCAGAACAAAAACAAAGGGGTATAAAAGTGCATTTATCACATTTTTTCTTAGAACAATTAGCTGAATTGCCTTGTTTATCATTATTTCAGGTAGTAAAACCTTAGTATTCAGGTTAAATTGCTGTGTTGGCATGTTGCAATAATTAAGTAGGTTTTGGGTTGCAGTTTGGGCACTCGGTCTCTAAAGGTTTCGCCATCACTGTTCTAGAAGAACCAAGGTTGCTTTATATTTGCTACAATAAAGTTTGAGGAAGTATCTAATTAAAATTCTATACATAAGTATACTTTTCCCTTAAGTCTTTAAAAACTGAATGCTTAAAGCATCTTATTGAATTTTCCGTTTTATAAAGAGTTTTATTCTGTTCATTTTACAACTTTAATTAAAACTATTCTTGCTTATGTTTGCACTAAGCTGAGCCTGGAATTTTGGATTTACATTAAGTGGGTCACTTTGTGATTGTGCCCAATTTTATTACCTTTTTTGTGGTGTTCATTAAGCAAATAATCTTCAGGTCTGTAGGAAACATGATTCCATTGTTTTGTTAGACTCTATACACATATTTGCATAATCGATCATGAGGTGAAAATTCAGTTACTAAGCACATATATAAAGATGCTCCAGGCTGTATTTAATATCATGTGCAGATTTCTTTTCACTCAGCAAAAAATTCTCTTTACTTTCTTTTACCCTGGAGCAAATCTGGAAGTGAACATAGAAAAAGGGACATATCCACTACGCATTTCCAAGGACAAATAAATTGTATGTCAGTGCCCCAGATAGCATCTGAGAAACAAATCAAGTTCCAGTCCAATTTTTTCACTCAAGGTTCGATTTATTTACAAAGCCATGCTGGTCATGCCATCTTCATTCTGATACTAACATCTTTCCAGTTCCCACCCAGGTTAGGGTTCATCGTACAACCCCACACCCACTAGCCCAGCGGTCCCCAAACTACGGCCCGCGGGCCGGATGCGGCCCGCTGAGGTCTTTTAACCGGCCCGCGGCAGCACACGAGATTTTACCAATCGATATAATAAGAGGGAGAAATAGAGAGGGAAGAGAAATGAAGAGGAGAGATAGAAAGGGAGAGAGAGAAAGGGAGAAATAGAGAGAGGAGGAGAGAGAAAGTGTGAGAGATACAAAGAGGGAGAGTTAGAAAGAGAGTGAGTGAGAAAAAGAGAGAAGAGAGAGAAAGAAAGAGAAAGAGGGAGAGAAAGAAAGAAAGAGAAAGAGGGAGAGATAGAGAGGGAGAGAGAAAGGAAGAGGGAGAGATGGAAAGAGAGAGAGAGAGAGAAAGAGAAAAATGAGAAAATGATGGAGAGAAAGAATGAGGGAGAGGAAAATGAAACAAATGAGAGAAAAGGAAGAGAGAAGAGAGAAGTGGAGAGGAAGGATGGAGGGAAGGAAGGAAGGAGAAATGGAGTTTGTTGATTTAAGTTTAAATTTACTTGTTAATGAAGTATAAATTACTTTATTACTTAATTATTAATTACTTATTACTTCTTTATTTTAATTATTGTATTTGTTCACATTTTGTTTTTTACTTTAAATAAGGTATGTGCAGTGTGCATAGGGATTTGTTCATAGATTTTTTTTATAGTCCGGCCCTCCAACAGTCTGAGGGACTCTGAACTGGCCCCCTGTGTAAAAAGTTTGGGGACCCCTGCACTAGCCCATCACAAGACCCAGTCCAGAGCAGGGATTACACCAACTTCCTCTTTTCTTCAGTTGATGCACCTAGTAACTTTCCCTCTCGCTAGCTATCCCTGTTTTATTAGAGCCAGTTCAGTCTTGCGTTTAAGTGGGAGATCATGAGTTCTGGTGTTGCTTTCTCTCAGTCCAACTAACTTCCTAGGACTGTTATTGTGGGGAAAATAGGAGAAGGAAGGAATATTCGATATGTTTGCTACCTTGAGTTATTTGTAAAAATAGTAAAGGCTGTACACAATTAGATAACTAAATCTCTCTCTAAACAGCAGAATTCTTCCTGATTCACAAATCTGTTAGCCTTTTAAAGAGAATATTCTGTCAAGTGGGGCTGTTCTTCTAATATTAATGCATACCTTGCTTATTTTCAGGTCAATCAATATCAACTTTATTTGATTAGTCAATCGACCATATCAAAGTGAGGAAAGGACCACATCGGTCGTCATAAAACTGTGGCTGGTTAAAAGACAATAAAATTGGCTAAAATAGAGGGAATTTGAATAAATAATAAGTTAAAATGCAGTATAATATGCTAAAATTGAGTAGTAAAACATGAGAATATAACTCGTGCAAAGGATTATATTAAACAAATCTAAGATACTGATATAAAATATTCTTAAGTGAGTTCATCTCCTTTGCATGCCACCCCAATATGTTCTATAAAACGTATTCTCATCTGAACAGCCCTGATTATAAACGTAGCGGTTCTAGAAACTACATATATATTTGTACCCTGAAGAAAATACGATAATTGTTTATTACAGTCCCAGTGTATGATTTTGTCAAGTAGGGGCTGTAAATACTAAGGTCTTACTTAGGAGTATAGTTTACAATTGAGTAGCACATGTGCAATGTCTTCTATTTCTGGTGCACCTCAAATGCATGTTCTCTCAAAATATGGTACTTGATGGAATCGTCCATATTTGACCATAGAATCTAACTGCTCAAATCTGCTTATTTTCAGGTTTTGATGCTTCTGGCCAATTCTCAATTGGACTTTCTCATTGGAAAAATCGCAGCTCTCAAGCATTCCAACCTCTCCCTTTCCCTTTCTATGAAGAAGGTGGCACATGTCAGTATTATGTCCCAGAGGCCAACCTATCTGCTCCTTTGTCCTGTCCAGCTTCACTTTCTGTCACTCCAGTGCCTTCTTACAGTGACAGCAGCAGTGAGGATTTGCTTAATGAAAACCTCACAGGTAAAAGGATTTGGTGAAAGGGGTCATCGCTTTTATGTTGGCATTGGGGTTCTTGGTTTAAAGTATATAGAATAAGTATACTGTATAATCTGATCTCTTATTTATGAACTTTAACATTTTGGGCATAGTCTCCTAGGTCTCTCCAAGAAATAACCTAAAATTCCTATTTGTATTACAGAAGGGGAAATTATAAAATAACCAGAAATAATTAGTGATATTTAATTGCACGTAATTTTAATTTAATCAAGCTTATTTATTTATTTATTTATTTATTTATTTATTTATTTATTTATTTATTTATTTATTTATTTATTTATTTATTTATTTATTTATTTATTTATTCAATTTTTATGCCGCCCTTCTTCTTAGACTCAGGGAGGCTTACAACATGTTAGCAATAGCACTTTTTAACAGAGCCAGCATATTGCCCCCACAATCCGGGTCCTCATTTTACCCACCTCGGAAGGATGGAAGGCTGAGTCAACCTTGAGCCGGTGGTGAGATATGAACCGCTGACCTACAGATCTAGTCAGCTTCAGTGGCCTGCAGTACAGCACTCTATCTTCTGCGCCACCCCGGTTCTTTTGTCTTATCCTATCCATCATTTAGAGTACCATACCTAACATGCCACTGAAGGACAAGCATGGTTCTTGATCCACAAAAGGATTCGCCATTTTCTAAATTGTATCCCACATGAAAATTGACCAAATAAATTGTACAGTGATCATTATTGGAAAGTGAGAGTTTTACAAGGGATGGACAGTGGTTGGTTAAGATAATTTTGAGGCATTGTCAATATCAAAGAGAAAGTAAAAACAAGTGGAATAATGGAGAATGAAAGTTATCAATCAGGAAGAACTCCATAATTCAGATAGAAAAGCAAACAAAGCTAGATATGATTCATGATCAAGGTAGTGCATAATGGAGAAAAAGGATAAGCATACTTTTCTACAAGCTTTTCTGTTTTGAAATTCTGCTGTTAGTACTTAATTGTCAGGTTTTACAAAAACCTTTTAAAGATATTGAAATGAAATGTGTATGCATTAGCAAATTACTCTGCCAGGTCCTGAATTCTTGTATGTTTCTAAAGAATATTATAAAATGTGAAAATAGAGCTGACTGCAGTGGAAGAATAATTGATTCTAAACAGACACTTAATCAAACCAAGCTTCTTTTATTCATTAATTTTCATTTAAAGAAACAATTATCTTCAACCAAAAGGAACAAAATGTTGTGAAACTCCTAGCCAGACAAGGAGATGACATTAAGTGGGGAACTAGCCTTAATATGTTGTACAGCCACAAGAGACATAAGCCTGATTCCCTGGTATTTTCTGTCTTTAAAGGGGGAAAGGGATATAAATCTATGGACAGATCTTACCAAATAAGTGTTGTGAAGGTGCTAAGATTTGTTGAGACAAGTTCTGAGTTTGATTATTATAGAATTCAACCTGTTAGCATATTACTTCTTATTAGAACAACTAATGAAAACATGAAATAACTATGGTAAGTGCAAAAATTCCAAAAGAAATGTTTTAATTATGATTAGGTGACTAAACATTAGATTATTACATCCCTTTTCTTGTTCCATGCAAGAATCCAAATTAAAATTTATAAGATAGATAACAGTTCACCTGCAATTGAATATAAGCTGAAAGGGGGAGGCCATCACTTCTATGGATTGATTCCATTATCAAACTCCTCTTGCTATTATGTATTCTTTCTAAAATTAAATTAGAATCTACTTCCTGTAACATAAACCCATTACTACATAAAGTCAATTTTGCAATGACTGCAAATCAGTCTTGACCTTCTTCTGGGTGACCTCTTTTCAGTTGAAGAGCATTCTTGCCAGAGTTGTAAGAACACTAATGTCAATATTCTTTCCTTTTCATATCTCATAGTGTAGGAATGAGTGCATCTTGTCTCTTTCATTTAGCGGGTATCTTTACAATAGTTATCTCCAGTATTTAGTACAGCTTATTGTTCCCAGCTGCAAAGGAGAAAAATTAACAGGCTTTCTCCTATTAACCTTATTAAAGGAGAGAAAAGCAATAATGGAAGGAAGCCTATAAATCAAGGCTTTTTGCAATCTTTTCTCCCTCTTTGCTCAGTCCTAATGAGAAACTTAACTGCAAAAGGTTTCTGGAATGTACCATCTTTGTTCTTACCAGCCAATCCTATTATAAATAGGACAGCAGGAAAATCAATTGCTAGCACCAGTTTCCTCCATTTTCAATTTCCTTCTTCCTCTTCTCCCAAAGTCCATTTTTTTCCTTTCCCTTCCTTTCTCCCCTTTTGCTCTTGCTTCCTTCTTTTCAGATCTACTGGTAGGTGCTAAATCATCAAGGTAATGCTGTAAAAAACAAATAGCAATTTGCCATTGCAGCATTTTCCTTCCTGTAGTTATCATATTTCCCCCTTCTCTTCTGAAGACTAAATATTTTTTCAAGCACTATACCTAGGATATAACTCCTAGACCACTGATCATCTTCATTGTCTTTCCCTGACATTCATAGGTAATTAACTTTTCATGTCATTTATAATAAAGGAAAATAATCCATTTATTTTAAAAAGTACTGGAAATGCTAATTATATGGCTCAGTCAGGACTTTTCTTTGTATTACTTGCTGCATTGTACTAAAATAGCTTTCAAATGCAATTGTTCAGCCTCCACCCAGCCAATATTTGGACTCATCTCCTATATAAACTTATGGAACAGGCAGCTTTCATTTGATTTCAATAATGCAAATAATATTGAGGAGAAAAACCATTAATGGATTCATTGATTTTCCTATTTTAACCTTCCTTTAATAGCTTTTATACTTGTTTAGATCCTATGATGCTTGTAGAATGGCTCTGTACCTGATTTGACTCCAGTAGACCCACCTAGTTCCTTATCCTCTGATGAAACTGAAGCAAATCTAGAAAAAATTCATGGATTAGAAGGGATGCTTGTCCTGTTTTTGTAGATTCTGTGTAATAAATAAAACTGAGCTATATTGTTTTCTTTTCTAATTTACTTCACATACAAATTCATTAATGCAATTTACTGCTACAACAGTAAGAAATGCTAATGTAGTTTCTGACAGAACTATCTGGCCATTACAATTTTAATGCAAGATAGCTTCTAGAAGTCTGGTGTTTTGATAGATCAACCATCGACAGATATATAGAAATAAACTTCATTATATATATTTTTTTTTAAGCAAGAAGGCCAAGATTGAAGAAAACATTCTGGGACACATCTTCCCTTATCACTTACCCAGGAAACAATACATAGATAAGTAAAATCCAACACAGTAGTCAGAAACCATCTTAGATTAACCAATACAACTAGTTGATTCGGGCAGGTGAACAAATAAATAAGTATCATAAACTACAATTCCTACAAAGACAGGTAGAACAATCTGTCATGCATAAAAGGCAGCAAATCCAATTCTTGCCTATCAGAGCACTGATGATCTTAACTAGTTTGGTAAATAAATGCTGTCAAGAAAAAAACCAAGATTTCAATGTTTCAACCATGAGCTATTCTTTTCTATTTTGAACATTTATATGTGAGCTAATACTCTTAGTTCAACCTTATCCCAAACTGTTTCCTTTGTGGTGGCAATATCACAATACGCAGCAATTAATGTTGTCAAGATGTTTTCCCAGTGCTTAGAAACTTTTGAATCTGAATGGGGAAGAACACGCTTTAGCTCAACTTAAGCAAGACTGAATGGCTATGAGTTTTAGTTACAGGACTAGGAGGATCTGTCCATGATCTCTCATTCTCATGCATCTCCCAATTAGACCACTGCAACGTATACTATATGAGGTTGCCTTTGAAGACCATCTGGAACTAGAACTGGTTTAGAATTCATTCGTACAAATATCCTTTGAGATGTTTTAACATAGTTTTGGGAACTATCACTCTTACAGGTCTTTTCAGATATGATCAATTCCTTAGTGATTAACTTCAAGCACACCAACATTTCTGTGCTTAAGCACTGAACAAAATAATTTTATTTTCAATTTCTTAATTGCCAGATTTCTTATCACAAATATGGGGGGGGGGGAATTCTGCCTCTCACCTTAAAATGTATTTATGTAGTTCAGACCGATAAGGCAACATATTTCAAGTAAGCATTGCATTTAACTTTTTAAAAGATTATTAGTCAACATAGTCTACCACAAAGGGATGAGTTTATAATATACTTATAGCATTCAAACATTATCATAGACTGGAGGCTATGGAGGTAATTTACATCTGTACAAAATTTGTATGAGATCTTTCTTTGTATGGGATATATGTCAACTAAATGTTGTTTGGCGGGACCCAGGGGAAGAGCCTTCTCTGTGGCGGCCCTGGCCCTCTGGAACCAACTCCTCCCCAGAGATTAGAATTGCCCCCACTCTCTTTGCCTTTCGTAAGCTTCTTAAAACCCACCTTTGCCATCAGGCATGGGGGAACTGAGATATTCTTTCCTCCTAGGCCTTTACAATTTATGCATGGTATGTTTGTATGTATGTTTGGTTTTATAATAAGGGTTTTTTAGTTGTTTTAGTATTGGATTGTTATATGCTGTTTTTTATCACTGTTGTTAGCCGCCCAGAGTCTACGGAGAGGGGCGGCATACAAATCCAATAAGTAAGTAAGTAAGTAAGTAAGTAAGTAAGTAAGTAAGTAAGTAAGTAAGTAAGTAAGTAAGTAAGTAAATAAATAAATAAATAAATATGCAGATATAACAATCAGTTATGCATTTGCTCATGATTTGCATGACATAATAATTCTATATAGGAAACTCCAACATTATTTATAAAATGACATAGTGGCATTCAATCATTATTTTTCCTGTCATAGTTTCTAGCAAAAGCCTGATAGCACCGTTCCCAAATAACAAATTTTCTTAAAAGACATAAACTTTTGTGACATTCGCAATCATTTGCCAAGAATGCTCCTCTGCATTGCACAAAATAGTTAATGGACACAAATTTGATATCACAACTTAAAACAAGGATAAAGTAATCTTCTTCTTGATGTACTATATCCATCATCGGACGTTGGCTATCATGTTGGCAATCCTATTTTTATCAACAGCCGCATGAAAAAGTGCTGTTGAGTTTTGTCCAAACAAGTCCCTTAGATTAGTGTTTCCCAACCTTGGCAACTTGAAGATATTTGGACTTCAACTCCCAGAATTCCCCAGCCAGCGAATGCTGGCTGGGGAATTCTGGGAGTTGAAGTCCAGATATCTTCAAGTTGCCAAGGTTAGGAAACACTGCCTTAGATTTTGAAGCCAGGATGTTCTTCTTCTGCTTGGACCTCATTTGCCTTCAATCTTACCTTGGAGGATTAAGTTAAGTATGCCATATTTTTCTGGGTGTTGCATCTTATGTCCAAAATATTCTAACTTTTTTATGGTTTTGATGATTTCCCTTGGCTTTCCCGGGCATCTTGAAGTAATAAAGTAATATCCCAATGTTTCAACTTCCCAGGAAACTTAAAGCAAACCTCAAAGTGACTGTTTAGAAAAGTTTGACTTTAACATTATCATTGTGAGAAATTGTTGAACTCTTGTACATCAAAAGGTTCTGGAAATCTCAGAAATATCAACAGAGTGGACTAGAAAAAGTGCAGAAATTAGGCTTCATTCGATATTATTCTACTTTTTCTAGGAATGCTAATATGAAACACAAACACAAAATAAACGAAGATAGATTATAAATCTGGTTTAGAAAGGATTTATCATAGCCACAGTGTCTAAGCTCCTTATCTTACTCTGTAACTTTTTATTTTGTAATCTACTACTTGTCAGGAGTAAAACCACCATTGTGGTAGATTTATATTTATGGAAGTTTCTGTAAGTGTTCAACAGTGGAATAGGACCTTCTATCTTAACTTCTATGTTATGGCCATCTAAAAGCTAGCATACTATTAATCTAAATCAATGTATTCCAAATTGTTACCCTGAAATCTTGCAGTTATGCATTTTAGTGATTTTTTAAATAATAGGTTTATTACTTAAAGGCAACCAAGCAAATAAATTTATTCTAGCAAAATTAAAAAATGTGTATATTTCCAGAATACAGAATGTGCATTCACATATGTATATGTATTATGAATACTGATCTTTCTTAGCTTTTCTTGCATGCAATTATTTTTAAATTATGTATTTTAATTATTTTTGCATGTGACTATAATGGAATATGCAGCAGCAGGAACTGAGGAGACTTTTGGCAACGCAATAGCTTGTCTTAGAAACAGAGGCACAATTTTAGAGATTGTGCAGTCACAATCTGGAGGTGGGACAGAGGAAGAAGTTCAGGTTAGACAAAACTAGAATCTCTCATGAAATATCTAGTAGTACAGAAAGTTATAGCTTTTATTTGGCAAGGTTTTGTCCAAACGTAAGGAAATAAAGGATTGAATTCAATTGGATTTTGCTGTGTCGTCTCTAAGCTTCGACCTGACGGTAAAAATATTTTCAGATTTTTTAAAAGAAATATTACAAATGTGTTTTCTTAAGTGTCAGATCTCTGATTGCAAAATTATTCCATTAGCCTTTGAAACTGATGAATCCCTATTTTAGGAATTGCACCTGCAGCAATATGGAAAGTATTTTTCATGTGTCAAAACATTCTATTTTAGATTTAAATCCACATACTTTTGCTAATATTAAGTTTATTTTTAAGTGAGTGAAACATGCTACCATCTTGTAACATTTCATTCGGAATCTGAAATTCTAACTTTTTACCCTTTTTAAAGTATCAGATAAACTTTTTTTAAAAGTCTATTTTTAGTGGTACCAATATACTCCCATTCATGACATAGACTGAAGCCATATACACTCTTCTTATTTCTCCAGTAAAAAATAATTTTATTTTGCATGCAAATGTGCAAGCCATATTCCCATTTTAGTTTCCATGGTACACAAAGTAAGAATTAAACCCAATCCAGGCTTCCTGGATGAACTCAGTTGGAAATACTGTACACGCATACATATTGCGTCAGGGCTGAAGGATGCATAGTTTGCTATGATTCTGGGTCTCCTCTGGCTGGGGTGAGATTGTAGGGAACTGTTGTACAGTATTTGCAGGGCAAAAAAGAAAAAAAGGGGAGGGGAAAGCCTAACGTCCCTACTGTAAGACTTGTATCTATTCCCTGTAATATATTTAAACGTGCTCATTCTGTTTTTCTGCCCGTAACACTTTGTCCTCTCCGTGACTCCAGGATGATTGACGCGTGGGGGAGAAATAGTGCGGTTGGCATCAAATCATTCGGACCGCGGGGGGGTGGGGGGGGGCTTCAGATCTTCTCCTCAGATAGAAGGGCCAGCGGGCAGCCCGCGAACCCCTCCGGGAGGCCGGGAGAGCAACACCTCAGCAGTCCTCCGACCCCAGCCCGGGAAAGCTTGTGCGCGGGGCTCGCTCGCCTCAGTTGTCGGGCTGCCAGGCGAGTAAGAAGCCCGGTGCTGACGGGGTCGTTCCCGCCACTTTCCCTCCCTCCCTCGCTCCACAGAGGGGCGCGCGCCCCGGCCTCTCCCCTCCACACGCGTGCATTAGACCAACGCAGGCGCACGCAAATAGCCGCGAGCTTTAGGAAGGCGGCAGGGCAAAGCGAGAATCCCCCACCGCGGAGCTTCGGCGTGTGTCCCGGCGAGGGAGGACCCAATTGCCTGCGTTTAGCTGCAGTGCTCCAGGGGCAGAGGAGCCCCGCGCGCCCCACAACAGCCACTGCCGCACCGCGAAGCGCCGCTGACAGGTTTGGTAGGTAGTGGAAAGGCTTCCCTGTTGCCGCGCGGTGTGTGTTATGTGTGCGTGTGTGTTGAGTCTCGCTTCTCGCCTCCTTCGCTTTGCCTCGGTCCCCCGGAGGGCTATTTGCTTGAATCTCGTCCCGTTAAGACCGCCTTTCTAAAGGACGCCTCGTTTCCTGAGCTGCTTTCCCCCCCCCCCCCCTCAGATGTTCCCATCCGTGTGGTAAGTGGCGGGTGTGCATAGATGGAGGTGTATTTGCTGCAGTGCTCTCTAGCTCTGCCTCCCCTTCTTCCTCCTGCTCGCTATCACCCCTCCGGGTCACTTGAACCTCGCGCCCTTCGTTTGCTGCCCCATTTTCTTCAGGCACTTGAGTGAAGTCAATGCAGTTTTCTTCGGATTGCGCCCCTCGCAACCCCCGCCGAAGCCCCTTGCCTGAAATCCCTTTTGCCCTTGGCGGGGGAGGCATGGAACAAGCGCCGATTTGCTGTGCTAGAACAATACAGAGAAATCCCGCGGAAATAAAATGGTGTGGTTATTTTTTTTCGGGGGGGGGGGGGGAGATTTACTGCTGGTTTTTGTACACCAGATTACAGCCCATTCCCCAGAATGAAGGGTGAAGTCAATATTAGAAAGCGCGGTTTATTTGACCAGGTAGATTTGTAATCCTGCGGTTGTTTTGTTTTTTTAATCTGAAAAGTTGAAATGTGTTGCAGCTCTTCATGAAGAAAGTAAAGGGGGCATAATGGGGTATGTAATTGTTTTGACCCTACTTTGTCAGTTAGTGCAACTTTAACTTTTATATCAGGGGTGTTCAGTAAGAAGTAGAACTGAATCATTATACAATACAGAATAGCAGCTTTTTGGATCAGTAAACCATCACATTTTCTTTCTGACTTCATGTTTTAAAAAAATAAAAACGTGTACATAATTTACTATGAAGTCATATATCCCAGTATTTTTCCACTTTGTATTAACAATTTCAATGAGATCGTGTATCATAAGCAATAATAAATCCTTAAAGTGCCACAAAATAAAAACCAGGACTTTATTTCAGATATTATGAATTTAATGTGCAGTACTTGGATCAAATATATGTTGATAGCAATCCATGTGCTTTCTGTCAAAAGTATTTATTGTTTTTCATATGAAATCATTCTTCCACCAGCATAATTGGCTCCAGGGCAACTGAGGGTCACATTGTACTGGCTGCTTCCCAGAAGACCACAGCTGCCAACTTGGATAGCATACATCACACTTAGAAAAAGAAATGCCTGCCCATATTTTACCTATACAGTGGTACCTCTACTTAAGAACTTAATTTGTTCTGTGACCAGGTTCTTAAGTAGAAAAGTTTGTAAATAGAAGCAATTTTTCCCATAGGAATCAATGTAAAAGCAAATAATTCGTGCAAACCCATTAGGAAAGAAATAAAAGCTCGGAATTTGGGTGGGAGGAGGAAGAGGAAGAAGAAGAAGAGAAGGACAGTTGCTGCTGAAGGAAAAAGAGGGAATCTGAGGCGGCGAGGAGGATCATGCGCCTCCCATACACTCAGCGTGAGGCTGCCTCCCATACATTGCGCCAGAGAGAAAAACCCAGGCAGGCAAGAGGGGGTAACCTCCCGCTCCTTTGACCGAAAGGCTGCTGCTGCTGCTGCTACCTGCTTCCTCTTCCTTCCCATGCTGAAGGGCTCCCCTCTTCTCTCGCTCACTCGCTTTGTAGTCGGCGCCTTTCCTTCACTGTGGGGATTCCTCAGTTTGGCTGAAGCCAACTTGATCCAGCCTGGGCGAAGCGCCCCCTTTTGCCTTTCCACGTCCAGACGCTCTGGGAGGCAACCTCACACCAGGTGGTACCTCCGGGAGATAGCGCAAGGGAGTCACCAGAGCGAAATGGTTTATTCCCTCTCCAAGCACCCAGAGAAAGGAAAATGCTGGGCATCCCAGAGCAAAGGGAGTGTTTTTTTTCTCTGGGTGCTGGCAGAGGTTTATTGCCTTTCCACGTCCAGACGCTCCGGGAGGCAACCTCACGCCAAGTGGTACCTCCGGAAGGTAGCGCAAGAGTAAAGTGGTTTATTCCCTCTCCAAGCGCTCAGAGAAAGAAAAATGCTTTCTTCGCTTTGGACTGCCAAGCCTCCTTTAGCGCCACCAAAAGGTTCCTCCGGCAGCCCAGAAAAGCCCGAGATAGCCTGGATTAAAGGAGGAATGGCAGGAAACTGGTTGGACCTTCAGCTGCTCTCAAATTTCCTGAGAAATTTTTCTGGGTTCAGGTTCTTAAGTAGAAAATGATTCTTAAGTAGAAGCAAAAAAATCTTGAATACCTGGTTCTTATCTAGAAAAGTTCTTAAGTAGAGGCGTTCTTAGGTAGAGGTACCCCTGTATTTGATTCCCTCCTTTCTCTGTATGTTTGAAGGCAGAGTTGCAAGATTTGGGCTGCAGAGACAGTCACTAAATGACATCAAAGGGACAAAAATACTAACCCTTTATTGCCATTTAGTGATCTCTTGGATTGTGCTGTGGATACTCTGAAGCTGCACTGTATAGTATGGTAAAAGTAAATATTTTCTCTAGTTAGCATCAATTAGTGGTTACATATAATCCAAATCATGTTCTTGGCTCAACTATAAATGGGTTTGCCCCACCTTCTTCCAGATTTTTTGATGGTTAGGTTGAAAAAGCCATGGTTAAGTTGATCCTGGTGTCATGCATACATTCCAGGTAAAATGGAAAATTATTTTCTGTTGAATAATTGTAAAGAGGAAACAAATGTACATTGAAGCAACAGGTTTTATTAGTCTTGCTGTGAGATTG
The DNA here is from genome assembly GCF_031021105.1 of Erythrolamprus reginae. Lineage (NCBI taxonomy): Eukaryota > Metazoa > Chordata > Lepidosauria > Squamata > Dipsadidae > Erythrolamprus > Erythrolamprus reginae. The sequence continues at coordinate 60,207,149 of NC_091955.1, forward strand.
TTTTTATTTTTAAGAACCTTCAGAAAAAGGTTGTTGCATGAAAAGTGGGATTAGAGATGTTTTAAAATCTGAATTGCAGAAGCAATTTTAACATTAACATAGAAAAGGGAAGGTATAAGCAATGTGTATAACAATTTTGTAAAACAAAAAGTGGGATCATATCTGATCAGCAGTTAATATACACTTGTGGCAAATTTAAGCGTGCATGTTCCTGCACTTCAGAAAATTCACATTGTAAACTATAGGGCCATGATGGCGAACCTATGCCATGCGTGCCAGAGGTGGCACACAGAGTCATCTCTGCTGGCATGCACGCCATCGCCCCAGGTCAGATCTCTGTGGCGTTTCTTTTGTGAGCTGCTTTTTCCCTGAAACAACGAAACAGAAGTTCATGAAAGAAACAGATCTTACCTCTTGCCGCGCTGCCGGTATTGGGATGCCCCACCTTCTGCCGGCCGGCTGGTTTTCGGCCTTAGCTGCGCATGCCTTTCAGTTTGGGCAAGACAAACAGAGTTTGGGCACTCAGTGTCTAAAAGGTTTGCCATCACTGCTATAGGAAATCTAAAATACAATTCCTAACTTGTAGATAAAACAGCCTTTGGATTTTGTTTGATAGGATTAGTAGAATTTTAACTAGTGTGTCTCCAGTTTACACTAGGTATAATATGAAAGTACTATTTTCAGTGCATGGGATGAAAATTACGTTTTGCTCATGTAAACTATGCCTATTTTATGCTATACTCGAAGGATTGCTCTGTATCACTATATTTGGTACTCCATTATTAAACTCAGAGAAATTTAGAACAATCCATCAACATGGTATCTTCAAATTGTAGCAGATAAAATTTTATCTAAAGAGACTATTTTGTATAACTTTTATTAAAACGTTATTGAGTTAGAGGAACACTTGCAGGAAATTATAAAGATCAAAGTATCCTATCAAAAGCAATAAAATTATACTTTATATAATCAAAATGATTTATCATATAATCATTTACTGAAAGACAGAAAACTGATTACTGTGGCATGTTCTCTTCCTGTTGCATGTAGTGACTAGCTAATAAGTATAAAAGCAGCAACATGTATATAAGTAAGAACTCCTTGTTTCTATTTTTAACAGCCACCATGAGGACACAAGCTAGTATATGCTACATTGTTATCCCAATTCAAGCTCTTTGAGTAGATATTCTTTATTTAATTATTTACGTATTCAAATGCTACCCTCTAGAACAGGGGTGGGCAATTAATTTTGCCATAGGGCCGCATGACAAATTGGGATGGTTTTAGAGGGCCGGACTAATATAATTAACTCAGTTCTACCCAATACTGTATATTATTGGGTAGAACTGAGTTAATTATATTATAATTATAAATTATAAATTATAAATTATAATTATATTACATATTACACATTACACATTACATATTATATATTATATCTTGAACACCCGTTTCTTATCTAGAAAAGTTGGACCGACCTCCGCGGGCCGGTCACAGACAGCGGGTGGGCCGCATCCGGCCCTCGGGCTGCATCTTGCCCAGGTCTGCTCTAGAAATATGATGCTACTTTCAGTTTTTGTTGGACTCCAATTCTCTTGAGCCCCATCGTATCTGACCAACAGTTAAGAAAGTTGAAAAAATATCAACAACACATGGAATTCTGTAGAGCTTTCATCTGGTATGTACTGCACACATTACATTATAGAAAAATGCTGATCAAATAGATCTCTATGTGTCAATCCAACTCCGGGTTTTTGTACTCTTTGGTTTTACTATGTTAGGAGACTCTGATCACTTAGTTGTTTTAGGAACTACAAGCTAGAATAAAATAGCAAATGCCAATGAATTTGTAGTTCTCCCTCTTTTTTCTTAAGGCCAACTTTACCCAGTGAACTAAAACAGGAAGGTGGTGGCTAATGAAACTAAAAGAAATAGGATCTTAATCCAGCAACAATAGCAGCAAGCAGTTAAGGGTCTGCTTCCATCAGAAGCTCTAGAAGAATGGGAGAAACATGAGGATAGAGCATTTATTTCTTAAAATCTCTATCCTGCAGTGGTATTGTAGCTTTATTTTTATGTTGGAAATGCAAAAAGTAAAAAGACAACATCCATCACAGAGTTTAATGCTCTGCTTGACAATGGCAGAAAAACACTAGTACAGTCCCTAAAGAGATGATAATGCATGCTGATAATAGACACCATATTTGGAGCAGAGCTCACTGAGAGATAAGCCTTCATTAAATATGAAAGCAAAAGCAAAAAACAATGGGGGTTACTATAATAGTATTATTTAAATATTTATTGGTATCAGTGCTTTCAATTGACAGATAGCTTCAGAGGACCTACTGTAGGTTTTAGCTCTCACAGCACATAAGGTAGTGCTTTGCTGCACAGCATGTTGTTAATTCTTTCTGCAAGTTGCCTGAAGACTGCACAGATTGCTGCTACAGAAATAATGAAAAACCTATGTTTTACATCCAGTGAGCAAATTGAAGTCACTAAATAAATATCATGATGTCAAGTTTTACTTTAAAAATCAATTTGTATTGGTTCATAGTTTAGAATCAGAATTCTAAAAACACCAAAGAACAATCAATTGATCCTTGTGGAACTTACATTTTAAGTGAACACACTTAAAATGCCCTTGTAATAATTGTGGGATTTGTGTTGATGCTGTCTTTATAGATAAAGCTTTAGTTGCATTTTAGTATAATTAATTATTTTTGTGCTAACAGCATTATGCATTTTAAACTAAACTCTTTGCTTTTTTGAACTGAAATGACATTATAAACAATCAGACTTCATGTTCTCAAGCTCTGTCAGATCAGTCCAATTCTGCCTGACTCAACCACACATTCAAAGTAAGATTTGGAAATGAACATTTTCATTTCCTATTGACCATCATAATAAATTCATAAAAGGCTGTTCTTTATTAGATCCTAATGATATTTATCTACCAACTGTCAAAGAAGTATGCAGGGGCATTTAGGTGATAGGTTTTCCCACATTTGGACTTATTTTTAAGAGAAAAAATTCTAACTTGTGTCTAACCCTCTACAGCAGCGTTTCCCAACCTTGGCAACTTGAAGATATTTGGACTTCAACTCCCAGAATTCCCCAGCCAGTGAATGCTGGCTGGGGAATTCTGGGAGTTGAAGTCCAGATATCTTCAAGTTGCCAAGGTTGGAAAACACTGCTCTACAGCACTAATGGCGAACCTTTTTTCAAGTCTAATGAGAATTTTTTATCAATCCATTAAATTATCTAAGTGCTTTAAATTATGAATATGGTGAAATCTATTACAGTTTCAAAAATGTACATATATAAACCTAAGAAAACAGATTGAAAGGTTTAAGTTTTGGAAAATATTAATGTGACAATTTAATTGCCATCATTCACTTTTTTTAATAATTGAAAGATCTAAGAGACAGATAAGAGAGAGTTCATCATGAAGAAAATCTCTGTAGTCACTAACAGTCAACATCAACTTGGTTCCAAATAATTAGATTAAACTAAATTTTAATGCATTCATCTTTTTTCAGAAAAGATAATTATAGGTAGTTTTATTTTTTGTACTTTTTTATCCACAGTTTCATATATCTGTACATTAAGGGATATATTTATGTGATATCCTTTATAGATGTGTAAAATATATATATTTAATATATCTTTATTTATAGTCTTATTATTTGTAGTTATTCAGCTGAAACAAAACTCTCCAATTAGTGAGGGCTGCTTTCTCAGTTCATGGACTGATAAAAACAACTGATAAATAACAGCTGAAGTTTAGTTCTCCCCCCACATTGATAAATTTGAGTCATAAAATGTTCACCCTAAGCTTCAATATTTATTATCGGACACTTACCATTTGAACAGACTTTAATATTTACAAATCGGTCAGTGAAATGGCAATCAAATATTCAGATTTTAATACTGTGGAAATAACCTTTCAGTAGACATTTTACTTTTTACTTTTTATTATCATTATATCATAGAAGCTGATTTACATTATGTAAAAAATGAATTATCCTACACTGTTTTGCATCCTGGGTGTACGGATGACAAAATTTGAATTCTTTTTAAGAAATCAGTTCATAGAACGTCTATTGCACAGATTTAGGGCAACCCAATAGCATCATAAATACTTATTTTAATCCTTTATACTGATCTCTGTACAAAAAATTACTTGAAGTTCTAATGTCACTTTTAATGTCATTTCCCCCCCTTTCTTCATCTATAGTGTAATTGGGGATAACAGTACGCATTATTGCTAATGCAGTACCTTTTCCAAATACAGTGATCCCTCTATTATCGCGAGGGTTCCGTTCCAAGACCCCTTGCGATAATCGATTATTCGCGATGTAGGGTTGCGGAAGTAAAAACACCATCTGTGCATGCGCGCCCTTTTTTTTCTATGGCCGCGCATGTGTAGATGGTGGAGTTTGCGTTCCCCGCCGCCCACGCAAAGGGGAAACCCCGATTCGGCTCCTCGCTGCTGCTGTTTATAAGGTAACTCATAATTTGGAAGTATAATTTGTAAGTTGAAAATTCTGACAAAAGCAAATTCAGATAATAAAATTTGGTTGTTGAAAATGGAAGAAATTGAGAAATTCTTTGACTGTATTTTAATCTAAAAATTCAGATTGTAATTATATAAGAGTATAAGCCTTCTACTCACCCTATGGAAAATTATGGCATGCATTCCTTTCCCCAATTTTTGAATCAATTTTACTTTTCAAAGCAGTTAACAATAAATGAATGGAGTTATAGGTAAATCCTGAGAGAGTATATTCCAGATCTCAAGAAAGGTAATCTTACCTACTTAGGTCCCTGAGAAAGAAATCATATTATGGGTCTAAAAGGTTAATGGCATACAACATCCTTTATTGGAAGAGATTGTTACAGTTTGAATTCATCTTAGATTTTTACATATATAGTATCCATATTTAATGTAAAAAGGACATGAATTGTGACTTTACAGAAGTACAGAATTATTACAAATTAAACTTTAGTCAGGCAAACAGCAATATAGCTATAATAAGGCTTTATAAAGAGCAACAATACGTATCCGTGAACATACTTTTAGGGCAATAAACCTAGTTACTGTATAGCTCATTTTTCCCAGTCAGCAACTGAATATGTTTGGTCTCTGCAGGAATTGTGTGTAATTAGAACATTTGTCCCAGATGTGCTTTTTCAGGAAGCAATTGGACTTCTTGTTTTTTTTCTTTGAAGACAAAAAAATTTGCAGACTACAGGAACCAGGAGCACTATTCACGTAACCCTGAAGTCACAGATAAACCTCTAAGTGCTTCAATGACTCTCGGAAAGGATGCAAATGACCAGCTGTTTTCAAGCAATATAAATCCTCCCATTTCCCACTATCCTGGAGAAGCTTCTTGGATGAGAAGCAAAACGAGAATCTGAAGAAGCTTCTTGGATGAGAAGCAAAATGTCTTCAAAGAAAAAACAAGAAAGCCCAGTTGCCTTCTGAGAAAGCACCTTTGGGACAACCACAACCTGGATGACTGAGAAGCTCTACAGACTTTTAGTTAAAGAATTTATTTTTATTTTTAAAAAGGGGAAGCTCCTTGGGATTACAAAGATTTATTTATATTTTGAAGATGGTAAAGATAGCGTTGCTTTTAAAAATCTACACAGACCTTAATGTTACTATAGAAAAGCAAGAATGTAGAGAGTGCCCTGTTGGATCAGGCCATAGCCCTATCTGGTCCAGCATATTGTGTTACACAAAGAACATTTGTATTCACTGCGAAGCCAGGACTAAAGGACACTAAACTTAGTCCAATGTCATTCAGTATTTAAGACAGATTATGTATAATTTAGAAGGTACTGTAGTAAACAGCAACAGCATTACTAGATATTTAATCTGACCAGTATTCATGTTTCAGTCCAGGCAGTCTCTAAGAATTTGACACAATTGAAGGGAAGGTGGGGAAAGATTGTTGCTTTATATATCTCTACCAGATCTCCTATTACCCTTCTTTGTTTCAAACTAGAAATGTCTGATTGCTGTAATCTTTCTTCATAAGGGAGCTGTTTGAGTTGTCTAAAATTTTTGGTTGGTAATTTTTGAATTTTTTTAGACCTTTATATCTCTGTTGTATATATCATTCAGCCCTAAAACAAAATAATCTGAATACAAATTTAAAAAAAGCCTTTCCCCAGCATCTTTACCCATTACCGTAATTTCTCATTTTCATCCTGTTTTCTTAGTAATTGCCAGTTCATAAAAACACTTATCCTTTTATTCCAATATGGTTGAATTTGTATAGGAGCTTTAAGAGCTCTTTTTTCAAGTTTTTTAAAATCCTAAGCAACATTTCTTTCAACTTTTCATTTTAGATTCTACACCAAAGTTTGTACTAGTTATTCAAAGCTTGCCTCCTATAAACTCTTATCTTTTCTTTTTTGGTAGGTAAAAGCTTGTGTATTCATGGGGCCGAAAATTGTAAACGAGTCTACCACAGGAGAAGTACAGCAAATAATTGGCTATTACGACATCCATCTGTGGTTAGGCATTCTTCATTTCCACAAGTTAGAAAGTCAATAAACATGGAAGCTTCCTCTTCTGGATTTGTTACATCACCAAATTCTCATCACACAGGTATTTGTTCTATTGTTTTCCTAGCTGCTTTACAAAAATCATCCCTGCTGTGAAATACTGTGTTTAGAATATATATCAACCTCCATAGAATTAATATAATCTAGCCGCTCAGAGCCCGTTTGGAGTGAGCGGCATATAAATACAATAATTAATCAATTTTTCAATTTTTCTAGATCAATTTTTTTAAAAAAATAGAGTTATCTGCAATGGTTATGCAAATTATGAATAGCCCATTCTTAATTTGGACAAGCAGGAGAACAGAGATCTTAAAGAAACTGAGATATTTCATTTTGTTTCTAAAATATTCTATTATCATCATCCAGTATTGTTATGCCCACTTTTGTATTTAAAAAAAGCCATGCCAAAATAGTTATATTTCTTCTCTGAATACTAACAAATTAGATAATTGTAAGTTAATCTGTATATTATGTTTGAAACATACAGATGAATTTACATTAATGTAATTTATGGATATAATTGCTTGTTATTCAGGCATCAAAAGGATTTTCACACCAGTGAGGACAACAGTAGCTACTGGAATTCTTTTTTGAAATATTGGGCTTTCTGGCCATTCTGAGTTTCTGAGCAGCAAGAGCATTTATTTTTATTTCAAGATCACTTTCAAATTACTGACACTCAAAATATTAATAAGCATTCAATTATTGTACAGTTGTTAGAGAGTCAACTCAGTCTAAATTGGAATCAACTCCCCCCAGAGATTCACAGTGCCCCCACCTTCCTGGCCTTTTAAAAAAAATAAATATTTTTATTGATTTTTAATGTTTACATAATATTTTCTAGTACTTTCAGGTGGGTTAACATCAATATATTTACATTTGTACATGTATGACATTCTATCAGTTATTGTTGATTTGCCTTTCTTTTTTGTATCCAGTTGTACCAGTTCATCCAAATAGCAAAGAAATCTGAGCCCTTTTGATCGTTCAGTTCCATAGTCAAACGGTCCATTTCTGCACCGTAGATTTTCTTTTCTTTTTTTTGAAAATCTCTTTATTAATTTTTCTTATATCATTCCCATCACATATTATTTTAGCACCGTAGATTTTCTTGATAATCTCCTTGTCACTGGGGATCTGCTGATTTTTCCATTTTTTTGCTTAGGCTATTCTTACGGCCGTTATAATGTGTAACATTAAATATTTAACATTCTTCTCATACAGATTACTAATAATGCCTAATAGAAAGAACTCTGGTGTACATTCAGTTTCTACATTGGTCATTTCTTGTAACCACTTTCTAAGTTCAATCCAATATTTTTTCGCTTTGGGGCATGACCACCATTTTAAAAACATACCTTTGCCGGCATTGAGTGTTGACATTCTGCTCTAGTTGATAGTATGATTGCGATTGGGATGAGATTGAGCAGATTTAAGTGTTTGGGATTTTAAGATTTGGATTTTATAGCTGCTGCTTATAATTTTATATCTTGTATTTTGTATTATTTTTTATCTTGTAAGCGGCCCCAAGTCTTCTGGAGAAGGACAGCCTAGAAAAACAAACAAAAAAACAAAAAAACAAACAAATTTATGTTTAAATCTATGTAGGAATAATTTAAATTATATCCTCATATACCCAGGTGTATCTATATAGGTTTAAAAAAGTAAAGAACATTGCCTATCTTTGTTATATCACTTCACTCTGTGATTATTGTCCAATTGACTGATGACTACCAGGCATGCAGAGCCAATTGAAGACGTAGCCAAAAGGCATAAAAACATTAACAGTATTTATAAAATGCCATTTGGCCTAAAAAGAGCTTACAGCATGATTTAATCTAAAGTTTCAAAATGATTAAATACATTAAAGGTCATAATTCCACAACAGAGGGCAATGAATTAGAACTAGAAATAAGGCTAAGTTTTAAAAATGGTTTTTAAATGTTAAAATCATAGTTCCAATATTTATAATTTTCTAAGTTTGTGAAGAGGACAGTGGTTCTAGCTACCTTTGCTTACGAAGCATGTGGTATGTTTTGCATTCATCCAACAAATTTATGAATGAAAATGAGCCTTGTCAAAAATCAATTAAATCTAAATCTGAAACCTCCTGAAATCTCATAATCCTGTTTCCAATAACTGATACATTTATTTCTAAACACTCCCTATATCACCAGTGCGAAAATTGGAAGAGGAGGCTAGACTTAAGAACATTTTGAAATGTGTTTGAATATTAGTAGCTTGGGTTGGTAATTAGGCTGTTGGTTTGAGCTGGGAGCTTGACAATTTGGTTGTAGATGCTTCATCACCATTTGAGGAGACATTGTCAATGCATTTTGAATTGTTAGAACTCGGGTCTTTAAATATCTTTTTATGAGATGCAAATTAGTCTGAATGTTGTTTGTTTGGATATTTCTGAATCATGATCTGGTTTCAGATTGTTTGTTTGATTGGCTGGCTGTTATTGCTGGGCTAAAGTTAAATACTGTCTGTGTGATGCAAATTAGGATTAGAGTTGTTTGTCCGAGTGCATCTGAATCATGGTCTGGTTTCAGTTTGTTTGATAAGTGGCTAGCTGTTGTTACTGAGAGGTCCAATTTCTTTTGAGACAATTTTGTTGCTGTGTTAATGGTCGGGATCACGGTTGATGCAGTTCTTTCATTCTCAGCAATTGGAAGACTGGGTTGATGTCAATGTGTCTATTTATTGACATATTGGTGGAAAATCAGGCTTCCAAGGAATTTTCTCTCTCCTTGATTTCACCTGGATTACAATTGTGCTCTCGGTTAGATCAAATTTGTGACCTTCTGAATCATCATGGACTGACATGAGGGATAGTATGGTATAGTAAGAAAGTTTTGTTTCATAAATGGTAGTTTCTAGTCATAGTTATAGGTAATGATAATAATTTCTTTCTTCCTGGAATTTTTCCTAATATTTGTATGGAAATGCTGAACGTTTAGTTCTTTTGCTATTATTTACTTCCCATACATTATCTATTTAATATTTATATTACATTTCCTGTGATTTTGGCTTCAGTGGAAGAAAGAAAAAATAACCCTCATAAATGCCATTATCCTTGACTTTCAGACATGTCCTAAGTCAGTGATGGTGAATCTGTTTTGGCTTGTGTGCCAAAAGTGTGTGTGTGCACGCAATACCATGTGCATGTGTGCCCACACCCATAATACAGAGCACTCCCCCTGCACATTTGCACACACACTGCACCGCCTGCCATACATGCGTGCAAACCCCCTGCTGCCCCCCGTGCATGCTTCCAAACTTCCAGTAGGCCTGTTGGACTGTTTTTCACTTTCCCTGGGGTTCAGGAGGCTTTCTTGAAGCCTGGGGAGAGCGAAAACAGCTGAAAAGAAGGCCAATAATCAGCTGACTAGCACGCACATGCATGCTGGAGCTGACATAGGGCAATGCCTCGCCTGCCCTCAGATATGGCTCCACATGCCACCATGCCATAGATTCACCATCACTGTTCTAAGATGTCTGCCTAAATAATGGCCAATCATTTTACCTTTTTCATGCGTGTAGTCTCACCCTATACTAAAATGTATAAGAGTTAAACACTCCCTTTATGCCAAATTTGAATAACTCTTTTATACAGATTATTTTGGCATTTTAACCAATTATACGTTTGCCACCGTTCGGTTGTAATAATCCAATGGGCATCATTTCACAAGGGTTGTCTGTCAGTAACTATTTCTTTGTACATTTGTGCTTTTGTCATCATTGATAATATTCCATCAATCTCTTTTTCAACTGCCCTAGATTTCCCCAAGAAACTTCTCCAGTAACTCTTCCCTGCACATAAATGTATAAGTTTAGTATTTCATTGATTGGTCTAGTTTTACTTCATTTAATATTCAATTATTCACTCTTTTTGTCCAATGTATTCTCAACTGTTTTCTGCAATACCATAGTCCAAAGACTTTTTTTAAAAAAAATAATCAGCCTTTGGATGGCCCAACTTTCAGAACTATATGTTACAACTGGAAAAACTGGTCATTCTTTATTTTCTATGACATTTTCATAATAATGCCCATAACATAAGGGATAGGAAGTGGGGGAAATCTTAAGCTCAATAAGTTTATTTAAAAGACCTTGAACATATTTAAATCAAACCTGGAAGAAGGATGAGCTTTGCCTGTTGATTTCATCCAATTTTGACATATTCCATAATGCCATTATGATTGAGGAGTTTTTGGTGCCCTCTGTTTTCTTGCTGATATTTCATTACCCAAATTATTGCACTGATGATATTACCTAGTTTGGATAATGAAACATCTATAAGAAAACAACCAAGCTTAGAGAGTACCAGGAACCCCTCATTTCAATCCTGAGGTATAAATATTCTCCTCTATCACAATTATGATTTGAAACATCAAATGTAGGCAGCATTCCCATTACCCAAATCTTGCATAGAGGTAATGGTGGGGAAAGCCCTGTTGGAAGTCCACCTCTTCTATTGCTAGGAGATATGCTGCTGGTACGAACTGTAAAGGAGAAAAGAAAAGGCAAGAAACAGAAATGTTGCCTTATTTAGCCCATCTGGCAAAATGTGCATTTACAACTGTGTTGAAAGTTTGGCTTGGGATAAACATTGCTGTAAGAATGCTGGACAGTTAAGTATGCAGTTATCAGGAAGCATATTTTAGTTGCGCGTCTAAATATGGAAAGTATGCTAGTTTTAGTATGGAAAACATTTGGATTCAGCAGTTGGATGGAATGCCTATTCCAAATGTTGCTATAGTTTATCTCACTGAAAAAGAGTACATTTCTTTTTCTGCAATTAATTATTTCTCATCCTATGTCCACATCTTATGCAAAACAATGATAATACTATAATGCAACATTTATAAAAAAATAAAAATTATTAAAGGACAGCATGTTTTGAACACTCCCAATGAATAGAACTGCTCATAACAACTGCTAATAACTAGTAATAAAATATAATGTGACTGAGTTACATCATTTTGTAACTGAGTCAGATAATAAGAACATAAGAAGAACCATGCTGAATCAGTCCAAAGCCCATTGAGTCCAGCATTCTGTGTCACAAATGGCCCACCCATTGTACGTGGGGATCTTGAGCAGAAAGAGAAGGCAAAACCCTCCCTTTCTCTTGACCCCCAACAAATGGTACTCAAAAAAAGTATTTAAAAAATCTTTATTTCTTTTTCAGTTTTCAGTAGCAATTGAATTGTTATCATAAACTGTTTATGAATAATGAAGAGTATTTCTTGCCGTGGATAAATCCAATTAAATAAATAAATAATACAAAAATAATTTATTAATTTTTCAATAGAAATTAATAGAACATAAATTAATCTTTCAGCAACTGCATTACATTATCTATAGAGTTTTCCTTAAAAATGTCTTAGAAGATAACAAGCACAGTAACAATGAAAGTGATAGCTGCCAATCATCCTATGTATCTGCTTGCGCATAATACCAAAAAATTAAATTTCAAGCAGCCAATATTGTCATAGCTCTTTTATGATTTTACTGAATTCTGAACTAATGGCTATTACCGGTAGTGAATCCAGTTTCAATAAGTTCAATATATCAAATACATCTTTTCACATGTGCAGTTTTAACAATTTATGTTAAAAAGAGTTATTTATTAGTTTATTATTTATTAATTATTATTATTATTTATTTATTATTATTATTATTATTATCAATAATAAAATTTGGAAAACAGATAATTTTGCCTCTGCTATGTTTTGTAAAATTAAGTACTACAATTTTTACTGGTTCAAATTAATTTCTGAACTGTATATTGTAATGCTACATTTTGATATATTTTTGGCAAACAAAAGCTAAACAATATTCCCTGGCTAAAGGGATGTGCTTTGAAACAGCAATTTAATATGCAAATGTAGTTAGTTAAATATTTTGTCACTTTCTAAGTAGCCGATGAGAACAAATGTCTATGGAGAGGTAAGGAGGGCAAATAATAATATGTATGTAATTACAGTACTTCATACAAATTTGAACAAAATATATTATGACACAAGTTGATAATCATGATATTTGTGACGTGACTTAATTTTACATGTTGTTTTGATCCAGGTATGTCACTGGGAGTGAGAAATATATTGTAATTGAATTGTTTGTTGGACTGATATTTCCCTGTACTATTATGTATAGAAAAATAAATACCAAAAATAGTAGTTGCTGCTATGGTACCTTTTCCATTCATTGCTGTTGAAGTCACTACTAAATTGTTGCAAACTCCACCCAATTCTCTTTAATTTCTTTAGATGGAAGGCGGCAATATCATGGTTGTGAGCTAGAAACACAAATACCAATAAGACCTGATGCTCAGAAGACACATGTGGACTTTTCAGAGATTCTTAATGCAATACAAGAAAGTAAGTTATTTTGTCAGTCTTAATTATATAATATGTGTTCATATAGGTCAGTGATGGTGATCCTTTTTTTCCTCTGGTGCCAAAACAGCATGTACATGCGCTAATGCTACACCCATAATTTAATGCCTGGGGAGGGCAAAAACAGCTTTACCCACCACTCCAGAGGCCTTCTGGAGGCCGGAAACGGTCTATTTCTCAAGTCCTGGTAGGCCCAATAAGCTTCCCTGGAGCCAGGGGAAGGTAAAAACGCTCTCCCCCATCCCTCCAGAAGCACTTTGGAAGCCACAAACGCCCTCCCAGAGCCTCCATGCGAGCCAAAAATCAGCAGGTTGGCACACACATGCACATTAGAGATGAGCTAGGGCAACAGCTTGTGTGGCAGCAGATATGGCTCAGCGTTCCACCTGTGGTACCCGTGCCATAGGTTCGCCACCACTGTCCTAGAATATGAAGTCAAATGGACTTTAGGAAATCCGAGCAACAGCAAAGCTATTGGAGGTGACAGTATCCCAGCTGAGCTATTCAAAATCTTAAAAGAAAATACAGTAAAAGTGCTACACTCAATTTTCCAGCCAATTTGGAAAACTCAACAGGGGCCACAAGATTAGAGATTGATTGTGTGGATCACAAGAAATTGTGGTAAGTTCTTAAAGAGATGGCAATACCAGACCATCTTATGTGTCTCTTGAGAAACCTATATGCGGGTAAAGAAGCAACAGTGAGAACTGGACACGAAACTACTGATTGGTTCAAATTGGAAAAGGAGCCCAGCAAAGCAGCATATTGTTGCCCTGCCTTATATTCAGAGCACATCATGAGAAAGGCGGGGCTAGATTAAACAAAAATTGGAATTAAGATTGTCGGGAGAAATATCAGCAACCTCAAATATACCACTGACAGATTTTATTTTCCTGGGCTCCAAGATCACTGCAATTGGGGAAGAAAGGTATGACAGCATACTTAAAAGCAAAGACATCACCCTGCCAGCATGTATAGTTCAAAGCTATGGTTTTCCCAGTTGCAATGTATGACTGTGAAAGTTGAACCATAAAAAGGCTGAGCGCCAAAGAATTATGGTACTGGAGAAGACTTGTGTGATCCCCCTGGACTGCAAAGCGATCAAACTGATCAATCCTAGAGGAAATCAACCCTGGCTGCTCTCTAGAAGGCCATGTCCTGAAGATGAAACTCAAATACTTTGGCCACCTAATGAGAAGATCCTAGTGCTGGGAAAGATTGAGGGCAAAAGAAGAAGGGGACGACAGAGAATGTGGTGGCTGGATTGGAGTCACTGAAGCAGCCGGCATGAGCTTAAATGGACTCCAAAGGATGGTAGAAGACAGGAAGCCCTGGAAGAACGTTTTCCATAAGATTGCGATGGGTCGGACAAGACTTTGCAACTAACAGCAACATGTCTATATTCTGTATTGTGTACATAAGGTATATATTTTATATATCTATAGTATGTATGTGTGCTACAATATATGTATCTGTCTCTAAACAAGATTAATTTTTCACTTCTCTAAAATAATGGTGTTTGTATATATATATATATAGTACATACACTCCAAGCTGGCATTTTTATTGCAATTATTGAATACGCATGAATAAATTTCGAGCAGATTATCTAGAGATGGGAATGAAAAGGTTTACAAATGTAGCAAACTCAACTTGATAATGCAAATAAGATATTTATCATTTATTTGCTTCTTTTTTGTTTCTTTCATGAGTGAAAAATAAATTGAAATATTATTACATCATTTAAACCAAGTCAGTAGAAGATATTTCTTAGCCAAATGTAAAAGTTCGACAATATTTTGTGGTACAGCATTAAAGCTTTCTTCAGAAAATTGGTTTATGTCTCATAGTACTTGGAAAATAATTAGATTCTGTACAATGGATATAAAGGTGAATAATAGACATTGGAATTCCAGTCAAATGTTAAGAAGTTAAATGGCTGCTAATATATATCATGAATTTAAAAACTGTACTGTAGGTCAAAACACGGGGCATGTACTGTTATGTATGAATCACTGCCACTTTGAAGATGCTCTACTTGTTCGTATAACCTGATCTGTTATAATCTGAACCTGCAGTGAGTTTGTGATACAGAACAAAGATAATACATATAGTTCAAGAATGTCTTCTCAGGAAATTTCAAGGCACATGGATAATGTCATTGCAGCTACACCAGAAACAGTTATATACGGTAGTTAGCTTCCTTAGATATCGAATTATAACATCTATCCCATTGCAATTTATGGTGCCATATTTTGGTGATTTATATGGTCTTTCAAGACTGAAGGATGCCAATGCACATTGTATTTGTGAGTGTGTGTGTGTATATATGTGTGTGTGTGTGTGTGTTGGGTGGGTATACATATATCTATCTATATATAATGGTATGTGGTATAATATAGTAATGCATATATATTTGCTGATGCGTTATTTAAATTTATACAGCTATTTGTATAACAGGGATTACATGACTTCTGTAGATGCCATACCCTAAATAAACAAATATAATTATAATAGATACACATTATTATAATTATTTTACCTTATATAATTATTTCAGAGGCCAGACTGATCTTGTTCCTACCAGATGTGCTGAGCTCATTCATGTCAGTTTTGAAAAGATACCCTAAAAATGTTGACATTTTATTATTTAAAGCACTAATGTTTTAATTCTTTGTCACTGTTTTTAGTAGCTAAGGATGTCAATATTATCTTTGATGAATTAGAAGAAATAACAAACTCTTCCAAAGATGATGAGTCTTTACTTCACCATGGAAACTTGACTAGTACTTCAGATGATACTAGTAGGTTGGAATCTATTGAAGAGGTAAGACATTGCATACAAATATTTTATTTATGGATTTCCTTTTGGTGGCTTTGGGTTACTTCTCAATTTACTTTCCAGCTAGAGCTGTGTGTTCTACACACAGTGTTTTCATCATTCTTGTATTATTGTATTATTTTACTAAATTATACTCCCAGATTCCCCTAAAAGCATAGCTCATTCTTGTGCTGAAAATAAACATTTGCTTTGTCATATGAGTGACAGAAAGTCAAACAAGCATATTATATATATTTATTTAAAATTATTAATATGCAGCCTACTAAAAATAAAATAACAAATATAGGATATTCACCTCCAATCATGAAAACCATAACCTCCAGGAACAAAATAAATACAGTACCAGTATTCATCTTATCTTCTGAAGATATGATAAAAAAATAATCTTTAATTGTTTCTGAAACAAATATGGGGGAAGCCATTGTATCTTCATGGGAAAAGAATTCCAAAGGATTACAGAGGAACTTGCCTCTGTGTTACCATCTACTAATGTATACATGCAGGAGGAACAATTAATAAATGTTCCTAAATTGAATATGCCACTTGGAAGATTCTACTCAGTGGAAGGAATCCTATGCAGGTCAATGACCAAAGACGTAAAAAGCCTTGTAGGCAATGACTAGCACTGCAAAATGTATTTGGAAGCCTACAGTACTTCCAAAACTGGGCCATACTATTTTGGATTGGTTGCAGTTCCCATGTAGGGCAGCCTTTCCTTTTAAAGGTAGCCCAAAGTAAAGCACATTACAAATGTGTGATGATGAGGGATAGTTACAAGAACATTTTCTTTCAGAAACAGTTGTGTCAAGCATTCCAAGTATTCCTGCACAGACCATTGTTTCTACCTTCTATTCCAGCAAGAGTCCTAATTCCAAAAGAATCTACAGATTCTGTATCAGCTTCTTTTGAAAAAGTGCAAGTCATTAGTAGTTTAAAATTGAAATATAGTGGATCCAAGTTATTATCTGTTAGAGCAACTACTGGGACAGATAATATGAAAATTTGAAAACATGTAATAGACACACTCAGAAAATAACTGCAATAGGAGTGCAACAATCTGATGATCATAACTACATATGACATGATTATATGGAAATTTTTTATGTGATTTAATAAATCTTCTTTCAGTGTTATGTTGCTTTGTTATGCTATGCTATGCTATCCTATGCAATGCTATGTTATGAATATTTACAGTATATGTTCTGTATAGTTTTCAGATATTCATTCTGAAATCCTTTTCTTACCAAAACTGTTAAAGCCACTAGTCGTGGTGTTGGGTTTTTTTATTTGACAACTGTACCATTTGCCTTTACAGGATATTCCAGAAAAAAATAAATGCAGTGGATTATATTTCAGTGATGGAAAATGTCACATTGACTATATCTTGGTGTATAGAAAATCTAACTTGCAAGCAGAGAAAAGAGAAGTATTTGAAAGAAATATTAGAGCAGAAGGACTTCAGATGGAGAAAGAGGTAGGGAGGTCTGAAAGCAAGAGTATTTCATTGCAATTTATAATTTGTAGCTGATTTCAAGAAGGTTACTAATTGATCTACATAATTGATTAAATACAATCTAGTGATTTTATGCAATGACCTGATTCATCTCAATCTAATTCAGTGGCTTCCGGATTTGACTGAAAACTTGATCCAAAATGAAGATAGAAAAGCCACATCTTTGAAACTAAATATAGTAACAGGACATAAAATCTGATATGTGTTCTGCCGGTGTGTCTCAACCGCCCGTAATTACAGGGTAATTAGTCCAAGAAGTCACACACCACACGATAAAAGGAAAACCCAAAAACAGAAAAACAGAAACAGCTCCCTTTTTAAACGTCAAAGGGATTTTCTGGTACACACAAGGCACAGGTTAAATGCAGTCCAATTGCTCACCCAATAACTGGGAAATTGAGTCCAATTCTAAAGTCCAGAGAGTCCACACACACAATCCTGAACATCAAAAACCACAATCTTGACGAAACAATGAATCAGATAAACTGCCATGAGGCTAAAACACCAGGCTGCACTTTTATCTGTAGCACTAATTACAGCAGTCCCACCCAACCACAGGTGGCCTCTTTTTCTCTTGTAACAATCCTTCAGTTGTTGTCTCCTATGCATCACTCTACGCATGCGTGGATGTGTCATTAATTCTTGTTCAGAATCCAGGGATGATACAGATGACTGATCTCCTCCTGGGCTGTCTGCCAAACTCCCCTCTTCCCTGTCATTCACACTTCCTTGGTCAGAGGAGACTTCGATGTCTCCCCCACATCCACCTCCACATTCCTTGGGCAGGAGCTGGGCCAGAGCTAACCACAACAATATGCAACAGAAACAAAGCAAAATAAAGTTATATTTAGGGTTAGCCTTTGTAAATTTTCTCAGCTTTTTAAGGCAAAAGCTGTTAATGAGCTTGGACTAGAGGACATCTGAGATCCCTTCCAGCTCTATGATTCTTTATTTGTACCACATCTTTTTCTATATCACTTTTATAATAAAGTTTTTTTTAAAAAAAACTCCAGCTCCTAATTGATAGCAGTCTCAATTTTTGTTTATCCAATAAAATCTATTGTTCTTCTATATTCTCTCCTATAATATTAAACAATCTTGAAAGTAACTTCTGAGTGCATTATTCCTAAACAGCCTTAATTTTTTTAATAATCCAATAGTGTTGTTCCATAAAGGGCCTGTCCTCCTTCAAGAATAATCCTTTGCTCTTTTGGTTCCCTATAGCCAGCCTTCCATTCTCTTCCTATCATCTTGTTTATTTTCCAGTCAACAAAACTTTCTCATCAAAGCTTTTCAGTCAACAAAGCTTTCTCATCAAACAACTGATTTGAAAGACTTCATGTATTGTCTTATATATTTTTAGGCACCCACAGGAAATATTCTTTCAAGTCCATCTAGCGCCTTAATTTTCCAAAATCAATGTTTTAGTCCGCCTTTGGCTGTTTTCCAGAGATTAAAGCATCTCATTTTTAAAAAGTCTGAATCTGTCTTTAAAGATTGCTTTGAAACTGCAAAATGCTGTATACAACAACTTGGCTTAGATTGTTGCCTTCTTGGAAAGGGTCTAATTCCTCATCTGTATTCCATTAAAGCCTCTAAAATATGCTGACCACACTTGTCTATTTGTGGTCTTCATAAATAGAGTATGAATTAAAACACATTAGAAAGAAATGTAGTTAGTGCTTGATTCTCTTTCTGGCTAGAGCTTTCAGGAATCTAATGTATGGTACTATAAAAAGCACAAACACAAAACCAATATCTCTGCTGTTCATGTAGGTAATATGCACTTTATACTGAATCAATGAACACTAACTTTATGGTTTTGTGTTTTGCTTTATTAAAAACTTGTATAAGGCTATATACATTTTACAAACCTGAATATTCCTATAACTGCATGATAACTAGATAATTCAAGTGTAAATCTGATCAGTTGAAAAGCAATTATAGTTCCAATCGGTTTTTCTTGCTCCAGTTAGGAGACTTGGAGCAAATGCAAAGAAAGCCAGTATGCCTAAGAGTTAGTGGATTTGATGTTTTATGAAGCACCTTTGAAAGATGTTTCATACAAACCTATATCACAGACATATTGAATATGTACTAATTTCAATACTATTCTGCAATCAAGTTATGAATGAATTGCAAATTCATAAGTTGGAAAACACAAAAATATTTTAACTATGCTAAAACTGATTTACAAACATTATGCTAAGCTCTTTGGTATTCTACAACTTGCATCTCTAACTTTGCAGAAAGGTGGTTCTGAATGGGATTTTCATATACAGTATTTCATTAATGGGTCTGGGAATGAAACACTTGAAGTAGAGTCGTCTTTAGTCTTAAATGATTACTCATATTTTGTGGCCTTTTACACTCTTAACTTTCTATTAAGAAAATATTTGAGAATTATTTTTAAAATATTCTGTGATTTTTAAGCAATATATCATTTTTAAATTCAGTTTACTGTATTTTGAGGGACAATCCTGTTTAATTTTTCCAGAGTCATCATTTCCTGCTTTCTAAATGGTTTCTGCACTAAAACGGGCCTTTCCCCTGTTCAGATCTTTTCTTGTGCTTCGGAATAATTTATCATATTAGTAATGAGAAAAAAAGCATCAGGAGAATTGGGCGATTCCCAAGGTTTACAGAGGTTTTAAAATAAAAAATTACATTTTTACAAATAGGAATTTAACTTATTATCTTTTATCTGTTGCAGTCATCTGTATCAAACAGTGATATCATCTTTGTGAAGTTGCATGCCCCTTGGGAAGTCCTGGGAAAATTTGCAGAACTTATGAATGTAAGAATGCCTTTCAGGTAGGTTTAACTACAATAATAGTGAAAAATGAACATGAAATTGATGCGAATATGATTCTGTTGAAATAATTATGGTTCAACTGCAATTTTCATTTAGTTTTGACTTTGACTTAATATGATATATTCTGCAGTGCAACTAGTTTCATGGGGCATTCTGTCCTTTAGACCCTTCATTACTAGAGGCCAAATCATGCCTTCTGTTTTTTAAAGGGTCTTCTTTGCAGTCAATGAAAGGAAACAAACTTCTGAGTACCAGTTTGTCAGAACCTTTCGGCATATTGATCAGCTATGATCAGCTATAATGAAACATGCATTATTAGAAACAAAGTTCACCTAAACATTCAAGAATTCAGATGGGAGAAATTAAATATTTATTGTTTATAGACGAAGAATTATTAAAATGTGATGTGATAATAATCTACAGTTAACAATATATAATTATAATTTTGATATATTTAACTGTAGATTTTTCTAAAATTGAATATATCACAAAAATTGTAATTGACTAAAACTGATTCCTATATCATATTGTTAGAAATGTGGTATATCAAGATACAGTTTCGTGATATATTCGTATAATTCGTTTCGTGATCAGGTTCTTAAGTAGAAAAGTTTGTAAGTTTGTAAGAAGAAGCAATTTTTCCCAAAGGAATCAATGTAAAAGCAAATAATGTGTGCGGTTGGGGAAACCACAGGGAGGATGGAAGCCCTGTTTCCTCCCAGGAGATTCCTAGAGAGACCCCATGGAGGTTTCTCTCTGCTTTTTCCAGCCCTGTTTCCTATCAGGAGATTCCTAGAGAGGCCCCACAGAGGCTTTCCCCCTCCTTTTCCAGCCCTGTTTCCTCCTAGGAGATTCCTAGAGAGGCCCCATGGAGACTTCTCCCTGCCTTTTTCGGTTACAGTTTCTGAGGCTCGGGTTTGTAAGTGGAAAATGGTTCTTGAGAAGAGCAAAAGAATCTTGAACACCCAGGTCTTATCTAGAAAAGCTCGTAAGTAGAGGCTTTCTTAGGTAGAGGTACCACTGTACATTAGGCATGTGTTACAGTAGCATAAAGCAGTTAATAGTAACATAATATAACACATAAAGAGGTTAATAGTAACATAATGTAACATAGCATAACACATAACTTAGTTCATCTGTCACTCTATAGATTTATATGAGTGTTCTAAAAGATATTTGATTTTACAAAGGATACTATAAATAAATATAAATTAAATTCTTACTATGTAAAATTTTCTGATCTAATTATGTTCTAAATAGGTATTAATATGTGAGGCTAATGACAAAGCATGATTTTTAAATTTTTAACTCCCTAATGTAATTGTTAATTGAACTGTAATGATTTCAGCATTGATTGAATTTTCTTTGTAAGCTGTAAACTTAATTCTAAAAAAAGTTTGAGTAATAAAGTGTGTATGTATATAAATTTAATGCTGACCAAAATGCTTTATGGCTAGCATTCTGCTTCCAGCATTCTTTAAGAAAAAGATAAATGATCTTAAAAGAATGCATAATGTGCTTTGGAAAATTTATGAAAAGAATATGAAAGTAGTGTCCATTTTCTACTGCTTTTTCTCTTGATAATTCAGTTGCTGAATTATGATGCATGTATTCATGAATATGGGCATACATGGTTCCTATGTGACACTAAGTTTCTTTAGTTCTACCAAGTTTCCCAAATGATAAGATCTCTATAATACAACACTAGATTAGAAAAGACAAGTAATGTGTTGAAACTGAACAGGCCCAACAAATATGAGATCTCTCTGCTCAATGTTGTCCTTCAATTGGTTTTGTTCTGCAAATTGTTCTCCTGCATAGGACCTATTGAAGTAGCTATCATCTCACATTATTGTAGTGAATTTCATAAGCGAATTATGCAGCTTTTCCTTTCCATTGGCAATTCTGACATCCAAAAACAAAAGACATTTCTACTTCTAATAACCAAAGTCTTAGCTAAGTTAAGCATGTAATGTTCTTATAGATTTCAAAATCCAACAATTCTTAATCCCTATGAAAAATATCACCTCAATTTTCTTAATAATATTTCCCTTAAAGTAATGAGGTATTTTTTTTGAAGCTTAAGACCTATTGTTAATACAGTTGGACCATTGTCAATTTTATAATTTTATTTTAAATTAAATCTTAATTGAGCAGAATTCCATATCACCTCTGCAACAGGAATAGAGAATTTCTTTCACTGTGTTCCTAAAGCAACTTTCTTCAGTCTAGCTATGCAATCTAAATGTGTTGGACTATAGCTGCCAATAAATTTACAGTATAAGAAGATGGTAACTTTAATCCCAATGCACCTAGAAATAATTTGTAATGCCAGTTGTTTGGGGGCATATCCATTCTGTTTCTAGCATGTTCAGCTTTACTGATCAGCTTATAAATATCTGGAGAAGCTGAGGTCCTTTGACATGCAGGCTGCCATTTGACAATTATTATGCTGCTGAGATGTCCTAACTTTTTATATCAGAAAAGCAATTGCCAATCATTTTCCCAAAGGCAATAGCCAATTATTTTCTATTGCCAATGCATAGAATACTAAACTGAATGTACCGGTATATACCTCCGCTTCTTGTTTAATGACTGCATTTCATTCCAATGACCATGTTCTTAATTAAAATGGTTGCTACAAGAACATGTGACAGAAAGAAAGGGAGAGAGAGACTCCAGCATGTATTGTTGTCAGATACACAAACTTTAGTTTTAAACGCACACATTGTTGAAAAATGAATTTTGTTATACCATTTATTAAAATCATATTTGTGATCATAGTCACATGAGTAAGATAGTTGTTAAATGAAGAGTGACTATGAATATACAGTGTGCATAGATATCCTACATACACATATACATACACATACATACAATAATCAACACTGAAATAAAAAACTATATTGCCACACTGTAGATCTCTAACTCGAGTAGTTTCAGAACTATTATTATTATTATTATTATTATTATTATTATTATTATTATTATTATTTTTATTTTTATTTTTATTTTTATTTTTATTTTTATTTTTATTTTTATTTTTATTAATTAGATTTGTATGCTGCCCCTCTCCGTAGATTCGGGGTGGCTCACAGCAATAATGCAAGAGACACAATTTGTATGAGATATAGATGGTTGCTGGTTCATAACAGAAATGCTTTTTAAATGACTTCCCCCCCACCCGAGGGATTTTTCAACTGGACTTTATTTTTGTTTTTAATAAATGTATCAGTGCATTTTTTTCATCATCTTTTGGCTATAACTCCAAAAATGCATCCAAGGCAACCAACATTTACCCACTTGATGGAATGATCCTGTCTCTGCAAGACAATTAGTCAAAATTAAGTGTTGGCTTAGAATAAATTAAAACACAATGAGCAAACCAGACAGCAATGTTTGAATTGAAAAAGCAGGCGATAAGGAGCAAGAAAGGATGAGAGTGAGAAGAATGTCCAGAGGATGCATTGTGGAATAGTGGGAAAGGGGGAAGGGAGAGTACAAAGCAGTGACCTTTATTCATGCCCTCAATATGGTTGCTGGCCAGTGGTAAGTTGCTCCCGGTTTGGCCTGGTTCTAAGAACCGGTAGCGCTGGGAGACTCCACCCACCTGCCTGGGATGCTTCTAAGCATGCACACAAACTGGTAGTAAAGGGTTTTAGAATCCACAACTGTTGCTGGCCATATAGTCACTTGGCAAGGTGGCAGTGTAAATAAACCCCTACTATGTTGCTTTTTGCTCTTGAGTTAAGCCCATAACATCAATTGTGTTACTTTCTATTCAGAATAAAAAATACATTAAAAATTACATCTAATGCTAATTTGAATTAGTAGCATTGTCCATGAATCTGTTACATCACATTCCTAATGGAGAATGCAAAAGCCATTCTAATTAATAGAATCTCATACTCACATCACAGATGTAGGAGATATAAAAATTGGTAGGGAAGACACATTCTAAATGCCTCAGTATCATACTATTGTGCATGAATATAATATTTTCAAAACTGCACTAGCACGAACATCACCTGATCATGTATTGCATGTATAACTATAATAATTTTCTTTTATATTCTCATACTCAAAAGCATTTTATTACCAGTATAAAAGTTTAGCATTTTTTTCATTTCAGGTTCATGATTCATTGAACCAAAAAATGCTTCAAGGTGCATGAAAGAGTAAAAAAAAGTAACGAACCTGCATGCATGTATACAAACACAGAGAGAAAGTGAGAGAGAAGTTATGGGTGTTTTTGATAGTTCTAATTGTTAATCTCTTTTTAGTTTCTTCTTCACCTCTTACAGGATTCTATCTTCAATCTCCTTTCCTTCCTTGCTAGTTCATACTGTAACTGACGATGGGTTTTCTTCTCGACTGGCTTCATTTTTGCTGTTCTTCCAGGAGAAAAATCTATTACCTGCATCGACGTTACAAGATCCTGAACAAGTTAGTCGGTTTTGTTTTATTTTGGGGAAATTCAGTTTAATCAAAAAGTTAAATCACAGAAGAAAAACCTAAACTATTGTTTCTATAAAAGAAGTAATTACAAATATATTTTTAAATTGAGCTCTTCTAGGCATTATCACTTTATTTCTCAAATATGGTGATAATATTTATATAACACTTCATTAACTTAAAAGTCTATAATAGTGATGGCTAACTTTTTTTTTCCTCGGGTGCCGAAAGCGTGCAATAGTGCGTACGTGTGCGCATGCCCCATGCTGCCCCCCCACATGCACGGATGACCCCACACACCCTATTTTGGGCCTAGCAGGCTTTCCTGAAGCCTCCAGAGGCTGGAAATGGCCCATAAAGTCATAAGGCAAGGAGAATCTGTACTTTTTGTATCCTGCTTTTTCAGACTCCAACTTTCACTTCAATGGCTTGTCACAGGGAATACAGTTGCTTGCGCTACTAACATCTTTGTAGATAGAGATTAGGTTTAGTACTTTTTCTTCCATCTGGTTCCTAAGATAAAATGGAGCTGTTGTATCTGCTTTTCACTTTTAGCAAAATTATTTGTTTGTTTGTTTGTTTATTGATTTATTTATTAGATTTGTATGCCGCCCCTCTCCGAAGATAATTTCCATTGTGCATCTTAATTTTGTTATTTTATTCCTCCTATTAAGAAACCAAAGTTTTATGATTGAAAGCATAATATATAAAAGCAATTAACAAATAATCTGTTAAACAATTTTACCTCAAAGAGTCACTGAATATATAATAAAGCTAAACAAGACACAACTTATTTGTAAAATAAATTATGATGAAAGTAAATATATTTCACAGAGTATTCTCCAAATAATAATATGAAATATTCTACAAAAGAATGATAAATAAGAATAAAAATAAAATGTTTCAGCTAGGAATAAATATTCAGACAATCACAAGTATGTTCTAGACTTTAGCTTTCCATAATCACGTAGCTGGACCAAAAAAGTACGTTTGAAACAAATTAAGATAGCAGTGTTTTTTTAAAAGCTCTTTTTGTGACACATGAGTAGGAAGAAAATGGCAGTTAAATCTTTTCCCTAAATTTCTGCTATCAGAAGCTTTCATAATGATTCTAGGAAGTTGTTATTGTATTTCATTCAGTTTTTCAGATAAGATTAAATTTTTAATCAAAGAATTAAACCTTTTGAAAATAAAATTGCTAATAAACGGTCCATATAGAAATTTTGTGCTAAAGGTTAGTGGCTAAAGCATCCTGAAATTATTGCCATAGGATCTTTTCTTATTTGCTACAATCTCTAAAGCTCTTACTAGCTTTTTGAACTGAGACACTTAAAAGGGAAAGAAATCTAAATGCTTCATTCCTTTGCTTCCTTCTCAAAATCTTTGTCAAAGCAAAGATGTGATTTGAAGAGATGTATCTGAAGAATCCCCCATGCTACATATTATGAAACAAGCCAGATTGACAGTTTTTTTATATATATAGATTGAATACACACATAGGTATACAGTGGTCCCTCGATTTTCGCGGGTTCGAACTTCGCGAAACGGCTATACCACGGTTTTTCAAAAATATTAATTAAATATTTTGCGTTTTCCCCACCCTATACCACAGTTTTTCCTGCCCGATGACATCATACGTCATCGCTAAACTTTTGTCCGCCTTTAATAATTTTTTTTTTAATAAACTTTAATAAATAAACATGGTGAGTAATAATCTAAATGGTTGCTAAGGGAATGAGAAATTGCAGTTTAGGGGTTTAAAGTGTTAAGGGAAGGCTTGTGATACTGTTCATAGCCAAAAATAGTGTATTTACTTCCGCATCTCTACTTCGCGGAAATTCGACTTTCGCGGGAGATCTCGGAACGCATCCCCTGCGAAAATCGAGGGAACACTGTAGTCTGTTTAGTCATGGCAGAGTTAGTTGCCCAGGGTTAATTGTGATTAATGTCTAGAAAATTATTTAATTTAATATCCCTTGCATCCATAAAATGTTTATGTATAGAAAGTGCTTATTTCCACTTAAATGTATCGGTATTGTTAAGTTTGCCTTCTCTCTCATCTGCAGAATTGAGAACCAATTAAGCAGGTTTCGAGGATGGTTACCTAGAAAGCCAATGAGTTTGGACAAGGAAAGACTGCCAGATTTGGAGGAAAATGACTGCTACACGGCTCCATTCAGTCAACAAAGAATTCATCAGTGAGTGTTATTTTAAAAAGGCAAATGTGAAAGGGGAAATATTTATATTTCCATGAAAAATGGGATATTAATGCTTGAGAATTTTTCAAATGCTGAATTCTGAATCTTCCTTAACATATACTAATAAAGCCTACTTATCCTACACCATCTAAGTATTTGCTGGGTGCACAATAGCTAAATAAAAACACTAGGCTAGCAATGTATTTAGTTCTGTTTGTTTCATTATGCTTTGATCCAACTTCTCCATATAAAATGGAGCATACAACATAACATCAACACATCAATTATGAAGTAAATACCAAAATAAAATGCTGAGATAGTTGATCTACTTAAATGCTTATAATCTTCTGCAATGTTCATAATTCTTTTTTTTTAACAGCAATAACAATGGCATTTATGGGTTTTCATTATATGTATGAAAAGAACAAATAACTTTCTGACATAAAGAGATCCCTAACTTGATCAAGATATATATTTTATTCCATTTTATAGAAACATTTACTTTTCTATCATCTCTAAAAATAAAAAGTTGGAAAATTTGTATTGTACAGTGGTTGGGATTTTTTTCTAGGATCAAGTTTGCCATCAAGCATCAGAAACTTACATTTGCCCAGAGACTGCATCATTGTTATTTTATCAATATTTAGGATGTACATAAATGGAAAATGAAAAAAAAAATAGTGCTTGAATGAATTGTAGCAAATAAATAATATTTGAAAGTAAATAGATGTTTCAATATGAAAATAAATTTTGAATTATCTTATTTTTGGAAATTTCATGTTGAATTCTATACTAATCATTATCACCATTACCACCACAATAGGAAAAGAAAATTAGTTAAGCATCTTTCTGGTCCATATAGTACACATATGATATTTTAAAACTATTTTTATTTGATATAATGTCATACACTGTATCTTAGTGTTCTGAAAGAATTATAGCAAAGTAAAGCAGGCTCAATCTACATAAAAATGTGTTGCCTAAATTTTCTTACAGAAAATCAGTACATTTGACCCAATGTAAACTAGAACATTTCCAATCTAGATAAATCAAAATTAATTAATTGGCTGATTTACTGCCAGCTGCAGTCAAAGCAGTTTTTATATGACCTTGTGCTGCACATCTATTTTGCTTTTTATGTCACATTGAGAGCACTTTCAGATATCTAAACAACCATTATCTGAGTCTACCATATAACAAATGAAAATATAATATTTTTAGTATTCAATATTTTAAAAACAGAATTTGTCCAAAAAGTGAATAAAATGACATTTTGTAATCCCGAAGTACACTATCCAGTTGGCCTGCCATAATTCACATGTCTTATGCTAGGCATTTCAGTTGTTTCCATGTCTTGCAGGTACCTTTGGTTATATATTAACTGCTGTGAGGATTGAACGACTCTGAAATGTTTCTAATCCAGATATTTTGGATTTGAAGGCAAAAAGGTATTTCAGTATGTGTAGGATACTATTTCTTAAAGCAGCTGCAGCTTTAAGAAATGGAACACCTTTTTGCCTTTGTATTCTAAGCACAGCCTTAATGTTGACTTGTCATATCTGTTAAGGAATCACATGATACATTTTCATTCAAGTTTGGTATTGATTTAAGATTCAGTGGCCAATTTGGTTAGCATAGAATTGTTAAGGAAATTCATTGCTTACTTCACAATATAAAATGTGTATAATCCTTTCATTTTACAAAGAATATCATTGAAGCTGATTTAGTGACTATATATCCCACAAGCTCTAATAAGCAATAGCTTTTATTTACAATATTCTTAAAAATAGTGCAGTTGACTAGAACTTTTATAGAAGATTCATTTATTTATATTTTTTATGTTTTACTGTTGTTATCAGAAATATTAGTGAGATCTTTTCAGTTGCCAGAAACAATAATTGTATTTTCTTGCTTGTATTTTCAAAACAGCTTTATCATTCACAATAAGGACTCATTTTTTAACAATGCTATAAGAAGTAGAATTGTTCATCATATTTTACAAAGAGTGAAATATGAAGAAGGAAAAAATAAAATCGGTAAGCATGAGTTAA
The DNA here is from genome assembly GCF_031021105.1 of Erythrolamprus reginae. Taxonomy (NCBI): domain Eukaryota; kingdom Metazoa; phylum Chordata; class Lepidosauria; order Squamata; family Dipsadidae; genus Erythrolamprus; species Erythrolamprus reginae. The sequence goes on from NC_091955.1 coordinate 60,236,018, forward strand.
GAGATGCTGCAGTATAGGTAATCTTCAACTTATAATAGTTCATTTATTCTAAGTTACAACAGCACTGTTTTTCACAATTGCAATCTTTATAGCATCCCCATGATCATGTGATCAAAATTCAGATCCTTGGCAACTCATTCATGTTTATGATCATTGCTACGTCCGAAGGTCATGTGATCCCATTTTATGATCTTCTGACAAGCAAAGTCCAGGGGAAGCCAGATTCGGCAATAACTGGGTTACTAATTTATCAACTGCAGTGATTTACTTAACAACTGTAGCAAGAACGATAATAAAATTTGGCAAAACTCACTTAACAAATGTCTGTCTTAACAAAAATGTTGGGCTCAATTGTGGTTGTAAGATGAGGGCTATTAATACAGTGATACCTCGTCTTAAGAACGCCTCTTCATACGAACTTTTCGTGATACGAACCCGGTGTTTAAGATTTTTTTGCCTCTTCTTCCGAACTATTTTCACCTTAGGAACCCAAGCCACTGCCTCTGGGATGCCCCGAAGCGCTGGGATTTCCCTGGGAATCCCTGCCTCTGAACTTCTGTTGCCAGCCAAAGCGCCCGTTCTTGCATTGCAGGGATTTCCCTGAGGCTCCCCTCGCTGGGATTCCCTTCATTTTTGCCAGCGCTGCTTTGAATCCCAGCGACAAACTCACCCCTTCCAAACTGCATGTGGGAAATGAACACAGTGGGGGGGGCAAAAACGGGAGGCAGGAACTCATGGAGCTCAAGAGAGGAGAAAGTTGTGGGGGAGATGAGCAGAGTAGCGGGGACAAAAACGGGAGGCAAAGACTCATGGAGATGAAGAGAGGTTCTTTTCGCCTTGCTTCATTGGGACTGCCACTTCTTGCCACCTCTCACTGTCCCTCCCCCCACTCCGTTTGCCTCAGCTTTGTCTGCCTGCCGCTTTTTTTTTTTAAAGCCTTAATGTTTTGGATTTTCCTAATGGGCTTGCACGCATTATTCACTTTTCCATTGATTCCTATGAGAAACATTGTTTCATCTTATAAACTTTTCACCTTACGAGCCTCGTCCCGGAACCAATTAAGTTCGTAAGACGAGGTATTACTGCAAGCTTCTTAAAACCCACCTGTGTCGTCAGGCATGGGGGAATTAAGATATTCTTTTCCCCGCGGCTTCCACAATTTATGTATGGTACGTTTGTATGTATGATTGGTTTTAAATCAAGGGTTTTTAGTTTTTAGTATTGGATTGTCGCACGTTGTTTTTATTACTGTTGTTAGCCGCCCCGAGTCTATGGAGAAGGGCGGCATACAAATCCAATAAAATGAAATGAAATGAAATGAAATTTCTTGATATAATTATTAGTTTCCAAAATTGTTCCTTTTTGTACCTTTTAGAAAAACTTTCAGGAAAAAAATACTAAAATGTGTGTATACCATTTGCAAGTTGTATCTTACACCTACTGCCCACTCTTTGAATACACAGTCATGTTAGATTGATTGATTGATTGATTCAATTTAAGCACATTTGACTAGAGTAATTGGATGTTGGATGCAATATATTATATTCATTTCAGCTTTTTCTGTTACATGTTAAATATTTCTATTTCTAGGTCTTAATCGGTTACTTACTAATGGTTCCTATGAAGCTGCATTTCCTCTTCATGAGGTATTCTTTTTATTTTTTAAAATCCAACTACTTCCCATCTTTATTGTGGTCCATCAATTCTGATTTTCACTATGTTAAGGAGAGAACCCATTTAGGTCATCTCATTTGGGAAATGAAACGAAATGCAATTTCAGATTCTTTTTTCAAAAAATGTGCCTTTGAATTCACAACAAATAATGATTTAAAAAGTCAAAGACAAAGTAATTTAAAGGTTTGGTGTATAAATTCATATTTAAGTAAATATGTCTGAAGATGATGTTCATAAAAGGTAACCTACAGCTTTTTAAGTCAACAATGAATGAGGGAATGAATTGATATAAATTCAGAACCATCCATGGAAATTTCAGGGCAATGGTATTATGTCCAAATAATAGAGTTGGAAGGGACCCTGGAGTTTTTCTAGTTCAACTCCCTGTTCAGTCAGGAAATCCTATATCATTTCAGATAAATGGTTGTCCAATTTCTTCTAAAAAACATCCAGTGTTGAAGCATTCAAAACTTTGGGAAGCAAGAATTAGAATTAGAACCTATATAATCAAATAAATTTTCTCCTGATTAAATTAAAGGCTTATGAATAGGTTATTCTGATGCTTGCCTTACTGACATTACAGAAGAAATAATCCAGCAAGTACAAGATTTATAATCAATAACACCAGCAATTAACAACTCAATATACAATAGTTTCCAATCATCAGACCTTCCATATTTTTGTCTAATAACATTGCACATGAAAAACAGTTGTTCTGTGTGAACCTAGCTCAATTTTGTTCACAGGCAATCCTCAACTTATATAGTTCATTTTGTGATGGCTCAAGATTACAACAAAATGTAATTACTAAAAATTACTAAAGAAAATGACTTATGGCTATCTTTCACATTTATGACAATTGCAGTACCCCCGTGTCATGTGATCAAAATTCAGAAGCTTATCAATTGACATAGTTATGATGGTTGCAGTGTCCCGTTATCATGTGATCACCTTTTATGATTTTCTGACAAGCAAATCAACGAGGAAGCCAGGTTCACTTAACACCTACATTAATAACTTAACAACTGTTAACAATTGTGGCAGAAAAGGTCATAAAATAGGGCAAAATTCACTTAACAAATATCTCATTTAGCAACATAAATTTTGAGCTCAATTATGGTCATAAGACAAAGACGTTTCCTGTAATTGTTGGGCAAAATTACATATTTTAAAAGAAATGGAAGTTTGTACACATATGTAATAACTGTAGTATTTTCTCTCTTTGATTAACTTTATAACATGTATAGCTTTACTACAAAATATCAAATTCAGTCTTTCATTATGAACACTGCACCTATTTTTACACTGAGTTAAGATGTGGAACTAAAAAGACCTCCATTCTTACAAAGCAAACTTCAAAAATTATAGATGCTTCTTTGAAATATGAGGTCAACTCAAGCATGAGCTCCATTGTGTTCAGTAAGATTTATTCTCAGAAAATTGTTTACAGATGTATAGCTTCATTCTTAACTTTCTGAGATGGTATAGATTACAAGCTAATCATAATTCCAATGATAACAGATAATTTCAGTGATAAAATCTATATTTATGAATTTAATACTCTAAAATATTATTCATGGATATTTATAAATATCTATTAACTAATTTTTCTTTATTTACTTGTATTTTAGGGTAGTTACAAAAGTAAAAATTCCATAAGAAGTCATGGGGCAGAAAACCATAGGCATCTACTTTATGAATGCTGGGCCTCATGGAGAGCTTGGTATAAATACCAACCTTTGGATCTTATACGGTAATTCTTAAAAAATCATTTGTGTTGGGAATGTGTAGGTAACCTAAAATACCGAAATGTATTTTGAGGTTTTATTTGAGATGGTTCACAGTATGTATTTAAAATTCTCAAGAACTCTTGTGAGTTCCAGGAGACTAACCCACCCTGTTACTTTTTCATCGACAAACTGAAAAATATATCCTATTGCTGCTTTCTCTGTGGAATGAAACAAGTGTTGTATCTGCATATGTATATATATCAAAACAGTGTAATATGTCATTACACATTTTTTGTATTTATCAAATGATAGTTAACATGGTAAATTTCATTTAGGAAGGCCTCCTCTGACAGATGTTGTTCTTGTAAGAACTGTGGTACTAAGAGAGGAATATGATAAATGATTCCTGAAAGCCTTTAGCACCTACTATATTAGTGGAATGAAGAATTTCAAACAGGTTAAAGTGGTTTTACAGCAGAAGCACAGGAACTGATGTGTGTTCGATTAAATGTACAGAAGGTATATTGACTGGAGATCTTTTTCCAGCCTTTTGAGGGAAAATTTACTTGTTTCTCTTTTTATAGTTATTTGTTAACTGGTTAAAATTACCTTTCTATTGATAAATAATTCTACCAGGGCTAGCCAAGTGAAAAAAACAGCCCAAAACACTTTGCCCATGTCCACTGCATCCAGCTCTGCAGAGGCTTATTTGGAGATTCTCAAGGTTTCTACATCTACGATCTAATTGTATTTCTGAAATCACATACCATAAAATGGCAAATTCTGACAATACCAAGTACAGTAGTATGATGCAATAACGCTATAAAATCAATCTGGAACAATATTGAGATTAAAAGGGGCTTCTTTACCAGGGCTGTCTTAATGCATGGGCCCACAAGCATAGGGGCCCCATACTAATCTGTATTTTAGCCCTTCAATGCACCTTATATCATGTAAATGTAACAACATATTTATCACATTTTGCTGCATTTTTATTAGTATTAGCATAGCAATAGCATTTAGACTTATATACCATTTCACAGTGCTTTACAACCCTCTCTAAGCGGTTTACAGAGGTTAAGCATATTGCCCCCAACAATCTGGGTCCTCATTTTACAGACCTTGGAAGGATGGAAGGCTGAGTCAACCTTGAGCCTACTGATATTCAATCTGCCAAACTGCTGGCAGCTAGTGATCAGCAGACGTAGCTTGCAGTACTTCACTCTAACTAATACTAACATGCAAATATATGTTTAATTTATCAACCATTTACATTTTTATTCCTGTGAATAGTTGACATAGGGGCCCCAGTACACTGCTTTGCCCGGGTCCCATAATTCTGTTCAGACCGCCCTGACTGTACCAATAGAAATCTTATATAACAAATTTTGCGATGTAAACTAGTTCTAAAGATCCTGGGTGAAAAACTGAGAAGCAGTGTTGCCAAAACTCTCATGGAAATTGAAATTATCTTTAATACTTTTGGGCATAGAGTGGCAAAACTCAAACTGTCAAAATTAATAGCAAATATCTATAACAAGATTAAATGAATGAAGAGGCAGCAGTATTGGTCTAATTGTAAGGATTAAGAAGTGTAAAGAGTAATCTGACTAGTGATAATCAGTTTTTGAAACAAGTGATAATATATTCAGTATTGCTTATGTGCATTGATATATGCATCTGTCAATAAAACAATATTCTTTTAAAAAAATAAGGGTGAAAAGTTGTGGACATGTGATCTTACTCATATAAGGGAAATCTATACATTTATGGATCATTAACCACTAATAAATTTTACTTCAAAAATGTTAATAAAATTTACAGTATTTGTTTTTGTATTTTTGAACAGACGGTATTTTGGTGAAAAAATTGGTCTATATTTTGCCTGGTTAGGCTGGTATACAGGAATGCTCTTTCCAGCTGCCTTCATTGGGCTGTTTGTCTTTTTATATGGAGTAGCCACACTGAACTACTGCCAAGTCAGGTGAAGTCAACATCCTTATCCCTAAAACAATTATATTAATTGTTACTTTGTTTTTAAAAATTAAATTACTATATTATGTCTAATTTTTCTTCTGGTACAGAAGATGGTAGAGAATATGCTTATGAGTAGTCTGGAAGGTCATATCATTGCTAAAGATCTTGACATTCTGAGATGCATTTATTTTTCTCTTTGTATAATTTCTTTTAATAACTTGTATTTACCGCACTTCCCTTTTCTAACTATATATTACTGTTATGCTCCTGCAATATGGAAATTTCTTCATTTTTCTTGCTATACAAAAAATCTTAAATTACTTTAAACGGGCAACCATATAGTATTTTGCATCTGCTGACAAGCTTTGCTATCTTTTTATCAAAAAATATATAACAGGTCATAACCCAATTCAATACTGTACTGTAATCACTGAATCATTCTGCCACTCAAACACTGATTTATTGTGAATGGAGGTGGATATACATCAGCATGAGTGCAAGCGCAGTGCTGAAACTCAGCTTTCCAGATGGCAGCACCTATGTTGACATTGACAGAGCCAACTCGGGGGCATGACCAGCCAACCATTGCTGCCAGTTCAGCAAATGGGGAAATTCTCGAAACAGTCCAAACCAGCAGGAATCCACCTCTGATATACATGTCCCAGGATAATGTTACAGGATCCAATCTGGGTCAGTCATCAGAGGTTTTGTCTTTTGGACTGATGCTGGAGCTGATCTTCAGAAAACTTTTCTCTCTAGATCAGTGATGGCGAACCTTTTTTTACTTGGGTGCCAAATGAGCATGCATGCACGCTCTTGTGCATGTGTGAGTGCCCACACCCATAATTCAATGCTTGGGGAGGACAAAAACAGCTTCCCCCACCCTCCCAGAGACCCTCTGTAGGCCAGAAATGGCCTGTTTCCCAACTTCTGGTAGGCCCAGTAGGCTCGTGTTTTACCCTCCCCAGGCTCCAAAGGCTTCCCTGAAGCTAGAGGAGGGTAAAAACACCATCCCCCCACCATCTCTGGAAGCCAATAACACCCTCTCCGAGCCTCTGTGCAAGCCAAACATCAACTGGCCGCCACACACATACACACTGAAGCTGAACTAGGGCAATGGCTCTCGTGCCAGCAGATATGGCTCCACGTGCCACCTGTGGCACCTATGCCATAGGTTCGCCATCACGGCTCTAGATCAAACTAGAGAGAATTTTCCTAAAGATTGGCTCCAGCATAAATCTGAAAGCTTGGAAGACAAAATCTCTGGTCCCAGTGACCAACCCAGATTGCATACTGATTTAAGTTCATGAGTTTGATCATAGATTCCATATATTCTATTTTTAAAAAACCAGAAATCTATTTCTGTTCCAAATTGAAATAACTTCATATAATTAAGAAAATTAATCAGGTTCTTTTTTCTCCTCCTCTGCTCACACCTTACTCTCTGTCTGTGTCGTTTTATCCTACTTCTGTCTTCCCATACTCATGCATCATTTTCTCTGATGCTTTAATCGATTTAGGTTATTTCTTTATCAGCCAAAATAATTATCAGTCAAAATGAAGAAAATATTTTCCAGAATATTCTGTAAATATTCTGTAAATGTCATGAACTATTGATTGATGTATCTTTAAATTAATTTGAAACCAAAAAGAAAACATTTTATAGGTGCAGTTATTACAAAAAAAAGCCATCTTTTCTTTACAACTCCACTAGTATCTAAATAATGGGAGTTGGTTTTTTTTAAGTAAAGCAAAATAGTTAGAACTTGGGTTAGTAATCATTATCTCTTCTCTTTGCAGTAAAGAAATCTGCCAGGCTACAGAGATTATTATGTGCCCAATTTGTGATAAATATTGTCCATTCATGAAGTTGTCAGATAGTTGCATTTATGCCAAGGTACAAATCAATGCTACTTTTCTTTTTCTACTTATAGTTTTATCTATGTGTGTATGTGTGTTTGTGCAAAAACACGAGGTCCGGAGGTGGGGTTTCGAGGACTTCAGTGTTTTTGCGATGCTGCGATTTCACTGATGCTCCCTTCTCTGGGAAACACCACCTCCAGACTTTTGTTGCCATCTAAGCGCTCGTTTTTGCAATGCTGGGATTCCCTTGCAGCATCGCAAAAACACAGAAGTCCGGAGGTGGGGTTTCCCATGGAGGGGAGCCTCAGGGGAATCCCAGCAGTGCAAAAACGGGCGCTTTGGCTGGCAAAAGGGGTGAATTTTGGACTTGCACGCATTAATCGCTTTTCCATTGATTCCTATGGGAAACATTGTTTCGTCTTACAAACTTTTCACCTTAAGAACCTCATCCCAGAACCAATTAAGTTTGTAAGACAAGGTATCACTTTAATTTGAAAAATATATTTCACAGTTTGTGAGAGTTTAAATGCAACACTTAGCATTTGCTCCATGATCCTGGGAAAGATACAACTGCTTTAAAGAGTTTCAGACAGATGCTACATTTCAGGCCTGATTTCTTCTGAAGCCCATTTTTTACCTGCATTGTCCTACAAAATAGTCCTTGATTTAATCTCACTAGCAAAGATCCTCTTCTATTCCCATGAGAACCTCACAAGTAGAATATAGAGAAAAATTATACTACAATTCCTTCCAATAAAATAAATATTTAGTTTTAAACTTCAGTAAGGTATTTATTTACCATTCTTTTTAGAAGTTCACTTACCAGTACAGTGGTACCTCTACTTACGAACTTAATTCATTCCGTGACCAGGTTTGTAAGTAGAAACGTTAGTAAGAAGAAGCAATTTTTCCCATACGAATTGATGTAAAAGCGAATAATGCGTGCAAATCCATCCAAAAAGTCACCCCTTTTGCCTTTTGCCACTGGGAATCCCCACCTCTGGACTTCTGTTGCCAGCCGAAGCGTGCGTTCTTGTGCTGCTGGGATTCTCCTGAGCCTTCCCTCACTGGGAATCCCCGCCTCCGGACTTCCTTTGCCACCCAAAGCGCCAGTTCTTGCACTGCTGGGATTCCAGAGAGCCTCCCCTCGCTGGGATTCAAAGCGGCGCCGGCAAAAATGAAGGGAATCCTAGGAAGGGGAGCCTCAGGGGAATCTCAGCAGTGCAGGAATGGGCACTTTGGGTGGCAACGGAAATCCGGAGGTGGGGATTCCCAGTGAGGGGAGGCTGTGGGGAATCCCAGCAACACAAGGACAGGCCCTTTGGCTGGGAACAGAAGTCTGGAGGCGAGGCATCCCAGCGGCAGTGCTTGGGTTCGTAAGATAAAAATGATTCGGAAGTAGAGGCAAAAAAATCTTAAACACCAGGTTTGTATCTCGAAAAGTTTGTCAGTAGAGGCGTTCATAAGTAGTGGTACCGCTGTATATAGAAAATGTAGGAGATGACCAGGCTAAACCCAAAAGAGGGGTAGAAATAAAAATTGATTTAGACTATATCTAGTTTAGAAATCACAAACCAATGTGAGTTAAGAAAAAAGAAATGAATTTAAGTTAAAATTATTTTTCTCCAGGTATCACATCTTTTTGACAATGGAGCAACTGTTTTTTTTGCTGTGTTCATGGCAGTATGGGGTAAGCAGTGATAAGGGAATAATATGAATGTAATTGTTTTTAAAATAACTTACATGGAGGATATACTTAATTTCAGCAATGGTACAAAATTCTTGCGGTACTACTTCTACTCCTCTGTTCTGTTAAAAATGAACGCTTCTATTTTTATCTGCCCTCATCTTTGCAAAGTAAATAGAAACAGGATACGGCAGCAAGATATTTATTTATTTATTTGTTTGTTTGTTTGTTTGTTTGTTTGTTTGTTTGTTCGATTTTTATGCCGCCCTTCTCCTTAGACTTAGGGCAGCTTACAACATGTTAGCAATAGCACTTTTTAACAGAGCCAGCATATTTTCCCCACAATCCAACTTCATTTTACCCACCTCGGAAGGATGGAAGGCTGAGTCAACCTTGAGCCGGTGATGAGATTTGAACTGCTGACCTACAGATCTACAGTCAGCTTCAGTGGCCTGCAGTACAGTACTCTACCTGTTTCATCACCCCGGCTCATATTAATCATGTTTTTTAAAAAGAAATTAAAACAAAAGTGTGTCCCACAGGAAGGGTTCCTTATAATTAATTTCAAAATCATATTTCAAATTTTATGCAAATCCAGTAAATTTTCAAAGGCACTGACCACAGGATACGGCAGCAAGATATTAATCAATGCTTTTGCTCATCTCACAGGCCTCTAAACCTATCAGAGACCATTGTCTTACAGTCTCCTCAGGAAAGAACATAACTGAAGCACTTGTAAATGATCTCAAGTTCTCTTTTTGTGCAGAGCAGAAGTATTCATTTATTTTATCTATTTGTTTATAAAATGTATAGGTCACCCACAGTGAAGGGCTAGCAAAAAAATTTACTACCACACTGTGGGTGTGGCTTATGCAGGATGCCCTGCATTTTCTTTCAACATCTTGTAGTGCAAATTGGGTGTTCTGTGGTGGAGCTCCATTTTTGCTACCCCACTGTATTCCCTCCCCCCCACGTCCGAGCAGCAGTCAACCCCTGGCCACCCAGCTTAACTTGAAGTAACTTTGGGCTGCTTACAATCATTAAAAACCCCCTACTATATAAGCTAAAAACATAAATAAATAGGCTTGTATAAAATCCAGAACACTCTTTCTCTCTTGTTTTCTTTCTCTCTCACTCTTTCTCTCTTGTTTTCTTACTCTCTCCCTCTCTTGCTTTCTCTCTCTCCCTCTTTCTCTCTTGTTTTCTCTCTCTCTCTTGCTTTCTTGCTTTCTCTCTCACACTTTCTCTCTCTTGTTCTCTCTCTCTTTCCCCCCTCTCTCCCCCTCTTTCTCCCTCTCTCTTTCTCACTTTCTCTCTATCTCGCTATGTCTGTTGCTCTCTCTCTTGTTCTCTCTTTCTCTCTCTTCCTTTCTTCTCTGCGGAGGCTGGCGAAGGTTTTTATTTTGAATGGCAGGGGGATGGGGAGCGCACACCCGACATTCGAAATCACCTTCACCTGCCTCCACTGAGAGAAGAACGCCCGCCCCGCCTCTCCTGTAGTCCCTTCGCCGACAGCCGGGACGAAAGCGCTCTCGGTGAAGGGACTGTGAGAGGGGGAGGGCGGGTTGGGAGGACGAGAAGCCACAACCACCAGCGCTGCTGCAGCCACCGCTGCGGGAGGAGCCACGTCCCAAGACGGGAAGCGGAGGAAGAGAAAGAGGGGCGGATCGGGCGGGCGGGGGGCAGCGGCTAGGAGCCAGGGGGGCGAGGGGGCGGCCGCGGCTCCTTGCACAGCCTTGGAAAAGGGTGCGCGGGAGTGTTTTGGTGTGTGTGGCTGCACGGCTACGCACCTTAGAGGATACATTGTCTACAGGTCTGTACTATTGGCAGAATCTCTGAACAGCACCAAATTTAGTGTGAGAATAGTAGCCAACAAAAAAGATTGACTGAAATGAGCTAGATTCATTCTTACCTAAATCTATTCAGGATTGCAGAGAAAAAATAATCAGAAAAAATGCAGACATTTTCTTCAGTGAAGATATTTTATTTCTGAAATATTAAGGATTATCACTACTAGCCATATCTACATCATAAATTAGATTAAATGCCTTCATATGTTGTTCATTTCCTATATTTCCAAGAATAGGAGGCACTAAAATACTATTGCTGAGAAGCTAATAAAGCATACTACTTTGTGTGATTTTTCCATTATATACTACACTAGAGACTTGCCATTTTCATAACATATAACCCCATTTATCAGAGGAATTGTTACACACACACACACTTTCTGGTTGCAGAGGGCAACTACAGAGCTATCTTGCAAATTATCATTTAGTAATATATTTTTCCTTCTATTTTTCTGCTGTAGCCACTGTTTTTTTGGAATTTTGGAAAAGAAGACGAGCAGTAATTGCTTATGATTGGGACTTAATTGACTGGGAAGAAGAGGAGGTTTGTATGGATAATATGTCACAATTTTAACCAATATTAATGTACTGTTAACAGACTCAGTTATAATATAAACAGAAAATACTGATGATTGGCTGTCACACACAGCTTTGTTTGTTTCCTGTTATCTCTTTTAGCTATTCTAGCCTATGTCTTTTTAGCTGAGTCACTGTCTTGCAGAAGACACAAATGTCAACAGTCTGACCAATGTGAAACAGTGAACAGGAAATGATGGATGACTGTTTAAAAAAAAAAGGCCAAGCAGTGTTAAGGAATCTTATATCCATTTCTTGTAGAGAAGAAAGTCATATAACGGTTTAGTCATCAACTATTCTATAGTACTAACTTGGAGAAAACTGGCAGCACATTATACATTTTTTCCCAAGAAAATAAGGACCTAATTATATAATGTGTCAGTTGTTTGGTTTTTAGATAAACAAAGACTGTGTAAAATTAAATTATGTGTTAATTTGGAATTATTTTGGTATAATGAGCACGAATAAAAGAAATTAAACCCTTTAATCCCCACATAAGAACCAGGTCAGTACTCTATAGCAGTAATTGCTAATATGTTAATTTGCAAACATCAGTGTTATCTTAGGCCATCTAAGGTCACTGCTATTACAGAATCAAGCCAAGCAACACCTCAGAATCAGCTCCCATAATAAGTGCAGCTTTTGAATAAAATAGGTCTCAAATGCCATTGAAAGAAGTGAGTGCAATTTAATGAGTTGATGGCAGCAATAGGGCCAAGATGTTTAACTTATGAGATCAAGCAGGCCAGACAACTGAGGACAGCTCATAAAGGGTCCTTTTGTGATTTTTGATTCTCTGATGCTGCCCCTACCACATTAATTCTTTGCCATTGCTGTAAGATGCTTAGTTATAATATCATAATTAACCTTCCATTGTTATGTTTTTATAGTGAAAGGCAACAAGAGGGAAGAAACTAATTTTCATGAATTTTGAAGAATTTTTCTGTACTGTACTGTCAAAAACTAAAATTATCCTCTAGCTTTGTAAAGATATCTCTACCTCTCTGAAGGATTACAATAGTATTTTATTAGTTTCTTAGCAATTCTTTTAAATATTTTTAACATCTTGGCCTATTGGCTTGGCTAGATGTAATACAGTATATTAATAAAAGCTTCATACAATTACTAAAAGCTTAAGCTCTCTACACTATTATCTCTCATTCCTTTTTAAAATTTTGTATTCTTTAGGAAGAAATACGCCCCCAGTTTGAAGCCAAGTATTCCAAGAAAGAGAAAATAAATCCTATATCTGGAAAACCAGAGCCTTATCAAGCATTTGCAGATAAATGCAGCAGAATGATTGTTTCTGCATCTGGAATATTTTTTATGGTTTGAACTTTTTAATTCATTGTTTTTCCTGAAAACTAGATTTTTAAAATATCAGCAAAATGGAAAGCATATATATTTTAAGGTAGCAGTAAGCCATCTTGACTGTTTTAGTTTTGTTTTTCTATTTTAAAATCATTTGTTTCACAGGGTTGTCATGTTCTAAAAATATAAAGAAATTTAATATTCAGTAATATTATTACTGAAATATTTACTTGCTATCATTTATTTACATTTACTTGCTATCATATTTAATAAAAATGAAATCCAGAAGGGATTAATTTAATCAATGAAAATAAAACATAACTGTAGCATGTTTTTTAAAAAAGTTCTGACAAGGGAAATCTAGCAAAGCAAAGTGTTTTTATCTAACGTTAGTGAAGATTAATTCAAGTTATTATGTGATATGTTTCCCCTCCATATACACTATAGATTTATATCTTTTTTTAAAAAATTAAAGACTATTCCACAATTCAAGCTAATATTGAATGCAAAATTCAAATCTACTTTTTTTAAAAGAGTAGAATTATGAATTCTGTAAACTGTCATCTTAACTCTAAACAGGGTGTGGGATAGGTTGGAATAAATGAAAACATGTGGAAAATGACATAATGATTATGGTTTTGTGTCAGAATATCTGACACGAATAATAACAGATAATAATAGCATTCATGCCATGGCATTATGACATGCATATCATTTGATGTTGCTGGAAGTAAAAACTGGTCTGGGTCCAAGATGGGAGAAAGACTGGAAATAAAATGTGCCCCAAAATTAGAGACCCTCAATAGCATTTCTGAAGATATCAATACACTGAAAACAAAATTAGAGACCCTCAATAGCATTTCTGAAGATATCAATACACTGAAAACAAAATTAGAGACCCTCAATAGCATTTCTGAGGATATCAATACACTGAAAACAAAATTAGAGACCCTCAATAGCATTTCTGAGGATATCAATACACTGAAATCAAAATTAAAGATCCTCAATAGCATTTCTGAAGATATCAATACACTGAAAACAAAATTAGAGACCCTCAATAGCATTTCTGAGGATATCAGTACACTGAAAACAAAATTAGAGGTCCTCAATAGCGTTTCTGAAGATATTAATACATTGAAAACAACCTCCAAAATGCATCAAACACAGAACCACGCCTACTATCCATGGAAAAAGATATCCATGCACTATTAAACGCTAAACCTCCAAACCCAATTTCCTCTACCACTCCACCACCCATAACACAAATGCAGTCCAATTCTTCTCCTGACATCTCTACTCTTGTCAAAGATGCAATGGAGAGAGAACAAAAACGCCGAAATGCCATCCTCTTCGGCCTTGAAGAAAACGACGAACTTGATATAACAAAAATACAGAACATTATCCGTCAACAACAATCTCTCTCTCAGTCATTCACCCCAGAAGATATATTAGAAGTTTCCAGAAATGGATCAGAGCACAAGTTCAGTGATGGCACAGTGACACCATGATTCTGCAAAGTTGTCTGCAAAAATGAATCTGCAAAACAGCTATTTATCAAAACTATTAACCACATAGCCAGAAACAACATCAGTTTCAACAAACTCAAATCCCGACCAGACCTTTCGCTACTTCAACGCATCCGCTCCCGTGACCTAAGGGCGGAACTAAAGAGACGCCTTGACCTGGGTGAAACTAACTTATACATCGACTATCGCACAGAATGCATCAAATCCAGGACCCACAATCCTCCCTACATCTTCCAGCCTAACATCTCACAACAACAAATTGACACATACCAACCAGAACTACAACAGCAAAAACAAAATGTCATTCCTAACACCATAAAGACTAGGAAAGCGCACCCCTTACTACCTCTAAGCAACCCAAAAACTACTCCCAACACAAAACCAATCTCAAATGCAAATTATTAAATGCTAGAAGTATAGTCAATAAGATGTCAGAATTCCTCCTCCTTCTTGACTCCTCAGTCTTTGATATTATTTTTGTCTGTGAAACATGGCTTTATGCATCCTACCCAGACTCCATTATTACAACAAGGAACTATCTTGTCTCTCGTTATGACCGTGAATCCTGCAAAGGAGACGAGGTAGCTATATTTTACAAAAAATCTCTAAACATTAAAAACATCAAAGTTGCGCAGGATCTATTCCTCCCTGAAACTATTGTCTGTGATCTATCCCTAAATACCACAATTCACTTCTTACTCTGCTACAGAGCTCCTGACTATGACATTGCACATGCAAACAAATTATCAGCTCTACTAACGTGGGCTACCCACTGCCCACACCCCATCATCTTCCTTGGTGACCTCAACCTACCACATATTAACTGGACATTAAATGAATGTAGCACCAAACTTATCCACTCTACTATATATAACACGGTCACCAGTCTGGGACTTGACCAGTGGCAATACTAGATTAGATAACTGTCTGGATCTCATCTTCTGCAACAGCAAAAGTACAATATATGGCTTAAAAGAACCTTTTTCCGACAGTGACCACAGCATGATAAACTTCAGTCTCAACCTAAGCCACACTAAAATCCACCCAAATAACGCAATTCCAAAATTCAACTTCAAAAAAGCGAACTACAAACTCATTGATGCCCATCTTTCAATATTAAACTGGCAAACTTTAATCTCTAATTGCAACTCTATGGATGACCTCTACAACACATTCTTGCTTGAGATGCAAATCAGACTTTACATACCATTTGCATCTGCCTCAACCAAGAAAAAAAACCTCCCCATCTCAATAAGAAAATTACAATAAAAAAATATCTCTGGCGTAAAAACAAAAAAGGACAAGTAGTAAACTTCAAAAGCCGTTATAAAAGCATATGCAAACAAATAAAAGCAGAATGTCTCAACTACCACAGCATACACCAAATCCAATCGTGCCTTCTACAACTTTGTCAACAACAAACTCAAGGACTCTAGATCTATCCCACCTCTCAAAGGACCCAACAACAAATAATACCACAATGATTCATCCAAAGCTAACCTTCTAAATTCATTCTTTGGCTCTGTCTTTGTCAACAGCAACGGCTCATTCCCCAAATTCATCACTCACCCTTCAAACACTCTCAATGACCTAACCCAAATAGACTTCACTGAAGACTGAGTCGAAAAAGCATTACGTGACCTTAAACCTTCCCTATCAGTTGAACCAGATGATCTATGTGCATACTTCCTAAAAAAGCTCTCTTCTGCTATACCTAGACCACTAAGCATAATTTCTGAAAAATCCTTCAGTATCAGCACACTTCCTAAGATATGGTCAAAAGCAATGGTCATCCCCCTCTTCAAAAAAGAAGACCCCTCTCTTGTTGATAACTACAGACCAATATCACTATGCTGCATCCCATATAAAGTTATGGAATCAATTATAAACCAATCAATTATTCTCCACCTAGAAATTAATAATCTGCTCTCTAACAAACAATTTGGATTCAGAAAAAAACTATCCTGCAATCTACAGCTCCTTCACTGCAAAAACATATGGACAACTCATCTTGATCAAGGAAAATCTATAGATGCAATTTATATTGACTTCTCCAAAGCCTTTGATTCAGTGGTCCATGACAAACTACTTCAAAAATTCAAATCCTATGGCATATCCGGATCCCTCCACAGCTGGATTACTGCATTTCTGTCTAACAGGCAACAAGTGGTCAAAATAGGAAGCTCCATATCCACACCCGTCCCTGTTAAAAGCGGTGTCCCCCAAGGTAGCGTACTGGGACCTACACTCTTCATTCTCTACATCAACGACCTTTGTGATCTCATCACAAGCAGCTGTGTTCTTTTTGTAGATGATGTAAAACTCTTCAACACCACTGATCACACAACTACTCTACAAAAAGACCTAGACTCGGTTTCTGACTAGTCTAACATATGGCAACTCCAAATCTCAACCAGCAAATGCAAAAAGAATCAGAACAAAAAGAATCAGAACTTCAAATACAAACTTAATAAACAAATTATCACAGATAATCCCCACTCGGTCAAGGACCTCGGGATACTAATAACTAAAGATCTAGGTGCCAAAGGCCACTGCAACAACATTGCTAAGAAGGCCTCAAGAGTTGTTAATCTAATGCTACATAGCTTCTGCTCTGGAAATCTCACACTACTTACCAGAGCTTACAAAACTTTCACCAGACCCATCCTCGAATACAGCTCATCTGTTTGGAACCCATATCGCATCTCAGACATTAACACCCTTGAAAATGTTCAAAGATACTTCACAAGAAGAGCCCTTCATTCCTCCACTCGAAACAGAATACCCTATGAAACTAGACTTACAATCCTGGGTCTTGAAAGCTTAGAACTACGACGCCTTAAACATGATCTAAGTATTGCCCACAAGATCATATGTTGCAATGTCCTGCCTGTCAAAAACTACTTCAGCTTCAACCACAACAACACAAGAGCACACAACAGATTCAAGCTTAATATTAACCGCTCCAAACTTGACTGTAAAAAATATGACTTTAGTAATCGGGTTGTTGAAGCGTGGAACTCATTACCGGACTCCGTAGTATCATCCCCTAACCCCCAACATTTTACCCTTAGACTATCCACGGTTGACCTCTCCAGATTCCTAAGAGGTCAGTAAGGGGCGTACATAAGCGCACTAGAGTGCTTTCCGTCCCCTGTCCTATAGTCTCTCCTATATTTCGTATTTCTTCTCTACTATATCCTCTATAACCTTCATTGTGTATTATTGTGTATTGGACAAAATAAATAAATAAAAAATAAATTTTAAAAATGGAGGCAGGCTGCAGGAAAGTAAGTAAGTTTACTAGGTAGCCAGAAACTAGTGACAGTAACATGTTTCTAGGGTGGCTTACAAAATGGGGTTGAGAGTAGGTGGATTTTTATACATTCTATTGGGCTTTGTGATTGAGATGTCTGTTCTGTGCAATGTACTTTGATCTCTGCTCGAATATGCCCTTTTAGTATTCCAATTATTATTATCTTCCTCCCATTGTGGCTGGGAACTGGGTGGGGAATGTAGATTTTGTTTTTCTGCTTTTAATCCCATCAGCTTCTGTGGGAGCTGTAGCTAAAGGCATTTTGTTTGTTTGTTAATTTTATTTATTTGTCAAGTACGTATTGGTAATATACATAGATATAACACAGTTTCTGTACATAAGATGGGTACTGATAAGAGGGAACATTAGGAGAGGGATGGTAGGCACGCTGGTCCCCTTATGCACACCCCTTACTGACCTCTTAGGAATCGGGTGAGTTCTACAGTGAATGGAGCTGTCTGGCTTTCTGTAAATAAATAATAAATGGAATGCTCCAGTTTTCTTAATAGATACAAAAATATCTCATACATAAAACTTAAATATTGGAGGGACTGTCTGGCAATGGAGAGAGGTTTCCATTTTGGAAGGGAGATGTGGGGTTGTACTGACTTCCTAGACTGTCATCATAGCTTCCTGCAGATACCACTGCTTACTTAATGTGATGGTAGTGATTGTGAAACAGAGGTCTCCTCGCTCTTGAATGTGCTGATGTGAAGTGGAAGAAAACTTATGCCTACAGTAACTTTAGATTTCAAAATAATAAAACTATTATTTTGACGTTTTTATTTTGATTGTTATTTATGTGAGTTTAACTTTATGTAATAAAAATAATAGATAGCCTGAAATTGACTCTTTAGAATTTGATTCAAGGTTAATGAAATGTTTAATTAATTTAAAACTTATTATTTGTTGAAATGTATTAATCAAACATTGAAAATATCTGTTTTAAACTTCTGAATTTCATTTTATAGGGAGCATTTAGTATTAAAAGAAATGGAACCAGCATTTATTTTACAGTATAGGGAAATGGGTGTTACTATGTTGTGACTATTGTATAAGATGTAAGCGCTTTTCAAAAGCACTATTAAAGCAGTTACTAGCCTGCTTTAATTTGACTTTTGTTTGCTTCTTCTTATGTATTATCTCCTTGCTTGTATTGATTATCTCCTTTATTTTCAATAGCATCTATCAAATAATTGCTTCAATATCTATAGGTCCCAAAGTGTTCCAAAATTATTCTATACTGAGACTACTCCAAGATTTGTATATCCATATTTATGGTAATGGTCATTACTTCCTTCTCTCAAGTCTCATCTAAGACTTGGGTTTTTTTTTTACTATTGCAGATCAACGTTAATGGACGTTTCTGAGATGAAAGGTTCATCATAATAGATTCTGTTCTTGTAATAAAATCTCACTTTAGTAGAACAATTAAGCAAATTTATTTATCTCTTTTAATCAGAGCAGCAATTAACAAACGATTAATTTAATTGCTTCTCTGAATCTCAGCCTAACAGAATCCTTCAGAAAAAACTAGAGAAAACTGCCAGCCCTTGGATACGATGCAAGGTTAAGTAATTTAACTGAGAAGTGAAAACTCACAGAACACAAAGTCCTCCAAGCATGAAATTTTATCTTCAGAAAATTAAGTTGCAAAATTGACCCTATTAATCTGACACTTGGGTCCTTGAACATTATTTCTTGCCATAACAATAGGATGAGATTGCATTAAAATGAGGAAGGAAATCAGTGACAAATCCCCACACATGTCCCATTTAAGAAAATCAGAGTACATTTATAGATTACTTACTTGGATTTATTATTCAGTTCTTGCATGCTACTGTACTGGTTGTAAGCTATTCTCTATATTCTTTCTATCACCTCTTTCTCTAGATCTGTGTGGTGATCGCCGCTGTTTTTGGCATTGTTATTTATCGTGTTGTGACTGTCAGCACTTTTGCTGCCTTTAAATGGGCTTTAATCAAGAATAATTCTCAGGTTGCAACAACTGGGACTGCAGTATGCATCAACTTTTGCATCATCATGCTGCTGAACGTTGTAAGGAAACTTTTTCACACCTTGATTAATTTCAATCTGTGTTTAGGTGGTTTCTTAGTTGTACTCAGATTTCTGTAGTAAGAAATTGCCTCATTAGGCCTGTAGCACAACTTGTAGTATATGGTGGTTTAGCCCAAGTTTGTTTATATTTAAAAAGATTATTGATATAGAGTGATGGCTAACCTTTTCAGCAGCAAGTACCAAAAGTGTGTGTGTGTGTGTGCATACCTGAAATCTCATGTGTGCACAACCCCTTCTGTGCACTCTGCCCTCTGGAGCATGCACATATGACCCCCTGTGTCTGCTCTACCCCGCACATCTGTGCATGACCCCCTTGTGTGCCCCGCACATTTGCAGCAGAAACCTGTAAACCAACTGGCCAGTGGGAGGCACACACAGATGCACAGCAGAGCTGAGCTGGGGTGACGGCTTGCATGCCTGCAGAGAAGGTATGTCATAAGTTTGCCATCACGTATATAGAGTTATTTTAGATGAATCATAAAATATAAACCCATACAGGATTACACTGATTATATCAACAGTTTCCTGCATATTTCTGGCATAACAGAAATCCACTGTGAACATTTAAAAATAGTAGCAAAATTAAGTTGCAGATTGAATAGATCAAATGTGTTAAAGACTCAGTAATTTGAGAAATCCAAGAGGAATATCTCAACAAAAATTACATATGTATAAACCAAATCTTGGGAAGCTCCTGGAGATAAGGCAGAGTATGACATGGATGGATGGATGGATGGATATAGCCACAGCTTTAAACGCAAAATCTTAGTGATTTTTTTTTTAGAGCATTTTGAATCTCACAAATTTTTCCCATTCAATATTGGTTTGCATTTGTACAAATCTATATTTCAAATCAACTGAGACAATGCTTTGAGAAAGTTATACTTGAGACTTGATGTTTTGTATTTATTATAAATGCAAATAAGACAGACAGATAGACAGGTGATACATGGGTAGATGATGGATGGAACAAGACTTCAGCATTTTTACAATGCGAACAAACTGTTTCTTCTGTTGATCATTTTATTTAAAAAAATTGAGACATTATTAAATATTCAACTAAAGATAAAGTAATGGTTTGTTTAAAATATAAAATCAGAACCCACTCTTCTATTTAACTTTATTTGGAAATATAATTTGGAAAAATAGTGTTCTTCACTTTGATTTTTTAAGCGCAATTTATAATAAAATAGATAAGGATTTTAATCAAAAGCAGTCTCATTGTTGAAAATTAAATTAATGCCATCTCTTTTTTAAGTATGTAAAAAATTAGATACCAGCAGTGCAAATACTATGTGAATCTAATAATTACATTAGTGATTGGTAGTGTTGGGTGAACCAAACTTGCATAGTTCGGGTCCGTGCCGAACATTGCAGTGTTCGGCATACCGAACCTGAACTCAAACTTTTTTTAAAGTCCGTGTTCAGGTTTGGCATTCGCTCGAACACTGGGGTGGGTGGGAGGGGGAGGCAAGGAGGGCCCTGACTCAGCGAAGCTGGCTGAGGAATTCTGGGAGTTGAAGTCCACAAGTCTTAAAAGTTGCCAAGGTTGGACTAAATAAATAAGGAAGTTAAGGCTCCTTCTCCTCTTCTTCTCAGAAGATGACAGCCGGGCGGCGGCGCAGAGGCTGGGGGGAGGTGTCAGGCTCCATCAAACGGGCAGTGGCTGGGAGCTGGGGCTTCCACCTTCCTTGAAAGTTTTCGGGGGTGGCGGCAGGCAGAGGGGAATGCCCCCCCACTTCCCCAACCTCAGCGCCACCACCCGGCTGTCATCTTCTTAGAAGAGGAGGAGAAGGAGTCGGGCACCAGTGGTGGTGAAGCTGCCGCTTTTTCCCAGTCCTCCGCAGCGGTGGGTGGGGGTGGAAGACCCGCTCGCTCACTTGCTCTCCTGCCAGCTGCAAAGACAGGAAGGCACAGTGTCAGGACTTTCTCCCCGCTTTTCTCCTACCCCTCGGCCGAGCTGACCGTGCCTCTTCCCAACCTCCCTCCCTCCTCTTCCCCCGTCTCCCGCCTCCCGACTGGCCGACAGCTCCTCCGCGTTCACCTTCCTCTGCCGTCACTGGCACCCGGCTCCTTCTCCTCTTTTCAGAAGATGACAGCTAAGCAGCATAACTGCCCAGCGCAGTTGGAGGGCGAGAGATGTAACCGTGCTGGTGAAGATCGAGCTGGACAAAAATGTAAATGTCTGAAATTTGTGGGGTAGGGATTTTCGGCAGCTCCCAGCCATCGCCCGTTTGATCGAGCCTGACACCCCCCTTCAGCGCTTTGCCTCCCGTCAGGCCAGAGGTGTTGGGGTTCGGGTTCAGTGAACTTACCCGAACTCCGCTGTCAAGTTTGTCCGAACCGGCCAAACCCGAACTCCAATGGGTTCACCCAACACTATTGATTGACCATCCTAGTGTCAACTCCTAGTGAGTGCATAGACTTTCTTTACATAATAAATATTAGATAAATGCTAAATTACTTGGAGAAACAAATATGGAAAAATGGACCCTTTTATAATCTATCTGCTGACCAGAAGAAAATTGAAAATTTAGTATATTTACATATTTTGGGTTGAAAATAGTGTTTCTTTTCACACCAAGGCCATACAAATATTTGCACAGGAATAAATTGCCCTTCTTTTCTATTCCTGTTTTTTCCTTCAATGATTAGAGTTTTAACTTTAAAAGAAAGTGCTTATTTGCCTTTATAACAAATATAAAACATAATTAATTCTTCTCAAATATATCTTTCTCAAAGCACTATCTTAGTTCATTCGAAATATAAAGTTTTACAAATGCAAACCAATATTGAATATCCAAACTCAGTGGGATTCAAAATGTTCTAACTCCGTAGGTATTTTAAAAAGAAAGATCAGTAAGATTTTGCCTCTAAAGCTGTCATTATCACAGCTAGAATAGAGAAATAAGGAATGATGGTAGTAAGCAGATAACGTCCATCAAATCTGATTTATATGTTACATTAAAATTATATGTTGTTTTTCATTTTTTGCAGTTACATGAAAAGGTTGCTCTTTTTCTAACAAATTTAGGTAAGTAATGAAAATGAAGTACCATATTTTTCGGAGTATAAGACACACTGGAGTATAAGACACACCTTAGTTTGGGGGGAGGAAAATAGGGAAAAGAATCTGCTTACCAGATATTCACCTGGCTAGCATCTTTAGTCTGGTCAGTTTCTGCACATTATTTTATCCCCTGATTAGGGCTTTAAAAAATCCTTATTTGGAATGAGTAACAATGAAAGAGCTTGCAAGCTGGTAAGAGCTGGGAACATTGTTAGCACCTGGTTAGGGCTGGAAAGAAACTTATTTGGAGCAAGTTAGAGCAATGAAAAAAACAAAGACTTAGGGCTTATGAAACATTCCGCAGACAGTAACAATGAAGGTAAGAGTTGAGAAGATCGTTAGCACCTAGTTAGGGCTAGTTCGAAAAAAGCTGCATTCAGAATATAAGATGCACATGAATTTTCAGCCTCTTTTAGGGAGGAAAAAAGGTGTGTCTTATACTCCAAAAATATGTTAATATGTTTCATGGTTATCATGCACCTTCATTTCATGCATAAATGGAGCTAACAGTATGCTGTATTATTTGTTTCTTTTTGTCACTGTATGTATGTTTATTTGTATGTGTTCATGTTTCCACAAATCAACTTACTTTTCTATATGCCAGTTTTCCCATTCACCTGGTCTTCCATCCTACAGAGCAAGGATGCAAAGAAATAAGACCTGGAACAATTCCTTGTATAATAGACAATACTAAGCAAAAGAGGTAACTAGTTGAACCTCTATGTGATACATTTGCATATATATTAAAATGTTTGAACAAAAACTAATCACATGATTAGAATGAACTGTAACTGATGTTACTTGTCCTAAACAGCATAAAATGGACTGTAAGAGATAGTAGTTCTAATCTTGCACAATCTATTTAAGAGCTATCAGTGTGAGACAGACTTTGTAAAAAGCTGGAGTTGTATTTGCTATGTCAGAAAGAGGTATTTGATTCCAGATTAAACTTTTCCCTTCACTCCGTTAAACAATACATGTTCTTCTTTATTTCTCAGAGTTTGTTTACAACCAAGTGCTTATGTGGTATGCCTTGCCTAACTAAGTGCTTGAATTTTTCAACCAGCATCTTTAAGATGTTTTAGTGCTGGTTTTTTCATGTAATATTAATATGCAGTAGGAAGGAAAGTTCCACCAAACAATTCCCTTTGAAACTTATTGTCCAGCATTTTAGAATGTGTTCTGTCAGACTTTGGTACAAGAGGACCAAATGCAAAAGATATCATGTGGGACCAAACATTTTTCCATAAAACATGATTTATTTGTTGGAACTCTGTAAGAAATCATTTGAGTAGAATGTTTATAATCTTAGTAGTCTTGCAAATGATAGTAAATCTACATGTCTACGTAAATCTACAAGTGAACACAAGAACAAGGGGACACAATCTGAAGTTAGTTGGGGGAAAGATCAAAAGCAACATGAGAAAATATTATTTTACTGAAAGAGTAGTAGATCCTTGGAACAAACTTCCAGCAGACGTGGTTGGTAAATGCACAGTAACTGAATTTAAACATGCCTGGGATAAACATATATCCATTCTAGGATAAAATACAGAAAATAGTATAAGGGCAGACTAGATGGACCATGAGGTCTTTTTCTGCCATCAGTCTTCTATGTTTCTATGTCCCAATATAATGTTGCAGGATGCAATCAGATTTACTACCAATTTATCGGGTACATAGGAGCTAAGGGACTCAAGGAAACAAAAATCATTGATTTAATAGCCAGCCATCAACACTCTAATTAACAACTAAAGGTTACACACAACCAGGCACTATATAAATAAAATGCATGGAGTAGTCCAGTGCACATACTGTGGAGAGAGAGACATTCCCTGAAGATGGGTCACAGCATAAGCCCAGAGGCTTAGAAATATAAGCCTTTGGTTCCAATGACTGGATAAGATAAGATCCTTAGTATCGGTAGTTTTTCTTAATGCTACTGTATCCACAAAATAACAGAAAATTGTTAAAATTGGCCTCTTGGGAGCCTAAATACAATTGAGCTGCTGAGAATGCTCTATGAGTCAATCCACTCGCATCCCATTTGATGTCCATTTAGTAATGACTTCATGCATTTTTCACACTCTTTTAAAGGCCAGGAATGGTTCCAGGTCCAAATCTCTGCCTGTTCAATTACAGGCATCTCCCACTGAAAGTAAGATGCTTTTTCTATAGAGAACAGGCAGAGCCTGTGAGTTCCTACCGGTGGACACTGTCTGCCTACACTATGTATATTACTTATCCTGCAGTGTTTCTCAATCATGGCAATATTAAGAGGTGTCAGTTCAATACTAAGAATTCCTCGGCCAGTCTTTCTGGCTGGAGAATTCTGGAAGTTGAAGACATCTTAACCTTGCCAAGGTTGAGAAGTACTGTTTCAAAAACTAGGACTTTTCCTGAATATAGGCTGCATTATAAGCAAGATCTGAAACTAAATTTATTGGGACATTTCTAGACTTGTAAGGTGCATGCAATTTCCCCAAATCCAGCATTGAAATTTCAATAAAGATTATACTTTCTTCTTTTTTATACCTTTTTTTTAATTGCAGAGCAGCCTCGTACTGAATCTGAGTGGGAAAACAGCTTCACTTTGAAAATGTTTCTTTTTCAGTTTGTTAATCTGAACAGTTCTACCTTTTATATAGCATTTTTCCTTGGAAGGTAAGATTAATTAATATGATATCTGCTTCTTTGTAAAATTGTTGTTTGTTTTGAATTAATGCTAAGTATGCTTTAATAGTAGAATATAGTATGTCCCCCGAAAGTTCCTAAACATAGATTTACAACATGTGATGCCTAAAGGCACTTTTAGGGGGTCACATTGTCTAATACGTTCTGTAATTTTATCTGTAATACCACTTACATAAGAACATGCTATTCCCTTGTGATTAAGCAATGTTACAGCAAGTGCAGAAAAGCTGTAATAACATGACTTCACAACTAACAACAATAAAATACATTAAATCATACATTGCCTTTTGTTATTTACATTTCACAGCTTACTGTAGTTCCACGCAAAACCACCTTGTCTTCTTCTTACTATTAATCCATTCAATCTTCTTTGTGTGATTTAATAATTCATTCTCTATATAAAACCAAGGTCTTTCAACAAACTTATCTTGTACTGGATCCATAAAAATGTTAAACAAGGAAATCTAGCAATAGCACTTAGACTTATGTATACCACTTCATAGTGCTTTTACAACCCTCTCTAAGCAGTTTACAGAGTCAGCATATTGCTTCCTATAAACTGGGTCCTTATTATTATCTTATCGAATATAATCTTATTCTTTGTTCAGTCGTTAATTAAACATTTCAATTATTCCCATGCATGTTTTACATCCATCATATCTGCCTAGAGTTGTTCAACAGTGAGATGAACAGCATGTAAATTTAATGAATAAATAAATCATATACCATTTTTGCATTCCACAATATCACCCATTTTTCAGTATTCAGTTCACATTCATTAAGCATCTATTCATTCTTGACACTATTTGTTCTAAACTTACCACATATTTCTTAATTACTTTCTTGTAATGGGACAGGCTGGGACAAGTAACAGGAGCTCACTCCATTACTCTGCCCTAGGGATTCGAACTGCCAAACTGATCAACAAGCTCAGTGAGCCACTGCAGCCCTAGATTCTTACATAAACTGCAAAAATATTTTTAAAAAACAATTGGTACATTGTACATTCAAAAACTAACATTAATGCAAACGAATGCCCTCTTCCATGGTAAAATACAATTGTGCCTCTCGTCTTTGATCTTCTCTTACATTCCTATTGTTTTGATCAAAAACTTACCTGCAAAGAGATGATGACCTCTCATATATTGAAGGTTTACAGGTCACCCAGGTGCCTACCTCAGGCTGATAAACAGATGGAGACTAGAAGAAGTAAGTCATTTATATTAATATTGAAGTATATTGTGCAAAGTTTCAACACATACATTATTAGGGTTGAAATAGGTTATGCAGAAGAATCAGGAAATATATCATGATTTATAGCATCTAAATATAATGTACTAAAAATAATGTATGATGTAATTAACAGTGCAATTTATTGGAAGTAATTGCTATTGAGTTAATGGGGCCTACTCCTATATAAATGCATATGGAATGGCAGTAAAAGGATGCACTGCAGTTTAAATCCAATTACTGTATACACTTATTCAGAAAATAGTCCAGTTTAACTCCATTTGACTGACTGGTACTATTGAAGAATAGAATAGAATAGAATTTTATTGGCCAAGTGTGATTGGACACACATGGAATTTGTCTTGGTGCATATGCTCTAAGTGTATATTAAAAAAAAGATACATTTGTCAAGAATCATGTGGTACAGCACTTAATGATTGTCATAGGGCTCAAACAAGCAATGAAGAAACAATCAATATTAATAAAAATCTTAGGATACAAGCAACAAGAAGCTTTGTCTAGATTTGTATTGTCAATGGCAGTAGGCAGATGTCAGTAAAGCTTAGGTTTTGATCACTCCCAGACTGACCAGTCTGTAGATCTCAATGCCCGTTCTGCACAAATCATTTTCCTAGCAAGTAAAAATGCACAGCTAATCATTAATAGGTCTGGGAAGATTTTTCTAACTTTACAGCCAGTCAGTCATACAGATAAAAACTGGTATCCTTGATTTCCCATTTCAAACCTTGTAGCTTCTGTTATTAATGCCAATGCAGGACATCACCTAAAACTAGTATTTCCAGGGACCAAAGCTCACATCCTAGTCTCTGGCTCAAAAAAACCCTTTATAGTTTATGAATTGCCCAACATAGCATAAGCACTTATGAACAAATTTAAACTACAGTATGTAAATTCTTCCTCCATAAATACCCTGCTGCAATTTTAAACAGCAAAGTGCAAGAAAGTGTTTGAAAGATGTACACAATAATGATGCAATAAGGATGCATACAAGGCTGAGTTCTGTGAAATGTGTATTGCAAGTATTCCCCAGTATGAATGCTGATGTTTCCTTCCAATAATTGCCAGTCAGCATGGCTTAAACTTCTCTTTGTTCCCTTGCTGCTTGCTCCTTTTGCAGTGTCACCCTAGTGGATGCCTTATTGATCTCTGTATGCAGATGGGTATTATAATGGTGCTAAAGCAGACTTGGAACAACTTCATGGAATTAGGCTATCCGTACGTATGTGCTTTAAAAAAATATACATATTAATGCCTGCATATTGTAACATGTACAGAATACCTCCTGGGCAATGTAACCTATTCATTCTGCTTTTGGAGATAACATTTTATTTATTGTGAAGAGATGTCAGATCCTTTATACCCGGGGTCCCCAACCTTTGGAGCTTGGTGGCCCAGCTGGTGGGGGAGAGGGGAACAGGGCTGTGCAAGCAGTGGGCTGGCATGTTTGTAGGTCGACTCATGCGAGAGGCCAACGCAGATGCACATGCAGCTTGACTCGTACCTGCAGTCCAGCCTGCCACTTGTGCTCATTGAGTTGTGTGTGCGCCAGCCCACCATTTGTGTGGTCGAGTTGCAAATAGGCTACGGCCCAATAGTGGGTCATGACCCTGGGGCTGGGGACACCTGTTCTATATAAATTGGAATAGTAATAATCAAAGGTTTCTGCATTGCCAAATTATTTGTTGTACTGTGTCATCCTGAAGTTTCAAAATCATCTTCTCTTTTTCATTCCTTAATATGTAGGCCAAACACTTTCTTGGTTTATTTGCATGTTCAAAGTTATTTTGTTTAAGGATGTTCAATTTATCCTCTAATTATCTAAGCACATAAATAATAAGTTTGGTTTAGAATGTTTAGCTTTGTAGGTGATTTCCTTAATTCTTCTTTACTTTTAATTTCTTGTAAGATCTCTCAGATTTTTCCCGGGCTTTCTTTTTCAGTTTGCTTGCATCCCATACTCTTTTTGTCTAAAGCTTTGTTTGAGTTTGGTCAAACAAGTCTGTTAATGCTGCAAAAATTTTCCTTGCGTTTCTGAAACTTGAAATTTCATGACTTTTCATCATTTCAGGGATTATCTCTATGAGAATTTTTTTTGGGGGGTGGGGGGTTTCTTTCTTGCTGAAAAACAAAAAGTCACACTTGTTGTGTTCCCGGGTCACCCTGACCTGGACCGAAAACTCTTCATTTGAAGTGCTTATGTTTGGTCAATTTGAATACTTTTTTCACTCGGAAAGTAGTCTGAACATTTCTGCACACAATGATATGAAAATGGAAATGAAAAAAGTTATTCTTATTGGTTTATTTTGCTGATAGAATGCGTCCCCCCCCCCCCCCGTTTTTGTGAAACATTTTTCAATTTATGGATAGTTTTGCTTGCAAAATGTGTTCAATTTTACTAAAGTTGATGTGGGATTGGTAGTTTGAACATTTCTGAATATAAGAAAAATATAAATGAACTGAAAGAAATGTTTCTTATTGGTTGTTTACAATCATAAATAAGCTCCCCCCCCCCTTGGCTGCTTGCAAACATTTTCACTATATTTACGCAGGCTTCAAATCCAAAATATTTTTAATATCTTATGCATTCATTTACTCAATTTAACATTGCTGATCATCAAAACAATATTTTTCAAGCTACCAATCCCACACCAACTTTAGTAAAATAGAATGCATTTTGCAGGCAAAATTATCAATAAACCTAAAAAAAAATCACAAACATGGGGGGGGGAGGCACATTTATGTGCAAAATAAACCAATAAGGATTATTTTTTTCAGTTCAATTTTCATTCCATTGTGTGCAGAAATGTTCAAACTTGTTTCCAGGTGAAAAAAAGCTTTCAAAAAGACCAAATATAAGTACCTAAAATGATCAATTTGCAGTCCGGGTCGAATAGACCCGGGAACATAAGATTAGGGAGTTTTCTCGGACAGAACAGCAAGGTTAACTTCTCTTTCATACCTTTACTATTCACCCTTTCTGTAATAAAGTTTCAGTAAGTGTCCATGTAAAGTTTGCTGATTTCTTTCTTAAAGTCAATTCAACTGAATTGTTATCAAAGAAAGCCTTTGAGGCCAGAATAACTAATTCTTTTGAAATTCTTATCATGTCTATTTTGAAAATGATTGGTGAAAAAAGGTGTATTCTCTAGAATTGCCGGTTTTTAAATCTGTAAACATTGACTAATGTTAAATTTTCTACGAGAAGCACTTTGGCAATTTTCCTATTAGGACACCAATTTTCGTATGGTAGACTTAACACTAGGTCCATCATATGTTTGTAGAAAGTATTTCTATTGTTCAGTGCATAAATTCTCAGCACAAAGGGTTTTGGGGGCATCTTTTTACCCTTACATATTTACCATCCTAAATATTTGTTATTAATTATGGCTTTATTGGGGGGGTTGATATATAGAACACTGCCATATTTTATTCTGCTGAGCTAAATTCATCTAAATTTTTATAAATTAAATATTTTACATCTTTTTTCTAATATATGTTTCCTGAAGACACATTATAACCTTTACTTTAATGTGATGAAATAACCTTTTTTGCCCTTTTTTTAGGAGAGTTGGCACCGCTTATGTTCCAGATTATGTATCTTATTACATAATTAATGTTTTTGGAAAATCCGTGTCTATGACCCTCATCATTTTTTCTTATTTCTTGCTGGTTAGAATAGAATAGAATGGAATTCTTTATTGGTCAAGTGGGATGTCTTCATCTGGGTCCTCCAAGTCTTCAACAATACTCATTTTGATGAAGTTCCATCAATGATAGAACTCTCTCAAACTATATGCCCATAGCAAGGATATGTTCTTATTCCATCCAGAGGAATTTTCAGCATCTCACCAGTATTTTCAATGGGAGCTAAGGGCCAAAGTGTCATCTTGCTGAGAAAAGGTTCAGCTTTAGACATTCACAGCTAGGTCCACCACATTGGAACTTTGCATTTTTGGCAATCAAATTAGTACATTGGTTATTCTAATTTTTATTTTATACTTTAAGATGCTTGTTTTAATTATACAGTATTTCTGTTTTGTGACTATTTTTATTGAGATTTTTTGAGAAAATGAGTAGTTTTATTTAAAAAACCAAATATGTGGCAAAAATAAAAATCTGAAATTTAAGCGATCTGAACAATATTCAGGAAATAGTATAAGAGCAGATTAGATGGACCATGAGGTCTTTTTCTGCTGTCAATCTTTTCTGTTTCTCTGTTTCTAATATCTAAAAATAATATTCACATATCCAGGATAATTCAAAACTGGTGGAACAGACGAAGACTGCGACAGGTGTATGGTTCACAGCAACAGCCAACTTTACCACAATGGGAAAAAGACTATAACTTGCTGCCTTTGAATGCCTATGGACTCTTTGATGAATACCTCGAAATGAGTATGAACAATTCTTTCTTTGTTGCCCGATTCTGGTGTTGATTATATAGTACCCATGATCTGATATAATGTGTTGGTTTTTTTAAATAAAAAATTCCAGAACACTTGCTTCCATGCCTCTAAGAGTAAATACTATGCCTCTTAGCCTTTCAAACTATAGCATTAGCATTGATAAAATGGGGATTCTGAAAGAAGAAACTGATTTTATTTTTGAGATGATAAAACACTGTATATTTTGATTTGTACTTTACCCTTTTAAGCAGCAATGTAGTCTGAAAATCTGTAGGGGTAGACTCTCTAGATCAGGGATAGGCAAAGTTGGGTTTTCTATGAGTTGTGGACTTCAACACCCAGAATTCCTGAGCCAAACATGCTAGCTCAGGAATTCTGGGAGTTGAAGTCTACATATCATAAAGAGCCAACTTTGCCTACCGCTGGTCTAGATGATTCCAATCTGTACAGAAAGAATATCTACTCTTATGAATCTGTCCTCATTAGTATTTAATGTTATGGGTTGCAAAATAAATGTTTATTTCTATATAGAAATCATGAGCTTTGTATTCATCCCTTATTCTGAATTTAGTTTTTAGCGTACACTTTTACTGGTCTTTGATCATACACAATATGCATAAAATATACCTGCCTAAATATGACATTTCTTCTCACTTTCCTTCTCAGTCCTCCAGTTTGGATTCACAACCATATTTGTAGCAGCTTTTCCACTTGCTCCACTTCTGGCTTTATTGAACAATATCATTGAAATACGCCTTGATGCATATAAATTTGTCACCCAGTGGAGACGGCCATTAGCTTCCAAAGCAAAAGATATTGGTAAACGGACTCTTTAATGGGTGTAAAGTGTTGGTGCAGATTGAAGTTTAAATTGGTAATCTAAGATCATCTAGTCTTCTTTTGGGATGTTTTTCAGATCCTGTTTCATCCAAGAAATGACAGGGTCCAATCTTACTTAGCTTTGTTTCAAGATCAGCCAAGATCAACTGCTAGTGGCTACTGGGATAATAAGTAGAATCATAACCCAAATGTGCCAGCTCATTACTGGTACAAATCCTTTCTTTAACAATATAGACTATTCAAACATACATATATCCTTCCAGAAATCGTGGTCACAGAATGACTTATTTCTGAGACAATTTTAGTCACCCATTTTCACATTAGGAAATAAAAAATGAAAAAGCAGTATCAGATGGTAAATAACGTAACAGATAGCCAATAAAGTATCAGGTAGCTAAAACCACAAACTATTTCATGCTTTCAAGAGACCATTTTTAATAAGCTTGCTATCTTGGACCTGGCCTTTTCCAATTCTCCCTTACTTGTAGCATTGAATTGTAATGATGTGAAAAATGTTTGAGGCAAAAAAACAAGAGTAGTTTCCAGTTATTACTATCCAAACCAAAATAAAGTATTTAGTCCATGTCTGGAATAGATAATCTATACTAGGCAGAAACTGGGAGGGTGAGGAGCCAAATGGGGATACAGTGGTGTAAAAGTGGGGGTGGCGAAAGAAAGATGTTGGAAAGGTTAGAAGATTGGTTGAACCAATCTTAAATTCATTAATTTAATTCCCTCAATGTCACATTTTATTAGCTTGCCTGTCTCTCAACCAGGGCCGCCATCAGGAATTTTGGGGCCCCATACAGCCTAAGTGTCTGCAACCCCCCCCCCCCCGCCATTTTAAAACTACTGCCCCCAAATCCCGTGCCATGCCCACCATGGCCACACACCCTGGGCAAGCCCTCCCCCGGCCCTCTGAGGTCAAACACAGCCCTGATGTGGCCCTCAATGAAATTGAGTTTGACACCCCTGGCCTAGAGGCTAAATCCTATGAACAAGGGCTAAGAGAACGAGTATGTTTAGCTCAACAAATAGAAAACTGAGGGGGAATATAATAGTAGTTTCCCAATCTTTAAAGGGCTGCCACAGAGCAGATGGCATTTATTTATTCTCCATGCCACCTGAAGGTAGTACAAGAAGCAACTTCACCAATAGGAAATGCAATAAAAAAGAAGGGAGATATATATATATATCTTTTTTATTAAAAGAAATTAATATATATCCCTTCTTTTTTATTAAAAGAAATTAATAATTAAAAAGCCAAAATCCATTACTATTAAAACTAAAACAACCAGCAAAACTATTAATAAAAACAGGTGAGGGCTGGGGGGGGGGGTTTCTGTTATTATTTAAGTGCTTTTACCATATGCTTTAAATCAAGAGTCACCTCTCTCTTTCCTGTCATTCTCTGCCTCAATCATTTTCTCATTTCTCTTTTTTCTCCCCTTTATTCTTTCATTTCTCTCTCTCTCTTCCTTCCACTCTTCTCTCTTTTTTCGTTCCTCTCATCTCTCTCTTTCTTTCTCTTTCTCTATCTTGCTTTTTTTTTTTGGCAAGAAAAACCTTGGCCGGCGGAGGAGAAAGAGAGGTGGATCGGGTGGGCGGGTGGATCATGCGGGGGGCAGTGTGAGTAGCCAGGGGCGCGAGGGGGCTAGAGGCGCGGGGGGCTGGGGGTGGCCGCGGCGTGCGTGCCCTTGGAAAATGGTGTGCGGGGCCGGGGGGGCATTTTGGGGTGCGCTGGCTAAGGCGTGCACAGCCTACAGCTACAGGGAACGCCCCAGCCGCCCAGGCCTCGTTCCCCAACACCGCCACCCCGAAGGGGCTCCTACCTTCGCCGAGTGCTTCAAGAGAGGGCCAATACTGCGCCTGTGTGAGCGAGGAGCTGGAGCTCGGCGTCGGCGCTGCTCACCGGGCACAAATTACTGCGGGCGCCAGGGGGCCGGCAAAACCATCCGGGCCCCTCCTATTTGTCAATTTGGCCGGGCCCCTGATGCCACTACCAGTAGTACCGCCCTATCAGCGGCCCTGCTCTCAACTTTTCAAAGACTCTTCCCTCTCTGCTTCCCCCTAGCTGCTATCAATGTCCTTCAAACTTTGTTATAAAGAAAGGAAAAGAAGGCACTGTAAAGATCAGGAGGCAAATTAATGCACAGCCTATGGGAAGGACAAAGAAAAACACTTACCCAGATTTTATCTTGGTTGAAACCCAAAACAACCAGAATATTGTGTTTCAGTTGTGCTGAGCCATAGCAATTCCAGAAATTCCGAAACAATATATACATGTCCATTTCACAAAACACATTTTGTGTTTCAAGCGTCTTAAATAGAAGAGTTGTGCTACCATCATTATAGATAATAATTATAGTCCAGTGTTAGAATATCATGATATACCAAGGTGGATCCCGTAAATCAGATTTCCTTTGGTGCTTTCCAGATTTATTGAGTTGTAAATGTCACACTCTGGGTGGTAATATTTTAGTTTTAATACATTTGTAGACACCATAGGAGAATAACCAACTTTGTGTATGGTAGCAAATTTTAATAAGAGTCTGGGAGCACCTTTTCCAATTAGCACATTTCAAAAACGTATTTATAAAATTTATCAATGGGTACTACCAGATTCTAATTTTTTAATTTATCTAATGGGGAAATCTTTGGTATTGACATTTTGTAGCTGTAGGTATGGTAGAGCTATCTAGAACTGGGCCATAAATAACGTTGATTAAAGTAGTGCATAAATGCTACAATTTAGCTAATGATTTCAGAAACTGAAACTAACATGCCTCTTCTTTTCTTAGGAATCTGGTATGGAATTCTTGAAGGCATTGGAATTCTTTCTGTCATCACAAATGCGTTTGTTATTGCTGTGACTTCAGATTTCATCCCACGGCTTGTTTATGCTTACAAATATGGACCATGTGCAGGTCAAGGAGAGGCCGGACAAAAGTAATTTTTTAAGAAATGTGCTACAAAATAATCTGAATCTCTTTTGCAGTTTCAGTTTTAAAACTTCATAGCAACATGTATAAGACTTCATTCAGTTTTCCATAAGTAGGACTATGAACTTTTTAATGAGATATTTACAGAGAAATATAATTGTTAAGCTTCTTCTTTGCATCCAAATTATTCTACTGTTTGACTCTACTGCAAAAATAATAAAAATAATTTGAAGGTCACTAAATCACCAAATGCAACCAGCTTATATTAGCTATTTATGGGGAAAGCAGACTTCAAAGCTTTATAGAAAGAACAAGTATTCTGATGCCAATAACTAATATATAGGTTTTTCAACAACCGCCCCGAGTCTTCGGAGAGGGGCGGCATACAAATCTAAGTAATAAAATAAATAAATAAATAAATAAACCATAAATGGCATATCTACGTCTGAATCAGAATAAGCTAGGCAGCATTTGTTTCATTAACCAAATAGAAACATAGAAGACTGACGGCAGAAAAAGATTTCATGGTCCATCTAGTCTGCCCTTATACTATTTCCTGTATTTTATCTTACAATGGATATATGTTTATCCCAGGCAGGTTTAAATTCAGTTACTGTGGATTTACCCAACCATGTCTGCTGGAAGTTTGTTCCAAGGGTCTACTACTCTTTCAGTAAAATAATATTTTCTCATGTTGCTTTTGATCTTTCCCCCAACTAACTTCAGATTGTGTCCCCTTGTTCTTGTGTTCACTTTCCTATTAAAAACACTTCCCTCTTGAACCTTATTTAACCCTTTAACATATTTAAATGTTTCAATCACATCCCCCCTTTGTTTTCTGTCCTCCAGACTATACACATTGAGTTTATTAAGTCTTTCCTGATACGTTTTATGCTTAAGACCTTCCACCATTCTTGTAGCCCGTCTTTGGACCTGTTCAATTTTGTCAATATCTTTTTGTAGGTGAGGTCTTCAGAACTGAACACAGTATTCCAAATGTGGTCTCACCAGCGCTTTATATAGCAGGATCACAATCTCCCTCTTCCTGCTTGTTATACCTCTAGCTATGCAGTCAAGCATCCTACTTGCTTTTCCTACCGCCCGACCACACTGCTCACCCATTTTTAGACTGTCAGAAATCACTACCCCTAAATCCTTCTCTTCTGAAGTTTTTGCTAACACAGAACTGCCAATACAATACTCAGATTGAGGATTCCTTTTCCCCAAGTGCATTATTTTACATTTGGAAACATTAAACTGCAGTTTCCATTGCTTTGACTATTTATCTACTAAAGCTAAATCCTTTACCATATTACAGACGCCTCCAGGAATATCAACCCTTTTGCACACTTTAGAGTCATCGGCAAATAGGCAAACCTTCCCTACCAAACCTTCTCCTATGTCACTCACAAACATATTAAAAAGAATAGGACCCAGAACATACCGTTGTGGCACACCGCTTGTAACCTGTCTCTGCTCAGAATACTCACCATTAACAATAACTCTCTGATGTCTACGCTTCAGCCAGCTGCAAATCCACTGAACTATCCAGGGATTAAGTCACTAATTTATCTATCAGCTCTTTATGTGGAACCATATCAAAGGCTTTGCTGAAGTCCAGATAGGAAATATCCACGGCACCACCTTCATCCAACACCTTTGTGACAGATTAAACAACACATTTTATAAGAAAGTCAATAAAGTTATTCATTTAATCCAGCATAAGTGACCAGTAGAAAGTGCTTAAACTCCGTTCCAATTGTAGCTGTAAACCAATCACTAGAAAAGATTGCCGACTGCTGTTTCCGGGGGCTTTTTCAAAGCTGCCCCTCTTCCTATGATGGGCTCTCCTGAGCTTGAGTTGTTTGTTTCCCGTTTCCGTTCAGAAAGGGGCTTTACTAGGAGTGGCAATTTTGTTCTTTAAATCTTGGAAATAATGATGTCTTATGTAGCTAATGATGTGATCATATTCTATATCTGAGGACAAATGAAGGTAATTCTAAGACAAGGCAATTCTACAATATCATCATTTGTCTTTAATGACATTTCATTGTTATATGTTATTTTTTTCCCTAGGATTAGTAAACTGATTTGAAGTTTTAAAAATTCATATCTGTGTTGAGCCAATTGAAGTTGAAAATACAAAAACATCAGCATGAGAGAAGTATATATTTAGCATATTGACAGATAAATATTTAACTAAGATCTATTATAATAGTTTGAAAATGAAAAGTATTATTTAGGAAGAATATAGTAACATTTACAATATTACTATGTTGGATCAATATACAGTGATCCCCCGAGTTTCGCGATCCCGATCATTGCGAAACGCTATATCGCGATTTTTACACACCCGATGACGTCACTCCCTTCCTTTCTCATCTTTCTTTCTCTCTCTCTTTCTCTATCTTGCTTCTTCCTCTCTCACACTCTCTCATCTCTTTCTTTCCTTCTCTCTCTTTCTCTATCTCTCCCCCTCTTGCTCTCGAGCGGCAAGCGAGCAGCCGGGCGGGCGGGCGAACGGGCAAGCGGCAAGTGAGCGGCCGGGCGAGCGGGTGATGGGCAAGCGGCAAGCGGCAAGCGATCTTGGGGTTTCCCCTTTGCCTGGGCGGCGGGAAGACCCAGGGAAGGTTCCTTCGGCCGCCCAACAGCTGATCTGCTCCGCAGCGCGGCAGCAGCGAGGAGCCGAAGATGGGGTTTCCCCGTTGCCTGGGCAACGGGGAAACCCCATCTTCGTCTCCTCGCTGCTGCCGCGCTGCGGAGCAGATCAGATGTTGGGCGGCCGAAGGAACCTTCCCTGGGTCTTCCCCGGGTCTTCCCCGCCGCCCACACGCAAACTCCACCATCTGCGCATGTGCGGCCATGGAAAAAGGGGCGCGCATGCGCAGATGGTGTTTTTACTTCCGCACCACTACATCCCGAAATATCGATTATTGCGAGGGGTCTTGGAACGGAATCCTTGCGATAATCGGGGGATCACTGTACTTCATTTTGTGTATCCTATTCACTACATCCCACTCATTTCAACTGAAATCTGTACTAAAGTTAACTTTATTAAGATTCTCTTGAGCCCAGTGAATATTTTCTAATTTTAATTTTGTTAAGTTTATTCTTCATTCCAACTGAAAATGTGAAAAAAAGTATATTTTCCTTATAGCCCTTTGACTCAGGATTAAAAACAAATTAACTAAAAATTGGTCAGTGACCAAAACCAAGTATATTCACTTACTGGGATTTATTTTAAAATAATTGTATATAACATGTGATTGCAGAAGAAATATTTTAATTGAGAATCAGTGTTTATTTCTTGAAATTATGAAACAAAAAACCCCCTAAGTGTTTTTAATAGGAAAGTGAACACAAGAACAAGGGGACACAATCTGAAGTTAGTTGGGGGAAAGATCAAAAGCAACATGAGAAAATATTATTTTACTGAAAGAGTAGTAGTAGATCCTTGGAACAAACTTCCAGCAGACATGGTAGATAAATCCACAGTAACTGAATTTAAACATGCCTGGGATAAACATATATACATCCTAAGATAAAATACAGAAAATAGTATAAGGGCAGACTAGATGGACCAGGTGGTCTTTTTCTCCCGTCAGACTTCTATGTTTCTATGTTTCTAAGGCCTTAAAAAAACTGAATAGTTTTGTATTTTTTCTAGATAATAAAATCCTCGGTATATTCTTATTTCAATATACAAATAATCAGGCTAATGCTTTAGGAGAGATGTTTACTCTTATTTTCCCAATTGTAAATTATTAGAAGCTTGGCAGATAATTTCTGCATTATTTTTGTCAATCCAGAATTAAATCCAACAGTTCTTCCTAGGATGTTCAATGATTTAAACAATATGGACCTGATTTTTTTGTGAGTACTTATTACAGAATCTGGTGTAAGAAGGCTGACTTCTGTTGGATTTCTACGTGATTTATGGTTTTAAGTGATCTTCGCTTCATACAGCAGAGACTCTTCA
Source organism: Erythrolamprus reginae (assembly GCF_031021105.1). Classification (NCBI taxonomy): domain Eukaryota; kingdom Metazoa; phylum Chordata; class Lepidosauria; order Squamata; family Dipsadidae; genus Erythrolamprus; species Erythrolamprus reginae. The sequence continues at coordinate 60,274,789 of NC_091955.1, forward strand.
TAGCAGATCCATGTTTCAATATATATTGGGGTACAAATACAATAACTCCAATATAAATCTTATGCTTTTATTTTTTCTTCTCATTGAACTGGTTTCAAATTTACACAAATAAACAACTTGACAGTATAACTATATGTCTCTATACATCTGCTCTGCATGATGCAGATTCACCAACAGTCAGCATACTAATCCCTAAGAATTCTATCTTCCAACTGCCAAAACTGACCACAGCCCAGTATGCAAATTAACTCTCTCTCTACATTCCACCCCCTTTTTCCATGCTATATGCTAACATACCCCGGCTGAAATAATTTACATTTGTTTGTTTTTTCAAACTAAAACAATATAAATTCATTTCTTATTTCATTTGCATGGAAAAAACATTATTTATTTACATTTTCTTTACTGCTAGTAAATCCATCAAGTTTCTATGTCTGTCATTTGATAATGGGTTTGTAAATATATCAGCTAGCGTATTTTCTGTTGGCACATATTCTAAGACAATTTCTTTCTTAAACACCATATCTTTTACATGAAAATAGCGAATATCAATATGCTTAGTTCTATTCTTAACCTTTTCTGTTGTGATTCTTTTTAAACAAGCTTGGTTATCTTCATATATTTTCACTATTTAACTTGCATTTACACCTGCATCTTTCAATAACTGTTTAATCCATATTGAATGATTACAAGCCTCTGACAATGCTATACATTCAGCTTCCATTGTGCTGATACTTACCAAAGTTTGTTTTCGAGATATCCAATCAATTGTACATTTTCCATATTGCACAACTATTCCTGTTATTTTCTATCCGATATGTCTTGAGCAAATGAAGCATCAGCCCATATTTTCAATTCATCGTCATTTGGCTCAATTATCAATTTATGGTCCATTGTTCCTTTTAAATATTTACATAGTTTCTTAGCAATATTCCAGTTATGCTCTGTTGGTCTAGTTACATGCCTGCTAAGAATACCAACACTAGCACTAATATCAGGTCTTGAAACTCCAGCCAAATACATTAGTTTCCCTATGGTGTTTCTATACAAATCTTGCTGCAAAAAAATTCACTCTTATCTATGTGATTTGTATATTCAGTTGACATAGGCGCATTTGATATATTTGCCTCTTCCATATTGCATTCTTGCAACAATTATTTTATCTTATTTTCCTGTGATATAAAATATCCTTTATCTGTTTTTTTCTATTACCATCCCTAAGTAATGAGAAACATTTCCTAACTCGACCAGTTCGAAATTCTTCTTTAACATCTTGATGAAATCTTCATAAATTCCTTCACTATATATCATTTACAAAGACAATTACTTTAGTATCTCTTATCCCCTTTTCTTTGGTATATAAACAAACATCTGCTTTGCTTGCTGTAAAACCCATTCTTGTCAACACTTTATTATTCCAGTTGCGAACTGATTGCTTCAGTCCATAAATGGATTTTTCCAGCTTACATACCAAACTATTATCCTTACAAAAACCAGGAGGTTGTAACATGTAGATCTCTTCTTCTATATCTCCATAAAGAAATACATTTTTTATATCTACTGTATGTGTTTTACTGCCTTATTTTCCTTTGCTGCTATGGCAATACATAATCTTACTGTTGAATGTCTGCATGTGGGACTAAATATTTCATTATAATCAATCCCTTATTTTTGATTATATTCCAATGCTACTAGCCTAGCTTTATACCTCATTGTTGCCTTCTCCATTATATTTGGCATTAAACACCCATTTGCAACCAATTGGCTTCTTCTGGTAGTTTTACCAATTTGCAAGTTCCATTTTTTTCCAATGAATCAATTTTTTCTGAAGCTTTCTCCATCTTCTTGCCTCTTCATTTGGCATTTTGTTTACTTCTTCCCAATTTTGTGGTTCTTTTACTAACATTACTCTAGCCTTATTCTCCTTTTTAATTTCAGCTACTTCCTGTGTTTCTTTTTCCTTACTGGTTTCTAACTTTATTTTCTTTCTCATTTTTATTTCTCAACCACACATGGTCTCTCCCTATGTCTTCTTCAAATATTACACTCCTAGACACTACTACCCTATCCTCATTTTCTATATAAATTCCGTATGCATGGCTATTCTCCAATGCACTCGCAAGGGAGAGTCCAATGTGGGTAATTCTCTAGTCTGATTGGTAGGGACTGAGTTTAATTTAAATATTAGGAAGGTACCACCCCCTGGCCCCTCAGTCAAAAAAACTCAGTCGCAGTAAAGGGACTTAGAGTTTTTTTCCTCTTAAGCATTCTGTTGTCTTAAATGAAATTTTATTGTATTAAATAACTTTTTTGTTCTTTCTCCTTATTAACAGGTAAGAAGAGTCTTCATAGTAACTTACTTTAGAGCAGCATAAGGGGGACACTCTCCGGAGGTCCTCCCCCTATAGACCCTCATTCAGTCATAATGTTACTTCTTCTATTATATAAAGAATTTATCTGAAAAGGGAGTGAGCCAAAGGGTTGCTGACCTCCGCAGTCTCCCTGGTTGTTTAAAAGAGCGGTTGACTTCGGAGGGGTCCGCCCCCTCTGAGGAACATACCCAATCTGTTGGCTGGCGAGGACTCGAGTCGCATTCAACAGCTACATGTGGAGATTGCTGGCCATTCACGAGAAGGAAGATCACGGCATTAATTCCAAAAACAAAAAGGAAGAAACTTCGTATTTAGTGGGGCCTCAGATCAGGCAGGAAGCCTGAGCAGTGCTCAGCCAGTCATGGTTGCTATGGAAACCGGGACAAGACACAACAGCCACCATTTTGAAATAGGGTGGAGATACCAGGGTCACCATGGCGACGGTTACGGTCGCCATTTTGGGCAACTAAGGAGTTTTATTTAACCAATGAGTTGCTGCTTGGGCCTTAGCAACACGCATGCCCAGTAAGCCCTTGCCTGTCATTTTGCCTGCTCGAGCGAGACAGAGTGTGAAGCAATAAATTTACAGTTAATCTTCAAATGTGAGTTAAAAGGTGGATAATTATGGCAGAGCCAAACGTCCTAGGGGTAGATGGGTCTGCTACACCTAAACCCAGTACCCCAAAAGAGAAGACCCAATCAGAGAAGGGAAAAGGCAAATCCTCTCAGACTTCCTCCCTCAGAGAAGCTGAGAAGATAATAAAAGCACTAGAAAAGCAATTGGAAGCAACCCAAAGACAGTTACTGCCCACAGTTGTCACAAATGCAGGAACCATTATCCCACCGGCCTCCCCCTTAATCAATTTAGGGGTAGTAGGCTCAGCAACAGAGAGGGACTGGTCCCCTGAGAGGACTATACAACAATCCACAGTCTTCGAAGCTGAGCCACTTAAACAGACACCAGTTTGGCCCTCCTATCCACCAACTACTCAGATGGCCCAACCATCACAGTATGGGCAGTTGCCAGGTACAACATTCACGCCTTCTGCTGCAGGGTTTCGTGATACACAAGACACATGGCAGAATATGCCCCCAGCATTGCAAGATCTCATAGCCAATGCTTACTCACAGGGCATAGCAACGGGGGTTCAACATTATACCCCATCAGTAACTCCTGATTCTTCTCTTCTATAGCTTTGGAAGTTTTCTATATTCTTGGTACTCTGTTTCCCTGAACATTGTCCAATAAGATGTTTGTCAGACCCACATCTGAAGCATCTTTTCTTCTTCATCTTTAATGCTTTATCCACATTATTCTCAGCTAATATGGTGCTTCCACTGTCACCCCCTGCTGATGTTTTAGTTCTTTTATTGTATTCTTCTATCAATTTACTTGTCACGTTTTCTACAGTTATGTGTTCATTTGGCAAGTTTTCAGGAATACTGACTATAGTTGAGTAGCTATTTTCCACTGAACTTAGCATCACTGCAACTTGTTCCTCTTCATCTATTTGTGCATTATTCTTTCTCAGCTCACACACAGTTTTTCAATTTTGTCTAGGTGATTTATCATGCTTGTGCCAAGTTTCATCTTCATTTAATACAACATCCTCCTCAGAAACAGCTTCTTGCTTACTGATGGCCTAGCAAATAAATTTTCAAGTGTTTTCCAAATTAATTTTGCTGTTCGTATATCTTGAATTCTGAACAACATTGAATCTTCTATATTCATAACCAGCAACAATTTCTCTACTGTACTGCCTTCTGCCTTCACATTCTTCTTGATCTTGCTCAATAAGATACCATAAATCTTCAGACTCCAATAATAACTTCACTTTTATACACCATGAACTGTAATTTTTTTCATTCAGTTTGCTGATTAGTGGCTTTTGTATCATATCCCCAGCCGTTTTGATAAATCTTCAGAGAAAATTTGCACTTTTCATTACTGTGCCTTTAAATTTTGTCCTCACACTGCCAACTGTCACAGAAATTCCAGCTACTGCAATTAACACCACCAACTGCTACAGCCTGACCACAGGCCAGTATGCAAATTAGCTCTCTCTCAACATTCTATGCTCTTTTTCCATGCTATATGCTAACAGCTTCTAAGTAAAATCATTCTTTCTTTATAGGTGTATGGTTGGCTATGTTAATGCAAGTTTATCACTATTTCTGGTGTCTGATTTTGAACACCGTTCAGAGCCATCATCAAATGGAAGTGAGCTTTCTGATGCATCTTTAAAATATTGCAGGTAAAGAAATATGTGTGAAAATGATGCATGTTTATCACATTTTTTCTGCTCTACCATCATTATTTTTAGTCAAAACAGTAAATATCTTTTAAAAAAATTAACATTGACATAAAGCAGTGTTTCCCAACCTTGGCAACTTGATATCTGGACTTCAACTCCCAGAATTCCCCAGCCAGCATTCGCTGGCTGGGGAATTCTGGGAGTTGAAGTCCAAATATCTTCAAGTTGCCAAGGTTGGGAAACACTCACATAAAGCACAGGTGTCAAACGTGGGCAAAGGCTTCAAGACAGACTTAATATCATAATAGTGTTGATATACATACATTCAGTCAATGCTTTAATAGACAAAATTTATCTCTTTTTTTGTTTTTGCTTGTCCTTTCAGGTACAGAGACTACCGTGATCCCCCTCATTCTCCAGAGCCCTATGGTTACACACTACAGTTCTGGCATGTCTTAGCCGCACGGTTGGCATTTATTATTGTTTTTGAGGTAAGTTTCAGTTTGGCAGCCTTCCAAATGTAAAACTTAAAAATGATTGAACCTGCCACTTAGTTGTGCAATTTCAAGGTATAAAATGCTGATACTATTATCACTGGGTAGGCTGATCCTCAGTGAACAGCTACGGAAATTTTTACTACCACACTGTGGCCGTGGCTTATGCTGGACGCCCTGCATTTTCTTCCAACCCCTTTCAGTGCAAATTGGGTGCTCTGGGGTGGAGCTCAATTTTTGCTACCCACTGCATCCCCTCCCCCCTCCTCGAGAGTAGCCCCACCCCTGCTGATCCTATATAATAAATTATGGTTTCCTAATAGTGACTTGTGCTCAATTTCTTTCTCTTTCAATATTTATTGAAAGGTTGGTGAATTTTTTTCCCCACTATTCATATAAATTCACAGTATAAGATCTATTAATTCAAAATAGCTATTGTTTGTATGTAGGATGGCTTAGTACCATGGATGCAGATAATTCACTAAATGTAAACATATTAAAATTCAATTTAAATAGTACTCAAACTTAAAAAAACAAATTTCTTAAATGTATCTGGATTGTTTCCTCCTATCTATTTCTTTATTGTAGTGAGCTAAATAAATTGACACTAGTAAGTTCAGTTAGCAATTAACATTGCTATTTGAATACTATAAGGAATAGATTGTTCTTGCTCTCTTTGGGATGTGAAGATGTTAATTGAAATGAAGTGATTCTTTTAAAAAAGAAAATACAGAAATATAAACAATTGTATTTTCCCCATTGCTAATAATAATAAAGATTAATATATAAGTGTTTGTGTTTTTATGCTAATAAACTCACTTGCTGTTAAAACTTTCTTTACAGCACCTAGTGTTTTTCATAAAACACTTGATTTCTTATTTAATCCCAGATCTTCCTAAAGATCTAAGGGATCGTATGAGAAGAGAAAAATATCTGATTCAGGAAATGATGTATGAAGCCGAACTTGAGCGCCTCCAAAAAGAACAAAAGGAGAGGAAGAAAAATGGAAAATCTTATCACAAGGAATGGCCATAACTAATGGAGTGAGCATTTTTAAATACAGGTGTAAAGTACCGGTAAATTCTCCAGTAGACTATAATTTTTCAAATAAATCAAAAGTTCAGATAAGTATTTTATGAGGACATTGAACAGGGGTACTGAATACAAATCAGTAACCTGCACGTTTTCCACAGTGTATTTTCATTAAAGGATACTGTATAGCATACTTATATCCAGCTATGGATAGGATTTAGCAATATATTTTTCAGAGATGTGCAAAGTCTCAGTAGAAGGCGGTTGATGTTCCTTGAAGCATTAAAGTGGCTCTGTTCTGCAAAAGGATAAGCATACTAAAGGTAATCCTTTTTTTAAAAAAAAAATAGAGAATGCCTAACTATCCAAAGTTATAATGTAAAAAGTAAGTATATGACCAATCCTTGCATTTATGACATTTGCAGATTTGTAAAGCACAGGAATGCCGAAACATAAGCAATGTTGTAGTTTTACTTAACAACTGCTTTGCGCTTAACTACTGATTGGCTGGTGCCAATTATATTACTAAACAAGAAATACCTGTCCTTTGAATACTTTTTACTGGCTGCCTGTCCACCATGTGTACATGCCCAGGCCACACGTCTGCTGGATACATATGTAGGCACACACACAGGTAGTCATTTAAAATCTTTGAAACAGTTGTAGTGTTTTTCTAGAGAAAGTGGATTCTTTAATATTTCAAGGATGGTTTTCCCCCCAACATTACTTCATGTGGTTCCAGGATAGCATCTTTCTTCTCTTGGCATGTATGTCATCTTTCTTCCAATATGTTTTGGGTCTGGAAATATGACCAACTCACCCTGTTTACCATGCATACATGGACCTTCTCTACGAAAAATAGAGAGGAAGAGGGGAATGGCATGCATACTCATTAGTATCTGATACCTACCTCCAAGATACTTATTTGCAATCTGATTATGTCTCCTAGGCTGCCAAAAAAAGAAAAGAAAAAGCTAGAAGAAAAAAAACTAGAGAAATATATATTGCATTAACTATTATAATCATAGTACAAGGATAGGACAATCAGGATTAGTTACATGAATATACATTTAATATATTGATGCTGCTCAAGCCTGGGGACAAGTTATACATTTTCAAGGTTCACTTCATTTAGATTAAGGAAACCATGCAGTATTCTGACAATCTGAAATAATGTTTTTATATTGTGTTTCTCATGTCTGCAAGTAGCAGACATATATTTTCCTTTTTGTCTTTCCTTAAGAACACTGTCTTCAGGAAAGTGGAAATGATGCAGCGTCAATTCATGGGCAATTTTAAAATAGCAAATGGGGCAAAGCATTTCAAGGAGTTTATTATTTGGAATAATGTGGCAGCCTAATTAGTTTTGAAACTAGAAAAAAAAAGTCTAACATACAAACAAACAAATAAATCTAACATATACACCCTGGATCATTTTTTAGCCTTGAATTTTAGCCTTGAATTTCTCTTTTCTATGTTACGTTTCATCTGACATTTTTTAGTTTGGAAATATATATCTATATAACATTATCACTGATTAATGTAATATATGTTAGCAAAGCATATTACAGTAGCATTTTTTACTGTTATGTACATTTTGCATTGCAATTTTTAAAGGAAATACTATATAAATCATTGATGAATATGTATTGTATATATTGTTTATTTGTAAATACCAGACAATAACATCAAAATCAATTTTACACACTTATAGAATATCATTATCATAAAGCTATATTTAGCATTCCTACAATTATATAATAAATTTTAAAACATGTTATGAATTAAATTTTTGCTTTTGTGTTTATTTTTCAAAGAATAAAAACATATTTATGCAAGTCTGTTATGATTTTGTCTTTTAAAATGTATTACTCATTTAAATCCACATTATATTAAGAAATTGGTTGCTCTCAAAAGTAGAATAATTATCAGGTACCCATTCTTTGGCACCATAAATAATTCCCCAAGTGAGCACAACCACAGTGTTTTCTTATAATCTGGTGGTCATTCCAGCATGTCTTTCCAGAGTGAATCTTCCAGGCTTTGACATGTGTTGTTTGTCTTTTGGTGATTTTAAAAAAATGTAATTGCAATAGTTATTGACAGATTTATGGTACTTAATTTTTCTCCTATTAATTTCATTGTTTATGTACTATTTATAAGAATGGTATATTTTGTTTACTATTCCTTTTCTAGAATAAAATAGAATTCTTTACTGGCCAAGTGTGGTTGGACACTCAAGGAATTTATTTTTTGTGCATTTTCTCTCAATGTACATAAAACAAAATATACATTTGTTAAGAATCATGAGGTACAACACTTAATGATTGTCATAGGGGTCAAATAAACAAGTTACAGTTATACAGTCATAAATGGAAGGAGAGGGGTGATAGGAATGATGAGAAAAAACTAGCAGTAATGGTAGTGCAGACTTAAATAGTTAAATAGTTTGACGGTGTTGAGAAGATTATTTGTTTAGCAGAGTGATGGCGTTCGAGGAAAAATGTTCTTGTGTCTTAATGTGCAGTGCTCTATAGCAGAGGTCCCCAACCTTTTTTGCACCAGGGACCGGCTTTAAGCTAGACCAGTTTTCCATGGCCCGGTGGGGGGGGGGGGAGCTAGCTGTCAGCGGCGCCGTAAAAGGGGCGATCAAGAGAGGAATGGGTGAATGAATGGACGGAGGGTGGGAAGGAAGGAAGGAAAGAGGGAAGGGACAGGAACAGAAGAAGGGTGCAAAGGAAGCAAGGAAAGGTGTGAAAGGGGAGAGTAAGAGAGGAAGGAGTGAAAGAAGGGAATGAGGGAGGAAAGAAGGGAGGAAGGAAAAGGAAAGCAAGAAATGGAGGGAGGAAAGGAAGGAAGGAAAGAAAGAAAGAAGGGGGGAAGGGACAGGAACAGAGGAAGGAAGCAAGGAAACTTATGAAAGGGGAGAGTAAGGGAAGAAGGTAGGAAGGAGAAAGAAAAGAAGAAATAGAGGAAGGGAAGGTAAAAGAGAGAAAGAAAAAGAGCAAGAAAGAAAGAAAGAAAGAGAAAGAAAGAAAGAAAGAAAGGCAACTTCAAAGGCTCACTGAGCATCTCTCACTCTCTCTCTCTTTCTATCCCTCTTTCTTTCTTTCTCTTCCTTTCTCTCTCTCCTCTTCCTTTATCTCCTCTCTCTCTCCCTCTCTCTTTCTCTCCCCCCTCTCCCTCTCTCTTTCTCTCTCTCCCTCTCTTGCTATCTCTCCCCCCTTTCCCTCTCTCTTTCTCTCTCTCCCTCTCTTGCTATCTCTCCCCCCTCTCCCTCTCTCTTTCTCCCTCTTTCTCTCTCTCCCCCTCTTTCTCTCTCTTCTTCTCACTTTCTCTCTCTTGTTTTCTTTCTGTCTCTTTTGCTTTCTCTCTCTCTCACTCTTTCTTGTTTTCTTTCTCACGCTCTTTCTCTCTCTTGTTCTCTCTCTTGCTATCTTTCTCCCCCCCTTTCTCTCACTCTCTCTTTCTCACTTTCTCTCTATCTTGCTGTCTGTTGCTATCACTCACTCTCGTTCTCCGTTCTTCTCAGCGGTGACGCGCGCACGCCCTGCCCGCCTCACCTTTGCGAGAGCACTTTCGCCCCGGGCTCTCAGCAAGGGGGTTTGCAGGAGAGGTGGGGCCGGCGAAGGTGATATTCAATGTCGGGGGCGCACAGGCGGTTGCACGCGCTCCCTATCTCCCTGCTAGCCCACTTGGAATATTCAAAATAAGAAAAGCCTTCGCCGGCAAAGGTTTTTCTTATTTTGAATACTCCGAGTGGGCTAGCAGGGAGATAGGGAGCGCGTGCAACCGCCCGTGCGCCCCTGACATTGAAGACCTCCGCTGAGAAAAGCCTTTGCCGGCATTTCCTCTCGGCGTCAAGGAGGCGCAGCGGCGGGCGGAGAGAGGGAAGGGGGGGGGCAGCGGCATCCCTCCTGGCCTTGGCGGGCCGCCCGACCCTCCCCACCTCCTGCAAACGCGGCGGGCGGCGGGGGGAGAGCGAGGAGCCGGTTCCGGCGGGCGCGGGGCTTGGCTGGCTGGCGGGGGGAGCGCCGCTGGTGGTGCGGAAAGGCCGAGGGGGCCCTGGTGCCGCGGACCGGCTGAAAACCCCCAACGGCCCGGTGCCGGTCCGCGGACCGGCGGTTGGGGACCTCTGCTCTATAGCGACGTTTTGAGAGTAAGAGTTGAAACAGTTTATGTCCAGGATACAAGAGGTCAGTAAATATTTTCACAGCCTTCTTTTTGACTTGTCCAGTATACAGGTCCTCAATGGAAGGCAGGTTGGCAGCAATTGTTTTTTCTGCAGTTCTGATTATCCTCTGAAATCTGTGTCTATCTTGTTGGGTTGAGGAACCAAACCAGACAGTTATAGAGGTGCAGATGACAGAGTCAATGATTCCTCTGTAAAACTGTATCAGCAGCTCCTTGGGCAGTTTGAGCTTCCTAGGTTGGCACAGAAAGAACATTCTTTGTTGTGTTTTTTATGAGGTTTTTGATATTAGGTGGCCATTTTAGGTCTTGATAGAACCTAGAAATTTGAAGGTCTCTACTGTTGATATTGTGTTGTCTAGTATTGTGAGAGGTGGTAGGATGGGAGGGTTTCTCCTAAAGTCTACCACCATTTCTACAGTTTTGAGTGTGTTCAGTTCTAGATTGTTTTGGTCGCACCACAAGGCTAGTTCAACCTCTCGTATGTATGCGGTTTCATCGTTGTCTCGAATGAAACCAATCACTGTTGTATCATCTACAAACTTCAGTAGTTTAACAGATGGATCATTTGAAATGCAGCCATTGGTATGGAGCAGTGTTTCTCAAATAGTGGGGTGCCCCCTTCAGGGAGCAATTCCAGGGGTGTGCCTGATCCGTAGGCACCGCCATCTTTTTGGCGGAATTCTCCAATTCCGCAGCTTGAAAAGGAACCCTCAGCTGTATTTCAGCTGAATCCCTGCTACTGAGCATGTGCAGAAGTGAAATTGCAGGGTGAAGAAGTGTGGGAAACTGCAATGTTTTAATGGTTGGAGCTGAATGTCCACAACCTGCAACATAAAGAAGGTAGGAGCCGAGAACTTTTTTTCCTTTATTGCAGGAATTAATGTTTGGCTTTGTTTTGGGATTTGTATAGAAAAGAGTCTGCCTGCCACCACCCTCCCTTCTTCCATTCAGAAAGTCCTCAGAAAAGCTGGCCTGGATTTTCCCAGCACACGGAGATCTTCATTCAGGCAGCTGATAAAAGCACCTGTCCAAAAAAAGGCACAAATTGTTTTATTCATTTTTGTGTTATGGGTCAAAGTGTTTTATATATTATTGTTCTGGTACAAGTTCAACTTTTCCCAGTCAGATAACTCAGCAAAATGAAATATCACAGATCATTTTATTACAGGCATTCTCACAATAACTCACAGTTATGATGCGATTCTTCTGCAGTATAATCTTTCCCATTGTGCAGGTAAAAAAAGGTTGAATTGACCCAGGCTCTAGGTGGAGCATCTACATGCTGGCTGACTTAGTGAATGAAGACAAAGACCTTCTGGAATGTTCTCTCCAATTACCCCTCATCCCGAGTTAGAGCCAATAGGAATACACAAATGTGGTCACATGTAAAACTACATTACCCAGAGTGCAATTTCACTACATTTCCCCATATGCAATATCTTAAAGAGACATGCCTAAATACAGTCCAACTATCTCTGTCCCTGGGGACAGCACATTCCCCGCCTGGAATTTGTAAAATTCCACTACTAACTAGCGAATAAATTGAAATAAACAAAGATATAGGCTAAATAGTGCAGTTTAACTATCTTACTAAGGTAAACAATGCATAGCATAAGCAATGTAACATAACTATCTGACTAAATAAAGGGCATAGCATAACAATCTATCTGAACTAAATAGCAATGGTAAATGAAATATATCATCAAACAATGCAAACACTGAGGTAGACACAAGGCATGCAAAGCTTGAGGTTCAGTCTTGAAGTTTGATCTGTCTTTTCAGCAAGACTAGGTTGGTGACTGGTATGGCATAGATCTTCTTGGTGAAAGTCCTTTGCGCTGGGCAGAACTTGGAGCACAAGTCCCATGTGCCAAGAGTTTGGAGGTGTGTTATTGTCCTGCAACAGGACAAGGAACATGTACAACCTGGACAGGAACACGAACAGGAACAGATTGACAGGAACAGGTGCAATTAGAACTGGAAGAGAAACTGGACCTGAATCTGGACCTGGAAGAGAAACTGTAACAGGTTCCACAGAATAAGGAAAAGGAGCAGATGCCGTAGGAACTGGAACAGGATCAGGAACAGATGCCATAGGAACTGGAACAGGATCAGGATCGGAAACTGGACCTGGACCTGGACCAGGTTTCACAGGATCAGGAAAAGAAGCAAATGCCGTAGGAACTGGACCAGGATCGGAGACTGGACCTGGACCTGGAATAGAAACTAGAAGAGAAAGTGGAAAGGGTTCCACAGGAACAGGAGAAGGAGTAGGAACAGAAGCTGGAAAAGGGGCTTGGAAGTTATGCTCCCCGCCGTAGATTCTGGTATATGCCATGGCTGCTATTGTTTGCATGGATGCATCTGAGAAAACATGCAGCTCTCTTTTCGTCATGGTGGTAGGCAGGCATTGTATACTGATAATAATAATAATTAATAATAATTTATTGGATTTGTATGCCGCCCCTCTCTGTAGACTCGGGGCAGCTAACAACAATGATAAAAACAACATGTGACAATCCAATAATAAAACAACTAAAAACCCTTATTTATAAAACCAAACATACACATAAACATACCATGCATAACTTGTAATGGCCTAGGGGGAAGGAATATCTCAACTCCCCCATGCCTGGCGGTATAAATGAGTCTTGATTAGTTTACGAAAGACAGGAAGGGCAATTCTAATCTCCGGGGGGAGTTGGTTCCAGAGGGCCGGGACTGCCACAGAGAAGGCTCTTCCCCTGGGGCCCGCCAAACGACATTGTTTAGTCGATGGGACCCGGAGAAGGCCAACTCTGTGGGACCTTATTGGTCGCTGGGATTCATGCGGTAGCAGGCGGTTCTGGAGGTAATCTGGTCCAATGCCATGTAGGGCTTTAAAGGTCATGACCAACACTTTGAATTGTGACCGGAAACTGATCGGCAGCCAATGCAAGCCATGGAGTGTTGAAGAAACATGGGCAAATCTTGGAAGCCCCATCATGGCTCTCGCGGCTGTGTTCTGCACGATCTGAAGTTTCCGAACACTTTTCAAAGGTAGCCCCATGTAGAGAGCATTGCAGTAATCGAACCTCGAGGTGATGAGGGCATGAGTGACTGTGAGCATGGTGTATCACATTAACAACATTTCTAATTGGTTCATAAATCTTTCTTCCTTTAACAAATCCATATTGATCTTCTCCAATTATCTTTGGTAAAATATTCTCTATCCTGTTTGCCAATATTTTCATAAATATTTTGTAATCCTGATTAAGTAAACTGATAGGACGATGGGAACCTGGATCCATTAGATCGCGATCCAGCTTTGGGATAGTTATAATCTCCGAGGTCTTCCATGACTACGGAATATCAAAGGTTTGGAAAACATTATTAAACAATTTCTCCAAATGCGGTAATAATTCATTCATATAAGTCTTATAGTATTCACCAGTGAAACCATCTGGGCCTGGAGCCTTAGCAGGTTTTAGCCCTTTAATAACTCTAGATATTTCATCATTTGTTATTTTTGCATTTAATATTTGTCTATCTTCTTCCGTTAATTTCTCCTTAACTTCTATAGTTTGCATTATAACTTGTTCTTTTTTATATAAGTTTTCATAAAAGTCTTTCATTATTTTTTCCAGTTCAATATTACTACGTTTTATTACGCCATCCTTATCTTTTAAAGCAGGGATACAAGATTTCTCCTTTCTTTTTTTCAAATAATGTACCATTTGTTTCATTGATTTGTTCCCCCATCCCATAATTCTCTGTTTTACAACCATCTTCATTTTATTCTATTGTTCCTCCTCAAGAAATTTTAATTTTTTCCCTAATTTGTAATAATTTATTCCATTCCCTATTTCTTGCGATTCTCAGACTCTCTTGGATTAAATCTATTTCTTTAATTATTTTTCTCTTTCTACTTCCCATCTTTTTTAAATATAAGTTTCAGTACTTATGCAATTGCCTCTCATAAAATCCTTGTGTGTATCCCAAATTATTGTTTGCTTAATTTCTCCTGTATAGTTTATATTAAAAAATTCACACAATTCCTTTTGCAATTTAAGTCTATCTTTTTCACTAACCGAAACAACAGGGTTATATCTCCAGATCCTTTGTTGTCTGTTTAAATCCAATTCTATCACTGCTAATAATGGAGCATGATCTGATAACCAGATACTTTTAACTTCAGCTCTTTTGAGATGTGCGTTCCCCGTTTTAAATAATCAATACAACTAAATTTATTATGTCTTGCTGAATAAAACGTATCCCTATTTGCCACGTTTGCGTGGAGGTCCAACATATTAATTTTATTTAAGTGTAACTTTTTCTTTTCCCCCTTTCCTGCTGTTAATTTCAGATTAAAATCTCCTGCAAGGATCACTATGCCTTCTGCAAAGTTGTCTAACTTACGTTTTACATTTATTATAAATTGCTTTGTATTTACATTTGGAGCATAAATTACTGCTAAGGTTATCACCTTGCACTCTCCATGTAGTGACCGAATGTGACGTGAAGAAAGCTCTTCTTCCTTGATGTTTGAGAGATATAACCAATCCTTCCAAAGTTTTTCCATATTTTGGAAGTACTTGTTCCATTGTTGAATTGTTCCCACTCCATATTTAGTTGCTTGTCCACAGCCACTAGGAGGTGCTGTTGGTGGTCGAGAGTAGGAGGTTCTTGGGCTTTGTTCTTTGCTGTCTGCTGTTTGCCGTTGCTTTGTTTTGCTTCTTGCTGGACTGGCTTGTTAGGCTATGCTTGGCTTGCTTTGCTTTGCTAGGCTTGGTTTACTTTGCTTGGCTTGCTCTGGCTTGGCTTGGCTTGCTTAGGTTCGCTTGGCTTAGCTTGTTTTGGCTTGGTTTATTTTACTTGGCTTGCTTTGGCTTGGCTTTGCTTGCTTTGAACAACAGGGCGCGCTATAGGCTTGGTAGTGGGCTACACTTGGTTTATTTGGCTTTAGTGTGTTTAGCAAAATTCAGCTGCTGGCCAGTAGAGGTAAGTGGTGAGCGTATTCTAAGCTTTGGCGTATTTTAACTGAGATTCAGAGTGTGACCACCAGATGGTGCTGCTTTTTTGCTAAGGCTTGGGCGTATTGAAGTGGATTTCCACTTCAACCAGTAGATGATAATACTAATACTAATACTAATACTACTACTACTACTACTACTACTAATAATAATAATAATAATAATTTATTAGATTTGTATGCCGCCCCTCTCCGAAGACTCCATTTGCTAGTAAAGGCTTAGGTGCACTGGCCTTCCTTTGTCTAAAGGGAGTCATGTGCTATTTTCTAGAACAATCATTCAATTCTCAGGCATAACTTTAATGTAGGCTTCTTAGTTAGTGTTGTGGAGAGAGGCAAAGTCTCTGAGTTTGTAATTGAAACAGGCAAGCATAATAGCCATTAAATGCAAACATGCCCCCCTTCTTCCCTTATGCTGAACAGATTAGAGCAATACTTTTCCAAGGCAGTAACTGAGGGGAAAGAAGTGGTGGGGATTTCTTTTCTTTTATTCTTAAGGCTTCAGAAGGTAGTAACATAGCATGCAGCACCCTCAGGATGAGAATTTAAGGCTTCTGGTCATTAGGAAAAGAGGGATAAGACCTCTTTCAGGCTATTAAGTTTGCAGGGAACCAGTGGGAGGTTTAATCTTTTTTAGTAGGCTGATTACTTCTTTAAGGCGGCAGTGATTCCTTTGAAGACTTGCAGCTGTGCCAGGGGACATGAATTTCTCCTCTTTTTACTGCCTCTTTTTACCTCTTTTTACTGTTCTGGTACAAGTTCAACTTTTTTCAGTCAGGTAACTCAGCACAATGGAATATCGCAGATCATTTTATTACAGGCATTCTCACAATAACTCACAGTTATGATGCAATTCTTCTGCAGTATAATATTTCCCATTGTGCAGGTAAAAAGAGGTTGAATTGACCCAGGCTCTAGGTGGAGCATCTACATGCTGGCTGACTTAGTGAATGAAGACAAAGACCCTCTGGAATGTTCTCTCCAATTACCCCTCATCCTGACTCAGAGCCAATAGGAATGCATAAATGTGGTCACATGTAAAACTACATTACCCAGAGTGCAATTTCACTACATTTCCCCATATGCAATATCTTAAAGAGACATGCCTAAATACAGTCCAACTATCTCTGTCTCTGAGGACAGCACAATTATGCTCCGGAGTTAATGTTGCTAATCAATTTGAATTTATTATCATATATTGATTACATTTAATGTTATTTTTCAGTATCGAATGGTCAAAAAATGTTTAGTTTAAAAATAAAGATTGTGGGGTTTTTTTAGTTTCAGGCAAGTCTTTCAATCTTTACTGTTACAGACTAAAAACAATATTAATAAAGTTATTCTTTGTTGTAAGTTGATCTATATTTTTCTTTTTTTATATTTCTTTAATGTTAAAAAGGACAGAATGTTATGCAGAGGTGTATTAATAACAATTTTATAGACAAATGATACTATTTACAGTTGCGGTGGAGAGTTGAGGGGTCGCGGAATGTTTTCTTCCTAGCGGGGGCGTAACAGAAAATAATTGAGAAGCACTGCTATAGAGAGAGAAGTGCTGAGAGTAATTCTAAATTGTATTTTATTGATTATATGGTCTTACAATTTTGCTGTGAAGGATTGAAAAGATAAGTAGTCTTCAGTCTTTTTATCTAACTGAAAACATTTGGGATTCATCCCTTTCTAGTCCCAAGCAGTAAAAATAACTTGAAGAAGCTTTCTCCCAAGCGATTAATCTATCTCAAAGTAAGATGGTTAACTGTGAGTTGCTATTTTGAAGTGATCCAGTGACATTTCCTATATCATCCATGGCTTTCCCCTGCTTAAAAAGAATTAAAAGCTACTCTTTGGAAATTATAACTTCAAGTAGTTGTTAGTTTGTGCATCAATACTTAATTCAGAATTTGCAGAACAACTCCCAAAGAATGAGAACATCAAGGGAGATGCCAGGCTAGCAAGACTCTTAAGAAAATTTATTCAGAAATACACCCAACAGCACTAGGGGATCCTTCCTCAATCTGTTTTAGTGAGTCCAAGTGTCAAAGACAGCCTCCAGAAATAGGGTCACAAGGAAGTTGGGATTGTCAGGCAAATTTTAACAGATTTTTCTTGCCCTTTGGACTGCTCACCCCAGCGCTGACATGATTAACAAGAAGGAAATTGTATTTACATTCATTGGAAAGGAAGAAATAACCAGGTGCGTAATATGGAATTCAAATGATATGAAAGTGATAAGGCTGGTTGTTTGCCTAGCATACACTGGAGGCAAAACCCATCAGCTATTTATTTATTGAGGTCAAGGCAGGGATCTTAATAATTTCAGGCAGCAGTGCCAGCTGTAGGAAATAACTAATTAAGGTCACAGAGTAGAGCTTGTCAACTTGCCATTAGCACTTATTAGAGAAGTGTTGCACTGCAGATAAAAGCTCAGGAAGGTGAAGGGGGAGGAAATGGCTCAAGCATATGATACAAGTTCTTTGAAACAGAAACTCCACAAACCTAGCGGAGAAGAGTGAGTAGGATGCTTACCCATTGAAGACCGACAGCCAAATGTAGCCAATTGCCACTTGCGGCGGGCATCCGCTTGCCATAATAGATGGCGAGTGGCCACTGAAGCACCAATGTATTTAGCTGCAAACCTTGCAGAGTTCAAGATGGCATCCACCGTTAATTAGGCTGCTGTAATTAACTTATTTAGATACTGTCGCAGTCGTGCATCCGCTCCTGCAGCTGGGGAAGCCAGATAAGCTATGTTCTGGAGAACAATGATGCCGTAGTTGATGCGCGAATCGCCATGCTGCCACCTGATAGGCCTGTTGTAGTGATTGTTCAGAGTGACGATCTTCGCAGCATAAATATTCAGCTAGATCCCCAGGGAAGCAACACGATGGAGTGCTGCTACTGGTGCATCAATGGAAGGCACTTGAATAGATTTTGCTAAATCTGGTGCCACATTATATATGGTTTTCTCTTCTGAGGATGGGTTGAGACCTATTCCTGGAGAAGCCCATTGATGGGTGGGATGAGGTCAACAAACATTTTAGGAAAAGGAACTGCTGCTTCCTGATGTTTGCTCCAAAAACAGAGGCTCCGTCAAGTCTTTAACTGTCTGTTGGTCAGGGTCAAGCGATAACAGCTCAGCAGTTATCTTTGCTTTAAGTAGCAAGGGCCTGAATAGATGAATGGGAAACAGAGCCATGACTGGTCTACTCGGGTAGAACACTTTTGTCTTCCAACAACTCCATATCAGAGTTTTCCTCTGCCGCAGAACGTTGAGACCTGTCATCTCGATCACAATAATTGGATACCTGGTTCATATCCCATTCCCAATATGGAAGATATTTTGTACCTCCTCTGGTATTGTGCATACCACCAGAGGTCCCTTGGCTTGCCATCTCAACTGCTGGAGGCCCGCTGCAATGCCTTGGCAAATAGCCTCCATCATTATTTATTTATTTATTCAATTTTTATGCCGCCCTTCTCCTTAGACTCAGGGCGGCTTACAACATGTTAGCAAGAGCACTTTTTAACACAACCAGCATATTGCCCCCACAATCCGGGTCCTCATTTTACCCACCTCGGGAGGATGGAAGGCTGAGTCAACCTTGAACCGGTGATGAGATTTGAACCACTGACCTACAGATCCACAGTCAGCTTCAGTGGCCTGCGGTACAGCACTCTACCTGCTGCACCACCCTGGCTCATTATGGTCTGCATTTAATCAGGTATAATTGATCTGGAGTCTTTCATAATCCTAAGCCCCTCAGCTATAACAGTGAAGGTGGCCTCTGGCTGGGTAGTGCAATTTGACCTATCGATAAAAGTCACCTCAGAGAGAGGTAAAAGGTTTGCCTCTGAACCCCATAGTTGACAATCATAATTAGGCACAATAGAAACCAGGGTAGAATTGATGCCACCTGATGAGCCAGGCCTCTGTACCAGTGGCTGGTCTTTCAGTGCCAACGATGCTATCTGGACCTGGCCCCTGGTGACCGCCTTATCAAATATTTTGTCTAGCGCCTTGTGATGGTGTTGCTGGTCAGCACTCGGTGCCTTTGAAGCCTTAGCTAAAAATGTCTCCACTTTTGATGACTTTAAGGGGCTTTCTTGATCATTTGACCTATGTCAGCCTTTGTGACCCTTACAGTGGTCCGTGGAGACTGATGTAGAATCCCTGAATTCCATGACCATTAAACCCTGTAGGGTCAGTTGCAGCAGAAATTGATTAAGGATAGGATTTAATTGGTTGAAGTATTCACTTAGTAACCATCACTCTCCTACTAGATGAACTGTTTTAAGATATTAATCTCCTGACAAGTAAATGCTGTGTCCTTGTGAAGAATGCCCTTATTCTGTATTGGCTCCAATTTAGTTTAGCTGTGCTCTGTTGGATCGTGGCAAGTTGTCTTGCCTTGCCCTTTGATGGTGTGGCTTTGCCAGTAATTATTGCCATGCTCCTGTCATGAGTGTGGTAAATATTGTTTGATATCCTACTGGCCTTACAGCTACGCCCTGATGGGGTGTAGCCCTTCTATTTTGCCTTGTCCTGTCCAGGAACTTGGTAGAGCTTGTACTCAACTGCCGTGCCCTGGTGGGGCATGGCAAGCTGCCAATTTTGGGGGCATAATAGCTCCACTAATCTTTTATGTAAATTGGCAGCTGTAGTAGCTTTAGCTTATACAGGAAGAAACAATCACTCACTTAAGTACACCAGTGTTTGCGTGCTTTACAGGGAGGAATATTGCTTCCAGAATCTTTTCCTTGCTACTGCAATTCATTTTAAAGTACTAGCAGTCCCCTTTCACTCCGAATCTCTTGAGCACCTAAACTGGCAGCCGGCAATTTTAAAATGGCCACCGCAACTGCCCATTTCAGTAGAGGCTTGAATTCCAGCCTATGATATTTCAAATGGCTGTCAAACAAATGGTCAAAATTTTCCAGTTACAGTATTTAAAAGCTTTTAAGCAGTCAATCCGAAGTGATAGAGCAATTTTCTATGACAAGCAGGCTGTCCAAAACATGATGTTAATCAGGCAATGTTCATCAGTACTTCAAGGTGCGATGTTTAAATGCTTGAATCCAAGCTGCTAACAGCTCTCAGAGGCTCGCAGCGATGACAGGCTGCCTGAAGGAGGCAAGAGCCATCCCACAGCCTCTAAATAAAACTCCAAAACTTGCAGTTCATAGTCTGTATATTGTAAAATAGAAATTTAAAGCTGCACAGGTTCGGCAGAGACAAAGAGGAGCGGCACCACAAGGAGGCCTCCTTCCCCTGCCCACGTCGCAAACACCGCCGGCTCGGTAAGTTGCCAACAGTCCTAGGAGAAACCTAAAGCACAACAGTCCTTGCTGAGTGACTGAATTAAAAAGCTGTCAAGCATAGCAACAAGGGCGTGACCCGAACAGCTTCAACAGACTCAGTCCAGACAGCAGACAGAAATATCCCATGCCTGGATGCTATATCCATCATGAGGAAGACCGCCAAGGTCCCTTCCAACTTTGTTGCTGTAGTATCTATTAACTTGTTAGAAATGAAAAACAGATGAAAATGTTACTCAGTTTTCATTATTCTCACTATTTCAAGAGAATGTGCATTGGAAATTGCATATACAGTGATCCCCCGGGTATCGCGATCCCAATCATTGCAAACGTCTATATGGCGATTTTTCAACCCGGAAGTCAAAACACCATCTGCGCATGCGCGCCCTTTTTTTCTATGGCCACGCATGCGTAGATGGCGCCGGGCAGATCAGCTGCTGGGCGGCTTCCCTGGGTCTTCCCCCTCTTGCTGGCGGGAGGGCGAGCGGCGGGCATCAGCGAGGAGTTTCCCCACCGCCCACGCAAACTCCTCGCTGCTGCCGCGCCCGCCGCTTGTCCGCCGCCTGCCTGCCCGCGCGCTCGCCTGCCCTTCGCCCGCCCACGCCGTTCGCTCGCGCCGCTTCCCAGCTGAGTCCTGAAGCGAATTGGCTTCAGGACTCAGCTGGGAAGCGGCGCGAGCGAACGGCTTGTCCGCCGCCTGCCTGCCCGCGCGCCCGCCACTCGCCCGCCCACGCCGTTCACTCACGCCGCTTCCCAGCTGAGTCCTGAAGCGAATTGGCTTCAGGACTCAGCTGGGAAGCGGCGCGAGCGAACGGCTTGTCCGCCGCCTGCCTGCCCGCGCGCCCGCCGCTCGCCCGCCCTTCGCCCGCCCACACCGTTCGCTCGCACCACTTCCCAGCTGAGTCCTGAAGCGAATTGGCTTCAGGACTCAGCTGGGAAGCGGCGCGAGCGACCGGCGCGAGCGAACGGCTTGTCCGCCGCCTGCCTGCCCGCGCGCCCGACGCTCACCCACCCTTCGCCCGCCCACGCCGTTCGCTCGCGCCGCTTCTCAGCTGAGTCCTGAAGCGAATTGGCTTCAGGACTCAGCTGGGAAGCGGCGCGAGCGAACGGCGTGGGCGGGTGAAGGGCGGGCGAGCGGCAGCGAGGAGTTTGCGTGGGCGGTGGGGAAACCCCAGCGCCGCTTCCCAGCTGAGTCCCGAAGCCAAACGCGGAAGTTCGCCTTTGCCTTCTGGCTTCAGGACTCAGATGGGAAGCGGCGCAAGCGAACGGCGTGGGCGGGCGAAGGGCGGGCGAGCGGGCAGGCAGGCGGCGGACAAGCAGCGGGCGGACAAGACAATCGGCGGGCGCGGCAGCAGCGAGGAGTTTGCGTGGGTGGCGGGGAAACCCCAATCTTCGGCTCCTCGCTGCTGCGGCGGAAGTAAAAACACCATCTGCGCATGGGCAGATGGTGTTTTTACTTCCGCAGCGCTACTTCGCGAAAAACCGATCATTGCGAGGGGTCCTGGAACGGAACCCTCGCAATGATCGGGGGACCACTGTATTACAAAATCTGAATTAAATGGACCAAGGAGAGGATGTTTTCAAACTTTTTTCCAGGGTAAGGAACTTGTTAGTTAAATATATAATCAAATCCCAAAACATTTAATTAAGAGGAAAAGTTTCAGTTGATGTCCCATCTTTTCTGCTGTATATTGGGGAAATTATTATGGACAATCTTGATTAATTTTGTTCCTAATTTCTCACAAATTTTCTGAAGTTCTTGTGGAATTCAGTGCTCCATGGTAAACAATTTAAAAACCTTAATCTAGGCATAAACCAAGTATATTTACACTGGCTTTTTGTTTATTCTTAATAAGGATGGTTGAAAGATATTCATAACTGATCAATTTTCAACTAAGAAGGTACCAATGTTAAAAAAATTGTGCATATTGGCAGAATGATAAAGATTGTAATTTCAACATAGTAGTCTCCAAACAATTTACAACTTCTTTTAATAGCTTTTCATTAATAATAAAACCTCTATCACATAGTTCTGCTACATAATAGTCAGTGTTTTAGGCATTGTAAATTATAGTTTATTTGGAAAAAAGATGAAAACCCACACAAAATAGCCATGGGCACAAGGCCAAATTCTGTTTGTGATTTATACCGTAAATATTTTGTTACTTAACAATATTTACTGTAAAATTATATTCAAAAGTTAGAATTCATCAAAACATTAACTGCTTTACAAAAAAACATAAATAAAATAAATTTAAGGTTCTTCAACAAATAATGGAATGTTACATATTAAGCTTCTAACTTTTATAATAAATGTTTTTGCATTTCTATAGAATTTAATTTACCATAAAACATGCTTATGCTTTATAATCGGGTAATAACATAACCAAGATAATTTCAATAATTATTGAAAAATAAAAATGTTTTTCCACTTCAAATATCACTAAGTAAGAACCAAAGATTGCTATATGCTCTACATTACTGTATTCCATGGGTTTCATTTACAGAGTTTTTTTAATAGAAATGCTCTTCCTTTCTCTTTTGTCCTCTGAATTAGCCTTGTTCAGGAGCAACCTGTTTTGCTGACTGCAGATGTAATACAAATTAAAAACAACATAATCTTTATTCAAAACACTTGTTCCTTTACCAAGGCCATATTCTTCATCAATTTGATTTATGTGGCTGCCCATCTTACAAACTAAGCTAATACAGTGATCCCCCGCTCGTTGCGAGGGTTCCGTTCCAGGACCCCCCGCAACGAGCGGGTTTTCGCGAAGTAGCGCTGCGGAAGTAAAAACACCATCTGCGCATGTGCAGATGGTGTTTTTACTCCCACAGCGCTAGCGAGGAACCGAAGATTGGGGGCGGCGCGGCTGTTTGCCGCCGGCATGGGGGGCTTCCTAGCAGCCCCCCAAACCCGGGTTGGGGGTCCGGGGGGTGCTGGCAAGCCCCCCATGCCGGCAGCGACATTTTAAAATAGCCGCGCCGCCCCCAATCTTCGGCTCCTCCGCGCTGGCTCTCGGCGCTTTCGAGCTGAGTCCGGGAGCGAATTTGCTCCAGGACTCAGCTCAAAAGCGCCGATAGCCAGCGCTAGCGAACGGCTTGTCCACGCTGGCTATCGGCGCTTTCGAGCTGAGTCCGGGAGCGAATTCTCTTCCGGACTCAGCTCGAAAGCGGCGAGAATGAACCGCGTGGGCGGGCGAAGGGTGGGCGGCAGCGAGGAGTTTGCGTGGGCAGTGGGGAAACTCCTCGCTGACGCCAGCAAGAGGGGGAAGACCCAGGGAAGCCGGTTGCCATCTACGCATGCGTGCCCATAGAAAAAACGGGCACGCATGCGTAGATGGTATTTTGACTTCCGGGTTGAAAAATAGCGAAGTACCCTGTTCGCAATGGTTGGGGACGCAATAAACGGGGGATCACTGTATAATACTAAAACCAAAAGCAAATTTGAGAGGGGAAAAATAGCAGGAAACAGATATAAAGTAACTGAGAGCAATTTCATTTGTACAACTTCAATCACTACAATGAAGCCCAATACTCAAATGAAAAGCCAATTCTTCAAGGACTTACAGAAGTCCAATAAGGTTCTAGCATTTAAAATATCGGGACAGAATATGTAGCATTTCATATTTGATTCCAAATGTATCAAGGTATATAAAAGCAGAAATGTAGTAATTTTCTGGAACTTTTTAAAGCAGGTACTACGCTTTTCTTGGAACAGAGACCGCATTTTGCAAGCACCCTATGATCCCAGGGGGGGAAATTGTGACATCTATTTTCGCGTGTTGCTGTTAATTGCTATGTTTTCATTCCTTTATTCTTCAAATCATCTTACTGAAATCAAATCTGCACAGCTCTTTTAATATATACTTTTAAATTCCACTGAAACAAGTAAGGTTTCAGAATACCCAAAATCCACTTACTCTAATTCATTGAGATCTAATTGTAAAAATATTTCCTTGTGATCTAATTATGAAGTTCAGTAGAGTGATATAATTTAGATCAGTGGTTCCCAAAGTGGGAACCTGAGGGGGCAATGGGAACATTTGGGGGGCAGTATGAGACAAGGGTGGCGGCAGGGGGACACTAAGAGGGGTCAGGAGGCGGCAGGTGGTTCACCATGCTTTTTCTGCTACTTGGCACTTCTGGCCCACCCACCCCACCCCCAACCTACATAACTTGTTCCCGTGCCAATGCCTTGCCTTGCCTCACCTCACCTTGCCAACGCCTTATCTCGTCACTGCTTGCTCGCCCTGTCCCTTGCCTGTCTTAAGCGCTGAGCCCAATCAGCCTGTCAGGTAAGCCTGCCTCCCTGTTCTTGGTGCCAGCTGAGCTGCTGGCCCACTCCTGCTGTCTTGTGGAGCAGGACTCTGCAAGGCTTGTGCCGTTGCATGCACGAACTGCAGAACTGCCGTGAGCTTCATCATACCAACACAGCTGGGGTCCTCCTGCCATTTGCGCATGCAACAGCACAAGCCTGGCAGAGTCCTGCTCCACAAGACAATGGTGTGAAGAGTCTCACAGAGACTCATTGCTGGCAGGTTGGGCCTCCAGACGTGCGTTCTACCTAACACTTGTAGCTCAGTTGCGTTCCTTGGCATTGTGTCCATAGAAGCCCATTCTAAGAAAATGCAAGACATTTTCTTTCAGAATGGACTGCCCTGGACACAAGAGTTCTGCCAATACCACCTCCTTCGCTTGTCTCCCACCGCCCCTTCACTCTGCCGCTGCCCCTTTGGCTGTGCCTGTCACCACTGCCTCCCTCCCTCCCTCCCTTGCTTGACTGCCGCAGAAAGAGCGGCTAACAGCCGCGAGAGTGAGAGCAAGCAAGAGGCAGGTGCATACACATCTCACGGGACTAGTTCAGTTCCTCTGGGCCCCTCTGGCAATTTAAAAAGCGCTTCTGCCCACAAGGAAAAGGAGATGAGCATCAATCCCTACGTCTGCACAGGTAGGAGTGTGTTTTAAAGCGCTGCCATAGGCAGCACAGAGCAGCCAAGCCAGTCCTGTGGGATGTGCGCATAGCCACCTCTTGATTGCTCTCTCTTGCGCGCACTGCAAGGGGGAGAATCAGGACAGGCAGAAGTTGCTGGGTAAAGAGGAAATCCTCTCCCACAACAGTCGAAGAGTAGGAGTTGGGGGAAAGAAATAAAAGACTTCTGCTCTTTTGCTTTTGGCTGCACAGACGCAGCAGAAGTCTTTCTTTCTTTGCCCAAACATCCAGCTTCCAAATCCACCCAGGGCAGCGGCCACTCTGGACGAGCACTCTGCTCAGTGGCTTCTGCCTGTCCTCATTTTCCCTCTTGTTGCGATAGGCATCTCACAGTGGGGAGGGCCACGAGATAGGTGTCCTACCTGGGACTTGTAGCTTGGTCACATTCCTCGGCGTTGTGTTCAGGGCAGCCCGTTCTAAAAGAAAAGTCTTGCAAGTTCAATCAAGCTGGATTGAACTTGTGAGACTTTTTCTTTTACAATGGGCTGCCCTGGACACAACACTGAGGAATGCGACAGAGCTACAAGTCCCAGGTGGGATGCCCGTCTCGTGGCCCGCCCCACCCGACCGGTCACCTCCAAACTGCATCCCACCACAAGATGGGCATCCTAAGACTTGTAGCTCTGTCGCGTTCCTTGGTCTTGTGTCCACAGAAGCCCATTATAAAAGAAAACATCTCGCAAGTTCAATCAAAACTCTTGAATGTGTACAAACGTTTTATTTTAGAATAAGCTGCTCTGCACACAAGACCAAGAAACTCAATGAAGCTACAAGTGTTAAGTAGGACTCACAGCTGCCCCAACCCTTGGTCTGCCCTACTCGACCAGTCATCCCCTAACTGTGTGCCACTGCAAGATGGATGTCCTCCATAAGACTTGTTGCTCTGTCGCATTCATCAGTCTTGTGTCCAGGACAGCTGGACACAACACCCAAGATATTATGTAGTGAATTGTTTGGGGATACCATTTGTTTAAGCAACTTTATTTGTTAATGCTTTGATGACAGGGTTGCAGAATTACAATTGGTTCTAATGGGTTCATTACTGCAAATCTCACAATGGAGGTAAATGAAGCTAAAGTTCAATAATTTTGATCAATTTCTAAAACATTTATTTTCATTAATCGACACGGATATTGTTGAGTTGGCTGTAACAGCCATTGTTTTAATAATCTGCAGATTGCTGATAATCAGTTACTAGTTTTTTCTCTGTATCAGGAGGAACAGCAAGAATGTGTATTTCTTTCTTCCCTCCCTCCCTCCCTTTCTCTGTCTGTCTTCCTTCCATCCTCCATCCCTCCCTCCCTCCTTCCTCTCTTCCTTCCACCTTTCTGTCTGTCTTCCTTTTTCTTTCTTTTCTTCTTCCCTCCCTTCCCTTCCCTCCATCCTTTCTTTTTCTGTCTGTCTTCCTTCCTTCCTACCACCTTTCTGTCTGACTTCCTTTTTCTTTCTTTTCTTCTTCCTTCCCTTCCCTCCATCCTTTCTTTTTCTGTCCTTCCTACCACCTTTCTGTCTTTCTTTTTCTTTCTTTTTCCTTTTTCCCTCCCTTTCCTTTCCTTCCCTTCCCTCCCTTTCTTTTTTGGTCTGTCTGCCTTCCTTCCTGCCATCTTTCGGTCTGTCTGTCTGTCTGTCTGTCTGTCTCTTTCTTTCTTTCCTTCCTTCCTTCCTTCTTTCTTTTCTTCCTTCTTCCTTCTCTTCCCTCCCTCCTTTCTTTTTCTACCTGTCTTCCTTCCTTCCTACCATCTTTCTTTCTGTCTGTCTTTCTTCCTTCCTAAGATCCCCCACCCTGCTCTGCCCCACCCAACCTGTCACCCCCAACTGCCTCCCACTGTGAGATGGGTGTCTTACTGGAGTTTAATAACTCCATGTGTCTGTCAATCTATTTAGGGAAAAAAAGATTGCAAAATACAGAAACTCTTCTCCCAAGAGCAAGCAATTAACAACTTCTCGCAGCAAGAAGAGTTTATGTATTTTGCAATCTTTTTTTTCCTAAAGAGACCATCCAACAGAAACAGTTTAGGGGTGACAGATCGGATGGGATGGAATGGAGTGGGGGCTCTTAGGAAGGAAGGAAGACAGACAGAAAGAAAAAAGATGGTAGGTAGGAAGGAAGACAGAAAGAAAGAAGGTGGCAGGTAGGAAGGAAGATAGACAGAAAAGGAAAGGAGGGAGGGAAGGTAGGGAAAAAGGAAAGGAAGGAAGGAAGGAGGAAAGAAGGAAGGAAGGAAGGAAGGAAGGAAGGAAAGAAAGAAAGAAAGAAAGAAAGAAAGAAAGAAAGAAAGAAAGAGAAAAGAAAAGACTTATAACCACAATTGAGCCTAACATTTTGGTTGTTGAGCAAGAGCGTTATTAAGTGAGTTTCACATTTTACAAGTTGGTCACGTCCATCCAATCACTGATCACCAGGCCATGTCCACCTGAGGGGGGATGGGGTTGGGGGCAGTGAGGATGAGTTTGTAGCAGCAAAGGGGCAGTGGACTGAAAAAGTTTGGGAACCACTGGTTTAGTTAAATATCTTGAATCTGACACCTATATATTTAGTAAACGTTACCCAGTCACTGATAATTAATATTTGAAAAAAAGATACTGCCCTGTAAATTCCAATTTGTACAGACATTTAATATGAATCTTTGAAATTTAAAGCTACAAATATTCTATTAGCATACTATCAAACTGGAAATAGGTACATCAATAGCACTCTTAAACTATACTTACAAATTTGTCTTTCCAGTATTGAATATTCACCATAAAATCCTTTTTTGTAAACAGCAGTCTGTGGTCTACCTCTTTATTTAAACCTCCTAAAAAAAGTTTAATAATACAAACCAAAATTCTGCATTTTAAGCACTGATATGATGAACTTTGTATCATTTTAAACATTCCAAACATAAAATGCTGAAACAAAAATTAAAGTTGGAAATGTTATTGGAGATAATGCCATACAAACTAAAGAGACACTTTACTCCTGGGATCTGTTCCACTTGCCAAACATACTCTCTTGCATGTCAAACAACTGCTAATGCCAAAAGTGGACTTTTTGAGGAAATGAATAGGGGAAAAGGAGAAGAAGCTTCACTGGGCTTTAAATTGTTTTTTTTTTTTTAATTAAACTTTTTATTTTAACATTGTTAGCCACCTCAAGTACATGTTTCTAAGTTGATTTATAAATCAAGCAAGTCAGCAATTACTAATTTGCATCTTAGTCAAGAAAATGTATAAAAGAGCCTTTTATACTACATAAGAATCATAACACACAAATAATGCATAAGAATACATTATTTGTGTGTTACAATATCATTGATATAATACAAACATCAGTAAAGATTGCAAGATAATTTTAATAAACTGAATTTCCATAAATATAAATTATACAGAATTACCTGTTAATAAACTTATAATTGTTCCCACAGTAAATGTAATCAAAGCACCTAATGTGCTGAAATATAGACATGACACTGAATACCAGTTCTCTTGAAGATATGATCTGAAAGAAAAAAAGTTTAGTATTTCCTGTTCTGTTAATTAGAGATCACATAAAACAAACTATAAATTTAAACTACTTTAGATTAATAAATTTATTAATTAACATAGGGAAATGTACATTTGATATATTCTCTGCAGAGTGACAGGCTCATAAAATATTGGCTTATCAAATAATGATAATAAAATCATTTCCCATTTTGTCCAGCCCATCGACTTATCAACAAGATTATTGACAAGAAGATTCTGGTCCTCTCCTGGAATCTCACAAATGCAGGAAGCTGCATGTTGAAAAGACATACAGTGGCCTCCACATTCAATATATTATGAAATATGAATTTCTGAAAAACATTAATTTGAAATAATCAAAAATGGAGAAGTGCTGAAAAATCCAACTATAAATTATTTAGGTCAATATGCAGTCAATGCTGAAAATGTCATAAACCTGACTCCTATCATGGTATTTTGATATTCTGTTCTTAAAATTTTGGGTTGCTCTTTCAGCTGTGTTCTTTACCTAGGTGTTTGGACTCCAATATCTTCAGTTTGTTTCTTTAAATTTCCAATTTCTGATTTCACCTCCTTTTGATAGTATTTCTGGTGTTGAGTCTAGACTGGCTATGTATAGGCAGTTGTTAATCCTAATTCCTGTTACATAACTTTCAATGTCAAGCACGATATGAGAAGACTCACTGCTAATTTATAGCAGAGCAAATGATGGCAAATACTTAAATCAAGACCCTTTCTGTATTCCTTCATATTAAGGAGATTGGTAAGCAAAAGGTTTCCAAGGGCCAAGAAAGTAGCAAGTAGATACAAAAAGATATTTGGTGATATTGTTCACCAAATTAGGCACTGAGAGTCAGTCAGGATAGAAACTGATATAAACACACAACTACTTACACAAATGAGGAATTTTATTCCAGATTAAGATGCTAAGAAATAAACTCAGCCTGTTTAATTTTCCTCCCCCTCTTTTCTTTACTTTCCTCTTGTGCTTTATTTGGACTTATTCTTGCCCTTATCTTACGGATAAGATGAGGGGAAGAATACCTATGAGTTTTTCTCTGGATGTCTTTCTATCTAAGAAAATCTTTAACTCACAATGTACAATTGTCCAGCATCAGACTCTCCATAGTCAGAATAAAATCAGTCCTCTGTGTCTTTCCATTTCCACAAACCATGTCAGGATTTTCCTCCTAGTTTCCTCCCCATCTGAAGCACCAAATCTGTATTTGGCAGGCTCCGTTCCATTCCACGTTAAGCAGGTAACATCCTTTTCAGCAGCCTGAGCCGCAGCATCTGAAATACCATCCCTCATTTTTGTGCTCTTCCTGGCTCTTGATATCTACACTCAGACATACATATGGCAATATAGGTATCTTCTAGCATTTCCCCCGTTTCTGTCAAATATACTCTTAGTCATGTGCTGAGTCACCTGCTTTTCTTAAAAAAAGAAAACATGATCTTGGCACACATCCAATGGCTTTCTTCCACGGAGACACCTCAACTTATCACCACTGGCTCAAGCACTGGCTCAAGCATCAGGACTCCAGTCACAGATTCACTTGGGACTTGGGACCAGTATTTAGGTAGTTTTGGGAAGGAGGAGGGAAGTGATATGTATGTTGTTTTGTACTCCAGAATAAAAGCCAGAATTTAAATCCAAGAAATGAACATATATACTTACACATATACACATCTATGCAGTATATACAATACCAGATGATTACTATGTATAAGTATGAAACATCCATAGATACTTCATCTCAATTGATTTCTTGGGCCTACCTTGAAGAAGCTAGTGAAGGGCTAGTCACAGTCGTTGATACAAATGTACTGTCATTGGATCTTTGACAGCCTGCAATTGAAAGAGGTAACGGTACTGTCCTGTGAGGTCCTGGTGGGTATTTCTGAGCACCAATTCCAATCCACATTATTACACAAAATCCACAAATAAAACCCGAGAATGCACCCTGAGAAGCAGAAAATTATAATAAACTGAAGTATATGTAACATTAAGAGAAGTGATATAGTACTTCTAATTTTATAACTGGATGCTAATATTACCTATTCAAGCATGGCTTTTGCCTTCAATCTACTTATCTCCTGAAATTATAGAGTTCCGTTTTGTTACAATGGAGGAAGTACTGTAGACCCTCACATCTATTGATATACAAGAAATAAACCTGTAAAGGCACAAGATCTATGCACATGCCTAGGAATACATGGTCTTTTGTACCAGAAACCTGCTTTTAACTGCAGAGTAAATCTAATAAATATGTTTATTTAACCAGTATTGTTGTTATATTGGTTTTTATCCAATCTATTTATTCTTGGAGAATTATTCATCAGCATGTGGGACTTCATTTTGCTATTGTCAAGTATCCTTATGGCAATGGTAATGTGATACTAATATTGAATAAAAACATTGATAATTTAAAAATAGCATGTTTAAATTTGTCACTCTACATGAAAAATGGATTTTTTTCCATTTCCAGTTTCATTACAAGATCTTCTAAGCCATGGAAATATGAAAGAAGTAATACATGTTGTTTGAAATGTTATATATAAGTATCCCATGTTTGGGTTGATCTACTACTTCAAATAAATTGTGCCAGGAGGTTGCTAATTATTCACTTTTGGCAATCTAGACTCTGGTCCTGCAGAAAGGGAAAAAACCTTCAGCCTAATTTTCACCAACTATGCCTTGCTTATATAAATTTTTACATCTAGCACAAAAAAAATTAAATTAAGCAGAATATTATTGCACAATCTTTTATACTCTTTGGAGCATAGAGTAATGTTCTATAATCTGAACATTTAAGTATATGATCCCATGCTTTATTGTTATTATTTTGTCTCCCTGATATACACTGGGCTTCTAGTGTATGATTTTTTAAAGGTAAAAATATTTTCCTGGTTCTGATCTGCTTCAAAAGAGAGTAAGAAACAAAAAAAAATATTGCATTTGGGATGAAGAGGGTAGTGAGAGAAGATTATCCTGACTTTTTCATTCCTGGTTTCAGGGTTTTTTGGAAAATATAGATACAGATACAAATTTATACCAGTTGCTTAAGTTTGGAGATATGACGTGATCGCAAAAAGTTACTTACAACCGGTACTCTAAGTTACAACTGTTGCACCGTTCCCATGGTCATGTATTGCATTTTGGGGACTTAATTTGGTAACTGGTTCACATTTATGACCAGTTGCACCATCCCACAATCATTTTGAAACCTTGTTTTCTGTTTTCCAGCAAAATGCCAATTCAATAAGTTGAATTCAGATTTATGACTATGTAATTCACTTAATAACCATAAGATTCAGTTAACCACTGCAATGACTCATTTAATGACCATTGTCCAGGCCCATTGTAACCATTGTCCAGGCCCATTTTAATTTTAATTGAGACTATAATCAAAATTCCAGGCTCAATTGTAGTCATAGCTTGAGCCTGTACCCCATAAGGCTAAGAAGTTTAGACATAAGTAATAATTTTTAGAGAATTATTTGACATATTCTTTTATTTAATGACAATAGGATATGTTATTAACACTTACTTTGGAATTTGCAAAAGGAAATAGGATGCCCAAAGAATATATTCCTAACAAAGGTCCTCCAATTAATTCAAAAACACTGAATGCAGCCTGAAAGGAACAAAAGAGAATTATAAATTTTCTATACACACAGAAAATAAGCATTGATTTATTGTACATATAATGGGAATCCTAAAGGAAGCTGTACCCAATAAAGTAAAGCTGTTGGGATGGCTAGGAAAGGTCTACTGAATTCCGAGAACAAATCAGGGGGGAACTTTTCCGAATTGTATGGAAATATCAAAAATGTTGGTAAAAGACATAGACTTTTTAAAAAAAATGATGAATTTCTTCATCAAAGGCTCTCTATTGATATACCGTGTTTCCCCGATAGTAAGACAGTGTCTTACTTTCTTTTTACCCCCCAAAGCCCCCCTATGTCTTACTTTCGGGGTATGTCTTACATTGGAAAAAAATTGAAAGGGTCCTTTTAGCGGCAAAGGATTTCCCTCGGTGCACGCGTGGAGCCGCAGACGCGTGTCGGGGAAGCGTGTGTCTGGAGGGGAGGAGCCGCTCTGCGCAGTTGGGCAGCCCCACCTGCCTAACTGGACCGACGAACGCTGAACGTGGTGCAATAACAGCCCAGCTACTCTAACCTCCCGCAACTAGCGCATCAAAGTTTTGCATCTCTACTTTGGGTCGCGTGCTTATGCTTGTGTTTAAAGGGAAAGAACTTAGTATTGCTATCGGAATTCTCTCGACGGGGAAGGAGGCTGAACCGCAGATATAACGTTGGGAAGAAGGTGCAAGGAATCGTGTGGGGGGGGATAGCGGCGGTGGTTTGGATTAAGCGATCGTAATCCCCCAAAAGGACGAACTCCAGCCTCGGAAGGCCGATGGCTACGAAATTAAGGCTTTTCTTTGAGAGAGAGAGAGAGAGAGTGGGGGATAGTCGTCGTCGGAGCACTAAAGACCAGGGCAGAGAAAGCGCGAGCTGCATGCGGGAGAAGCGGAGGAGGAATCAGGCAAGCCGAATGGGAATCCCTCCCCTGCCCTCCCTCGCTCCATTCCCCGCCAGCAACTCCTCCGCAAACCCACCTCTACATCCTCGCTCTGCAAGTGCCGAGACAGGCGGACCACATTGCAAAGGGCTGCCTCTCCTGCCGCCGCTGCTATTGCTAATGCCCGGGGCTGTAAGCAAAACCCGGACCGGACTCACACAGAACAGGCTCCCATTCGGCTTGCCTGATTCCTCCTCCGCTTCTCCCGCATGCAGCTCGCGCTTTCTCTGCCCTGGTCTTTAGCGCTCCGACGACGACTATCTCCCACTCTCTCTCTCAAGGGAAATCCTTTGTGCCTTGCCGCCGAGCTCTCCCACCTGCTCGGCGGGTCATCGGGCTCCCCCCCCGCAATACCCCCGTGTTTCCCCGAAAGTAAGACATATGTCTTACTTTCGGGGTATGGCTTATATTAGCCGACCCCCCTGAAACCCCCCATATGTCTTACAATCGGGGGGGTCTTACTATCGGGGAAACACGGTAGGTAGTCCTCAACTTGCGACAGGTCATTTAGTGACCATTAAAAGTTACAATGGCCCTGAAAAAATTGACTTATGGCCATTTTTCACACTTACAACCATTGCAACATTCCCTTGTTCATTTGGATGCTTGGAAACTGACTCACATTTATGACAGTTACAATGTCTCAGGGTGAACGTAATCACTTTTTGTGATCTTCTCACAAGCAGAGTCAATGGGGAAACCAGATACACTTAACAACTGTGTTACTAATTTCACCACTGCAGTGAGTCCCTTAGCAAATGTGGCAAGGAAAGTCATAAAATGAGACAAAACCAACAAATGTTTTCCTTAGCAACATAAATTTTGGGCGTGGTTGTAAGTTGAGGATTATCTGTATATCATTCATTGGTAGAAATCATGAAACATAAATTACTAATTCAGAGAAGAACGAAATAAAATCACACAAAGATATCCACTGGGAAAATGAAGCCCCTGGCTAACGCCTGAACTACAAACTATTAGTAACATTATTTTTTGGGAAATACATATTAAATATAAACTTATTTTAGATTAATGTAAGAAGCCATTACCTGTAATAAAGCCCCCTTAACAGATATTAATGCAGCCATGGATAGACATGCTATACCAAATAATAGACCTATATGGATAAAGTTATATGAAGTTTATATGATTTATAAAAACTATTTTAGACTATTAAGCAGAGAATTCACTATTAAGAGTTGCTTCCAGAATAATCAATAAAAATGTTCTCTTGGCAAAGGGAGAAAAAAAATCAAACTACTAGTTGCTAAGACATTGATTTAGTCCTATATAGATCTATCCAGTAGTCCACATGAAAGCTGTTGATTTTTTTAAAGCTCTTACAGTAAAGAGGTTACAAGTTAAGATATTATTTGGAGATGCAGGTGAAGAAATGGCCCAAGACCTAAAATCTATCTGTGATAGCTTCTACATTTAAGTAACTTCTTTAAAAATTAACTATGAATGAATGGGCATACCTCGTCTCCGGCATTATATTAAACAAGTCTTTGCTCATCATTGTCCCCATACTTATTTATGTCTACAACCAGGGGTGGGCTACTGCCCAGACGGGGTGGGACGCAATGGGGTAGTGAAAATGGAGCTCCACCCCAGAGCACCTAATTTGCACTGAAAGATGTTGAAAGAAAATGAATAAGCCACACTCACAGTGTGGCAGTAAAATTTTTGGTAGCCCTTCACTGTCTACAACCATTTTAAAAAATAAAGCTTTAATAATCAACTCATGTTGATAATTGCTGGAATCAGAAAGACTGCCTATCATAATGTAATAAGTGAAAAAAAATCTCCTGGCCTCAATTTTGTAAGGAACCCACAAACTTTAATTCCAGGAGATAATCTGCTAATTCAAATCTGTTTTAGTCCATGCATTGTAATAAACAAGTTGCCGAAAATACAGGTACAGTATTAGTATATATTGTTTTGTTTTATTATAGTGTTACAATACATTACATTTCATTATATTGTAATATTATACAAAAGGAATCAATATTAACAGGCACACAATAATGCCTCCAAAATTTTGCAACAATTGTTGCCACGTAATAAAAAACCAAAAACAAATAAAAGGGTAGTTTGGCCGGAGAAACCAGTTTCCATTCTCTGAAATTGTTATTTGGAGCAAATATATGAGTGCTTGAGTATATTTAGGATTTCTAGGCCTAAGGAGGGAACAATATACCTCCCAGAGGACTTATACCAAATTTTTCAGAGTATAAGACACACCGGAGTATAAGATGCACATTAGTTTTGGAGGGGAGGTTGCAGATAGGAAAAAGATCTACCCACTAGGTAATCATCTAGTTAGCGTCCCTAGTCTGTTCAGCTTCAGCACATTATTTTATCCACCGGTTAGGCCTGGAAAAAACTTTTTCAGAGGGAATGGGAATAAAAACAAGCCTGCAAAGACTTAGGGCAGGAAAAAAATGCTTTGGACAGAGTAGGAATTTTAAAAATTGCTGCAAGCCAGGAAGATCATTAGCACTGCGTTAGGGCTGAAAAAACCTTTTTCAAAAGGAGTAGGAATGAAATTAAGCCTGCAAAGACTTAGGGCTGAAAAAACCTTCTTTGGAGGGAGTAAGAAGCCAGGAAGATTGTTAGCACCTAGTTATCGCTAGGGAACAAAAAGCTTTGAAAAAGCTACATTCAGTAAGCAAATGCAATCTTTGCAAGCCATAAATAACTTATCTAGTGTTGTGTCTTGCCTTGACTGAGCAATGTAGACTGAGTTTTGTTACGGTAATTTAGCATAATAACATACCTAAAAATAAATAAATTAGTAGTACACAATTTGGAAATTTCCGTAGCCTACAAATGCTTTGCATAGAGTCTTCAGTGCTACCTATATTTTTTTAATATGACAAATCATTAACATATTAAAAAGGGAAGAAATCATCATAGAAATTATTCTTAATAAGATTCTACAGCATTTACATATGAATTTTCAAAGCAGAATACCAAAGGTAAACTTACTTATTCCCATGGCAATATATGATAACTTTTCTTCAGACAGTGTGAAATAAGGCTTAATAAAATCTTCTAAAGTTACAGTTGCTAATGCATTGATGCTGGTAGACAGTGAACTAAAAAAATAAAAAATTAAGCATTGCTAATATTTAACTTGCATTGATTATTATTTCCAAAATATTAAAAATGCAATAATGAGAAGAAAAATAAATAATATCTCTGGTGAGGGAACCTGATTCTAATCCCTTCTCCTAGAAATTCTTTCTTGGAAGAGTTTGATCTGGTGACACCTGATGAAGTGGACAAGGCCATTGGAGCTGTGAGTTCCGCTAACTGTTTACTGGATCCGTGTCCCTCCTGGCTGATCTCGGCCAGCAGGGAGGTGACACGGAGCTGGGTCCAGGAGATTATCAACGCTTCCTTGGGGAGGGGATCTTTTCCATCATCCTATAAAGAGGCGCTCGTGCACCCCCTCCTCAAGAAGCCTTCGCTGGACCCAGCCGTACTTAACAACTACCGGCCAGTCTCCAACCTTCCCTTTATGGGGAAGGTTGTCGAGAAGGTGGTGGCACTCCAGCTCCAGCGATCCTTGGAAGAAGCCGATTATCTAGGTCCCCAGCAGTCGGGTTTCAGGCCCGGTTACAGCACGGAAACTGCTTTGGTCGCATTGATGGATGATCTCTGGCGGGCCCGGGACAGGGGTTTATCCTCTGTCCTGGTGCTTCTTGACCTCTCAGCGGCTTTCGATACCATCGACCATGGTATCCTTCTGCACCGGCTGGAGGGGTTGGGGGTGGGAGGCACTGTTCTTCAGTGGTTCTCCTCCTACCTCTCCGGTCGGTCGCAGTTGGTGTTAGTGGGGGGTCAGAGGTCGACTCCAAGGTCTCTCCCTTGTGGGGTGCCTCAGGGGTCGGTCCTCTCCCCCCTACTATTTAATATCTACATGAAACCGCTGGGTGAGATCATCCAAGGGCACAGGGTGAAGTATCATCAGTACGCTGATGATACTCAGCTTTACATCTCCACCCCATGTCTAGTCAATGAAGCGGTGGAAGTGATGTCTGGAGGCTGTTGGGGCCTGGATGGGTGTCAACAGACTCAAACTCAACCCGGATAAGACGGAGTGGCTGTGGGTTTTGCCTCCCAAGGACAATTCCATCTGTCCTTCCATTACCCTGGGGGGGGAATTATTGACCCCCTCGGAGAGGGTCCGCAACTTGGGCGTCCTCCTCGATCCACAGCTCACATTAGAGAACCATCTTTCAGCTGTGGCGAGGGGGGCGTTTGCCCAGGTCCGCCTGGTGCACCAGTTGCGGCCCTATCTGGACCGGGACTCACTGCTCACAGTCACTCATGCCCTCATCACCTCGAGGTTCGACTACTGTAATGCTCTCTACATGGGGCTACCTTTGAAAAGTGTTCGGAAACTTCAGATCGTGCAGAATGCAGCTGCGAGAGCAGTCATGGGCCTACCTAGGTATGCCCATGTTTCACCAACACTCCGCAGTTTGCATTGGTTGCCGAT
Source organism: Erythrolamprus reginae (assembly GCF_031021105.1). Taxonomy (NCBI): domain Eukaryota; kingdom Metazoa; phylum Chordata; class Lepidosauria; order Squamata; family Dipsadidae; genus Erythrolamprus; species Erythrolamprus reginae. Next base: position 60,313,043 of record NC_091955.1, read on the forward strand.
CAACTTCCGGTCACAATTCAAAGTGTTGGTTATGACCTTTAAAGCCCTCCATGGCACTGGACCAGAATATCTCCGAGACCGCCTTCTGCCGCACGAATCCCAGCGACCAATTAGGTCCCACAGAGTGGGCCTTCTCCGGGTCCCGTCAACTAAACAATGTCGGTTGGCGGGCCCCAGGGGAAGAGCCTTCTCTGTGGCGGACCCGGCCCTCTGGAACCAACTCCCCCCGGAGATTAGAACTGCCCCTACTCTCCTTGTCTTTCGTAAGCTCCTTAAGACCCACCTGTGTTGTCAGGCATGGGGGAACTGAGGCATCTCCCCTGGGCGTACAATTTATGAATGGTATGTGTGTATATATGTGTGTTAGAAAATGGGGGTTTTTTAAATGTTTTTTAGTAGGAATTTAGATTTGTCGCAAACTGTCTTTTTTCACTTGTTGTGAGCCGCCCCGAGTCTGCGGAGAGGGGCGGCATACAAATATATATATATATATATATATATATATATATATATATATATATATATATATAAATAAATAAATTCAAGACTTTAGATCTGTAAATAAGGTTGCTCATTCCTGATTTCTTAATAAATAGAATATATCATAACTTCTTCATAACATTTTCAGCATTTAATGCTTATGTCTGTAATGGTACTGTTAATGGTGAGATTGTCAGATTTATTTTTAGTTTTAAAAGATACTACATTTTTAATAAATTTTGTCTTATAATACAGATTGTCTTTGACTTAAAACCATTCATTTAACAACCAAAGTTACAACACTAACTTATC